>NC_136504.1:77116776-78316776 GCF_053919585.1 Euprymna scolopes
TATATATGAATAATCAAATATTCAGATGGCATGATATATATATGAATAATCAAATATTCAGATGGCATGATATATATATGAATAATCAAATATTGAGATGGCATGATATATATATGAATAATCAAATATTGAGATGGCATGATATATATATATATATGTATATATATATATATATATATATATATATATATATATACATATATATATACATATATATGAACATATATTTAGAGGGCATAGTATATAATATGAATGAACAAATATTCAGCTTGCATGATATATATATATATATATAATTAAATATTCAGATCGAATGATATATATATATGAATACATAAATATTCAGATTGAATGATATATATATATATATATATATATATATGAATGAACAAATATTCAGAACTCATTATATATATACGAATAATCAAATATTTAGTTGGAATGATATATATATATATATATACATATATATATATATATATATATATATATATATATGAATAATCAAATATTCAGATGGAATGATATATATATATATGAATGAACAAATATTCAGATGGAATGATATATATATATGAATAAACAAATATTCAGATGGAATGATATATATATATATGAATGAACAAATATTCAGAACTAATTATATATATATATATATACGAATAATCAAATATTCAGTTGGAATGATATATATATATATGAATAATCAAATATTCAGTTGGAATGATATATATATATATATATATATATATTAATATTTAAATATTCAGATGGCATTGTATATAAATATATGAATGATAAAATATTCAGATGGCATCGTATATATATGAATAATCAAATATTTAGATGGAATGATATATATATGAATAATAAAATATTCAGATGGCGTGACATATATATATGAATAATGAAATATTCTGATGGAATGATATATATATTAATAATGAAATAGTCAGATGGAATGATATATATATAGATGATCAAATATTCAGATGGCGTGAAATATATATATGAATAATCAAATATTTAGATGGCATGATATATTTATGAATAATCAAATATTCAGATTGAATGATATATATATGAATAATCAAATATTCAGATGGAATGATATATATATATGAATAATCAAATATTCAGATAGAATGATATATATATGAATAAACAAATATTCAGATTGAATGATATATATTTATATATATATATATATATATATATATATATATATATATATATATATATATATATATATATATATGATTAATCAAGTATTCAAATTTCATGGTATATATATAAATTAACAAATATTAAGCTGGAATGATACATATATGAATGAATATATATTTAGAGGGCATGGTATGTATATGAATGAACGAATATTCAGTTGGCATGATATATATATATGAATAATCAAATATTCAGATGGCATGATATATATATATATATATATATATATATATATATATATATATATATATATATATATATATATATATGAATGAACAAATATTCAGATGGCATGATATATACATGAATGAATAAATATTCAGATGGTATGATTTATATATGAATAATCAAATATTCTGATAGTATGATATATATATGAATAATCAAATATTCTGATGGTATGATATATATATATATATATATATATATATATATATATATATATATATATATATATATATATATATGAATGAACAAATATTCAGATGGTATGATATATATATGAATAATCGAATATTTAGATTGTATGATATATATATGAATGAGCAAATATTTAGATGGTATGATATATATATGAATGAACACATATTCAGATGGTATGATATATATATGAATAATCAAATATTCAGATGGTATGATATATATGTGAATGAACAAATATTCAGATGGTATGATATATATATATATATATATATATATGAATGAACAAATATTCAGATGGTATGATATATATATATATATATATGAATGAACAAATATTAAGCTTGCATGATATATATATATGAATGGACAAATATTCAGATGGCATGATATATATATATGTGTGTGTGTGTGGTGTGTGTGTGTGTGTGTGTGTGTGTGCGTGTGTGAACATATATTTAGAGGGCATTGTATATAATATGAATGAACAAATATTCAGCTGGCATGATATATATATGAATAATTACATATTCGGATCGAATTATATATATACATATGAATGAACAAATATTCAGAACTCATTATATATATACAAATAATCAAATATTCAGTTGGAAATATATATATATATATATATCCAAAAGCCCATAGATTACTGAAAGCATGTCCTATGGTCTGATGAGACGAAATTTAATTTGTTTGGTTCTGATGGTCTTAAAAAATAAACTTCATGATTGTAATTATGATTATGTATGCAAACAAATGTTATATAAACCAGTTACGGAAATTTAGTGCAGAATATATTTTTTTTTATATATAATTATCTTTTAATAATTTAATCAAATTCTTTTTTATCAAATAATTTTAATAGACTAATATAATGTACGGTTTAGAAAATTTCATTAGTAAAAAAAAAGCTTTTGCACAAAAGAAATTGATAAGTTGATTTTGTTACTGAATATTCAAAAGACAAACAAATGATAATTTCCACATAACCTTTTTGCGTAGAGGGTCAATAAGGGCAACAATGGAAGGATATGTTTTCAGTAAATCCACCCAGAATTCAGTTGTATCTTCAAAATTTTTTGAGGTTGCTCCATTAACAAATTCGTAACGGCTTTTTTCCTATAAAACAACAAGCACCACACATTTCAATTAAACAGCTAAAAAAATTTTATGACATTTTTTTAAGAGATGCCGGATTCTTTTGATTTAGGTGCTGGTACAGCTTTTGAACCAGACAAAACGGACCTTGGCATCTTTCAGAAAATGTTGAAGCATTTATCAAATCAGAAGATTCGAGAAGCAGACGATAATTTTACGTAATGCAAAAAAAAACTAAAAAGCTTGTACAGCTTTTGAACTGAACAAAACCAAACTTTTTTTTAACCCTAAATCAACCCTAACCTTAATCCTAACCCTAATCCTAACCTTATCCTAAAGTAACTTTAATATAGTCGAGTTTTGTCTAGTTTAGAAGCTGTAGAAGCACACTTTTTTTATATATATTAAAAATCAGTAAAAACTATTTTATTGATTGTAGTTCTTTACAATTTTTAGTTTATTCATAAAATCACAATTTATAACAAAAAAACTTTCCCATGTAAAAAATAATTTATTTCATCGATTTTTTTTTGTCAAAAAAGAAATTGTCATAAAAAATAAACATACGGTGAATGTTTTTCTTTTATTTTTTCTATTGAAAAGTTGCCTTGATTTTGATGCAGGTTTGTTTTATTTTAGCATTTTATAGCTGGTTTTGCATTGCCATAAGTCATGTTTGTCTGGTTTAAAAGCTCTACTAGTACCAAGATGCCGACAACAATTAAATAATATAGCTTCCTTTGTTATAATATATGTCAAAACTTAAATTTATGTTAAATCAGTATAAAAGGCACGCCCTGTTCATGCAGAGAGCGACTTTCATTCCATATAATTAAGTGTTTAGAATATAAAAAAATACATTTTAAGGAGTAAACAACAAAATCTATCAGTGATAATCTATCATCATCAAAAAAAAATATTATTATAAAAAAAACTTAGGCTCCTACATTAATTAATGAATATGAGTCATATCTAAATGACGACGTGTGATTTGCAGTGTTTTTTGTTGTATTTCATATGTATTCATATTTCACATTTTGTACCGAGTCCTTGACATTAATCAACGTATTATGTCAGTGATCTTTCTTGAGTTATATCTAAGTGTTCTCTAGGCATCTCCAAACAGTTGTGTAGAACGTCATCATCGTGCGCATTAACGAGTGACGTCATCATTTCGTGTATTTACTATAGTCTGGGTACATTTCTATAGAAGAATATTTACGCAGAAATTTATGAATAAATAAAATGTACAATAAACAAATGGAAAAAAAAAAACAATATAAAACTTACCTTTTGTGAAACAAATAAATTTTTGATAACGAACTACACAGACGATAAAATTAATTTTAATCTGTTCTGTTGATACATGCATGTATCTAAAGATGCTGCTTACAGACCTCCGTACTTTTTGGAAAAAAAGGCACAAATTTTGAATATCACTTGTTTCATTATCTTTGCATGCGGATTCCCATTAATGAAAACAACACGTACACTTAGTTTACTGGCATCTTATTTTATTCTCGCGCCATTCTCTGCAATACAAGTCTGTCACTGCCAAGGGATGTTACTCTAGCGGTGTAACCTGAGATTAGTTTCTCATGCAACATCTTCCCCCTTTTAAGAACAACAACAAAGAAAAAAGATCCACTAACAAAAACACAAAATAACTAAAATACAAAAACAAAACAATGCTTTGTCCTTGCGACCTAGGCCTTCACTGGGCTGACTACCCTCTGGCCTAACAGGGATTATTCTGCCCTTTTCACTTGGACTCAATTAGTTTGTATAGTCTTTGAATCTAGCCGGATTCCTTACTAGTCTCCCTGAATGTGTCATCCTCATTCCTTCAGTATTTTGCTTTGGTGGGGATGGTGTCGCCGGCCTCATTCCTTCTCTTCTATTACTTTCGAGCCGAGGTGTTTGCGAATTACAAACCCCTTCTGTACTTGGCAGTTCAGTTATTGGTGCCTCCTCGCTAGGCCTTTGGTATGACTGAGGGATCAATGATGGTGATGGGAGTGGTCTTGCTGTTTTTTTTAAATCCATTCTATTATGTCGGAGCAACTCCCCATCAACTTTGACATGGTATGACCTCTCATCCAGTCTCTGCCACATAACTGCCTTCTTCCACTCTGTGTGGTTTAATATGTACCACATCTCCATGTTGCACTGGCTGAAGTGGTTTTACTTTCCGGTTGAAATAATGCTTTTCTTTCTGCTGTCCCACTTAACTGTTTTTCTTAGATTTTTGTGTAGTTCTGGTTTGAGTAGGTCCTCTCTGGTTGGAAGAAGTGTCTTTGTTCTTCTTGACATTAGCTTCTGTGCAGGTGATAAGTGACCCTTGGCTGGCGTATTCCTGTGATCCAGCATCGCTAGGTGTGGATCAGCCTTATCTTCCATTGATTTCCGGAAAAGGTTCTTTGCCATCTTTACAGCAGATTCTACTTTTCCATTTGCCTCGTAAGGACTGACGGGTGTATGTGCAAAATACCACTTTCTTGCAAAGATGGAGAATTCTTGACTACTAAACTGTGGTCCATTATCAGTGACCACCTGATCTGGTATCCCATGTCGTGCAAAATGGTGCTTAAACTTAGTGATCACCGTTCTAGCTTGTGTAGTCGGGAGATGGTCAATTTCCCAGAAATTACTCATATAATCAACGGTGCAGAGATAGTCCCTATCTGCAAAGCTAAAGAGATCTACTCTTACTTTTGCCCAGGGTCTCTCCGGAATTTCATGAACCATTAACGGCTCTGCAGGATTGGCTACCTCATATTTCCTGCACGTTGGGCATTTTGAGACAAAGTCTCTGATGTCACTATTCATATTTGGCCAGTATAAGCATTCTCTTGCTCTTCTGCAGCATCCTTCGACTCCTAGGTGTGTGGATTGCAATTTTTCTTTTAACACTGTTCGCTGTGTTATTGGTACTACTACTCGGTTTCCTCTGAATATTAATCCATCTTGTACCGTCATTTCATTCCGCATGCTGAAATATGCTCTCACCTCTGGGTCAAGATGTACTTTGTCTTCTGGTCATCCTTCCACAATTACTTGCTGTAACATCTGCATACATCTGTTTTCTTTTGTGGCTGAGCGCAATTCAAGCAACCTTCCCTCTGTCACTGGAATATATTCTGTTTCCTGGACATTATCATCATCATCGATACATTCATTGCTCACTCCATGAATGTATGCCCTTGATAATGTGTCTGCTAGGAACATATTCTTACCAGGATGGTATAGAACAATCACATTGTAAACTTGCAACCACATTACCATATTTTGCAGTCGCTTTGGCCATTTCCCCAATTCCTTTTTCATTATTGCTTCTAATGGTTTATGATCAGTCAGTACTGTAACCTGTTGACCAAATGTGTATTGGTGAAACCGTTCACAGGCATAAACCACTGCCAATAGTTCTTTCTCAATCTGTGCATATCGGGTTTCTGTGTCTGTAAGTGCTCGGCTAATATATGCTAAGGCTTGACCTTCTTGTAGAAATGAAGCCCCCATTCCTTTCTCACTTGCATCACATTGAACGAACAATGGTTTGTTGGGGTCATAGTATCTCAATACTGGTGCTTCACTCACCAACTTTTTGATTTTCTCAAAAGCTTCTTCATGGATCTGAGACCACGTCCATGGCACATCCGCCTTTGTTAAGTTGCAAATTGGAGCCATCATGTCAGAGATGTGGGGCAGAAACTTTGCCAAATAATTCACGAATCCTTCCAATCGTTGCACTCCCTTAATGTCTGTTGGCCATGGCATATCTTTTATGGCTTTTATTTTCTCAGGATCTGGAAGTAAACCCTTACTGGTTATCCTGTGACCCAGGAATGATACAGATGTTTGCCATAAATTCATTTTCTCAGCATTCAATCACATCCCACGATCACATCTTTGCAACAGCCTTCTGAGTTTTCTATCATGGTCCTCTGTTGCTTCTTCCATTGTTTTACCAATCCCGACCACCAGAAGATCGTCTGTTTTGTTGATGATTCCTTTCAAATCGGCCATATTATTATATAGTTCTCTTTGAAATATTTCCGGGGCTGGAGTAATTCCAAATGGTAAAACCTTCCATCGAAACCGACCATATGGAGTGGCAAAAGTGGTCAAGCGACTGCTGGCTTCATCTAACTTCAGGTGCCAAAATCCATCTCTTAGATCAAGAGTTGAGAAAACTTTGCTAACAGCAAGTTCTGGGAGGAGATCGTCCAGTACCGCTAACTGTAAATACTCCCGTTTAAGAGCCTTATTTAATGGTCTGGGGTCAATACATATCCATAACTTTCCATTTTTTTTTTATTACCAGTGATAAGGCACTTACCCATGGTGTTGGCTCGTTCACTGGTTCAAATTCTTTTCTTTTTGACCGTCTTTCTAATTCAGCTTTCACTTTTACCTTGATAGCCACTGGTATTCTTCGAGCCGCTGCAACATGTGGTGTTACATTGGAGTTCACCCCCAGATAAACCTCTCCAGGTAACATACCCAATTCTTCCTGGAATACATCCTGAAATTCGGATATGATACTCTAAGGGTGCTGGCTGCTGTCTTTTTGAGATACGTTTGCAACCCTCTTAAATTTGTCATTGTTCACACTAATGAGTGCCATTTGCTGGATGGCATTCGCTCCAAGTAGTGGATGGAAGTCTTCCTTTACAATGACAAACTTCACTGCATACTTGAGTCCGGTTTTTGGGTTTATAATTTTTATCCGACGTTCTCCTAACGGTTTCATTTGTGACCCGTTCCACATGACAAGGGTCTTATTGGACTGCTCAAGTGTTTTTCCCGCCACATGTTTCTTGTTCAGGAGGTTCACTGAGGCTCCACTATCTAGCTGAAAAACAACCAGCTTTCCTTTGACCATCGTTTCTGCCTTTATCACTTCAGGTCTGATGGAATTGATTCCTTCTTTCGTGGTCACACTGTCCACGTGTCCATAGTCTGAACCATCACTACTGCTATCGCTATCATCTTGTTTTCCAACAAACCGAATATTCTTTTCTTGATTTACATCTTTTTGCAAAGTGGTGCTTTCCATTGCATTTGAAACACGTCTTCCCAAAAGCTGAACAAAACGCCCTACACCCTCTATTACTTTCTGTGGTTGTTGGCTTTCCTTTAGGTTTCAAGTCCACTCTGTTAACTGCCTCGGGTCTCAGAATTCTAGACTGTAGTGCTGCATTTTCCGATAGTTTGCATATGTCTATGCATCTCTGTAAGTCCAATTGTCTCATTTTAAGCAGTTCCGCTTGCGTGTGGGGGTTGTGTACTCCAAGAATTATCTGATCTCGTAGTATGGAAGAGACGCAATTCTCACAGAAATTGCATGTCTTTATCAACGTACGGAGTACCGTGATAAATGCTTCCACTGTTTCACCTTCTCCCTGTTTTCTTGTGTGGAAGATATATCGTTCGTATATCTCATTAATTTCTCCAATGGCATCCTTATCGAACGCTTGGAGAATTTCATTGGGTGTTCTCTCTTCTTCCGGAGTCTGAAATTGAAACCCATAATATACTTTTAACGCTTTGTCTCCAAGTGTATGTAGCAACATCGCCGTTTGGTATGGTACTGGCTGTCTCGCTAGATACATGATGATAGCATAGTTATTCCATCTTAATTTAATCAGCTTCCAGTTCGCTGACAGATTATTTTCCATACACAGGGGTTGTGGGGGTCGTATCCCCACCACTGGTCTATTTATCTCTTCCATGTTAAGTTCGGACACTTTTTTTTTTTTTCTCAATACAATCTTGTGTTTTATGGCTAATTAAATTGGTTTAAACTTCTTTTTCCATATTATTTAAACGCAAATAGATCACAATGACCAGATAAAGCAAAACAGACTTTGTGTGTGTGTGTGTGTGTGTGTGTGTGTGTGTGTGTGTGTGTGTGTGTGTGTGTGTGTGTGTGCGCGCAATGTAACACAATAAATCAAACATTAGTTATCTTTGTTTATTTTTCTTACAATACATTTTCCATTTTGTATTCTTCCTTGGAATCTGTTCATCTGATCGCTGCCAACATGTTTCATTATCTTTGCATGCGGATTCCCATTAATGAAAACAACACAACACGTACACTTAGTTTACTGGCATCTTATTTTATTCTCGCGCCATTCTCTGCAATACAAGTCCGTCACCACCAAGGGACGTTACTCTACCTGAGATTAGTTCCTCATGCAACATCACTCTCTGTCATTTTAAATCAAATCCGAACAAATTTTTTTAGTCGATTTTGCTTTTGCAATTTTTATTATCTCAAGAGTCATATATTCTATTATATGACTCTATTTTTTTATTATTGGAAACCTGTTATATAAAAAAATGTTTAAACTTTAAATTGTGTAATATTTGAAATTAATATCATTTAAACCTTTTTAAAAATAATTATTTTTTAGAATTCTGTTTTTTTTTGTTTTGTTGTAATTCAAATAAATATATTACCGAGACAAAAATATCAAGAAAAAGTGTCTATTTTCTTTTTTAACATAATAATATTGATTTTATTTACAACTTTATGGTAAGTGAAAAAAAATTAGGGGATTTTGGAGGTACCTAGAGTTCTCCTTTTGATTATTCTGGCTAACAAAAAGAATATGTTCTCCTGCCAACTCTTTTCCATTTATGGTGTTGCTGATATGTTGCAATGTCATCTTCATCAAACTTTGCACACAAATAAACACATTGTTATTCATAAGGAGGATCAACAAAAGTAGGAGGAAAAGGTTCCTTAAATTGTTTAATAAATATTAATGAACGTTAAGAAGAGAAATGTGTAATGAAGTGATGATTTGTTCAATATTTAATTCGAAAAGCTGCCAACTTACAAAGTCGACAAGTTGGTGTGAAGCAGCGTTAATGGCGATACAAAAATCTGTTCCTGGTATAAAATCAGCAGCTTCAATGGCTTTGATGATCAAATCCAAAACTTGTTCGGCTTTATCAAATGGGGCACTCATGCTGCCAGTCTCACTCACATTGTTTATACAATGCTGAAAAAAAAATGACAGAAGAGAATAGAGATCTTTGTAAATAAACAATCGGATAGGCAAAAATCCTAATCAAAGTCTACATTTCTTAATTAGGATGTAAACCAAATTAAATACCACGCATGGAATCATTGATAAAATTCACATATCTTTCTGCAAAACAACAATATTAAGTGTAAATAAATTTCCGTCTCTACTTAACTTGTCCACCAAGTTTCAGTCATGAAATTTCAACAGTTTTTGTCTCATTGCCATTTAATAATATAGTGATCGTTTGATTAGTAGGATGTGTTCTCCAGAATGGGTTTTATACTTACCAGACCTTGACGTCTATCAAAAATTCCTGGAGTATTCAAGGCAATCAGTGTATCAACATGTACTTGCAATGCAGACCATTGACATTTGCAATGCATACCATTGACATTTGCAATGCATACCATTGAAATGATAATAAAACAACTGTTGATAAACAAAAGATTCATTTGCACCAAATATAGTTGGCTTGCAGAAAGGATTACGAATTTTATTAAAGATTTCATGGGTGGCATTTGAGTCACCTTGTACTTACATCCTAATTAAGAAATATAAACTTTAATTAGAATTTTTGTGTGCAGAATATTCAATAAATCCGTCAGACAAAATTACGAACAACAAAAATCTTATAACTTCTCAATTGCATTAAAAAAAAAATCTGGCAATCCTTGAACGAATTGCTAAAATCAAGATGATTATAAAACGTAATTTGATTTCATAAGTAATTTTCGTTGGTAGATATTTTCAGTCTACAATCTTACACCTTCATCGGGTAAGTGATCTCTCGATATTTGATCCTCCTTTCAGGTCTAACATTTCAATCCACATTCCTCATATACATCACTCATCTGATACACTCACAAAGAAATCTAATATCAAATACAAGTATTTTGATAAACGGGTTGGATTTGCTATTATCTCTTAAATTTCTTTCATCTTGATTTAAACTTATTCAGTTATTTCAATCAATAAGAAATTGATTAGTAGTAATATTAATAGCACTATTATTATTATTATTATTATTATTATTATTATTATTAATAATATTATTATTATCATTAGTAGTAGTAGTAGTAGTAGTAACAACAAAAAGGAAAACATCCTTGTTTACTTATGAAACATTGAAACATTGCTTTATAACTCGGCAGAGATCAGAAAAAAGATAACGGATAAAAGCAAGCCTTACCTGAGGTGATGAATTTCAGTCTTCTTTTGTATGGATTGTGAAAAATATGCCTATTTCTCGCATCTCTGAGAGTCTGGTAGTTTTTTTTGAAGTGTTAAATTGCTTTTCTTCGGAGAAGCTAGTATAAGGGAGCAGAAACCATTTATTTATGGTATCTGGAAGATTAAAACTTCATTAACGGAGCCGAACTATTTTAGTTCTAGGGAAGACGATATTCGTCTAAAAAAATTCCTATCACAATAGGAATAAATTCTTGGTTAAAGGGGGGGGGAAGGAAATGGAGCTCCAAGCATGGTTGACCTTGAGGCAGCCCCCTTTAGGGAGATACTTAATTTAGCATCTTTCCCCTAGCAGGGTTTTTTTTGCAAAGAGAGCGAAAATGTCTGTAAGTTTTAAAAAGTTTCCTAGAGGTCCAATGAAAAGCTTGAAAAGAAAACATGGCATTCAGTATTCACCGCCTCCCTGGTACAATTTTCAACAACACAAAAAAATCTTTTGTTTGCTCATAATTAAAGAATTTAAAAACCAAATACATTAGAACCCTGGAATACGGCATTAAAAATTAGTAACAAAATACAGTACTATATATAATATACATGATTATAATCTGGTGTTGAAACGATTACTCGGAATCGGAAAAATTGGAACATTTTGGAGTATCAGAATCGGAATCAGAAAAAAATATAGCCTAATTTTCTCCAAACCGATTCTTTTAATTTTCTTTACAATAAAAAAAATGAAACAAGCACAAATTGTTTTTTTATTAGAAGTTGTTCATTTACAACATAAGACTGAGCAGGGCCACAGATTGAGTTATAAATCTCATTTACAGATTGAGCATGGACTTTATTTTATTTTATTTATTGATCATTTATTGAGAGATAACTTGCTTACTCCCTTTATAAATTTTTCACATCTTTCGATAAATGTCGGTGCCCGGAAAACTCGTCCCGGGAAAACTCGTCTCCAGAAAACTCGACCCCGGAAAACTCGTCCCCTTTCGCTAGGTAGGAAAACTGGTCCCTTATTGAATAAATATCGATTGAAACACACATTTTATGATCGTTCTTGAAGGAGATATTGTTTTTTAAAATAGTCTATAGCCCCCCATAATATTTTTTAAAAATATTTTTACTTGTTTAATGTTGTTTTTGTTTTTTTGTTTTTTTTAAATAAAATCGATTTTCTAAGTGTCCGTTTTCTACCTAACTGGCTAAGTTCTTAATGGTTTCACTTATTTTAAAGCGTTTATTATGTTCATACAAAGTTAATTACAATTTTTTTTGTTCTTATTTTAACGATGTTTTTTGGAGTCATAAAAACAATAATAAAAACAAAACCAAAAAATTAAAAAACAGGGAGCAATTCGATTCTTCGTTACTTTTTTGTTTTGGTTTTTTAATTATGATAGTTTTTTTTTTGTTGTTATGTTTTTGTTTTCTCTCATACCAAATGCACTCATGCGTTATTTAAAATTATAATTTTATCAATTATCAACATTTATTGTCGTCTTGTCAAATTTTGCAAAAATTAACTAATAAATTAAAAGCGAAATATTTTGGTGGGCGCAAGAGATGCCGTGTGCTAACAATCTCTCGTTAACTCATTTTTAATTTTTATAATTTTTTCTTCAAAATTCTAAAATCAATCATTAAGAGAAAAAGTAATCACTAAATAAATTTATTAATCAATTTTATTGAAAACTCCGCTATCGTTTATCAAAAATCTTTTTAATTTCATTTTTTGTTGGTTGTTTTTCGGAGGGAGATATAGTTTTTACCCCCCCCCCCCCCTCTCTAAATTATATTTTAAAAAATATTAAAATTTATTATTTTCTTTTTAAAACCAAATCTCCCTCAGTAATTTCTTTAATTTTCTATTTTTTAGTGATTATCAAGACCCCTAAGATGTGATATACCGGACATTATTTCTCATTCTCACGTAACACTCGACATGTTTTTTGTTTGTTTTCTGTGTTTTTTTTTCTTTACCGAATAAACGATTCCAAATAAATTAAACAACATAGTCGGCGAGGTAGAAAAATCGATTTTACCCTTTTATAAACAACAGTAAATAAGTAAATTCTTTTTATATTAATATAAAAAAAAAATATGCGGTCTCGTTTATGAACATAATAAACGCTTTAAAATAAGTCAAACCACTAAGAACTTAGCCAGTTAGGTAGAAAACGGACACTTAGAAAATCGATTTTATTTAAAAAAACAAAAACAACATTAAACAAGTAAAAAATATTTTTTTTTAATATTATGGGGGCTATAGTCTATTTTAAAAAACAATATCTCCTTCAAGAACGATCATAAAATGTGTGTTTCAATCGATATTTATTCAATAAGGGACCAGTTTTCCTACCTAGCGAAAGGGGACGAGTTTTCCAGGGACGAGTTTTCCTGGGACGAGTTTTCCCGGGACGAGTTTTCCCCGGACGAGTTTTCCTAAATTCCAATGTTTTGCTTCTAAAACAAAACTAAATTTTTGATAAATGTCTGTGTGGCGTACCAGAAAGTATTTTTTCTAAAGAATAAAAATGAATAAAGTTTATTTTTACAAGAATCTTTATACATTTATCTAGCCAATAAACATAAAATTTTGTATGGAAAACCATGTTTATTATTTTTAAAGATGTAACTTACATCCAGAAAAAGAAAAACAATTCTCCATTTTTAGGCGATTACATCGAAACAACTTGAAAAATTTAGTAGTAAAAATTAAATAAAACACCAAACAATAAGTTTGGTATATAAATTGAACACAAAATGATCACACCTTACTGATCAAACAATGTTTTAAAGGCATGAAACCAACTTTATTTGTTTTAAATTTTGGGAATGTTAATATCCCAAATCAAACTTTAGTATAAAATATGTAATTGTTAAAAGTCATAAAAACCATGCTCCTTTCCTACTACTAACCCTAAGTTTGGGTGGCAATACGAAAAATATAGCAATCACATGTGGTTTTATGGTTTTGCTGATCGGACTTTGAATTAGTGGTAAAAATTATTTAACCGCTTAAAAAGTTAGAATGTACTGAAAATGGGACCATTTTACATTATATTTATATGCACAACTGAACCCCCAATCTAAATTTTGAAATAAAGTTTTAGTGTGCTCGGGCATAATTGCCTAAAAAAGTATAATCTCATATTTTGGGGTGTATTTTAAATGTAAATAAAATTTGTTTTTTTTTAGCTAACTTCTAAATATTTGCTCTTTATATATTCCTCTATGGTGGCCGGAAAACTCGTCCTGGGAAAACTCGTCTCCGGAAAACCCGTACCCGGAAAACTCGTACCCAAAAAACTCCCCCTTTTTACTAGGTAGGAAAACTGGTCCCTTATTGAATAAATATCGATTGAAAACACATTTTATTACCGTTCTTGAAGAAGATATTGTTTTTAAAAGAGACTATGCACCCCCATAATATTTTTTAAAATTATTTTTAATTCTTGCTTAAAAAAAATAAACTTGATCACAGAGTCAAGATACGAAAAACGAAACCAAATGTTACTGTAGCTGATGTGGTCAAGTGGAGGCACCATATGAAGGGGCTACAGCTGTAATGGTTTCCCACTAGTAAGAATTCTTTTTCTTCCATAGTGAAGATGTCTGTACTGACATACTGTCACGGGTAGGATGGGGTCTCATGCTGGTATAACGTTTCCGATGGGATGTTGCGTTCATACATGTGGAACAGTCTCTAATTAGTTCCTCTATGTCCTTGTTGATACCGACCCAGAACACTCCTGTTCGGTCCAGTTATCTCTATCCCATGGTGGGACGAATGTAGTTGTTGTAGGATGGCTGGTTTGAGTTAGAGAGGTGTAATGATTTTATTTTTAAGGAGTATCCCATCTCCTGGAGCTCAATTTCGTCCCTATAGTTCCAGAAAGCTTGTACATGAGAGTGGCAGTTGGATCGATTTGCTGGATATCCAGACATAACGGTGTTGCTAAGCTCTTTTAGTTCTGGGTCTTTGACTGTTTCTGCCTTGAGATCTTGTAGGTGAATTAGAGATGCATTGAGGTGTGTGTTAAGTAAGTGTATGTTGATGTCTACATCCCTGATTGGTTCCCCTGGGCTTGGTCATACTTGCCAGTCTGGTATTAGGATGGATTTTCCTGGATTGTACTTGACTGTGAAGTAATAGCCTTAGATTTTAAGTAACATTCTTGCTAACCTTGATGGTGCATTAGCTATTGATTTTTGAGGACTATTGATTCTAGTGGTGTGTGATCTGTTTGTATTGTCACTGCTTGGCCCCATACATAGTGATGGAATTTTTCCAATCCAAAAACCACTGCTAGCATTTTGCGTTGGAGTATCTTGTCTCTGGCCCTGGCAGGGTTTGCTTGCTAGAGCAACTAGCATTTCATTTTAGATTAGGGCTGCGCCTAGTCCAACTGATGATGCATCTACTCGTATATTGATTGGTGCTTTTGAGTCAAAATATTTAAGCACAATTGCTTTTCCTATTTCCTCTTTTATACTGTTAAATGTCATCTGTTCATGTTCTGTTCAGATGAACTGCATTTTTGTCAACAGAAGGTCTCGGGGTGGCTTGGTCAGCATTACCAGTTGTGGTGAAAATTTGTTTAAGTAATTTGCTTACCCAAGAAAGCTTGCTAGTTATTGTTCATCTTTTGGTGGTTTCATCTGGATGATCATCTCTATCTTCTTCCATCCCTTGATATGACATGACAAAAAAAAAAGAGATTTTTGGTATACAAACCACTAATTTGTCTGGGTTGAACTTGCAATTCTTAGACCGAGCTCTTTCTAGGAGTTCCTTAAGTGCTTTGTCATGATCGCTGCCATCCTCCTCAAATCCAACAATAATAGTAGCATCTGATATTGAGAGGACATTTTTGATGCCTCCAAAGGTTTCAAACATAGCTCGCTGAAATTTGTCTTGTGCATTCTTAACCCCCATTGGGAACTGCTTAAACATATGACATCCTTCAGGCTTAATGAATGTAGTTAGCTCTCTTGATTTTTTATCCAGTTTCATGTTTCAGTAGCCAGATTTCACATTGACTATTGACAATCATTTTGCTCCATGAAGTCTGGAGATGATTTCTTAAGATATTAGTGTAACAAAGTGCGGCTGCAACACCGCCTTATTTACATCCTTATGGTCCAGGCATAGTCTGTGAAGTGAATAGTATCAGTAAGTAAAGAATTGCCTTTTAGAAAGGTTTTATTAACTGTAAAATACACGTACGCTCTTGAAAGGATCGAGCGGGAAAATGAAACAGAGGGCGCTTTTATTATGAATGTCAATCCCAAGGGGAATAACTCTTAACAACAAATTAAATCATAACATTTTCCCCGTCCTAAAGTATTCAAGTAAGGGGTAATTAATTATAAAAAAATTTTTTTTTTTTTTTTTTTTTTTTTTTACAATCACATAAGAATCATTTTATTTACAAATAACATATGAACCCAAACTGCAGTTTTTTCAGTATTTAGTCACAAAATCCTTATATTTACTAGGGAATTGTCGAACTCGGGACGACCTCCGCACAGATTGGCAGGAATGCTGATTTTCAGTATTATTTTTTAGTGAAATCTGATTTTCTTCAAGATCAGACGATTGATTTTTGTCTTCCTCATGACCAATGTTTTCATTAGTAGAAGGTTCAAATAAAGTCTCTGAAGTAGTAAGATTATTATTAGAGTTTTCTTCATTTGATGAGTTTGGAGCTAAGTCTCGAACGTTGACAGTGGTTTCAGTACCAGAAGGTAGTTGAACATAAGCGTAGTGGGGGTTGACATCTATTAGGGTGGCAGGCGTTACAGGAGGGTCATGTTTACTTGTTTTAGTGTGGTTTCTAATATATATTGGGCCTGGTTTAACCCAAGAAGGAATTGAAATTCCGGAAGCAGATTTACGACTATATTTAAATAGTCTATCATGGGGAGTCATATTAGTGGCAGTACAAAGTAATGATCTAATTGAATGAAGTGCGTCCGGTAGTATGTCTTCCCAATAAGGTAGTTTCATTTGATTAGAATGTAATGTTGTTTGAATGGCCTTCCATAAGGTACCGTTGAGTTTTTCAATCTGTCCATTACCTTCAGGATGATATCTACTTGTTTTAGAAGTAGCAATTCCTTTTTTGTGTAAAAAATCCTTCATTTCTCTTGCTAAGAAATCAGAAGCACGGTCAGTATGTATCATGTCAGGCAAACCAAAAATTGAAAAGAGTTTGTTTAGACAGTGGATAATGGTTTTGCTTGTAATATCTCTGCAAGGAAAAGCGAAAGGAAAACGGGAATACTCATCAATTAGAGTAAGTAGATATTTGTTGCCATGTATAGAAGTAGGTAGAGGGCCTTTAAAATCAAGATTTAATCGTTGAAAAAGGTAATATGGCTTGAATGAGAGTCCCTCCATTGGTATTGGCGAATTTGGGTTTCAGTAATTGACAGGATGAGCAAGAGTCAGTAATATTCTTAATTTGATCCAAAGTAAAAGGGAGGTTCCTCGTTCTTATAAAATGGCTTAGTCTTGAAACACCAGGATGACATAATTGTTTATGTAAATCACGAAGATCTTGTAGATTGTAAGTAAGAGCAGAGATGCGAGAGAATGTGTCAGCAGCAATATTTTCAGGTCCAGGTCGATAAACTATAGTGAAATTGTATTGGGATAATTCTATACGCCAACGACATATTTTGTCATTCTTAATTTTTGATTTTCTTTTATTGTCGAATATGAAACTGATGCTCTTCTGATCTGTGATGACTTTAAAGTGCCTGCCGAGTAGAAAATGTCGCCACTTACGGAGAGCTTCTACAATAGCGGCTGCCTCTTTTTCTACTGCATGGTGCTTAATTTCGTTAGTATTGAGAGTTCTTGAAAAAAATGCAATAGGACGACCTTCTTGATTTAGTGTTGCAGCAATGCAATAGTTACTAGCGTCCGTTTCTACTTCAAATTCTTTATTTGGATCTACCGTTATTAAAGTGGCGTCTTTTAGATCATTTTTCAATGTTTGAAAAGATTTTAATACAGATGGAGGTAGTGGAAATTCTTTGTTTTGATTTAGTAATAAAATTTTATCAGAAAATTTTTTAATGAATTTGCAGTAATAGGAAAACATTCCAACTATTCTTTTTTGAGATTTAAGATTCAGCGGAGGTGGCATTTCGAGTAATGGTTTTAGTCTTTGATAATCGGGAGCTATTTGATTATTTTCTATGGTGTAGCCGAGTAGAGTAATAGAACTAGAAGAAATTATGCTTTTATTTTCATTTAAAGTGATGTTATATTGTTTAGCAATTTTGTAGAATTTTTGAAGATTGTAATCGTGTTCTTCTTGATTTTTTCCACATATAGTTACGTTATCAACATACACAAAGGTATCGGTTAGATTTTCTTTTTCTATAATATAGTCTATGCTCCTCTGGAAAGCACTTACTCCATTGGTGACGCCAAAAGGAAGACGAGTAAATTGAAAAAGTTTGCCACTTACTTCAAACGCAGTGAATTTACGATCAGCATGATTTATAGGTATTTGGTGATAAGCAGATTTTAGGTCGAGAGTAGAGAAGATGTTATATTGAGCGATGTCGTCTACCATCTTATTGATATTAGGCATTGGGTAAGCGTCTAGTTCCGTGAATCTATTAATGGTATCGCTGTAGTCGACTACCATTCTTTTCTTATGATTCTCATTCGAAGTTACAAGAACTTGCGCTCGCCACGGAGATATCGAAGGTTCAATTATGCCTTCTTTCAACATTCTAGCAGTCTCTTCTTTTATGAATTTGTTGGCGGCAAAAGTGTAACGTCGGGATTTTGTCGCAATAGGAGTAGTATGAGGAGAAAGATTAGAAAAGAGAGGAGGGGGTGGAACGTTTATGGTAGGAAAAAAATTATTTGTGTTTATAGCTCCAATTATAAGTTTGTCTCTAGGACCGTCGAATTTAAGTGTTACTTTTTTATATTTTTTTAAAATATATTTTCCGATTATTAAATCAATGAAAAGGTTTTCAATGATTTCAATTGTTATTCCAGAATGGGTTTTATCTTTCAGTATTAAATCCACGACAGCTTCGCCAGTTATTTTAGCATGTTGATCGGAAGCAGCCAGAGCTATAGTTTTGTTTTTAGGTATTGTGAAGAGTTTAAGTTTTTTAGCAGTATTTTCATTAATGAATGTTTTTACACTGCCGGAGTCCACCATAGCGTTCACGAAGTGCCCGTTAATTTGGCATTGAGTGAATGTGACATCTTTGGAGTTAGTTCCTAGTCAGGATAGAGAAGGTAAGGGGTAGTCAGAGTCGTCATAAAGAACAGCAGTATGAGTGTTAGAAATAGAAGATTTACACACTTTAGCCCAATGACCATTTTTTTTTGCATTTTTTACATTCGGCGTTTCGTGCAGGACATAAATATCGAGGATGACGTGATTTTCCACAGAAAAAACAAACCCCTTTTGGATGCATATTTTCTTTAGTCACAGCTATACGATTGTAGCCCGAAGGATTATTTGTAGCTGCTACAGTAAAGTTATTTGCGTAGCTTATCGAATGCTTTTCTGCTTGTTCAAGAGATCTGGCCGTGGCATATGTGTCTTGTAAAGTCAGGATGGGTTTTTCTAACAGTCGTTGTCGGATGGACGAAGAAGAAATTCCGCCGATGAAAGCTTCCCGAATGTATTGATTTTTGTTTTCTTCAGCAGAAACCGCTTCGAAGTTACATGTTTTGGCAAGCATTTCCAATTGATCCTTTCAAGAGCGTACGTGTATTTTACAGTTAATAAAATTGAAGTGAATAGTATCAGTAAGTAAAGAATTGCCTTTTAGAAAGGTTTTATTAACTGTAAAATACACGTACGCTCTTGAAAGGATCGAGCGGGAAAATGAAACAGAGGGCGCTTTTATTATGAATGTCAATCCCAAGGGGAATAACTCTTAACAACAAATTAAATCATAACAGTCTGATAGATCTGTTGGCTTTTGTGATGCATACATAAGAGTTGACCCAAGATGTCATTTTGTTATGGGAGTTATAATGCTAACAGCACTCCTATGCCAATCTTTCAAAGAAAGCATTTGGATGTCACGTTCACCATGTGTGCTCAGCTTATTTGGATGACCTACTCGAGGCCTGTTCTGAGTGAACCCTACTCTTTTAAAATGCTGGGTTATCTTAGCCACTGTGCTGCAGATCAGTTTCCAGGTGTTAACAATCTTCTTGTAGTCTTGGCCATCTTTATGTAGCGCAACAATATGCATTTTAAGATTCTCAGAGAGTTTATTGCCATGTGGTGCCATGTTGGATCTTTCAGTGACTGGTAAGAGAGAGTGTGAGAGCTGCACTACAAATTTGAATACACCTGCTCCCTATGAACACATGACATAGTTACACTAATGAGTCGCATGACATTTTGGAGGGGAAAAAAGCAGTACTCAATTTAGACATTTAGGGGTGTAGTTTTTTAGAATTGCCCTCACTTTTTAGGGGTATAGTTTCTTAGGAGTGTACTTACTTTTGTTGCCAGGGATTTAGTTTTTAATGGCTATATTTTGAGGGAGAAATAAATTAACTCTGTTATATATGCTGCAGACAGACTACTTTTCATTGTGTCAAAAAATCATTTTTTCAGTGCTGTCCTAATATATATATATATAGATATATAGAGAGATATACTTAAATATTTGAAGAAATGTGAGGGGTGTACTCACTTTTGTGATACACTGTGTATATATCTTCATTAAGATATGTATCTATGAGAAGGAAAAACTCTGATATAAAACAGTTGAAGCCAAAAGTGTGATTGGTTCTGCACAAAGCCACTATAAACAAAGCATCTGTGTAGTTTTTTTTTAGCAACTTAGCTATTGTGGATATGTTTAAATCGATGGGAGGGTCCATCATATATATATATATATATATATATATATATATATATATATATATATATATATATATATATATATAAACTGCGTCAATCGCTTTATTGCAGATGAGTAAAATATCAATATTTCACTAAATGTACGTAAAAAAAAATGAAAATTGTATCATCAAATGACTGTTTCAAGGTTAGTTATTTCCCAAAATTTTATCCCAATCCATGCGATATTCACGAAGTTATGACATTTTATTTATTATCAAGTAATTTGTACTGTCCATCGCTTTATTGCAAGTCTTTTAAAATGCCAAAAAAAGAGGCGATTAACGGTTATTGAAAAGGAAATGACTGTTGCTGGACTCACAGAAGGATTGTTCATCAAAGATTTAGCTATGGAGCTGGAAAGGAATCCAAGAACAACCCCAACACCAAATTCAGAAAGGATAAGGGCACCAGGAGAAACCTTTCACATCAGGATATTCTGAAAATTTGTAGGGAATTCAGAATCGAAACCAAAACCAAAACATAACAAAACATATTTTCATGATTTAAACTATGTCTACAAGTTATGTCTAAGAAAAGACTGAAGTTCATTTGTACTCAATATAGTTGGACTGTGGAAACTCAAACAGCACCAGTGCTTCTATTTTTGCAAGAGCTGGGATCGCTCCCAGATCCAGGCAAACCCGATGTAATGTGTTGAATGAGATGGCAAGGAACATTAAAACTCTATTGAGGAAACAACAGAGGGAAAAACGAATGATTTGGGCACAGAATGACATGAAAATAGATTTCCAACATGTCCTATTTACAGATGAGACCCGTGCAACTCTTGACGATCCGGATGAATTGGCCAAAGTTTGGAACTCGAATGAAACTCCAACCCCTTACAGAGTTCATCACAAACAAGGAGGTGGAGGCATCATGTTTTGTGATGGGAATCATTGGGGATAAGTTGGTTGGACTATTCTGACCAGCAATGAATACACAGCCTTTTTGGATAAACATTTGTCACCATAGCTAGACGACCTCAGATGATTTTTATGCATGACAATGCACCATCCCATTCTGTTAGGGCAACTACAGCCTTCCTTGAATCTATGGGCTTCTTTGGAGAAACCCCCATGAGCTGGCCACTGTGTTCTCCGGATTTTAACCTCATTGAACATCTCTGATCAATATTGAAAAGATGTGTTTATGAGGAAGGAGAGCAATTTACTTCAAATTATGCCATGTGGAGGAAAGTAGTTGATGTCGCCAAAACCATAACTCTTGTTCAGATCAAACAATTGACTTCTTCAATGGACAAAAGGTTGTTTAAAGTTATTTTTAAAAATGGTGGATTAATAATTTATTTGAGGCTTAACATCTAGGATGTGCTTTTGTTTATTATTCTTTAACAGAAAAATATCATAAAAAGTAAAGTTTTCATGATTAGACATTGTATTTTTGCCCTAATACAACATTTTAAAGAGACCTGCAATAAAACAATGGACAGTGTAATTTCCTTGTTAAAAAATAAAATGTCATAACTTTGTGAATATCGCATGAATTTAAATAAAATTTTGGGAAATAACTAACCTTAAAGCAGCCATTGGATTATACAATTTTTATTTTTTGTGACTAATATTTAGTGAAATATTGATATTTTACTAATCTGCAATTAAGTGATTGCCACAGTTTATATCTATATTTAGTGAAATATTGATATTTTACTAATCTGCAATAAAGTGATTGCCACAGTTTATATATATATTTAGTGAAATATTGATATTTTACTAATCTGCAATAAAGTGATTGCCACAGTTTATATCTATATTTAGTGAAATATTGATATTTTACTAATCTGCAATAAAGTGATTGACACAGTTTATATATATATTTAGTGAACTATTGATATTTTACTAATCTGCAATAAAGTGATTGCCACAGTTTATATATATATTGAGTGAAATATTGATATTTTACTAATCTGCAATAAAGTGATTGCCACAGTTTATATCTATATTTAGTGAAATATTGATATTTTACTAATCTGCAATAAAGTGATTGCCACAGTTTATATATATATTTAGTGAAATATTGATATTTTACTAATCTGCAATAAAGTGATTGCCACAGTTTATATCTATATTTAGTGAAATATTGATATTTTACTAATCTGCAATAAAGTGATTGCCACAGTTTATATATATATTTAGTGAAATATTGATATTTTACTAATCTGCAATAAAGTGATTGCCACAGTTTATATCTATATTTAGTGAAATATTGATATTTTACTAATCTGCAATAAAGTGATTGCCACAGTTTATATATATATTTAGTGAAATATTGATATTTTACTAATCTGCAATTAAGTGATTGCCACAGTTTATATCTATATTTAGTGAAATATTGATATTTTACTAATCTTCAATAAAGTGATTGCCACAGTTTATATCTATATTTAGTGAAATATTGATATTTTACTAATCTGCAATAAAGTGATTGCCACAGTTTATATCTATATTTAGTGAAATATTGATATTTTACTAATCTGCAATAAAGTGATTGCCACAGTTTATATCTATATTTAGTGAAATATTGATATTTTACTAATCTGCAATAAAGTGATTGCCACAGTTTATATCTATATTTAGTGAAATATTGATATTTTACTAATCTACAATAAAGTGATTGCCACAGTTTATATCTATATTTAGTGAAATATTGATATTTTACTAATCTGCAATAAAGTGATAGCCACAGTTTATATCTATATTTAGTGAAATATTGATATTTTACTAATCTGCAATAAAGTGATTGCCACAGTTTATATCTATATTTAGTGAAATATTGATATTTTACTAATCTGCAATAAAGTGATTGCCACAGTTTATATATATATATTTAGTGAAATATTGATATTTTACTAATCTGCAATAAAGTGATTGCCACAGTTTATATATACATTTAGTGAAATATTGATATTTTACTAATCTGCAATAAAGTGATTGCCACAGTTTATATCGATATTTAGTGAAATATTGATATTTTACTAATCTGCAATAAAGTGATTGCCACAGTTTATATCTATATTTAGTGAAATATTGATATTTTACTAATCTGTAATAAAGTGATTGCCACAGTTTATATCTATATTTAGTGAAATATTGATATTTTACTAATCTGCAATAAAGTGATTGCCACAGTTTATATCTATATTTAGTGAAATATTGATATTTTACTAATCTGCAATAAAGTGATTGCCACAGTTTATATCTATATTTAGTGAAATATTGATATTTTACTAATCTGCAATAAAGTGATTGCCACAGTTTATATCTATATTTAGTGAAATATTGATATTTTACTAATCTGCAATAAAGTGATTGCCACAGTTTATATATATATTTAGTGAAATATTGATATTTTACTAATCTGCAATAAAGTGATTGCCACAGTTTATATATACATTTAGTGAAATATTGATATTTTACTAATCTGCAATAAAGTGATTGCCACAGTTTATATCGATATTTAGTGAAATATTGATATTTTACTAATCTGCAATAAAGTGATTGCCACAGTTTATATCTATATTTAGTGAAATATTGATATTTTACTAATCTGTAATAAAGTGATTGCCACAGTTTATATCTATATTTAGTGAAATATTGATATTTTACTAATCTGCAATAAAGTGATTGCCACAGTTTATATCTATATTTAGTGAAATATTGATATTTTACTAATCTGCAATAAAGTGATTGCCACAGTTTATATCTATATTTAGTGAAATATTGATATTTTACTAATCTGCAATAAAGCGATTGCCACAGTTTATATGTATATTTAGTGAAATATTGATATTTTACTAATCTGCAATAAAGTGATTGCCACAGTTTATATCTATATTTAGTGAAATATTGATATTTTACTAATCTGCAATAAAGTGATTGCCACAGTTTATATCTATATTTAGTGAAATATTGATATTTTACTACTCTGCAATAAAGTGATTGCCACAGTTTATATCTATATTTAGTGAAATATTGATTGCCACAGTTTATATCTATATTTAGTGAAATATTGATATTTTACTAATCTGCAATAAAGTGATTGCCACAGTTTATATCTATATTTAGTGAAATATTGATATTTTACTAATTTGCAATAAAGTGATTGCCACAGTTTATATCTATATTTAGTGAAATATTGATATTTTACTAATCTGCAATAAAGTGATTGCCACAGTTTATATCTATATTTAGTGAAATATTGATATTTTACTAATCTGCAATAAAGTGATTGCCACAGTTTATATCTATATTTAGTGAAATATTGATATTTTACTAATCTGCAATAAAGTGATTGCCACAGTTTATATCTATATTTAGTGAAATATTGATATTTTACTAATCTGCAATAAAGTGATTGCCACAGTTTATATCTATATTTAGTGAAATATTGATATTTTACTAATCTGCAATAAAGTGATTGCCACAGTTTATATCTATATTTAGTGAAATATTGATATTTTACTAATCTGCAATTAAGTGATTGCCACAGTTTATATATATATTTAGTGAAATATTGATATTTTACTAATCTGCAATAAAGTGATTGCCACAGTTTATATCTATATTTAGTAAAATATTGATATTTTACTAATCTGCAATAAAGTGATTGCCACAGTTTATATCTATATTTAGTGAAATATTGATATTTTACTAATTTGCAATAAAGTGATTGCCACAGTTTATATCTATATTTAGTGAAATATTGATATTTTACTAATCTGCAATAAAGTGATTGCCACAGTTTATATCTATATTTAGTGAAATATTGATATTTTACTAATCTGCAATAAAGTGATTGCCACAGTTTATATATATATTTAGTGAAATATTGATATTTTACTAATCTGCAATAAAGTGATTGCCACAGTTTATATATATATTTAGTGAAATATTGATATTTTACTAATCTGCAATAAAGTGATTGCCACAGTGTATATCGATATTTAGTGAAATATTGATATTTTACTAATCTGCAATAAAGTGATTGCCACAGTTTATATCTATATTTAGTGAAATATTGATATTTTACTAATCTGTAATAAAGTGATTGCCACAGTTTATATCTATATTTAGTGAAATATTGATATTTTACTAATCTGCAATAAAGTGATTGCCACAGTTTATATCTATATTTAGTGAAATATTGATATTTTACTAATCTGCAATAAAGTGATTGCCACAGTTTTTATCTATATTTAGTGAAATATTGATATTTTACTAATCTGCAATAAAGTGATTGCCACAGTTTATATATATATTTAGTGAAATATTGATATTTTACTAATCTGCAATAAAGTGATTGCCACAGTTTATATCTATATTTAGTGAAATATTGATATTTTACTAATCTGCAATAAAGTGATTGCCACAGTTTATATCTATATTTAGTGAAATATTGATATTTTACTAATCTTCAACAAAGTGATTGCCACAGTTTATATCTATATTTAGTGAAATATTGATATTTTACTAATCTGCAATAAAGTGATTGCCACAGTTTATATCTATATTTAGTGAAATATTGATATTTTACTAATCTGCAATAAAGTGATTGCCACAGTTTATATATATATTTAGTGAAATATTGATATTTTACTAATCTGCAATAAAGTGATTGCCACAGTTTATATCTATATTTAGTGAAATATTGATATTTTACTAATCTGCAATAAAGTGATTGCCACAGTTTATATCTATATTTAGTGAAATATTGATATTTTACTAATCTGCAATAAAGTGATTGCCACAGTTTATATCTATATTTAGTGAAATATTGATATTTTACTAATCTACAATAAAGTGATTGCCACAGTTTATATCTATATTTAGTGAAATATTGATATTTTACTAATCTGCAATAAAGTGATTGCCACAGTTTATATCTATATTTAGTGAAATATTGATATTTTACTAATCTGCAATAAAGTGATTGCCACAGTTTATATCTATATTTAGTGAAATATTTATATTTTACTAATCTGCAATAAAGTGATTGCCACAGTTTATATATATATATTTAGTGAAATATTGATATTTTACTAATCTGCAATAAAGTGATTGCCACAGTTTATATCTATATTTAGTGAAATATTGATATTTTACTAATCTGCAATAAAGTGATTGCCACAGTTTATATCTATATTTAGTGAAATATTGATATTTTACTAATCTGCAATAAAGTGATTGCCACAGTTTATATCTATATTTAGTGAAATATTGATATTTTACTAATCTGCAATTAAGTGATTGCCACAGTTTATATATATATTTAGTGAAATATTGATATTTTACTAATCTGCAATAAAGTGATTGCCACAGTTTATATCTATATTTAGTGAAATATTGATATTTTACTAATTTGCAATAAAGTGATTGCCACAGTTTATATCTATATTTAGTGAAATATTGATATTTTACTAATCTGCAATAAAGTGATTGCCACAGTTTATATCTATATTTAGTGAAATATTGATATTTTACTAATCTGCAATAAAGTGATTGCCACAGTTTATATATATATTTAGTGAAATATTGATATTTTACTAATCTGCAATAAAGTGATTGCCACAGTTTATATATATATTTAGTGAAATATTGATATTTTACTAATCTGCAATAAAGTGATTGCCACAGTGTATATCGATATTTAGTGAAATATTGATATTTTACTAATCTGCAATAAAGTGATTGCCACAGTTTATATCTATATTTAGTGAAATATTGATATTTTACTAATCTGTAATAAAGTGATTGCCACAGTTTATATCTATATTTAGTGAAATATTGATATTTTACTAATCTGCAATAAAGTGATTGCCACAGTTTATATCTATATTTAGTGAAATATTGATATTTTACTAATCTGCAATAAAGTGATTGCCACAGTTTTTATCTATATTTAGTGAAATATTGATATTTTACTAATCTGCAATAAAGTGATTGCCACAGTTTATATCTATATTTAGTGAAATATTGATATTTTACTAATCTGCAATAAAGTGATTGCCACAGATTATATCTATATTTAGTGAAATATTGATATTTTACTAATCTGCAATAAAGTGATTGCCACAGTTTATATCTATATTTAGTGAAATATTGATATTTTACTAATCTGCAATAAAGTGATTGCCACAGTTTATATCTATATTCAGTGAAATATTGATATTTTACTAATCTGCAATAAAGTGATTGCCACAGTTTATATCTAGATTTAGTGAAATATTGATATTTTACTAATCTGCAATAAAGTGATTGCCACAGTTTATATGTATATTTAGTGAAATATTGATATTTTACTAATCTGCAATAAAGTGATTGCCACAGTTTATATGTATATTTAGTGAAATATTGATATTTTACTAATCTGCAATAAAGTGATTGCCACAGTTTATATCTATATTTAGTGAAATATTGATATTTTACTAATCTGCAATAAAGTGATTGCCACAGTTTATATCTATATTTAGTGAAATATTGATATTTTACTACTCTGCAATAAAGTGATTGCCACAGTTTATATCTATATTTAGTGAAATATTGATATTTTACTAATCTGCAATAAAGTGATTGCCACAGTTTATATATATATTTAGTGAAATATTGATATTTTACTAATCTGCAATAAAGTGATTGCCACAGTTTATATCTATATTTAGTGAAATATTGATATTTTACTAATCTTCAATAAAGTGATTGCCACAGTTTATATCTATATTTAGTGAAATATTGATATTTTACTAATCTGCAATAAAGTGATTGCCACAGTTTATATCTATATTTAGTGAAATATTGATATTTTACTAATCTGCAATAAAGTGATTGCCACAGTTTATATATATATTTAGTGAAATATTGATATTTTACTAATCTGCAATAAAGTGATTGCCACAGTTTATATCTATATTTAGTGAAATATTGATATTTTACTAATCTGCAATAAAGTGATTGCCACAGTTTATATCTATATTTAGTGAAATATTGATATTTTACTAATCTGCAATAAAGTGATTGCCACAGTTTATATCTATATTTAGTGAAATATTGATATTTTACTAATCTACAATAAAGTGATTGCCACAGTTTATATCTATATTTAGTGAAATATTGATATTTTACTAATCTGCAATAAAGTGATTGCCACAGTTTATATCTATATTTAGTGAAATATTGATATTTTACTAATCTGCAATAAAGTGATTGCCACAGTTTATATCTATATTTAGTGAAATATTTATATTTTACTAATCTGCAATAAAGTGATTGCCACAGTTTATATATATATATTTAGTGAAATATTGATATTTTACTAATCTGCAATAAAGTGATTGCCACAGTTTATATCTATATTTAGTGAAATATTGATATTTTACTAATCTGCAATAAAGTGATTGCCACAGTTTATATCTATATTTAGTGAAATATTGATATTTTACTAATCTGCAATAAAGTGATTGCCACAGTTTATATCTATATTTAGTGAAATATTGATATTTTACTAATCTGCAATAAAGTGATTGCCACAGTTTATATCTATATTTAGTGAAATATTGATATTTTACTAATCTGCAATAAAGTGATTGCCACAGTTTATATCTATATTTAGTGAAATATTGATATTTTACTAATCTGCAATTAAGTGATTGCCACAGTTTATATATATATTTAGTGAAATATTGATATTTTACTAATCTGCAATAAAGTGATTGCCACAGTTTATATCTATATTTAGTAAAATATTGATATTTTACTAATCTGCAATAAAGTGATTGCCACAGTTTATATCTATATTTAGTGAAATATTGATATTTTACTAATTTGCAATAAAGTGATTGCCACAGTTTATATCTATATTTAGTGAAATATTGATATTTTTACTAATCTGCAATAAAGTGATTGCCACAGTTTATATCTATATTTAGTGAAATATTGATATTTTACTAATCTGCAATAAAGTGATTGCCACAGTTTATATATATATTTAGTGAAATATTGATATTTTACTAATCTGCAATAAAGTGATTGCCACAGTTTATATATATATTTAGTGAAATATTGATATTTTACTAATCTGCAATAAAGTGATTGCCACAGTGTATATCGATATTTAGTGAAAAATTGATATTTTACTAATCTGCAATAAAGTGATTGCCACAGTTTATATCTATATTTAGTGAAATATTGATATTTTACTAATCTGTAATAAAGTGATTGCCACAGTTTATATCTATATTTAGTGAAATATTGATATTTTACTAATCTGCAATAAAGTGATTGCCACAGTTTATATCTATATTTAGTGAAATATTGATATTTTACTAATCTGCAATAAAGTGATTGCCACAGTTTTTATCTATATTTAGTGAAATATTGATATTTTACTAATCTGCAATAAAGTGATTGCCACAGTTTATATATATATTTAGTGAAATATTGATATTTTACTAATCTGCAATAAAGTGATTGCCACAGTTTATATCTATATTTAGTGAAATATTGATATTTTACTAATCTGCAATAAAGTGATTGCCACAGTTTATATCTATATTTAGTGAAATATTGATATTTTACTAATCTTCAATAAAGTGATTGCCACAGTTTATATCTATATTTAGTGAAATATTGATATTTTACTAATCTGCAATAAAGTGATTGCCACAGTTTATATCTATATTTAGTGAAATATTGATATTTTACTAATCTGCAATAAAGTGATTGCCACAGTTTATATATATATTTAGTGAAATATTGATATTTTACTAATCTGCAATAAAGTGATTGCCACAGTTTATATCTATATTTAGTGAAATATTGATATTTTACTAATCTGCAATAAAGTGATTGCCACAGTTTATATCTATATTTAGTGAAATATTGATATTTTACTAATCTGCAATAAAGTGATTGCCACAGTTTATATCTATATTTAGTGAAATATTGATATTTTACTAATCTACAATAAAGTGATTGCCACAGTTTATATCTATATTTAGTGAAATATTGATATTTTACTAATCTGCAATAAAGTGATTGCCACAGTTTATATCTATATTTAGTGAAATATTGATATTTTACTAATCTGCAATAAAGTGATTGCCACAGTTTATATCTATATTTAGTGAAATATTTATATTTTACTAATCTGCAATAAAGTGATTGCCACAGTTTATATATATATATTTAGTGAAATATTGATATTTTACTAATCTGCAATAAAGTGATTGCCACAGTTTATATCTATATTTAGTGAAATATTGATATTTTACTAATCTGCAATAAAGTGATTGCCACAGTGTATATCGATATTTAGTGAAATATTGATATTTTACTAATCTGCAATAAAGTGATTGCCACAGTTTATATCTATATTTAGTGAAATATTGATATTTTACTATATCTATATTTACTTTTTTATTACTATATCTATATTTACTTTTTTATTTACTATTTTACTATATCTATATTTAGTGAAATATTGATATTTTACTAATCTGCAATTAAGTGATTGCCACAGTTTATATATATATTTAGTGAAATATTGATATTTTACTAATCTGCAATAAAGTGATTGCCACAGTTTATATCTATATTTAGTGAAATATTGATATTTTACTAATTTGCAATAAAGTGATTGCCACAGTTTATATCTATATTTAGTGAAATATTGATATTTTACTAATCTGCAATAAAGTGATTGCCACAGTTTATATCTATATTTAGTGAAATATTGATATTTTACTAATCTGCAATAAAGTGATTGCCACAGTTTATATATATATTTAGTGAAATATTGATATTTTACTAATCTGCAATAAAGTGATTGCCACAGTTTATATATATATTTAGTGAAATATTGATATTTTACTAATCTGCAATAAAGTGATTGCCACAGTGTATATCGATATTTAGTGAAATATTGATATTTTACTAATCTGCAATAAAGTGATTGCCACAGTTTATATCTATATTTAGTGAAATATTGATATTTTACTAATCTGTAATAAAGTGATTGCCACAGTTTATATCTATATTTAGTGAAATATTGATATTTTACTAATCTGCAATAAAGTGATTGCCACAGTTTATATCTATATTTAGTGAAATATTGATATTTTACTAATCTGCAATAAAGTGATTGCCACAGTTTTTATCTATATTTAGTGAAATATTGATATTTTACTAATCTGCAATAAAGTGATTGCCACAGTTTATATCTATATTTAGTGAAATATTGATATTTTACTAATCTGCAATAAAGTGATTGCCACAGATTATATCTATATTTAGTGAAATATTGATATTTTACTAATCTGCAATAAAGTGATTGCCACAGTTTATATCTATATTTAGTGAAATATTGATATTTTACTAATCTGCAATAAAGTGATTGCCACAGTTTATATCTATATTCAGTGAAATATTGATATTTTACTAATCTGCAATAAAGTGATTGCCACAGTTTATATCTAGATTTAGTGAAATATTGATATTTTACTAATCTGCAATAAAGTGATTGCCACAGTTTATATGTATATTTAGTGAAATATTGATATTTTACTAATCTGCAATAAAGTGATTGCCACAGTTTATATGTATATTTAGTGAAATATTGATATTTTACTAATCTGCAATAAAGTGATTGCCACAGTTTATATCTATATTTAGTGAAATATTGATATTTTACTAATCTGCAATAAAGTGATTGCCACAGTTTATATCTATATTTAGTGAAATATTGATATTTTACTACTCTGCAATAAAGTGATTGCCACAGTTTATATCTATATTTAGTGAAATATTGATATTTTACTAATCTGCAATAAAGTGATTGCCACAGTTTATATATATATTTAGTGAAATATTGATATTTTACTAATCTGCAATAAAGTGATTGCCACAGTTTATATCTATATTTAGTGAAATATTGATATTTTACTAATCTTCAATAAAGTGATTGCCACAGTTTATATCTATATTTAGTGAAATATTGATATTTTACTAATCTGCAATAAAGTGATTGCCACAGTTTATATCTATATTTAGTGAAATATTGATATTTTACTAATCTGCAATAAAGTGATTGCCACAGTTTATATATATATTTAGTGAAATATTGATATTTTACTAATCTGCAATAAAGTGATTGCCACAGTTTATATCTATATTTAGTGAAATATTGATATTTTACTAATCTGCAATAAAGTGATTGCCACAGTTTATATCTATATTTAGTGAAATATTGATATTTTACTAATCTGCAATAAAGTGATTGCCACAGTTTATATCTATATTTAGTGAAATATTGATATTTTACTAATCTACAATAAAGTGATTGCCACAGTTTATATCTATATTTAGTGAAATATTGATATTTTACTAATCTGCAATAAAGTGATTGCCACAGTTTATATCTATATTTAGTGAAATATTGATATTTTACTAATCTGCAATAAAGTGATTGCCACAGTTTATATCTATATTTAGTGAAATATTTATATTTTACTAATCTGCAATAAAGTGATTGCCACAGTTTATATATATATATTTAGTGAAATATTGATATTTTACTAATCTGCAATAAAGTGATTGCCACAGTTTATATCTATATTTAGTGAAATATTGATATTTTACTAATCTGCAATAAAGTGATTGCCACAGTTTATATCTATATTTAGTGAAATATTGATATTTTACTAATCTGCAATAAAGTGATTGCCACAGTTTATATCTATATTTAGTGAAATATTGATATTTTACTAATCTGCAATAAAGTGATTGCCACAGTTTATATCTATATTTAGTGAAATATTGATATTTTACTAATCTGCAATAAAGTGATTGCCACAGTTTATATATATATTTAGTGAAATATTGATATTTTACTAATCTGCAATAAAGTGATTGCCACAGTTTATATCGATATTTAGTGAAATATTGATATTTTACTAATCTGCAATAAAGTGATTGCCACAGTTTATATCTATATTTAGTGAAATATTGATATTTTACTAATCTGTAATAAAGTGATTGCCACAGTTTATATCTATATTTAGTGAAATATTGATATTTTACTAATCTGCAATAAAGTGATTGCCACAGTTTATATCTATATTTAGTGAAATATTGATATTTTACTAATCTGCAATAAAGTGATTGCCACAGTTTATATCTATATTTAGTGAAATATTGATATTTTACTAATCTGCAATAAAGTGATTGCCACAGTTTATATCTATATTTAGTGAAATATTGATATTTTACTAATCTGCAATAAAGTGATTGCCACAGTTTATATCTATATTTAGTGAAATATTGATATTTTACTAATCTTCAATAAAGTGATTGCCACAGTTTATATCTATATTTAGTGAAATATTGATATTTTACTAATCTGCAATAAAGTGATTGCCACAGTTTATATCTATATTTAGTGAAATATTGATATTTTACTAATCTGCAATAAAGTGATTGCCACAGTTTATATCTATATTTAGCGAAATATTGATATTTTACTAATTTGCAATAAAGTGATTGCCACAGTTTATATCTATATTTAGTGAAATATTGATATTTTACTAATCTGCAATAAAGTGATTGCCACAGTTTATATCTATATTTAGTGAAATATTGATATTTTACTAATCTGCAATAAAGTGATTGCCACAGTTTATATCTATATTTAGTGAAATATTGATATTTTACTAATCTGCAATAAAGTGATTGCCACAGTTTATATCTATATTTAGTGAAATATTGATATTTTACTAATCTGCAATAAAGTGATTGCCACAGTTTATATATATATATTTAGTGAAATATTGATATTTTACTAATCTGCAATAAAGTGATTGCCACAGTTTATATATATATTTAGTGAAATATTGATATTTTACTAATCTGCAATAAAGTGATTGCCACAGTTTATATCTATATTTAGTGAAATATTGATATTTTACTAATCTGCAATAAAGTGATTGCCACAGTTTATATCTATATTTAGTGAAATATTGATATTTTACTAATCTGCAATAAAGTGATTGCCACAGTTTATATCTATATTTAGTGAAATATTGATATTTTACTAATCTGCAATAAAGTGATTGCCACAGTTTATATCTATATTTAGTGAAATATTGATATTTTACTAATCTGCAATAAAGTGATTGCCACAGTTTATATATATATTTAGTGAAATATTGATATTTTACTAATCTGCAATAAAGTGATTGCCACAGTTTATATCTATATTTAGTGAAATATTGATATTTTACTAATCTGCAATAAAGTGATTGCCACAGTTTATATCTATATTTAGTGAAATATTGATATTTTACTAATCTGCAATAAAGTGATTGCCACAGTTTATATCTATATTTAGTGAAATATTGATATTTTACTAATCTGCAATAAAGTGATTGCCACAGTTTATATCTATATTTAGTGAAATATTGATATTTTACTAATCTGCAATAAAGTGATTGCCACAGTTTATATCTATATTTAGTGAAATATTGATATTTTACTAATCTGCAATAAAGTGATTGCCACAGTTTATATCAATATTTAGTGAAATATTGATATTTTACTAATCTGCAATAAAGTGATTGCCACAGTTTATATCTATATTTAGTGAAATATTGATATTTTACTAATCTGGAATAAAGTGATTGCCACAGTTTATATCTATATTTAATGAAATATTGATATTTTACTAATCTGCAATAAAGTGATTGCCACAGTTTATATCTATATTTAGTGAAATATTGATATTTTACTAATCTGCAATAAAGTGATTGCCACAGTTTATATCTATATTTAGTGAAATATTGATATTTTACTAATCTGCAATAAAGTGATTGCCACAGTTTATATCTATATTTAGTGAAATATTGATATTTTACTAATCTGCAATAAAGTGATTGCCACAGTTTATATCTATATTTAGTGAAATATTGATATTTTACTAATCTGCAATAAAGTGATTGCCACAGTTTATATCTATATTTAGTGAAATATTGATATTTTACTAATCTGCAATAAAGTGATTGCCACAGTTTATATCTATATTTAGTGAAATATTGATATTTTACTAATCTGCAATAAAGTGATTGCCACAGTTTATATCTATATTTAGTGAAATATTGACATTTTACTAATCTGCAATAAAGTGATTGCCACAGTTTATATATATATTTAGTGAAATATTGATATTTTACTAATCTGCAATAAAGTGATTGCCACAGTTTATCTCTATATTTAGTGAAATATTGATATTTTACTAATCTGCAATAAAGTGATTGCCACAGTTTATATCTATATTTAGTGAAATATTGATATTTTACTAATCTGCAATAAAGTGATTGCCACAGTTTATATCTATATTTAGTGAAATATTGATATTTTACTAATCTGCAATAAAGTGATTGCAACAGTTTATATCTATATTTAGTGAAATATTGATATTTTACTAATCTGCAATAAAGTGATTGCCACAGTTTATATCTATATTTAGTGAAATATTGATATTTTACTAATCTGCAATAAAGTGATTGCCAAAGTTTATATCTATATTTAGTGAAATATTGATATTTTACTAATCTGCAATAAAGTGATTGCCAAAGTTTATATCTATATTTAGTGAAATATTGATATTTTACTAATCTGCAATAAAGTGATTGCCACAGTTTATCTCTATATTTAGTAAAATAATGATATTTTACTAATCTGCAATAAAGTGATTGCCACAGTTTATATCTATATTTAGTGAAATATTGATATTTTACTAATCTGCAATAAAGTGATTGCCACAGTTTATATATATATTTAGTGAAATATTGATATTTTACTAATCTGCAATAAAGTGATTGCAACAGTTTATATCTATATTTAGTGAAATATTGATATTTTACTAATCTGCAATAAAGTGATTGCCACAGTTTATATCTATATTTAGTGAAATATTGATATTTTACTAATCTGCAATAAAGTGATTGCCAAAGTTTATATCTATATTTAGTGAAATATTGATATTTTACTAATCTGCAATAAAGTGATTGCCACAGTTTATATCTATATTTAGTAAAATATTGATATTTTACTAATCTGCAATAAAGTGATTGCCACAGTTTATATCTATATTTAGTGAAATATTGATATTTTACTAATCTGCAATAAAGTGATTGCCACAGTTTATATGTATATTTAGTGAAATATTGATATTTTACTAATCTGCAATAAAGTGATTGCCACAGTTTATATCTATATTTAGTGAAATATTGATATTTTACTAATCTGCAATAAAGTGATTGCCACAGTTTATCTCTATATTTAGTGAAATATTGATATTTTACTAATCTGCAATAAAGTGATTGCCACAGTTTATATCTATATTTAGTGAAATATTGATATTTTACTAATCTGCAATAAAGTGATTGCCACAGTTTATATATATATTTAGTGAAATATTGATATTTTACTAATCTGCAATAAAGTGATTGCAACAGTTTATATCTATATTTAGTGAAATATTGATATTTTACTAATCTGCAATAAAGTGATTGCCACAGTTTATATCTATATTAAGTGAAATATTGATATTTTACTAATCTGCAATAAAGTGATTGCCACAGTTTATATATATATTTAGTGAAATATTGATATTTTACTAATCTGCAATAAAGTGATTGCAACAGTTTATATCTATATTTAGTGAAATATTGATATTTTACTAATCTGCAATAAAGTGATTGCCACAGTTTATATCTATATTTAGTGAAATATTGATATTTTACTAATCTGCAATAAAGTGATTGCCACAGTTTATATCTATATTTAGTGAAATATTGATATTTTACTAATCTGCAATAAAGTGATTGCCACAGTTTATATCTATATTTAGTGAAATATTGATATTTTACTAATCTGCAATAAAGTGATTGCAACAGTTTATATCTATATTTAGTGAAATATTGATATTTTACTAATCTGCAATAAAGTGATTGCCACAGTTTATATCTATATTTAGTGAAATATTGATATTTTACTAATCTGCAATAAAGTGATTGCAACAGTTTATATCTATATTTAATGAAATATTGATATTTTACTAATCTGCAATAAAGTGATTGCCACAGTTTATATCTATATTTAGTGAAATATTGATATTTTACTAATCTGCAATAAAGTGATTGCCACAGTTTATATATATATTTAGTGAAATATTGATATTTTACTAATCTGCAATAAAGTGATTGCAACAGTTTATATCTATATTTAGTGAAATATTGATATTTTACTAATCTGCAATAAAGTGATTGCCACAGTTTATATCTATATTTAGTGAAATATTGATATTTTACTAATCTGCAATAAAGTGATTGCCACAGTTTATATCTATATTTAGTGAAATATTGATATTTTACTAATCTGCAATAAAGTGATTGCCACAGTTTATATCTATATTTAGTGAAATATTGATATTTTACTAATCTGCAATAAAGTGATTGCCACAGTTTATATCTATATTTAGTGAAATATTGATATTTTACTAATCTGCAATAAAGTGATTGCCACAGTTTATATCTATATTTAGTGAAATATTGATATTTTACTAATCTGCAATAAAGTGATTGCCACAGTTTATCTATATATTTAGTGAAATATTGATATTTTACTAATCTGCAATAAAGTGATTGCAACAGTTTAGATCTATATTTAGTGAAATATTGATATTTTACTAATCTGCAATAAAGTGATTGCCACAGTTTATATCTATATTTAGTGAAATATTGATATTTTACTAATCTGCAATAAAGTGATTGCCACAGTTTATATATATATTTAGTGAAATATTGATATTTTACTAATCTGCAATAAAGTGATTGCAACAGTTTATATCTATATTTAGTGAAATATTGATATTTTACTAATCTGCAATAAAGTGATTGCCACAGTTTATATCTATATTTAGTGAAATATTGATATTTTACTAATCTGCAATAAAGTGATTGCCACAGTTTATATCTATATTTAGTGAAATATTGATATTTTACTAATCTGCAATAAAGTGATTGCAACAGTTTATATCTATATTTAGTGAAATATTGATATTTTACTAATCTGCAATAAAGTGATTGCCACAGTTTATATCTATATTTAGTGAAATATTGATATTTTACTAATCTGCAATAAAGTGATTGCCAAAGTTTATATCTATATTTAGTGAAATATTGATATTTTACTAATCTGCAATAAAGTGATTGCCACAGTTTATATCTATATTTAGTAAAATATTGATATTTTACTAATCTGCAATAAAGTGATTGCCACAGTTTATATCTATATTTAGTGAAATATTGATATTTTACTAATCTGCAATAAAGTGATTGCCACAGTTTATATGTATATTTAGTGAAATATTGATATTTTACTAATCTGCAATAAAGTGATTGCCACAGTTTATATCTATATTTAGTGAAATATTGATATTTTACTAATCTGCAATAAAGTGATTGCCACAGTTTATCTCTATATTTAGTGAAATATTGATATTTTACTAATCTGCAATAAAGTGATTGCCACAGTTTATATCTATATTTAGTGAAATATTGATATTTTACTAATCTGCAATAAAGTGATTGCCACAGTTTATATATATATTTAGTGAAATATTGATATTTTACTAATCTGCAATAAAGTGATTGCAACAGTTTATATCTATATTTAGTGAAATATTGATATTTTACTAATCTGCAATAAAGTGATTGCCACAGTTTATATCTATATTAAGTGAAATATTGATATTTTACTAATCTGCAATAAAGTGATTGCCACAGTTTATATATATATTTAGTGAAATATTGATATTTTACTAATCTGCAATAAAGTGATTGCAACAGTTTATATCTATATTTAGTGAAATATTGATATTTTACTAATCTGCAATAAAGTGATTGCCACAGTTTATATCTATATTTAGTGAAATATTGATATTTTACTAATCTGCAATAAAGTGATTGCCACAGTTTATATCTATATTTAGTGAAATATTGATATTTTACTAATCTGCAATAAAGTGATTGCCACAGTTTATATCTATATTTAGTGAAATATTGATATTTTACTAATCTGCAATAAAGTGATTGCAACAGTTTATATCTATATTTAGTGAAATATTGATATTTTACTAATCTGCAATAAAGTGATTGCCACAGTTTATATCTATATTTAGTGAAATATTGATATTTTACTAATCTGCAATAAAGTGATTGCAACAGTTTATATCTATATTTAGTGAAATATTGATATTTTACTAATCTGCAATAAAGTGATTGCCACAGTTTATATCTATATTTAGTGAAATATTGATATTTTACTAATCTGCAATAAAGTGATTGCCACAGTTTATATATATATTTAGTGAAATATTGATATTTTACTAATCTGCAATAAAGTGATTGCCACAGTTTATATCTATATTTAGTGAAATATTGATATTTTACTAATCTGCAATAAAGTGATTGCAACAGTTTATATCTATATTTAATGAAATATTGATATTTTACTAATCTGCAATAAAGTGATTGCCACAGTTTATATCTATATTTAGTGAAATATTGATATTTTACTAATCTGCAATAAAGTGATTGCCACAGTTTATATATATATATATTTAGTGAAATATTGATATTTTACTAATCTGCAATAAAGTGATTGCAACAGTTTATATCTATATTTAGTGAAATATTGATATTTTACTAATCTGCAATAAAGTGATTGCCACAGTTTATATCTATATTTAGTGAAATATTGATATTTTACTAATCTGCAATAAAGTGATTGCCACAGTTTATATCTATATTTAGTGAAATATTGATATTTTACTAATCTGCAATAAAGTGATTGCCACAGTTTATATCTATATTTAGTGAAATATTGATATTTTACTAATCTGCAATAAAGTGATTGCCACAGTTTATATCTATATTTAGTGAAATATTGATATTTTACTAATCTGCAATAAAGTGATTGCCACAGTTTATATCTATATTTAGTGAAATATTGATATTTTACTAATCTGCAATAAAGTGATTGCCACAGTTTATATATATATTTAGTGAAATATTGATATTTTACTAATCTGCAATAAAGTGATTGCAACAGTTTAGATCTATATTTAGTGAAATATTGATATTTTACTAATCTGCAATAAAGTGATTGCCACAGTTTATATCTATATTTAGTGAAATATTGATATTTTACTAATCTGCAATAAAGTGATTGCCACAGTTTATATATATATTTAGTGAAATATTGATATTTTACTAATCTGCAATAAAGTGATTGCAACAGTTTATATCTATATTTAGTGAAATATTGATATTTTACTAATCTGCAATAAAGTGATTGCCACAGTTTATATCTATATTTAGTGAAATATTGATATTTTACTAATCTGCAATAAAGTGATTGCCACAGTTTATATCTATATTTAGTGAAATATTGATATTTTACTAATCTGCAATAAAGTGATTGCAACAGTTTATATCTATATTTAGTGAAATATTGATATTTTACTAATCTGCAATAAAGTGATTGCCACAGTTTATATCTATATTTAGTGAAATATTGATATTTTACTAATCTGCAATAAAGTGATTGCCAAAGTTTATATCTATATTTAGTGAAATATTGATATTTTACTAATCTGCAATAAAGTGATTGCCACAGTTTATATCTATATTTAGTAAAATATTGATATTTTACTAATCTGCAATAAAGTGATTGCCACAGTTTATATCTATATTTAGTGAAATATTGATATTTTACTAATCTGCAATAAAGTGATTGCCACAGTTTATATCTATATTTAGTGAAATATTGATATTTTACTAATCTGCAATAAAGTGATTGCCACAGTTTATATCTATATTTAGTGAAATATTGATATTTTACTAATCTGCAATAAAGTGATTGCCACAGTTTATCTCTATATTTAGTGAAATATTGATATTTTACTAATCTGCAATAAAGTGATTGCCACAGTTTATATCTATATTTAGTGAAATATTGATATTTTACTAATCTGCAATAAAGTGATTGCCACAGTTTATATATATATTTAGTGAAATATTGATATTTTACTAATCTGCAATAAAGTGATTGCAACAGTTTATATCTATATTTAGTGAAATATTGATATTTTACTAATCTGCAATAAAGTGATTGCCACAGTTTATATCTATATTAAGTGAAATATTGATATTTTACTAATCTGCAATAAAGTGATTGCCACAGTTTATATATATATTTAGTGAAATATTGATATTTTACTAATCTGCAATAAAGTGATTGCAACAGTTTATATCTATATTTAGTGAAATATTGATATTTTACTAATCTGCAATAAAGTGATTGCCACAGTTTATATCTATATTTAGTGAAATATTGATATTTTACTAATCTGCAATAAAGTGATTGCCACAGTTTATATCTATATTTAGTGAAATATTGATATTTTACTAATCTGCAATAAAGTGATTGCCACAGTTTATATCTATATTTAGTGAAATATTGATATTTTACTAATCTGCAATAAAGTGATTGCAACAGTTTATATCTATATTTAGTGAAATATTGATATTTTACTAATCTGCAATAAAGTGATTGCCACAGTTTATATCTATATTTAGTGAAATATTGATATTTTACTAATCTGCAATAAAGTGATTGCAACAGTTTATATCTATATTTAGTGAAATATTGATATTTTACTAATCTGCAATAAAGTGATTGCCACAGTTTATATCTATATTTAGTGAAATATTGATATTTTACTAATCTGCAATAAAGTGATTGCCACAGTTTATATATATATTTAGTGAAATATTGATATTTTACTAATCTGCAATAAAGTGATTGCAACAGTTTATATCTATATTTAGTGAAATATTGATATTTTACTAATCTGCAATAAAGTGATTGCCACAGTTTATATCTATATTTAGTGAAATATTGATATTTTACTAATCTGCAATAAAGTGATTGCCACAGTTTATATCTATATTTAGTGAAATATTGATATTTTACTAATCTGCAATAAAGTGATTGCCACAGTTTATATCTATATTTAGTGAAATATTGATATTTTACTAATCTGCAATAAAGTGATTGCCACAGTTTATATCTATATTTAGTGAAATATTGATATTTTACTAATCTGCAATAAAGTGATTGCCACAGTTTATATATATATTTAGTGAAATATTGATATTTTACTAATCTGCAATAAAGTGATTGCAACAGTTTATATCTATATTTAGTGAAATATTGATATTTTACTAATCTGCAATAAAGTGATTGCCACAGTTTATATCTATATTTAGTGAAATATTGATATTTTACTAATCTGCAATAAAGTGATTGCCACAGTTTATATATATATTTAGTGAAATATTGATATTTTACTAATCTGCAATAAAGTGATTGCAACAGTTTATATCTATATTTAGTGAAATATTGATATTTTACTAATCTGCAATAAAGTGATTGCCACAGTTTATATCTATATTTAGTGAAATATTGATATTTTACTAATCTGCAATAAAGTGATTGCCACAGTTTATATCTATATTTAGTGAAATATTGATATTTTACTAATCTGCAATAAAGTGATTGCAACAGTTTTTATCTATATTTTGTGAAATATTGATATTTTACTAATCTGCAATAAAGTGATTGCCACAGTTTATATCTATATTTAGTGAAATATTGATATTTTACTAATCTGCAATAAAGTGATTGCCACAGTTTATATATATATTTAGTGAAATATTGATATTTTACTAATCTGCAATAAAGTGATTGCAACAGTTTATATCTATATTTAGTGAAATATTGATATTTTACTAATCTGCAATAAAGTGATTGCCACAGTTTATATCTATATTTAGTAAAATATTGATATTTTACTAATCTGCAATAAAGTGATTGCCACAGTTTATCTCTATATTTAGTGAAATATTGATATTTTACTAATCTGCAATAAAGTGATTGCCACAGTTTATATCTATATTTAGTGAAATATTGATATTTTACTAATCTGCAATAAAGTGGTTGCCGCAGTTTATCTCTATATTTAGTGAAATATTGATATTTTACTAATCTGCAATAAAGTGATTGCCACAGTTTATATCTATATTTAGTGAAATATTGATATTTTACTAATCTGCAATAAAGTGATTGCCACAGTTTATATATATATTTAGTGAAATATTGATATTTTACTAATCTGCAATAAAGTGATTGCAACAGTTTATATGTATATTTAGTGAAATATTGATATTTTACTAATCTGCAATAAAGTGATTGCCACAGTTTATATGTATATTTAGTGAAATATTGATATTTTACTAATCTGCAATAAAGTGATTGCCACAGTGTATATCTATATTTAGTGAAATATTGATATTTTACTAATCTGCAATAAAGTGATTGCCACAGTTTATATATATATTTAGTTAAATATTGATATTTTACTAATCTGGAATAAAGTGATTGCCACAGTTTATATCTATATTGAGTGAAATATTGATATTTTACTAATCTGCAATAAAGTGGTTGCCGCAGTTTATATCTATATTTAGTGAAATATTGATATTTTACTAATCTGCAATAAAGTGATTGCCACAGTTTATATCTATATTTAGTGAAATATTGATATTTTACTAATCTGCAATAAAGTGATTGCCACAGTTTATATATATATTTAGTGAAATATTGATATTTTACTAATCTGCAATAAAGTGATTGCCACAGTGTATATCTATATTTAGTGAAATATTGATATTTTACTAATCTGCAATAAAGTGATTGCCACAGTTTATATCTATATTTAGTGAAATATTGATATTTTACTAATCTGCAATAAAGTGATTGCCACAGTTTATATCTATATTTAGTGAAATATTGATATTTTACTAATCTGCAATAAAGTGATTGCCACAGTTTATATATATATTTAGTGAAATATTGATATTTTACTAATCTGCAATAAAGTGATTGCCACAGTGTATATCTATATTTAGTGAAATATTGATATTTTACTAATCTGCAATAAAGTGATTGCCACAGTTTATATCTATATTTAGTGAAATATTGATATTTTACTAATCTGCAATAAAGTGATTGCCACAGTTTATATCTATATTTAGTGAAATATTGATATTTTACTAATCTGCAATAAAGTGATTGCCACAGTTTATATCTATATTTAGTGAAATATTGATATTTTACTAATCTGCAATAAAGTGATTGCCACAGTTTATATATATATTTTGTAAAATATTGATATTTTACTAATCTGCAATAAAGTGATTGCCACAGTTTATATCTATATTTAGTGAAATATTGATATTTTACTAATCTGCAATAAAGTGATTGCCACAGTTTATATCTATATTTAGTGAAATATTGATATTTTACTAATCTGCAATAAAGTGATTGCCACAGTTTATATCTATATTTAGTGAAATATTGATATTTTACTAATCTGCAATAAAGTGATTGCCACAGTTTATATATATATTTAGTGAAATATTGATATTTTACTAATCTGCAATAAAGTGATTGCCACAGTTTATATCTATATTTAGTGAAATATTGATATTTTACTAATCTGCAATAAAGTGATTGCCACAGTTTATATATATATTTAGTGAAATATTGATATTTTACTAATCTGCAATAAAGTGATTGCCACAGTTTATATCTATATTTAGTGAAATATTGATATTTTACTAATCTGCAATAAAGTGATTGCCACAGTTTATATATATATTTAGTGAAATATTGATATTTTACTAATCTGCAATAAAGTGATTGCCACAGTTTACATCTATATTTAGTGCAATATTGATATTTTACTAATCTGCAATAAAGTGATTGCCACAGTTTATATCTATATTTAGTGAAATATTGATATTTTACTAATCTGCAATAAAGTGATTGCCACAGTTTATATCTATATTTAGTGAAATATTGATATTTTACTAATCTGCAATAAAGTGATTGCCACAGTTTATATCTATATTTAGTGAAATATTGATATTTTACTAATCTGCAATAAAGTGATTGCCACAGTTTATATCTATATTTAGTGAAATATTGATATTTTACTAATCTGCAATAAAGTGATTGCCACAGTTTATATCTATATTTAGTGAAATATTGATATTTTACTAATCTGCAATAAAGTGATTGCCACAGTTTATATCTATATTTAGTGAAATATTGATATTTTACTAATCTGCAATAAAGTGATTTCCACAGTTTATATCTATATTTAGTGAAATATTGATATTTTACTAATCTGCAATAAAGTGATTGCCACAGTTTATATCTATATTTAGTGAAATATTGATATTTTACTAATCTGCAATAAAGTGATTGCCACAGTTTATATCTATATTTAGTGAAGTATTGATATTTTACTAATCTGCAATAAAGTGATTGCCACAGTTTATATCTATATTTAGTGAAATATTGATATTTTACTAATCTGCAATAAAGTGATTGCCACAGTTTATATATATATTTAGTGAAATATTGATTGCCACAGTTTATATCTATATTTAGTGAAATATTGATATTTTACTAATCTGCAATAAAGTGATTGCCACAGTTTATATCTATATTTAGTGAAATATTGATATTTTACTAATTTGCAATAAAGTGATTGCCACAGTTTATATCTATATTTAGTGAAATATTGATATTTTACTAATCTGCAATAAAGTGATTGCCACAGTTTATATCTATATTTAGTGAAATATTGATATTTTACTAATCTGCAATAAAGTGATTGCCACAGTTTATATCTATATTTAGTGAAATATTGATATTTTACTAATCTGCAATAAAGTGATTGCCACAGTTTATATCTATATTTAGTGAAATATTGATATTTTACTAATCTGCAATAAAGTGATTGCCACAGTTTATATCTATATTTAGTGAAATATTGATATTTTACTAATCTGCAATAAAGTGATTGCCACAGTTTATATCTATATTTAGTGAAATATTGATATTTTACTAATCTGCAATAAAGTGATTGCCACAGTTTATATCTATATTTAGTGAAATATTGATATTTTACTAATCTGCAATAAAGTGATTGCCACAGTTTATATCTATATTTAGTAGAATATTGATATTTTACTAATCTGCAATAATGTGATTGCCACAGTTTATATCTATATTTAGTGAAATATTGATATTTTACTAATTTGCAATAAAGTGATTGCCACAGTTTATATCTATATTTAGTGAAATACTGATATTTTACTAATCTGCAATAAAGTGATTGCCACAGTTTATATCTATATTTAGTGAAATATTGATATTTTACTAATCTGCAATAAAGTGATTGCCACAGTTTATATATATATTTAGTGAAATATTGATATTTTACTAATCTGCAATAAAGTGATTGCCACAGTTTATATATATATTTAGTGAAATATTGATATTTTACTAATCTGCAATAAAGTGATTGCCACAGTGTATATCGATATTTAGTGAAATATTGATATTTTACTAATCTGCAATAAAGTGATTGCCACAGTTTATATCTATATTTAGTGAAATATTGATATTTTACTAATCTGTAATAAAGTGATTGCCACAGTTTATATCTATATTTAGTGAAATATTGATATTTTACTAATCTGCAATAAAGTGATTGCCACAGTTTATATCTATATTTAGTGAAATATTGATATTTTACTAATCTGCAATAAAGTGATTGCCACAGTTTTTATCTATATTTAGTGAAATATTGATATTTTACTAATCTGCAATAAAGTGATTGCCACAGTTTATATATATATTTAGTGAAATATTGATATTTTACTAATCTGCAATAAAGTGATTGCCACAGTTTATATCTATATTTAGTGAAATATTTATATTTTACTAATCTGCAATAAAGTGATTGCCACAGTTTATATCTATATTTAGTGAAATATTGATATTTTACTAATCTGCAATAAAGTGATTGCCACAGATTATATCTATATTTAGTGAAATATTGATATTTTACTAATCTGCAATAAAGTGATTGCCACAGTTTATATCTATATTTAGTGAAATATTGATATTTTACTAATCTGCAATAAAGTGATTGCCACAGTTTATATCTATATTCAGTGAAATATTGATATTTTACTAATCTGCAATAAAGTGATTGCCACAGTTTATATCTAGATTTAGTGAAATATTGATATTTTACTAATCTGCAATAAAGTGATTGCCACAGTTTATATGTATATTTAGTGAAATATTGATATTTTACTAATCTGCAATAAAGTGATTGCCACAGTTTATATGTATATTTAGTGAAATATTGATATTTTACTAATCTGCAATAAAGTGATTGCCACAGTTTATATCTATATTTAGTGAAATATTGATATTTTACTAATCTGCAATAAAGTGATTGCCACAGTTTATATCTATATTTAGTGAAATATTGATATTTTACTAATCTGCAATAAAGTGATTGCCACAGTTTATATCTATATTTAGTGAAATATTGATATTTTACTAATCTGCAATAAAGTGATTGCCACAGTTTATATATATATTTAGTGAAATATTGATATTTTACTAATCTGCAATAAAGTGATTGCCACAGTTTATATCTATATTTAGTGAAATATTGATATTTTACTAATCTTCAATAAAGTGATTGCCACAGTTTATATCTATATTTAGTGAAATATTGATATTTTACTAATCTGCAATAAAGTGATTGCCACAGTTTATATCTATATTTAGTGAAATATTGATATTTTACTAATCTGCAATAAAGTGATTGCCACAGTTTATATATATATTTAGTGAAATATTGATATTTTACTAATCTGCAATAAAGTGATTGCCGCAGTTTATATCTATATTTAGTGAAATATTGATATTTTACTAATCTGCAATAAAGTGATTGCCACAGTTTATATCTATATTTAGTGAAATATTGATATTTTACTAATCTGCAACAAAGTGATTGCCACAGTTTATATCTATATTTAGTGAAATATTGATATTTTACTAATCTACAATAAAGTGATTGCCACAGTTTATATCTATATTTAGTGAAATATTGATATTTTACTAATCTGCAATAAAGTGATTGCCACAGTTTATATCTATATTTAGTGAAATATTGATATTTTACTAATCTGCAATAAAGTGATTGCCACAGTTTATATCTATATTTAGTGAAATATTTATATTTTACTAATCTGCAATAAAGTGATTGCCACAGTTTATATATATATATTTAGTGAAATATTGATATTTTACTAATCTGCAATAAAGTGATTGCCACAGTTTATATCTATATTTAGTGAAATATTGATATTTTACTAATCTGCAATAAAGTGATTGCCACAGTTTATATCTATATTTAGTGAAATATTGATATTTTACTAATCTGCAATAAAGTGATTGCCACAGTTTATATCTATATTTAGTGAAATATTGATATTTTACTAATCTGCAATAAAGTGATTGCCACAGTTTATATATATATTTAGTGAAATATTGATATTTTACTAATCTGCAATAAAGTGATTGCCACAGTTTATATATATATTTAGTGAAATATTGATATTTTACTAATCTGCAATAAAGTGATTGCAACAGTTTATATCGATATTTAGTGAAATATTGATATTTTACTAATCTGCAATAAAGTGATTGCCACAGTTTATATCTATATTTAGTGAAATATTGATATTTTACTAATCTGTAATAAAGTGATTGCCACAGTTTATATCTATATTTAGTGAAATATTGATATTTTACTAATCTGCAATAAAGTGATTGCCACAGTTTATATCTATATTTAGTGAAATATTGATATTTTACTAATCTGCAATAAAGTGATTGCCACAGTTTATATCTATATTTAGTGAAATATTGATATTTTACTAATCTGCAATAAAGTGATTGCCACAGTTTATATCTATATTTAGTGAAATATTGATATTTTACTAATCTGCAATAAAGTGATTGCCACAGTTTATATCTATATTTAGTGAAATATTGATATTTTACTAATCTGCAATAAAGTGATTGCCACAGTTTATATCTATATTTAGTGAAATATTGATATTTTACTAATCTGCAATAAAGTGATTGCCACAGTTTATATCTATATTTAGCGAAATATTGATATTTTACTAATTTGCAATAAAGTGATTGCCACAGTTTATATCTATATTTAGTGAAATATTGATATTTTACTAATTTGCAATAAAGTGATTGCCACAGTTTATATCTATATTTAGTGAAATATTGATATTTTACTAATCTGCAATAAAGTGATTGCCACAGTTTATATCTATATTTAGTGAAATATTGATATTTTACTAATCTGCAATAAAGTGATTGCCACAGTTTATATCTATATTTAGTGAAATATTGATATTTTACTAATCTGCAATAAAGTGATTGCCACAGTTTATATATCTATATTTAGTGAAATATTGATATTTTACTAATCTGCAATAAAGTGATTGCCACAGTTTATATCTATATTTAGTGAAATATTGATATTTTACTAATCTGCAATAAAGTGATTGCCACAGTTTATATCTATATTTAGTGAAATATTGATATTTTACTAATCTGCAATAAAGTGATTGCCACAGTTTATATCTATATTTAGTGAAATATTGATATTTTACTAATCTGCAATAAAGTGATTGCCACAGTTTATATCTATATTTAGTGAAATATTGATATTTTACTAATCTGCAATAAAGTGATTGCCACAGTTTATATCTATATTTAGTGAAATATTGATATTTTACTAATCTGCAATAAAGTGATTGCCACAGTTTATATATATATTTAGTGAAATATTGATATTTTACTAATCTGCAATAAAGTGATTGCCACAGTTTATATCTATATTTAGTGAAATATTGATATTTTACTAATCTGCAATAAAGTGATTGCCACAGTTTATATCTATATTTAGTGAAATATTGATATTTTACTAATCTGCAATAAAGTGATTGCCACAGTTTATATCTATATTTAGTGAAATATTGATATTTTACTAATCTGCAATAAAGTGATTGCCACAGTTTATATCTATATTTAGTGAAATATTGATATTTTACTAATCTGCAATAAAGTGATTGCCACAGTTTATATCTATATTTAGTGAAATATTGATATTTTACTAATTTGCAATAAAGTGATTGCCACAGTTTATATCTATATTTAGTGAAATATTGATATTTTACTAATCTGCAATAAAGTGATTGCCACAGTTTATATCAATATTTAGTGAAATATTGATATTTTACTAATCTGCAATAAAGTGATTGCCACAGTTTATATCTATATTTAGTGAAATATTGATATTTTACTAATCTGCAATAAAGTGATTGCCACAGTTTATATCTATATTTAATGAAATATTGATATTTTACTAATCTGCAATAAAGTGATTGCCACAGTTTATATCTATATTTAGTGAAATATTGATATTTTACTAATCTGCAATAAAGTGATTGCCACAGTTTATATCTATATTTAGTGAAATATTGATATTTTACTAATCTGCAATAAAGTGATTGCCACAGTTTATATCTATATTTAGTGAAATATTGATATTTTACTAATCTGCAATAAAGTGATTGCCACAGTTTATATCTATATTTAGTGAAATATTGATATTTTACTAATCTGCAATAAAGTGATTGCCACAGTTTATATCTATATTTAGTGAAATATTGATATTTTACTAATCTGCAATAAAGTGATTGCCACAGTTTATATCTATATTTAGTGAAATATTGATATTTTACTAATCTGCAATAAAGTGATTGCCACAGTTTATATCTATATTTAGTAAAATATTGACATTTTACTAATCTGCAATAAAGTGATTGCCACAGTTTATATATATATTTAGTGAAATATTGATATTTTACTAATCTGCAATAAAGTGATTGCCACAGTTTATATCTATATTTAATGAAATATTGATATTTTACTAATCTGCAATAAAGTGATTGCCACAGTTTATATCTATATTTAGTGAAATATTGATATTTTACTAATCTGCAATAAAGTGATTGCCACAGTTTATATCTATATTTAGTGAAATATTGATATTTTACTAATCTGCAATAAAGTGATTGCCAAAGTTTATATCTATATTTAGTGAAATATTGATATTTTACTAATCTGCAATAAAGTGATTGCCACAGTTTATATCTATATTTAGTAAAATATTGATATTTTACTAATCTGCAATAAAGTGATTGCCACAGTTTATATCTATATTTAGTGAAATATTGATATTTTACTAATCTGCAATAAAGTGATTGCCACAGTTTATATCTATATTTAGTGAAATATTGATATTTTACTAATCTGCAATAAAGTGATTGCCACAGTTTATATCTATATTTAGTGAAATATTGATATTTTACTAATCTGCAATAAAGTGATTGCCACAGTTTATCTCTATATTTAGTGAAATATTGATATTTTACTAATCTGCAATAAAGTGATTGCCACAGTTTATATCTATATTTAGTGAAATATTGATATTTTACTAATCTGCAATAAAGTGATTGCCACAGTTTATATCTATATTTAGTGAAATATTGATATTTTACTAATCTGCAATAAAGTGATTGCAACAGTTTATATCTATATTTAGTGAAATATTGATATTTTACTAATCTGCAATAAAGTGATTGCCACAGTTTATATCTATATTTAGTGAAATATTGATATTTTACTAATCTGCAATAAAGTGATTGCCACAGTTTATATCTATATTTAGTGAAATATTGATATTTTACTAATCTGCAATAAAGTGATTGCCACAGTTTATCTCTATATTTAGTGAAATATTGATATTTTACTAATCTGCAATAAAGTGATTGCCACAGTTTATATCTATATTTAGTGAAATATTGATATTTTACTAATCTGCAATAAAGTGATTGCCACAGTTTATATCTATATTTAGTGAAATATTGATATTTTACTAATCTGCAATAAAGTGATTGCAACAGTTTATATCTATATTTAGTGAAATATTGATATTTTACTAATCTGCAATAAAGTGATTGCCACAGTTTATATCTATATTTAGTGAAATATTGATATTTTACTAATCTGCAATAAAGTGATTGCCAAAGTTTATATCTATATTTAGTGAAATATTGATATTTTACTAATCTGCAATAAAGTGATTGCCAAAGTTTATATCTATATTTAGTGAAATATTGATATTTTACTAATCTGCAATAAAGTGATTGCCACAGTTTATCTCTATATTTAGTGAAATATTGATATTTTACTAATCTGCAATAAAGTGATTGCCACAGTTTATATCTATATTTAGTGAAATATTGATATTTTACTAATCTGCAATAAAGTGATTGCCACAGTTTATATATATATTTAGTGAAATATTGATATTTTACTAATCTGCAATAAAGTGATTGCAACAGTTTATATCTATATTTAGTGAAATATTGATATTTTACTAATCTGCAATAAAGTGATTGCCACAGTTTATATCTATATTTAGTGAAATATTGATATTTTACTAATCTGCAATAAAGTGATTGCCAAAGTTTATATCTATATTTAGTGAAATATTGATATTTTACTAATCTGCAATAAAGTGATTGCCACAGTTTATATCTATATTTAGTAAAATATTGATATTTTACTAATCTGCAATAAAGTGATTGCCACAGTTTATATCTATATTTAGTGAAATATTGATATTTTACTAATCTGCAATAAAGTGATTGCCACAGTTTATATGTATATTTAGTGAAATATTGATATTTTACTAATCTGCAATAAAGTGATTGCCACAGTTTATATCTATATTTAGTGAAATATTGATATTTTACTAATCTGCAATAAAGTGATTGCCACAGTTTATCTCTATATTTAGTGAAATATTGATATTTTACTAATCTGCAATAAAGTGATTGCCACAGTTTATATCTATATTTAGTGAAATATTGATATTTTACTAATCTGCAATAAAGTGATTGCCACAGTTTATATATATATTTAGTGAAATATTGATATTTTACTAATCTGCAATAAAGTGATTGCAACAGTTTATATCTATATTTAGTGAAATATTGATATTTTACTAATCTGCAATAAAGTGATTGCCACAGTTTATATCTATATTAAGTGAAATATTGATATTTTACTAATCTGCAATAAAGTGATTGCCACAGTTTATATATATATTTAGTGAAATATTGATATTTTACTAATCTGCAATAAAGTGATTGCAACAGTTTATATCTATATTTAGTGAAATATTGATATTTTACTAATCTGCAATAAAGTGATTGCCACAGTTTATATCTATATTTAGTGAAATATTGATATTTTACTAATCTGCAATAAAGTGATTGCCACAGTTTATATCTATATTTAGTGAAATATTGATATTTTACTAATCTGCAATAAAGTGATTGCCACAGTTTATATCTATATTTAGTGAAATATTGATATTTTACTAATCTGCAATAAAGTGATTGCAACAGTTTATATCTATATTTAGTGAAATATTGATATTTTACTAATCTGCAATAAAGTGATTGCCACAGTTTATATCTATATTTAGTGAAATATTGATATTTTACTAATCTGCAATAAAGTGATTGCAACAGTTTATATCTATATTTAGTGAAATATTGATATTTTACTAATCTGCAATAAAGTGATTGCCACAGTTTATATCTATATTTAGTGAAATATTGATATTTTACTAATCTGCAATAAAGTGATTGCCACAGTTTATATATATATTTAGTGAAATATTGATATTTTACTAATCTGCAATAAAGTGATTGCAACAGTTTATATCTATATTTAGTGAAATATTGATATTTTACTAATCTGCAATAAAGTGATTGCCACAGTTTATATCTATATTAAGTGAAATATTGATATTTTACTAATCTGCAATAAAGTGATTGCCACAGTTTATATCTATATTTAGTGAAATATTGATATTTTACTAATCTGCAATAAAGTGATTGCCACAGTTTATATCTATATTTAGTGAAATATTGATATTTTACTAATCTGCAATAAAGTGATTGCCACAGTTTATATCTATATTTAGTGAAATATTGATATTTTACTAATCTGCAATAAAGTGATTGCCACAGTTTATATCTATATTTAGTGAAATATTGATATTTTACTAATCTGCAATAAAGTGATTGCCACAGTTTATATATATATTTAGTGAAATATTGATATTTTACTAATCTGCAATAAAGTGATTGCAACAGTTTATATCTATATTTAGTGAAATATTGATATTTTACTAATCTGCAATAAAGTGATTGCCACAGTTTATATCTATATTTAGTGAAATATTGATATTTTACTAATCTGCAATAAAGTGATTGCCACAGTTTATATATATATTTAGTGAAATATTGATATTTTACTAATCTGCAATAAAGTGATTGCAACAGTTTATATCTATATTTAGTTAAATATTGATATTTTACTAATCTGCAATAAAGTGATTGCCACAGTTTATATCTATATTTAGTGAAATATTGATATTTTACTAATCTGCAATAAAGTGATTGCCACAGTTTATATCTATATTTAGTGAAATATTGATATTTTACTAATCTGCAATAAAGTGATTGCAACAGTTTATATCTATATTTAGTGAAATATTGATATTTTACTAATCTGCAATAAAGTGATTGCCACAGTTTATATCTATATTTAGTGAAATATTGATATTTTACTAATCTGCAATAAAGTGATTGCCACAGTTTATATATATATTTAGTGAAATATTGATATTTTACTAATCTGCAATAAAGTGATTGCAACAGTTTATATCTATATTTAGTGAAATATTGATATTTTACTAATCTGCAATAAAGTGATTGCCACAGTTTATATCTATATTTAGTAAAATATTGATATTTTACTAATCTGCAATAAAGTGATTGCCACAGTTTATCTCTATATTTAGTGAAATATTGATATTTTACTAATCTGCAATAAAGTGATTGCCACAGTTTATATCTATATTTAGTGAAATATTGATATTTTACTAATCTGCAATAAAGTGGTTGCCGCAGTTTATCTCTATATTTAGTGAAATATTGATATTTTACTAATCTGCAATAAAGTGATTGCCACAGTTTATATCTATATTTAGTGAAATATTGATATTTTACTAATCTGCAATAAAGTGATTGCCACAGTTTATATATATATTTAGTGAAATATTGATATTTTACTAATCTGCAATAAAGTGATTGCAACAGTTTATATGTATATTTAGTGAAATATTGATATTTTACTAATCTGCAATAAAGTGATTGCCACAGTTTATATGTATATTTAGTGAAATATTGATATTTTACTAATCTGCAATAAAGTGATTGCCACAGTGTATATCTATATTTAGTGAAATATTGATATTTTACTAATCTGCAATAAAGTGATTGCCACAGTTTATATATATATTTAGTTAAATATTGATATTTTACTAATCTGGAATAAAGTGATTGCCACAGTTTATATCTATATTGAGTGAAATATTGATATTTTACTAATCTGCAATAAAGTGGTTGCCGCAGTTTATATCTATATTTAGTGAAATATTGATATTTTACTAATCTGCAATAAAGTGATTGCCACAGTTTATATCTATATTTAGTGAAATATTGATATTTTACTAATCTGCAATAAAGTGATTGCCACAGTTTATATATATATTTAGTGAAATATTGATATTTTACTAATCTGCAATAAAGTGATTGCCACAGTGTATATCTATATTTAGTGAAATATTGATATTTTACTAATCTGCAATAAAGTGATTGCCACAGTTTATATCTATATTTAGTGAAATATTGATATTTTACTAATCTGCAATAAAGTGATTGCCACAGTTTATATCTATATTTAGTGAAATATTGATATTTTACTAATCTGCAATAAAGTGATTGCCACAGTTTATATCTATATTTAGTGAAATATTGATATTTTACTAATCTGCAATAAAGTGATTGCCACAGTTTATATCTATATTTAGTGAAATATTGATATTTTACTAATCTGCAATAAAGTGATTGCCAAAGTTTATATCTATATTTAGTGAAATATTGATATTTTACTAATCTGCAATAAAGTGATTGCCACAGTTTATATCTATATTTAGTGAAATATTGATATTTTACTAATCTGCAATAAAGTGATTGCCACAGTTTATATCTATATTTAGTGAAATATTGATATTTTACTAATCTGCAATAAAGTGATTGCCACAGTTTATATATATATTTTGTGAAATATTGATATTTTACTAATCTGCAATAAAGTGATTGCCACAGTTTATATCTATATTTAGTGAAATATTGATATTTTACTAATCTGCAATAAAGTGATTGCCACAGTTTATATCTATATTTAGTGAAATATTGATATTTTACTAATCTGCAATAAAGTGATTGCCACAGTTTATATCTATATTTAGTGAAATATTGATATTTTACTAATCTGCAATAAAGTGATTGCCACAGTTTATATATATATTTAGTGAAATATTGATATTTTACTAATCTGCAATAAAGTGATTGCCACAGTTTATATCTATATTTAGTGAAATATTGATATTTTACTAATCTGCAATAAAGTGATTGCCACAGTTTATATATATATTTAGTGAAATATTGATATTTTACTAATCTGCAATAAAGTGATTGCCACAGTTTATATCTATATTTAGTGAAATATTGATATTTTACTAATCTGCAATAAAGTGATTGCCACAGTTTATATATATATTTAGTGAAATATTGATATTTTACTAATCTGCAATAAAGTGATTGCCACAGTTTACATCTATATTTAGTGCAATATTGATATTTTACTAATCTGCAATAAAGTGATTGCCACAGTTTATATCTATATTTAGTGAAATATTGATATTTTACTAATCTGCAATAAAGTGATTGCCACAGTTTATATCTATATTTAGTGAAATATTGATATTTTACTAATCTGCAATAAAGTGATTACCACAGTTTATATCTATATTTAGTGAAATATTGATATTTTACTAATCTGCAATAAAGTGATTGCCACAGTTTATATCTATATTTAGTGAAATATTGATATTTTACTAATCTGCAATAAAGTGATTGCCACAGTTTATATCTATATTTAGTGAAATATTGATATTTTACTAATCTGCAATAAAGTGATTGCCACAGTTTATATCTATATTTAGTGAAATATTGATATTTTACTAATCTGCAATAAAGTGATTTCCACAGTTTATATCTATATTTAGTGAAATATTGATATTTTACTAATCTGCAATAAAGTGATTGCCACAGTTTATATCTATATTTAGTGAAATATTGATATTTTACTAGTCTGCAATAAAGTGATTGCCACAGTTTATATCTATATTTAGTGAAGTATTGATATTTTACTAATCTGCAATAAAGTGATTGCCACAGTTTATATCTATATTTAGTGAAATATTGATATTTTACTAATCTGCAATAAAGTGATTGCCACAGTTTATATCTATATTTAGTGAAATATTGATTGCCACAGTTTATATCTATATTTAGTGAAATATTGATATTTTACTAATCTGCAATAAAGTGATTGCCACAGTTTATATCTATATTTAGTGAAATATTGATATTTTACTAATTTGCAATAAAGTGATTGCCACAGTTTATATCTATATTTAGTGAAATATTGATATTTTACTAATCTGCAATAAAGTGATTGCCACAGTTTATATCTATATTTAGTAAAATATTGATATTTTACTAATCTGCAATAAAGTGATTGCCACAGTTTATATCTATATTTAGTGAAATATTGATATTTTACTAATCTGCAATAAAGTGATTGCCACAGTTTATATGTATATTTAGTGAAATATTGATATTTTACTAATCTGCAATAAAGTGATTGCCACAGTTTATATCTATATTTAGTGAAATATTGATATTTTACTAATCTGCAATAAAGTGATTGCCACAGTTTATCTCTATATTTAGTGAAATATTGATATTTTACTAATCTGCAATAAAGTGATTGCCACAGTTTATATCTATATTTAGTGAAATATTGATATTTTACTAATCTGCAATAAAGTGATTGCCACAGTTTATATATATATTTAGTGAAATATTGATATTTTACTAATCTGCAATAAAGTGATTGCAACAGTTTATATCTATATTTAGTGAAATATTGATATTTTACTAATCTGCAATAAAGTGATTGCCACAGTTTATATCTATATTAAGTGAAATATTGATATTTTACTAATCTGCAATAAAGTGATTGCCACAGTTTATATATATATTTAGTGAAATATTGATATTTTACTAATCTGCAATAAAGTGATTGCAACAGTTTATATCTATATTTAGTGAAATATTGATATTTTACTAATCTGCAATAAAGTGATTGCCACAGTTTATATCTATATTTAGTGAAATATTGATATTTTACTAATCTGCAATAAAGTGATTGCCACAGTTTATATCTATATTTAGTGAAATATTGATATTTTACTAATCTGCAATAAAGTGATTGCCACAGTTTATATCTATATTTAGTGAAATATTGATATTTTACTAATCTGCAATAAAGTGATTGCAACAGTTTATATCTATATTTAGTGAAATATTGATATTTTACTAATCTGCAATAAAGTGATTGCCACAGTTTATATCTATATTTAGTGAAATATTGATATTTTACTAATCTGCAATAAAGTGATTGCAACAGTTTATATCTATATTTAGTGAAATATTGATATTTTACTAATCTGCAATAAAGTGATTGCCACAGTTTATATCTATATTTAGTGAAATATTGATATTTTACTAATCTGCAATAAAGTGATTGCCACAGTTTATATATATATTTAGTGAAATATTGATATTTTACTAATCTGCAATAAAGTGATTGCAACAGTTTATATCTATATTTAGTGAAATATTGATATTTTACTAATCTGCAATAAAGTGATTGCCACAGTTTATATCTATATTTAGTGAAATATTGATATTTTACTAATCTGCAATAAAGTGATTGCCACAGTTTATATCTATATTTAGTGAAATATTGATATTTTACTAATCTGCAATAAAGTGATTGCCACAGTTTATATCTATATTTAGTGAAATATTGATATTTTACTAATCTGCAATAAAGTGATTGCCACAGTTTATATCTATATTTAGTGAAATATTGATATTTTACTAATCTGCAATAAAGTGATTGCCACAGTTTATATCTATATTTAGTGAAATATTGATATTTTACTAATCTGCAATAAAGTGATTGCCACAGTTTATATATATATTTAGTGAAATATTGATATTTTACTAATCTGCAATAAAGTGATTGCAACAGTTTATATCTATATTTAGTGAAATATTGATATTTTACTAATCTGCAATAAAGTGATTGCCACAGTTTATATCTATATTTAGTGAAATATTGATATTTTACTAATCTGCAATAAAGTGATTGCCACAGTTTATATATATATTTAGTGAAATATTGATATTTTACTAATCTGCAATAAAGTGATTGCAACAGTTTATATCTATATTTAGTGAAATATTGATATTTTACTAATCTGCAATAAAGTGATTGCCACAGTTTATATCTATATTTAGTGAAATATTGATATTTTACTAATCTGCAATAAAGTGATTGCCACAGTTTATATCTATATTTAGTGAAATATTGATATTTTACTAATCTGCAATAAAGTGATTGCAACAGTTTATATCTATATTTAGTGAAATATTGATATTTTACTAATCTGCAATAAAGTGATTGCCACAGTTTATATCTATATTTAGTGAAATATTGATATTTTACTAATCTGCAATAAAGTGATTGCCACAGTTTATATATATATTTAGTGAAATATTGATATTTTACTAATCTGCAATAAAGTGATTGCAACAGTTTATATCTATATTTAGTGAAATATTGATATTTTACTAATCTGCAATAAAGTGATTGCCACAGTTTATATCTATATTTAGTAAAATATTGATATTTTACTAATCTGCAACAAAGTGATTGCCACAGTTTATCTCTATATTTAGTGAAATATTGATATTTTACTAATCTGCAATAAAGTGATTGCCACAGTTTATATCTATATTTAGTGAAATATTGATATTTTACTAATCTGCAATAAAGTGGTTGCCGCAGTTTATCTCTATATTTAGTGAAATATTGATATTTTACTAATCTGCAATAAAGTGATTGCCACAGTTTATATCTATATTTAGTGAAATATTGATATTTTACTAATCTGCAATAAAGTGATTGCCACAGTTTATATATATATTTAGTGAAATATTGATATTTTACTAATCTGCAATAAAGTGATTGCAACAGTTTATATGTATATTTAGTGAAATATTGATATTTTACTAATCTGCAATAAAGTGATTGCCACAGTTTATATGTATATTTAGTGAAATATTGATATTTTACTAATCTACAATAAAGTGATTGCCACAGTGTATATCTATATTTAGTGAAATATTGATATTTTACTAATCTGCAATAAAGTGATTGCCACAGTTTATATATATATTCAGTTAAATATTGATATTTTACTAATCTGGAATAAAGTGATTGCCACAGTTTATATCTATATTGAGTGAAATATTGATATTTTACTAATCTGCAATAAAGTGGTTGCCGCAGTTTATATCTATATTTAGTGAAATATTGATATTTTACTAATCTGCAATAAAGTGATTGCCACAGTTTATATCTATATTTAGTGAAATATTGATATTTTACTAATCTGCAATAAAGTGATTGCCACAGTTTATATATATATTTAGTGAAATATTGATATTTTACTAATCTGCAATAAAGTGATTGCCACAGTGTATATCTATATTTAGTGAAATATTGATATTTTACTAATCTGCAATAAAGTGATTGCCACAGTTTATATCTATATTTAGTGAAATATTGATATTTTACTAATCTGCAATAAAGTGATTGCCACAGTTTATATCTATATTTAGTGAAATATTGATATTTTACTAATCTGCAATAAAGTGATTGCCACAGTTTATATCTATATTTAGTGAAATATTGATATTTTACTAATCTGCAATAAAGTGATTGCCACAGTTTATATCTATATTTAGTGAAATATTGATATTTTACTAATCTGCAATAAAGTGATTGCCACAGTTTATATCTATATTTAGTGAAATATTGATATTTTACTAATCTGCAATAAAGTGATTGCCACAGTTTATATCTATATTTAGTGAAATATTGATATTTTACTAATCTGCAATAAAGTGATTGCCACAGTTTATATCTATATTTAGTGAAATATTGATATTTTACTAATCTGCAATAAAGTGATTGCCACAGTTTATATATATATTTTGTGAAATATTGATATTTTACTAATCTGCAATAAAGTGATTGCCACAGTTTATATCTATATTTAGTGAAATATTGATATTTTACTAATCTGCAATAAAGTGATTGCCACAGTTTATATCTATATTTAGTGAAATATTGATATTTTACTAATCTGCAATAAAGTGATTGCCACAGTTTATATCTATATTTAGTGAAATATTGATATTTTACTAATCTGCAATAAAGTGATTGCCACAGTTTATATATATATTTAGTGAAATATTGATATTTTACTAATCTGCAATAAAGTGATTGCCACAGTTTATATCTATATTTAGTGAAATATTGATATTTTACTAATCTGCAATAAAGTGATTGCCACAGTTTATATATATATTTAGTGAAATATTGATATTTTACTAATCTGCAATAAAGTGATTGCCACAGTTTATATCTATATTTAGTGAAATATTGATATTTTACTAATCTGCAATAAAGTGATTGCCACAGTTTATATATATATTTAGTGAAATATTGATATTTTACTAATCTGCAATAAAGTGATTGCCACAGTTTACATCTATATTTAGTGCAATATTGATATTTTACTAATCTGCAATAAAGTGATTGCCACAGTTTATATCTATATTTAGTGAAATATTGATATTTTACTAATCTGCAATAAAGTGATTGCCACAGTTTATATCTATATTTAGTGAAATATTGATATTTTACTAATCTGCAATAAAGTGATTACCACAGTTTATATCTATATTTAGTAAAATATTGATATTTTACTAATCTGCAATAAAGTGATTGCCACAGTTTATATCTATATTTAGTGAAATATTGATATTTTACTAATCTGCAATAAAGTGATTGCCACAGTTTATATCTATATTTAGTGAAATATTGATATTTTACTAATCTGCAATAAAGTGATTGCCACAGTTTATATCTATATTTAGTGAAATATTGATATTTTACTAATCTGCAATAAAGTGATTTCCACAGTTTATATCTATATTTAGTGAAATATTGATATTTTACTAATCTGCAATAAAGTGATTGCCACAGTTTATATCTATATTTAGTGAAATATTGATATTTTACTAGTCTGCAATAAAGTGATTGCCACAGTTTATATCTATATTTAGTGAAGTATTGATATTTTACTAATCTGCAATAAAGTGATTGCCACAGTTTATATCTATATTTAGTGAAATATTGATATTTTACTAATCTGCAATAAAGTGATTGCCACAGTTTATATCTATATTTAGTGAAATATTGATTGCCACAGTTTATATCTATATTTAGTGAAATATTGATATTTTACTAATCTGCAATAAAGTGATTGCCACAGTTTATATCTATATTTAGTGAAATATTGATATTTTACTAATTTGCAATAAAGTGATTGCCACAGTTTATATCTATATTTAGTGAAATATTGATATTTTACTAATCTGCAATAAAGTGATTGCCACAGTTTATATCTATATTTAGTGAAATATTGATATTTTACTAATCTGCAATAAAGTGATTGCCACAGTTTATATCTATATTTAGTGAAATATTGATATTTTACTAATCTGCAATAAAGTGATTGCCACAGTTTATATCTATATTTAGTGAAATATTGATATTTTACTAATCTGCAATAAAGTGATTGCCACAGTTTATATCTATATTTAGTGAAATATTGATATTTTACTAATCTGCAATAAAGTGATTGCCACAGTTTATATCTATATTTAGTGAAATAGTGATATTTTACTAATCTGCAATAAAGTGATTGCCACAGTTTATATATATATTTAGTGAAATATTGATATTTTACTAATCTGCAATAAAGTGATTGCCACAGTTTATATCTATATTTAGTAAAATATTGATATTTTACTAATCTGCAATAAAGTGATTGCCACAGTTTATATCTATATTTAGTGAAATATTGATATTTTACTAATTTGCAATAAAGTGATTGCCACAGTTTATATCTATATTTAGTGAAATATTGATATTTTACTAATCTGCAATAAAGTGATTGCCACAGTTTATATCTATATTTAGTGAAATATTGATATTTTACTAATCTGCAATAAAGTGATTGCCACAGTTTATATCTATATTTAGTGAAATATTGATATTTTACTAATCTGCAATAAAGTGATTGCCACAGTTTATATATATATTTAGTGAAATATTGATATTTTACTAATCTGCAATAAAGTGATTGCCACAGTTTATATCTATATTTAGTGAAATATTGATATTTTACTAGTCTGCAATAAAGTGATTGCCACAGTTTATATCTATATTTAGTGAAATATTGATATTTTACTAGTCTGCAATAAAGTGATTGCCACAGTTTATATCTATATTTAGTGAAATATTGATATTTTACTAATCTGCAATTAAGTGATTGCCACAGTTTATATCTATATATGCAAAATTTAACAATTAAAAGACCAGACAGCTGTAGAATTTTTGTTAATAAATGTGATTATTTATGTATAAGTATGTTTATCTTATTTTATTTTATTTTATTTTTTTCTATTGTTCACCAGTAGTCGAATGGAAAATAGTAAGACAAGCAAGCACATGTAGGAACCTAGACGACCCATGTAGATTATGCCTTCATGAAAAATTTGCTATCCTATACTTTAAAGAACCCCAACATTTATTAAACTGTAGCAGAGAAATAGTGAACAAGTGTACAAAAAAAAAACTATACTCTAGGATAGTGATACAAAAAAATTTAAAATTAACAATAACAATAGAAAATAAATAAATAAAATAAAATAAATAAAATATGATAAACATATATATGCATACACACACATACATATATATTGTATTTTGTTTACAGAAAGTTGTTAGATGAGACAAGTCATTGGTACCGCCGGATTCAAGCCCGATAATTAGGACCGTGTTAGATATCCATATCAAGCTCTTTTCAGCCAATACTCATCTCACAGAAAAGGATACTTAAAAAAAAAGAAGATGATTATGTGACACAATTTGCTTAAAAATGAAGTGTAAATGGATAACGGTGCAGTTTCAGGCCTTTACACATGTATACTTGAGTTGACCACTATTAAAAACCATTATATAGTCAAACATATCAAGTTTTGGTTGAGAAATATGAAAAAAGAGCCACAAAAAGAGGCGTTTTTAGCACTGAAAGTTCCCGGGGACGCAAACCAATATTTTGCCAGGGTCATCCATACTCGATTTATATTAAGAATTATGGGCTCCATATTTTGACCAAGTTTCAGAAAAATATAATGGATGGATCAAAAGTTATGAGGCAAAACATGTCATTTTTGGACATTTTGAGGCATTTTTTTACCTCTTTTGAGCCCCTGGGGACGCAACAAGAATTTTTCAAAAAAAAATTTTTTACTGTGCACATCTATTTAATGAAATACAATTTGTGGAAAATTTCAGAATAAACTAATGGACGGTTATCTGTCAATTGTCTGGACGAACAGAAGCATGGACGCCACTGAAAACATAAGTCCCTCTTTTTTTTTCTTTTTTTTTTACAAGGTAGTCACCACTTATCAAGACCTGAAAGCAACTCGGTGACTTGATTGGTGAGGGGAGGACAAGAGATTGGAGCTCAGACGAGCACTTGCCATGGTAGTAACGATAAAACAAAGACAGACTCGCAATATCTCTCCTGTGGGAGGGAGGTTGCAGGGAAGAGAAAAGGGCATCACCCACTAAACCACAAAGCCTATTTTGTACTCTGTCAAGGCAAGATGTTTTTAGCAGCTTTTGCCCAGATCTTATGAGATATAATAGTTAGCACATCCTTGGACGTACTTGGCTTTTATATAGATAGAGAACTGCATCAGGGGTGAAATATCTTCTGGAGCGGTAGAAGGATCCTACCATTTTTCCAGCGACCTTGGCAACTGACTTGATGTACATGTTCTATTTCAGCTCGGGAGTAAAGGTCAAGCTCAGAAGCTTATCAAAACATGGAGCTTCCCCTAGACGAGAGCCACCCATTTCAATTGATGCCAGATGATGGTTGGGATAGAACGCAAGCTTCTGTTCATGATCCTGTGTGCTATTTGCCAAAACTGGTGGGAACCAAGCCGCTGCTCAGCTACTTTGGATTTAACGGACTGAGCATATAGCTCTCTTGCATTTTTTATTACTCTTTTACAGTGGTTGCTGGCAGTCCTGAAACAGCTTTTGTCTCAGTGCATCTATTACGTTGGTAGCTATGGAAAAAGTGATTTCTGTGTGCGATGGCAGCAACACATTCTGGGGAGAACCATGGCTGGCTGTTAGGTTTTTGTTGGAATTTTTTGGATGGTATGAATCGGTCTATGCCTACAATTAGCCATTCTGTCAGGTTTAAACATGAAATGCAGGGGTAGATCAGATATAAGTATACAGAAGCTATCCCAGTCAGCCATAGAGTATCGCCCTCCGATAAATCGCAGAACCAAAAAAACGTGACATCTTTGCTGTTGTATCCATCGCCAAACCGGAAGTGACGTATGTTTAAATTAAGGCTAGAGGAGATGACTTTTGAAAATATCGTCGAAAAAACGACCGCTCCCTGTAGAAAAGTGCCCAGTTGAGGGTGAAGGAATTAATGTTTTTAGCCAATTTTTCAGTATTTGTCGTCCGAAGGGTGAAGCTGCAAAATGATACCAATCTCGTGAAAATCTGACACCTCTGTTAAAAGATTTAGGCAGACATAAACATACATGTATAGATACATTTAAACAGACAGGTGAGATTTATATTATAGATAAGCTGGTTTCCAAAACAACAACGTTTTTGATAGACAAGATGCAAGCAAGGGTGGTCGGACGGTCTACAGAGTTGTTTAATTATATGGATATGTATATATATTAGTGGCCTGGCAAGGCCACAGGAGAGACAACCAGGCAAAGAAAAACCCTAAGCAAAATTCATCCCAAAGCAGCAAAACTGAAGCTAGCCTGCCAGGACACTATATATACAAATGCAGGCATTACTTGATATGCAATGGAATACACACTTTCAAATCGGTGTGTATTTCGATAACAAAAAGGCTGGCTGTAGCCTGAAATGGCAAAATGACATTCAATGAGGACTGATGCAGATATGGGCGTGAATGGCAATAAAGGCTCTGGAACTTCCAGCTTGGACCCGGTCATCAGTGGATGTGCTGAACTATAGAAGGGTCATAGAGGTGACCGTCTATACACCTTTCTACATTACACTCTATATAATACGCTCCTCTTTTATTTAGAATTCGATAAAACTCCCCCCAACATCATCTATAATTTTAATTGATCTATTTCGTTCCTAATGAATCCCACGCTAGACGCCGCATTCCCACTATGTTACCTAGCATCTTCTCTACTCTTCTGATGAGAAGCATTAGGGGTCGAAATGCCTTGGCATAAAGAGTCCCTTCTATCGCCCAACTAATTGTTTGTATTCCCTTATTAAATAAATGAACCAATCTCTATTTACCAATATATAGATTTGTGAATTCATTTACTATTCCTATTGTTCTCCTATATATATATATATATATATATATATATATATATATATATATATATATATATATATATAAACACTATTTAACTCAATACATCAATTGATATTAAGCTGATGCAAACATTGTTGCATGTTCATTATTATTTGGTTGAGCATTCTTCAACACTTTAATAATCTATCTTTTATTCCTTATTTTTTTAATAGGATTTTCTGTCACAATTTCGATTAGTAAAGTTTTAAAATGTATTCTGGGTGTACTGTCTGTTTAAGGTACAACTCTCTGTCCTTTAAGTACCCCAAGATTACTAACGTGCCCAAGCAATTGGTTAACTTGCTTTACGGGTCACTTGTGTGTTCAAGAAGATGATGAAACTAAGAAAATGTATATATTGATATTCACCTATTTTAATGTCAGAACCATACATCTGGAACTTCACCTATTTTTAATGTCAATACATCTGGAACTTCACCTATTTTTAATGTCAATACATCTGGAACTTTTGCCTGGCATGTCTGTTCACTCTGTGTGATTTGCCTTTTGGATATTCTTTAATATGTTTGGAGTTCCTTCACACATTTATGCTGACAATGCTTGTTCTTTTGTAGCTGGTTGTGGCTTGATAGAGCAAGTTTATTTGTTGGATGAGTTTAAGAAAAATTATGACACTTATCGCATCAAATATCAGACCATACCTATGCATTCAGCTTGGTATGGGGCGATGTGGGAAAATTAATTAAGGTGGTTAAGAATTGTCTTTTTAAGGTAACTGGACAAAGGAATTTGGATTATTTCCAACTCGTAACGTTTTTTTTCTGACTTGCATTATCATTAATGACTTTTAACTTATCGTTGTTCTGACGATTCAAGTTTGGAAGAATTACTAATGCATTTGTCCGTCCTTTCTACAACAATTCTGTATTTTTGAATTTAGATGATGTTTTCGTGAGTCATCCTCCTGGCAGGGAAGAATTCGTGAAAAGTTTGCAATAGCAGGATGAATTTTTGCTTCAGTTTAAGCAGATGTTAAGTAGATTCCATAAACAAAGCTTCTTTCTTAGAAGTGCACACCTGTGGAACTCTCTTCCGTTTGCCTGTTTCCCACCTGACTACAACTTGGATGTCTTCAAGTCCAACATAAACAAATTCCTGATAACCCGCCCTCTTAAGTAAGACACTTTATTAAATCTCCATTACTAATGATTACCGCAATATTATCCCATTGATTACTGTACACGCAATAACCCTTATCCCCGAGTGACTTCCAGGCCTTTATAAGTGGTGACTACCATGTAAAAAAAAAAAGATATGGTCTGAGAGTCCCCTTTTGGGATTAAGAGAATTGTCATATGATTTGTATCAGGGCGAATTTGATAACAGAATCAAGATCGGTGATGCGATTTTAATAAAAAAATCCGGTAAAGCACATCTTTATTGGAATCTAGGAAAAGTGATTAATCTCACTATTGGTATTGATGATTTAATTAGATCCGCTATGATCAAGAAAAGTGATGGCGTCTCTCAGGAGCCTTCTTTGAGACATCTGTATTCTTTAGAACTTTCTATTATACATTCTTTTCAGATCCCTTCTTCTGATGAAGAAACTAATGATTCCCTAAAAGAGAGAATTAATGCAGATGTAGATGCTGTCTCATCCAGACCTGTAAGATGTGGCAGATCTTTAAGCGAAAGAGATCCTAATTTTCTTTAATACTGAGTTGGTTGCTGAAGGATTTCTTTTTTTCTCTTTTTTTCTTTTTCTTGTTAGAAGAGTGTAGAAAATTTCGGAGAGGATATATTGCCTCTTCTTTTTTTTTCTCTTCTTCCTTTCTCTTGAGTTTACATAGTGCTGCTGATATTGTTGGTCATGTGACTAATTTCTGGCTGTTGATTGATTTGTGCATTCTGTGTTTTGTGATAAAATTCAAGCTGAAATTGGCAGTTCAGATTTGGAACTTGGTACTTGAATGTGTTCGCATACTACCTTCTCTCCGTCTAAACAGGACGTTAAACTGATGAAGTGAACTTGTCTGTTACCTGGCAAAGTTTATAACATTTATAATGTTATCTGATGAATTCGTATCTTGCTGAGAGAAATCTACTTCAAGGAAATCCAAGAAATCTGTTAAATATGTCAGCAAAATACAAGCTTGCAGAGGACAACACCACACATGTGGGAAATATTCTCATTAGGAAAGATTGAATTGAAAGTGTCTATCTCTATAACTCAATATTTTTATCTGAGGCCTTAAAAATGGATATGTCAAGCTGCAGTTTTTTCTTAGTCAAAAGAAAAGAATATTTCTATTCTGACTGAACTCAAAGAAGGAACTAGGAAGTTTTTACCGGACTTCTTGCCTCTTCAGAGAATGTTATTATACAAAGAACTATGTTTGTGCTTTTTTACTGGTTGTTCCTTCAGGAAAAGGAGGAAATAAATTCCTTGCTATAATAGAATACTCTTGGAACATTCTTTAAGATAAGTGATTTTTATCTGCAGATATTTCAACTAATCTACACAAAAAAGACTTATTTTTAAAATATATGACATTGCAAAATGTAAGCTTAAATTGCAGACAAAGGGATCAAACTCTTTTTGACTTTATTAAAAGTATTTTGGCTTTCTAAAAAAAAACCCTACGTTGGTTGAAATCTAATATCACAGCAGTAAGTAGCAAAAAGGCCTTCTCAATCCGTCTTTTATTCTATCTTTCTATCTTTCGTACCACACAAAGGACCTTCTTTCTAGCTGAAGGCAAAATTTTAGTTATGAACTTTTTTAGCTTTAAGTTTCTTGTTTTCTTTTCTTAATAAAACTGTTCTTTTATTTCTATACACCAAGTCTTATCTTCTTATTTTTTTTATTGCTTGTCTTTGTCTCTGTATTGGTAACATTTTTAGATGTCGAAGTGACCTTCATTGGAAGTAATGATAATAATTTCAACAAATAATACCTATGGTTCGGCCATTTGCGAACATCATATAAATAACTGTTCTCGTGCCTCTAAGCTCAGTATCGACTTGCTCTCCATTCTAAGTAAGTCACACTTGCCCTTCCATTTGAAAATTCTAGAAACCATTATGTCCTTGAGGCATTTTCTCTGTGAGCAAAAAGAAAATGCTTTAGGATTTAATGTGGCTTCTATTTCAGACTTTCCCATTTTTTTTTTTTTTTTGTCCCCCATCATATGTTATAGTGTGAAATATAGGGTGACCCAAAAAAAAACGAGTCCCAACTCTAATTAGGCTTTGTTTCTTAGTGTTTTGTCCAAATGAAATGTAACTTTGGTCATAACTAGTTTATTATATTCAAAACATCAGAACAAACCACATGGGTCTTTGACCTTTTTTCTTCGTTCTACAGCATATATTCTAGATGGTCTCCATTTAGCTTTTGTTTTTTTTGGGTAACCCTGTATAAGATCGAACCTATAATGACATGTAAACAAAATACAATTTGCATCAGCAGGTGCAAAGACACCCAATCACCAGGAGCAGCCACTGATATGACAAGGGCAATCCATAAATGACAATGGTGCCAATCTGTGCTTTGCTACGATATTCAATTGACTGTTAACAATGCATATAATTCACAGCTCATTATAGAAAAGAATTATTGGGCAAAACACATTGCCCAAGGAAATAGCTACACTAAAAGAGAGAAGACCAGAAAATTTTGTCAGAATAGATACGAAAAAATGTGATAAAATATTTATAAAAGGACTTCAAGTGACAAACTTAATCTAAATTCTCTCACAAACACACTAGGTTTAAATAGAAATAAAACAAACGTGGAGTCAGGGAAACCAACATTCCCTACAACAAGGCTAACCGTATCCTTAAGACACATCTAGTGGCAAAAGTTCCCTATTGTTTACACCTGAAAATGTGCCTACAACTACTTCGCATGTGCATGATATATAAATGCTAGCAATTCAGTTTAGCAGTGGTGGTAGCAGAGGCAGACACATATGGATTACTCTGTCTCTCTCTAACAGCAGCAACAACTAACTCGAACGTCTTCACCCTTTCTTTCTCATAGTAGCAGAAGCCATTCACTCACTGTCGACAACAAACCTTAACAACAAGAGACATTTCAAATTATTCATACTTTTATTAACTTTAATAACAAGGACCTTAATATTCTCTTCACTTTGGAGCATCCTGTCAACGAGAGACATTTCTAATTATTTTCATCTGTTATTTTCTTCTTCTCAGAAACTTCTTGTCAACAAGAGACATTTTTTGTCAACAACAGAGATTTCTAATTATTTTCACTCCATCAAACCTTAATAACAAAGACATGTTATTGTCTTCTTTTCAGAAACTTCTTAACAAAAGACATTTTCATCATTTTGTTCCTCAACAAATATTTAACTTAATACTTTGTCTTTCTTGCTACCATACACTAAATTTGTTACTGAGATGCAATACCTTATAACACAAGTGCCAAAAGTCATAACTATAATGTTTTTCATTTTTCATATTTTTCTTAATCGTAATTAAGAACCTTTATTTAACTCTGTTGAGTGAGGTTCAACATCGGTTAACTAGTCTTTTCATTTTTTCCTTTTAATTTATTATGTTAAACAAATTTGGTCTTTATATAGCATTATTCTGTACCCCAAAAAAATATATGTGTGTGGTTTTAAATTTCTATAATTAAATTGCATAATTTCCAAAGAAAACGAAAGGTTGTCTATTACTGCCTTACTAATGCTAATAATATTAATTTATATATATATGCTTTTCAAATTTTTATAAGATAAATTTGCGCTGCTTGTCCAAACCAAAGACCTACCTTTAAAATGTTGACTTTTAAGGATATATAGGGGTAATCCAGCCCGCTACAAACAAATATTGCCTTTAAATTTATCATCGACAAGTAGGTTTTTAGCATTAATGTATTCAGTATGAAATGTTAGTTTTCTAGCTTTGCCATGTTTGTTAAGGAAATGAAGTTGTTCATGGAACATGGCCAAACACTATTCGAGTTTGTAGCAGAATTAGCAATAACCGAAATGAGGGGAAATAGAGAGCTTACCTCGGATGCGTCTGTTGTGTTTCAGCCTGAGCGGAAGAGAGAGTTCCAAGATGGTGTCCATGGGTTTTTATTAGTGTTTACCCCATGCAATTATTGTAGAATTTGTCTGCTCTTGCGCGATTATGAAAATACATAATTCCCGGCCGCTATAAAGGCAGGTCACTGGAAAGCAGTTAGGGGGCATCCTGCAGATTGTGTGTAGGTGGTTTTGGCGATTGGATTGTGCTTTGTGACGAACCACGTGTCTGCAAGAAGCGAGTTTTTTTTTTTCTTTCTGTTTTTTTTGTCTTCTTCTTTCTCCACGGTTATTACAGACAAGAAATCCCTCTCTTCTAAAGGTGAGCGATACTGACTATTTCCTATCTGTGTTCCTGATTTTTTGTTTTTGTTTTGCCTACTACATTTTTGCTTCAGAGTTTTGCAGCAGACGACAAATGCAAAACTTTTACTGAATAACTGCAATTGAAGAAAGTTTCCCTCAAAAAAGAATTCTTTGTTTGCTCTTAGTTTTTTTTTTTAAATAAAGAAGACTTACCTGCAAAGAGTTGTTTTTAGGGGTATCATGTTAAGAACGGCTTTCAGAATAAACACTGCCCCATATTAAGAACAACTTTCAGAATAAACACCCCTTGCAGATAAGTTTTCAGTGGGATTACCAGGCTACATTGACCCCAATTTTTTCCCCTCCTTTCTGTATTCAGAAAGTTTTCTTCTTTTTTTTTTCTTTCTCTTTGCACATGTGAAACCTAAAGTTTTTCTTAGCTGCTAAAGCTAATTCAATATGACTGCCAGGCAAAAGAAGAAAACATGGGATAATGAATTTTGTTGTATCTTTCAAACTCGTTGGCAACGATAAATTTAAAAGCAATATTCGTTTGTAGCAGGCCTGTTTACCACATTCTTAAAAGTCAACATTCTAAAAGTAGGTCTTCAGTTGGATAAGCAGCACGCATTTACCTTTTATAATTAACGCAATACAAAAATGTTGTTTTTCTAAGATTTGACCAACTCCAATGTGCAATTTGTTTCAGTGATTATCTACATACATAGCAAAATATTTGTGAAACAAAGATTAATTTATTGATCTGCATGAAAAATGATTTGTCTAAAACTGATGATTTTATCAAAAGATTCTGTTATTTTGGAGATAATTTGATATTTTACTTATGTGTACAAACGTAGTCTACACAACTAATAGGAATGCAAGTATTGTATTGAATATAATATATTGATTATATTTATATCTATAAATGAATTTCAAGTCTAACATGAATGCCTGATTTAATGGTCTGAGAATGATTAGGATCAGTAGTTTTGGGTTGTGTGTGTTTTATAAATCTCTTTTAGAGGCGATACTTAACATAATGTCCATTTATATTTACATGTGTATAGAAAATAAGCTTCGCATAGAAATGAAAAATATGTTAATAGAATTTTGAGATTTTTTTCCAATTGTAGCGTCTACCCCGGAACTAAAATTTGACAGAGACTTTTGAATTGTCACCGTTTCCGGAGAGCTCTAAAAAAGAGGACAAAAAAACCCGTGGCACCAAATTCGAGTGCCTTCTCTTCCTCTTTCGCTCGCTGACCCTTGAGGAGTTAACATGCGCTACTGCTGTGTCTATCACATGTGCGCGACACACGCTATGCCAGTTCTCATAATGAAACCAAAAAAACATTTTTCTTACCTTTCCACGCCACTTTTCACTCGAACGGCTATCCCAAAGAAAAATATTTAATTTATCTTTTCTTTTTGACTTTACGCCAAAAAAGAGAACATTTACCCAGTAAGTCAAGATTTCTTTCTTTTCTTCGGACACAAAAGAAACCACCTGAGTGTGATACACAAAAGGGTAAATAAAATTACACTTCTTTTAACAAGCCAAGTCTGACTATTTATTTTCATTAATTTTTCTGAATATTTGTTTTTTATTAATGTTTATGAAAAATTATTTTTAAGAAGCTGTTCGTTGTTTTGTCCGGCGAGCAGCTCACTTCACTGGTGACCCCTTTTCGTCAGACTTTGGTAGAACACGCGAGGAGCTGGACATTCCCAATTCGGCAGTTTAAAGACTTTCAAACTAAGTTTTTCTCAACCCAGGCCAGGGCGGCAAACCAACCATGAATAGTGATACCATATCGGCGACAACGGCAATACAGGCCGTTCTTAAAATTCCGCCTTTCTGGACACACGACCCGACATTGTGGTTCGCCCACGTGGAAGCTCAGTTTTTCACTCAGCGAATTCACAGCGAATTAACTAAGCTGAACCACGTGGTGGCCGCACTCACACACGAAGTGATGGCTGAAGTCAGCGACTTGATAATGGCACCCCCAGGATCTATTTCTTATGACACTTTTAAGTCGGAGTTAATCAGAAGAACAACCGACTCCCAACAAAAGCATCTCCTGCAACTGCTGATCGAGGAGGAACTCGGCGACTGAAAACCATCCCAATTACTGAGACAGATGAAACAATTAATGGGCGAAAGCGTTCTACAGCCGGACATCCTCAAACAATTATTCGTTAGTAGGCTGCTGTCCAGTATTCAGATGATACTAGCGTCTTCCAAAGTCACCACCTTGGTCGAGGAATTGGCGGAGTTGGCAGACAAAATCATGGAAGTAACGGTTTCAGTAACCCGACGGTGCACGCACAGGCACCAGAGGATTCCTTTCCCGAAACCTCAGGCACCTCCACATATATCCGCGAAGAACTGGAGAGACAAGCCCAACTAATCCAAAACCTGAGCGACCAGATTCGTGATATGCAGATACCCGCGTCCGAGCGGACAGGACCCTTCTCGACCACGAAGTAACAGTCGATATGGTGACAGGCTGTGTCGATTCCATGCACATTACGGCGAAAAGGCTTTCCGATGCCGCAGGCGTTGCTCTTTCATGAAGAACGATAAGCAAGCGGGAAACGGCCAGGCCAGGTGGTAGGGGCGACCGATACCCCTGGCAGAAACCACATTTGTCGCACCCTTTACGTCACAGACAAGAACACTGGTACACGATTCCTCGTTGATACCGGCGCAGAAGTCAGCATAATCCCCAAGGAACTGTTGAAAGAGAAACATACCTCGTCGACTTTCTGTCTACAAGCCGTGAATCACTCATCTATTCCGACTTTCGGAGAAAAGTCGTTAACATTAGACCTGGGATTCCGACGCACCTTCCAATGGATTTTTACTATCGCGAAGCTGCCCATTCCAATTTTAGGAGCGGATTTCTTGCATCATTTTGGCATACTTGTGGACGTCAAACGCGGCAAATTAATCGACAATAGCACTGGACTTACCGTGCAAGGGAAGATTAATAGAAAGATGACGATAAGCCCGGTCATATTGAAGGATGCTACGGACCCATACACAGACCTCTTAAAAGGTTTCCCTAATATAACTCGTCCTGTTTTTAGCAACGAGAGGGTTACACACGATGTTACCCACCACATCCAGACCAAAGGACCTCATGTGAGCGCGCGCCCGCGCAGACTCAAACCTGACCGCCTGAAAGTCGCCAAGCAAGAATTTCAGCACATGTTGGATTTGGGTATTATTCGACCCTCCGACAGTAATTGGTCATCGCCACTCCACATGGTGCCCAAAAAGTCAGCAGGTGACTGGCGCCCTTGTGGGGATTACCGAGCACTGAACAGTCGCATGACTCCAGATAATTACCCCATTCCTCACCTCCAGGATTTTTCAAACTCTCTCCATGGTAAATCGATATTCTCCAAAATCGATCTCGTCCGTGCGTACAATCAGATTCCTGTGGACCCTAAAGATATCCCCATTCGGACTCTTCGAATTTCTACGAATGCCCTTTGGACTGAGAAATGCTGGCCAGTCCTTCCAGCGATTTATAGACGCAGTCTTACGTGGATTACCATTCGTTTACGCATACATTGATGATCTACTCGTAGCGAGTTCATTTGAAAGCGAACACGTGCAGCATCTACAGCAACTGTTCCACAGATTGTCGGAATATGGTGTTATCATCAACCTCAGCAAGTGTGAGTTTGGAGTCTCTTCACTTTCCTTACTGGGACATTTAATTGATTCGGAGGGTATCCGCCCTCTCCCGGAAAAAGTCCAATCCATTGTTGATTACCCGCCTCCCACTTCCCTTCGTAAACTTCGGGAATTCCTCGGGTTGATAAATTTTTACAGGCATTTCGTTCCTCACTGTGCCGAAATCGCACAGCCCTTAACGGATGTACTCAGGAACAAAAAGAAAAAAAATGAGACAATCACTTTGAACGGAACGGAATTACACTCCTTCAAGAAAGTAAAAGAAGCGTTAATGGCTGCCACTATGTTGGTTTTTCCCCACCCACACGCTCCCCTATCCCTGTCAGTAGACGCATCTGATGTGGGCATTGGAGGGGTATTACAGTAGTTTGTAAACAACACGTGGCAACCACTATCTTTTTTCTCCAGGCGACTTCAGAATGTTGAGAGCAAATATAATACCTTTGGCAGAGAACTTTTAGCCGCTTATTGTGTGGTCAAGCATTTTTGCTACATGCTAGAGGGATCCGACTTCACTCTTTTTACGGACCATAAACCACTATCGCATGCCTTGCTCGCCAAACCCAGCAAGCATTCACCCAGAGAAGCTCGTCATTTAGACTACATTTCTCTGTTCACTTCAGACATCAAATACATCAAAGGCACTGAGAACGTTGTCGCCGACACATTATGGCGCATGCACATTGATGCCATTCAGCCTACTGATAGTATCGATTTTAAACAGATCGCCGTCGACCAAAGAAATGATGAGGAGTTGAATAACTTGCTACATTCTGAAAGCCTATCGTCCAAACAGGTTCCCATATCCTTTTCTAGCAAAGTGATTTGGTGTGATATCTCAACCGGACATGAGCGCCCTTATGTTCCTCTCAAACATAGGCGAGCTGTTTTCTCTCAGCTGCACAGCCTATCGCATCCTGGCATCCGCTCTACACTAAAGTTGGTGACATCTCGTTTTATATGGACAGCCATCAATCGAGATATACACGAATGGACCAGGAGTTGCATACCTTGCCAAAAGTCTAAAATTCATAAGCACATTAAAAGCCCACTTTCGACCTTCTCAACCCCTGAAGCTCGCTTTCAGCACATCCATATAGACTTAGTGGGCCCACTCCCACCCTCCAGAGACTGTACACATCTGCTGATTTGCATTGACAGGTTTTCAAGATGGCCTGAAGCCATACCCATTAAAGATACTTCTGCCAAAACTGTGGCCAAAGCCCTTATCACACACTGGATAGCTCGTTACGGGGTGCCTAACACCATTATAACCGACAGAGGTAGACAATTCGACTCTTACCTCTTTTCGGAACTGTCTCACCTACTCGGATGTAAACACATACACACTACTTCATACCATCCGGCGGCAAACGGCATGATTGAGCGCTTTCACAGGCAATTGAAAGCATCCTTGAAAGCATACTCCGACCCTAACAGATGGATGGAATACCTTCCCTTCATTCTCCAAGGTATTAGGTCCACCATCAAAACGGACATTGGTCTAACCAGCTGAAATGGTCTACGGAGCCTCACTGACCTTGCCTAGGTGGATGGTCACACCTACCACCCCTGAACGCATGCCAGACCCGGCGAATTACACCTCCCGTGTAAAGGATTATATGGCAATACCTTATCACACACTGGATAGCTCGTTACAGGGTGCCTAACACCATTATAACCGACAGAGGTAGACAATTCGACTCTTACCTCTTTTCGGAACTGTCTCACCTACTCGGATGTAAACACATACACACTACTTCATACCATCCGGCGGCAAACGGCATGATTGAGCGCTTTCACAGGCAATTGAAAGCATCCTTGAAAGCATACTCCGACCCTAACAGATGGATGGAATACCTTCCCTTCATTCTCCAAGATATTAGGTCCACCATCAAAACAGACATTGGTCTAACCAACTGAAATGGTCTACGGAGCCTCACTGACCTTGCCTGGGCGGATGGTCACACCTACCACCCCCGAACGCATGCCAGACCCGGCGAATTACACCTCCCGTGTAAAGGATTATATGGCAATACCTTTCAACATCGCGCCAAGAGCACAAGATGTACCTGCCTTCAGTCGCCGTATTCTGGCCCTTACAAAGTACTCAAGAGATACCCGAAATTCTTCATAATCGAGATTAACGGCAGACGTGACTCGGTCAGTGTCGATCGCTTAAAGAAAGCGATTTTTGACGATGATGTCACACACATGCAGAAACCAAAGACTACGGTCCGTTTCGACGACCCCGACTCATCGAGCATGACCATTTCTACCAAGTCGGGTAGACGCATTCAGCGCCCACACCGATTTGCTGTTTACACTCAGTGACATTCTGTTCTCCTTATCGACATATTGTCTAGTGTAATGTAGCGTCTACCCCGGAACTAAAATTTGACAGAGACTTTTGAATTGTCACTGTTTCCGGAGAGCTCTAAACAAGAGGACAAAAAAAACGTGGCGCCAAATTCAAGTGCCCACTCTTCTTCTTTCGCTCGCTGACCCTTGAGGAGTTAACATGCGCTACTGCTGTGTCTATCACATGTGCGCGACACACGCTATGCCAGTTCTCATAACGAAACCAAAAAAACATTCTTCTTACCTTTCCACGCCACTTTTCACTCGAACGGCTATCCCAAAGAAAAATATTTAATTTATCTTTTCTTTTTGACTTTACGCCAAAAAAGAGAACATTTACCCAGTAAGTCAAGATTTCTTTCTTTTCTTCGGACACAAAAGAAACCACCTGAGTGTGATACACAAAAGGGTAAATAAAATTACACTTCTTTTGACAAGCCAAGTCTGACTATTTATTTTCATTAATTTTTCTGAATATTTGTTTTTTATTAATGTTTATGAAAAATTATTTTTAAGGAGCTGTTTGTCGTTTTGCCCGGCAAGCAGCTCACTTCACAATAAATTAAAAGAACGTAATTTTCCATTATGGCCATGATTGAGCCCTTTTATGAACCTTTGATGTAAAGCTTGCACAGCTATCATTTGCATTTAAAGTGTTGACATAAGAACAGTTACCATTTTTCATTAAATTCTGCAATAGCAAAATTTTTTTAGTTTCACTCAAATTATCTACATTTTTCATATTTTCTATGTTTTTTTGTAAAATGATTGTCGTTTTTATTGTAATATTTATTATATTTATTTTTTAGCTATACCTATCTGGTGTTGCTTAGAAGTTAAAGAAAAGCTGTGAATTTTTTATGAAGAAACGGAAATTAATTTTGGTGGGAATATTTTGTCAAACAGGAATTTTTAAAAGTTTGTTTTAGTACTTAATGTTAACTGATTAATAGTAATAAACAAATATTAATGAATAAATAATATAGAAATTTTTCTTTAATGTTTAAACATATAAGGGGAAATAAATTCTTACATGATTACTTTCCTTTAATGTTTAAGAATATTTAGTGAGCAAAGGAAAAGGTCTCCACTCTAGCAATTTCTTGTTTTTGAAAAAGTATTTTCATAAAAATGTCAATAGCATAATGGAAGTCAAAAGGAAAAGGTAGGTTAGTCCAGATAAATATCAATTAATATTTTGGTCTGACTTTGAAAATCCGGCAAGTTTATATGTTAAATAAATATTGGAGAGCGGAATATATTCTTCAATAATGTTATGTGAAAAATGTAATTAGGTTAAAGGTTCTGATGTCAGCAATATTCAATGTTCTTCTAATAAAGCTTCCTAACTGATTATTCCATGATAGAATTTTTTTTTTTTCAAAGAATAAGATAGAAAAATGCAATTGTTACTCACCGCTAATTTGGGATTAGTTTCAAGAAAAATGGAGATCATGTGTTCTTGAATGCACAGCAAATGAGAGACGCACTGTTGAGAAAAAGTAACAAGAATACATTGAAGAAAAATGAGTTGCTTTATACAAACTAAACTTTATATTCATATTTAATACTTTTTCCTAAGCTCCATTAAAAATGAAGCTTTTAGCTTTCTTCGTTTCTTTTTACATTTACACTTCTTATTGAGTAATCGGTCTTCTTTCTTTTGTGATGTCACAAAAAGAATATCATTAGCCATTAAAACAGGTGGAAAATATAAATGGTGAAGTGACAAAAGGATGATGCCACCCATTAAAAAATAGAACATAAACGACCTGTGACTTGTGGACAGTGACTTTGAGAACTCTACCAAACTCCTCCGCCAATTTTGGGTCTAAACACTTGAAATTTTAGATATAGATTCCTTGGACATGGATCTAACTTAATAACTTGATTTGAGCCTAAAATAATAAATGTTAAGGGGTCATAATAGGGATCAAAGTTAAAAAAATTGACCCTTTTTTTTTTTTTTTTTTTTGCTCAACATACACCTCCAAACACCCAGGCAACGCTGGGCTGAAATGCTAGTATATATATATATATATATATATATATATATATATATATATATAAAATGCTCTTAAGCATATTTCATAAAATAAAATAGACGTTTTTTGTCTATTAATTCTGTTTTTGATCCTTTCCAACTTCTGGCAGGAACTGGCTGATCTAATCAGCACATTCGTTGTAAATCTGAGTATTTTCCAATCCTTCAGGACTTATTGTCAGGGATTAAAGTTTTCCAGTTTGGTAATTATCCTTTGAGTTTCTTTGTGAAGATTTTTGAGCTGTTTCTTGCTAATTAATAATTGTCTCTTCATGATGTGGGGAAAATGGCTTACCGTACAAACGTCCTCATGTCTGTCTGTCCTGTGACTCATGCGCGTCGAGAAAAAAAGAAAGAGTCCATCATGGCGGCCATGATGTTTTGTAGTGAATGAAGTCTCGCGAGACCACATGCGCGTGCCTTATAAAAATAGGTCACTTGTCAGTGGGAAACAAAGGAGAATTTGTGTGAGCAGTGATTTTTGTCTGTTGATCGACCGCAAGCTATTTTGGCCCATTTTTTTGCAATGGATAAGTTTGATCTGAAATTGATACCAGAGTTCGACGGCTCCTCCGCCGGACCCTCAGTAGTTGAGTGGTGGGAAAAAGCTAAGCTTGTTTGCCGGCTTTGCAAAATAAAGGATCCTATGCTTGTCATCCCATTGAGGCTGACCAAGGGGGCATACTCTATTTATCAACAGCTCGGGGATGAACCAACTCTGGAGGAGGTTAAGGAGGCACTATACACGGCCTTTGCTGCGGACTCTTTTATTGCCTGGGAGCAGTTCACTGAATGGCGGCTTGGGTTGGATGAGATGGTGGACGTCTACCTGGCAGATTTAAAGAGATTAGCTGCGTCATTTGGTGGAGTGACTGAACGCATGTTAAGTTGTGTCTTTCTCACAGGACTCTCGGACAACATCAGCTGACTGCTACAAGCATCGTCAAGGCTCAGCAAAATTGGGCTTCAGGAATTGTTAGCTAGAGCCCGCAATATTTTAAAAGAAAAAGATATGAAGCCGGTGCTAGCAGTTGCAGAAACATCTACTCCATTAGAAGATGGCGTAAGATGTTATAAATGTGGCGGGCCAAACCACTTTTCTAGGGACTGCCGAAGCCGAAGCAGTGTAAAGGACACGTCTGCCTAGGAAACACCAAGACGCATGCGTTGCTACTGGTGCAGCAAGGTAGGTCATGTAGCAAGGAGTTGTCTGGGGAAACGGACAAGGGGAGTAAACTATAGCGCCAGTATTCTCCCCAGATCACTGACAAATAGCGCGCAACCCACAGTGAGAGTGCGCATGAACGGGTGTGAACGCTTTGCGCTCATAGGCACAGGGTGCACGCAGACTCTCGTGCACAAGGCATGCTGTGACGCATGGGACAAGAGGATTCCAGTATTGACAGTGGGGGCACGCTAGCCTCTTGTGGAGTTAGTGTCATTCGTACACATGTCGGTGATAGGCCTACAGTAACCGTACAAGCTCTGGTTGTGAGCGGGGACCTTCTTGGTTATGACCTGCTGTTAGGAATGGACGTTATCAAAGAATTGGGTGAGGTCTGTATTGATGGTGAGGGTAGGGCACATTTCTCTAACACCTGCCTTGCTCTGGGTGCATCCATGAAACTGGAACAGCCTGACTTTCATGCAGAATTCGACCAGCGCACAAGGTCCTGGACAGTTTCCTGGAAATGGTCGGACGAGCAGCCACCCGGGAAGTTGTACAATAGGGTTCCAGAATATAAAATTTCTCCTGAAGCTCGTGGAGAATACAATAAGGAACTACAGACTTGGATAAAAAAATGGATGGCTAGTTTTCTATCCAGAGAAGGCTTGGGCCTCCTAAGTGTCTGATCCCGTTAATGGCGGTTATCCAGCATAATAAACAGGTGAGGCCGGTACTCGACTATCGGGAACTAAACGAGTACGTAAATCCTTTTACAGCCCGTGCGGATGTATGTACCGAGAAGTTGAAGGAATGGTGGCAAGCAGGATCTAATGTATCTGTGCTGGATCTTCGTAAAGCATACCTTCAAGTGCATGTACATCAGTCACTATGGCCCTATCAAACGGTGCTCATCAAGGGAGAAAGTTATTGCTTAACCCTCATGAGATTTGGGCTTAATGTGGCGCCATAAATTATGCAAAGGATTGTTGACGCTATATTGACTAAGGATGAGCGCATTCAGCGAGCAACATCTGCATATATTGACGATGTGTATGTGGATGAAGAAATTGTGCCTGCAACGCGCGTAAAAGAACATCTTCACAACTTTGGCCTTCTCAGCAAGGAACCAGAAAGGCTATGGGACGGTGCAAGAGTGCTCGGTTTGCAGGTCTGGGAAGAAGATAATGTCCTGTGTTGGAAACGAGGCAATGAAATCCCAGGTATGCCCTGTGTTTTCATGTGACGGAACGTATTTTAATTGTGCGGAAAGTTGGTTGGACACCTTCCTGCAGGTTGCTTGCTTCGCATTGCAGTGGCATTCATCAAACAGAGAGCCTCTGGATGGGATGACAAAATTTATGATACCCCTCTCAATACAATGGTCAGAGAGGTCCTCACCAGAGAGCACAAAGAAGATCCAGCACGGGGCAGATGGTGTGTTGACAGCCAGGACCATAGTGTGTAGGTTGACACAAGCTCTCTTGCTATTGGCGTGTCATGATGGAGCCATAGTGGAAGACACTTGCTGGTTACACCCAGAAAAGGACTCCCAACACATAAACCTGGCAGAACTCGATGCAGTGATCAAGGGAATAAATTTGGCAATCCTTTGGAAGACAACCACCCTGCGACTATTCACAGATTCTGCTTGCATCCATAAGTGGATTTCAGACCCTCTTACCAGACGGGCAAGAGTGCGAACCAAAGCAACGAGCGAGATGCTCATCCGTCGGCGGCTCGGCACAATCATGAACCTGGTGAATGAATATGCACTATCAATGGAGGTGTTCCTGGTCAGATCCAGCATAAACAAGGCAGATTGTTTAACAAGGGTACCTCAAAGATGGCTTGATGCCATAAAAAGAACTGTTGAACCTATGCTACCTCCCTGTGCCGCATCTATGATCCCTGGTCAATCTAATCAGATTAAGGAAATCCACCAACAAAGCGGGCATCCTGGAGTCAAGCGGACCCTATATTTCGCTAAGTTGGTTGAACCAGGAGTGCAAAGGGAAGACGTTATGGAAGTGGTCAAAAACTGCGTAGAATGCCAGTCCATTGACCCGGCACCTGTTCGCTGGGAAAAGGGGAAGTTGGAAATTAGGAGCCGGCTAGCGATAGAAATTACTCACCACAGTGGTGAGGATTTCCTGACTCTCATTGATTGCGGTCCATCAAGGTTTGCCATATGGCATATGCTGCATTCACAAGATACAGTCACTATTGTCCATCAACTAAACAATATTTTCCTTGAACGTGGACATCCAACAGAGATATTGCTTGACAATGATGCTGCATTTACCAGTGAGCAGTTTAGAAAGTTTACTGACAGCTGGGGAGTACATCTGAGGTTTCGATGCGCCCATGTACCTAGTGGAAATGAGATAATTGAACGGAATCATTGAACCATCAAAATAATCGCGGCTAGATCAGGCTGCACAGTGTTTGAGGCAGTTTATTTGTACAATGTAACCCCGAAAGATGTGTTTCGCCCTCTACGGCACCGGCTGATACATTGCATAGGTATCACATCAGGGTGAAGGGCATAGAGACGAACCTGCTGCCTGAACTGGAAGTAGCCGGAGAGAGAGTGAAGAAAGGGGATGTCGTGTGGATCAAGAACCCGCGAGGTAAATGCATGACAAGGTATGGAGTCGGGCGAGTCACTGAAATAATTAGCCCACAAGCAGTGTGGGTCAACGGCATGCCCTGTCGTGTTAAAGACATACGGTTAGTAACGCAACCATCAGTAGACGACATGACCGAATCAGAGTCAGAATCTAGCGAGGCATCGCTCTGGATTGCAGCACCACCACCATCAGACAGTGACTCAGAGATTAGTAGCCTCCCAGAAACATAGAGATTCGTAGCATCCCAGAAGACACAGATGCTCGACCCTCAGACCGCAGACGAAAGCACAAGTGAAGATGAGGCGTGTGTCGTCCCCCCACGAAGAAGCACCCGGCGAAGATGATCACCACCCCCTTGCCATCTCTGTGATCATGAGATCAGGGGGGAGTGTGGGGAAAATGGCTTACCATACAAACGTCCTCGTGTCTGTCTGTCCTGTGAGTTGTGTGCATCAAGAAAGAAAGAAAAAAAGAAAGAAAGAAAGAGTTCATCATGGCGACCATGACGTTTTGTAGTGAATGAAGTCTCGCGAGATCACATGCGCGTGCCTTATAAAAACAGGTCACTTGCCGGGGGGAGGGGGAGGAGCAGTGATTTTTGCCTGTTGATCGACCACACATGAGGCCACATCTCTATTCTCAAATGCTGATATCTTGGTGACCTGAAGGATCGTGTAATTTGGAATATGCATATTTAGGCAGCATTTTTTCTCTTAAGCATGTTTCATTAAATAAAATAATGGTTGTTTTTAGTGATGTATTCTGGTGTATGAGTATTTTGATGCTGTGTGTATGTAAGGGGATGTGTGGTTCTTGCGTTTTAATGTTGAAGAAGGCTCTTTTTACTCTGTCAAAATCACTCTCTCTTTTGCCACTAATATCTAGGGTGAAAAGTTTATCAACTTGTAAAAGCACACAATAAGAACCAGTATAAGGTGGAGTGAGAGGGACTTTTACAGCTTCCTTTCTCAGAAAAACATGAGTCTATGAAGAAATGTCTTTTAAGACTAAAGATTTGATGGTCTGTTGATGGGTGCATCAGTGGGAGCTTAGTGAATTAAGCTGTTTTGTTAGAATTTTTTTGTACCAATAATTGGCATCCCCCTGTATACATTATATTTTTTATTCTCGTTCTTATATTTGATTTTCTGTATTTCGTATCTTTTATTGATCTTAGTTTTGTATATTTTGAGTTTGTACAAAACTCCCTTTAATTTGAATGGGAGGGCGGTGCTAGCTTCCTGATGATGACGTCACAAGTCCCAGCGCGAAAATCGACCTCTTTTGGATTTCAGCAGCGAGGAGATTGGATGTGAATTCATTGGCCGGCGCAGATGTGGAATTTCCTGAGCCTTTCCTTCAAAGAAGTATAACCCAGCAAGAATACCCGGTTGCGATGAGGCGAACTTCTGAAAACTTTATTTACGTGGCTCTGGTTTGCATGTATTTTGAAGGAGAGTAATTTTAAAAGACTTTAAATTGAGAAAAAAGGCACATGTGCTATCTGCCATCATTTTGTGAGTACGTTCCTTAAAATTATTGTACTTGAGTTATTATTAGAAAGTACTCCTATTTGAACGTTTAATATTGTATTCATTCGTTGATATGACATTTCCCAGCATTTTTTTGTGTTATATTTTGTTACTTTGGTGTTCTTTACTTTTATATTTAATGCCTGCAAAGAGAAAAATTTGCAACTTTTTGTAAATAAAATCTCTTTTTCGTTTTAAAACAAAACCTTTCTATTTTAGTCTTTTCCCCCTTTTTTATTTCATGCTTTTATTTTTTTCTGCAGGCTAATAGTTTCGTATCGAATTTATCTGAAAGAGGATAAATTTCCGACAGTTTGTATACAGAGTTGGATGAGTTGCCTTTAAATCTATGGGGATTACCATCCGACCCAGGTTCTTTAGGGTACAGATGAATCAAGCTGCTCTACCTGTTGATAAGTCAGTGTGTGGTCGAATCACTCAGCAAGGGGGTATTGATTCACAAGAGAAAATAGATCTTTTATTTTTTTGTGACTACTACAGATTTAATACCTGAATAACATTAAAAAAAAACAGGAAAGAAGAAAACTATCATCATAACTTTTGGCCATTTTTTCTGCCTACCCAGTTCTATTAACTACTTTTCCTTCCCTCAACTGGTTTTGGATATAACACATTCAGTGATGAGGATCCAATTCGAAACTTTGTGAAATGTGGAGGCACTAATTTCAAGCCCATTCTGACTCGATGTGGTAGTAGTAGCTGTCAGGGCCCTATATAAGGGTAAAATAAAAACTCAATGTAAGACATGAGTTCTTATTTTAAACAAATCCACAGCAACGTTTTTATAATAACATTTAATAACATTTAATAACATTGCTTTTAATGCATCTAAAATGAAGCGTCTCCACTAACAATTGGATCCTCACTTTGCCCGATTGAAATGAATGGTTCTCTCCTTGATAAAGCACCACACAAAGACCATCCTTGCCTGCCTTGATAAAACCGATTTCGAAATCTAGTGGGGATGTCCTCTTCAAGCTGACCTCTTAAAAAATCAAATTTTGCCCAGTTTCAATTATCATCAATTGTCTCATCATCAAACTGACAAACTCATCCTTATCCTCGAATGGCGTTTGGGTTTTGATAAGTAGTAACTCATTAGTAAAAAAAAAATACTACACCAATTCTTCAAGATGTGCTGCACGGCTGCCAGGATGAACACAAGTGCAAGTAAATACCAACCAGGAACAATATGCATCATATGAGATCAGGTTTGAAATGAAATGTTAGATATGTGATATTCTTCTGTAAAATTAATGATGAGTTAAAATTTGGTTGCTTTTATGATTATTGGAATGGTAAAAATCTTTCTAAGATTCCAGTTTCTTTTAATGTCATACAACCTTTATATTTAATTATCTTTTAAGTATTGTTCAAGTCTGCATCATTAGGACTTCAACTAGAGTTGATAATTTCACCCTCTTATCCCATATCATTATGTCACGTTTTGGAGTTTTATTTTCTGAATTTGTAACTGTATTTAGCACACAGTCATAGTTAATGGTATACAACTTATCTCCAACAGTACTTTCTGGTATATGCTCCCAGACTTGCTGCAACACTAGATAATAAATGTACACATAATATTTTGTTTACATGTAAACATAATATTTTGTTTACATATAAACAATATTTTGTTTACATGTACACATAATATTTTGTTTACACGTACACATAATATTTAGTTTACACGTACACATCATATTTTGTTTGCATGTACACATAATATTTTGTTTACACGTACACATCATATTTTGTTTACACATACACATAATATTTTGTTTACACGTACACATAATATTTTGTTTACATGTAAACATAATATTTTGTTTACACGTACACATCATATTTTGTTTGCATGTACACATAATATTTTGTTTACATGTACACATAATATTTTGTTTACACGTACACATCATATTTTGTTTACATGTACACATAATATTTTGTTTACACGTACACATCATATTTTGTTTACACGTACACATAATATTTTGTTTACATGTACACATAATATTTTGTTTACACGTACACATCATATTTTGTTTACATATACACATCATATTTTGTTTACACGTACACATCATATTTTGTTTACATGTACACATCATATTTTGTTTACATGTACATATAATATTTTGTTTACATGTACACATAATATTTTGTTTACAAGTACACATCATATTTTGTTTACATGTACACAGAATATTTTGTTTACACGTACACATCATATTTTGTTTGCATGTACACATCATATTTTGTTTAAACGTACACATCATATTTTGTTTACACGTACACATCATATTTTGTTTACATATACACATCATATTTTGTTTACATGTACACATAATATTTTGTTTACACGTACACATCATATTTTGTTTGCATGTACACATAATATTTTGTTTACACGTACACATCATATTTTGTTTACACGTACACATAATATTTTGTTTACATGTACACATAATATTTTGTTTACACGTACACATCATATTTTGTTTACATATACACATCATATTTTGTTTACACGTACACATCATATTTTGTTTACACGTACACATCATGTTTTGTTTGCATGTACACATAATATTTTGTTTACACGTACACATCATATTTTGTTTACACGTACACATAATATTTTGTTTACACGTACACATAATATTTTGTTTACATGTAAACATAATATTTTGTTTAAACGTACACATCATATTTTGTTTGCATGTACACATAATATTTTGTTTAAATGTACACATAATATTTTGTTTACACGTACACATAATATTTTGTTTACATGTACACATAATATTTTGTTTACACGTACACATAACATTTTGTTTACATGTACACATAATATTTGTTTACACATACACATCATATTTGTTTCCATGTACATAAACTTTTTGTTTACATGTACACATAATATTTGTTTACATGTACACATAATATTTTGTTTACACATAGACATACTATTTTGTTTACACATACACATAATATTTTGCTTACATGAACACATAATATTTTGTTTACATGTACACATAATATTTTGTTTACATGTACACATAATATTTGTTTACATGTACACACAATATTTGTTTACATGTACACATAACATTTTGTTTACATGTACACATAATATTTTGTTTACATGTACACATAATATTTTGTTTACATGTACACATAATATTTTGTTTACATGTACACATAATATTTGTTTACACATACACATAATATTTTGTTTACATGTACGCATAATATTTTGTTTACATGTACACATAATATTTGTTTACATGTACACATAATATTTTGTTTACACATACACATAATATTTTGTTTACATGTACACATAATATTTGTTTACACATACACATAATATTTTGTTTACATGTACATATAATATTTGTTTACATGTACACATAATATTTGTTTACATGTACAGATAACATTTTGTTTACATGTACACATAATATTTTTTTTACACATAATGTTTTGTTTACACATACACATAATATTTTGTTTACATGTACACATAATATTTTGTTTACACATACACATAATATTTTGTTTACACATACACATAATATTTTGTTTACATGTACACATAATATTTTGTTTACATGTACATAAAAAATTTTGTTTACACATACACATAATATTTTGTTTACACATACACATAATATTTTGTTTCTATGTACACATAATTATTTGTTTACATGTACACATAATATTTGTTTACATGTACACATAATATTTTCTTTACATGTACACATAATATTTTGTTTACATGTACACATAATATTTTGTTTACACATACACATAATATTTTGTTTACACATACACATAATATTTTGTTTACATGTACACATAATATTTTGTTTACATGTACACATAATATTTGTTTACACGTACACATAACATTTTGTTTACACATACACATAATATTTTGTTTACACATACACATAATATTTGTTTACATGTACACATAATATTTGTTTACATGTACACATAACATTTTGTTTACATGTACACATAATATTTTGTTTACACATACACATAATATTTTGTTTACACATACACATAATATTTTGTTTACATGTACACATAATATTTTGTTTACAGGTACACATAATATTTGTTTACACATACACACAATATTTTGTTTACATGTACACATAATATTTGTTTACATGTACACAGAAATTTTGTTTACATGTACACATAATATGTTGTTTACATGTAAACAATATTTTGTTTACATGTACACATAATATTTTGTTTACACGTACACATAATATTTTGTTTACATGTAAACATAATATTTTGTTTACACGTACACATAATATTTTGTTTACATGTAAACATAATATGTTGTTTACACGTACACATAATATTTTGTTTACATGTACACATAATATTTTTACATGTACACATAATATTTTGTTTACACATACACATAATATTTTTGTACACGTACACATAATATTTTGTTTACACATACACATCATATTTTGTTTACATGTACACATAATATTTTGTTTACATGTGCACATAACATTTTGTTTACATGTACACATAATATTTTGTTTACACATACACATAATATTTTGTTTACACATACACATCATATTTTGTTTACATGTACACATAATATTTGTTTACATGTACACATAACATTTTGTTTACATGTACACATCATATTTTGTTTACACATACACATCATATTTTGTTTACATGTACACATAATATTTTGTTTACATGTACACATAATATTTTGTTTACACATACACATAATATTTTGTTTACACATACACATCATATTTTGTTTACATGTACACATAATATTTTGTTTACATGTACACATAATATTTTTTTTACACATACATATAATATTTTGTTTACACATACACATCATATTTTGTTTACATGTACACATAATATTTGTTTACATGTACACATAACATTTTGTTTACATGTACACATAATATTTGTTTACATGTACACATAATATTTTTTTATACATACACATAATATTTTATTGACACATACACATAATATTTTGTTTACATGAACACATAATATTTGTTTACATGTACACATAATATTTGTTTACATGTACACACATTATTTTGTTTACACATACACATAATATTTTGTTTACACATACACATAATATTTTGTTAACATGAACACATAATATTTGTTTACATGTACACATAATATTTTGTTTACACATACACATAACATTTTGTTTACACATACACATAAAATTTTGTTTACATTGACACATAATATTTTGTTTACATGTACACATAATATTTTGTTTACATGTACACATAATATTTGTTTACACATACACATAATATTTTGTTTACATGTACACATAATATTTGTTTACACATACACATAATATTTTGTTTACATGTACACATAACATTTGTTTACATATACACATAATATTTTGTTTACATGTACACATATTTGTCTACATGTACACATAATATTTTGTTTACATGTACACACAATATTTGTTTACATGTACACATAATATTTGTTTACATGTACACATAATATTTTGTTTACATGTACACATAATATTTTGTTTACACATACACATAATATATTGTTTACATGTACACATAATATTTTGTTTACATGTACACATAATATTTGTTTATATGTACACATAACATTCTGTTTACACATACACATAATATTTTGTTTACAGGTGCACCTAATATTTGTTTACATGTACACATAATATTTTGTTTACATGTACACATAATATTTGTTTTACACGTACACATAATATGTTGTTTACATGTAAACATGATATTTTGTTTACACGTACACATAATATTTTGTTTACATGTACACATAATATTTTTACATGTACACATAATATTTTGTTTACACATACACAGGACATTTTTTTACACGTACACATAATATTTTGTTTACATGTTAACAATATTTTGTTTACATGTACACATAATATTTTGTTTACATGTATACATAATATTTGTTTACACATACACATAATATTTTGTTTACATGTACATATAATATTTGTTTACATGTACACATAATATTTGTTTACATGTACAGATAACATTTTGTTTACATGTACACATAATATTTTTTTTACACATAATGTTTTGTTTACACATACACATAATATTTTGTTTACATGTACACATAATATTTTGTTTACACATACACATAATATTTTGTTTACACATACACATAATATTTTGTTTACATGTACACATAATATTTTGTTTACATGTACATAAAAAATTTTGTTTACACATACACATAATATTTTGTTTACACATACACATAATATTTTGTTTCTATGTACACATAATTATTTGTTTACATGTACACATAATATTTGTTTACATGTACACATAATATTTTCTTTACATGTACACATAATATTTTGTTTACATGTACACATAATATTTTGTTTACACATACACATAATATTTTGTTTACACATACACATAATATTTTGTTTACATGTACACATAATATTTTGTTTACATGTACACATAATATTTGTTTACACGTACACATAACATTTTGTTTACACATACACATAATATTTTGTTTACACATACACATAATATTTGTTTACATGTACACATAATATTTGTTTACATGTACACATAACATTTTGTTTACATGTACACATAATATTTTGTTTACACATACACATAATATTTTGTTTACACATACACATAATATTTTGTTTACATGTACACATAATATTTTGTTTACAGGTACACATAATATTTGTTTACACATACACACAATATTTTGTTTACATGTACACATAATATTTGTTTACATGTACACAGAAATTTTGTTTACATGTACACATAATATGTTGTTTACATGTAAACAATATTTTGTTTACATGTACACATAATATTTTGTTTACACGTACACATAATATTTTGTTTACATGTAAACATAATATTTTGTTTACACGTACACATAATATTTTGTTTACATGTAAACATAATATGTTGTTTACACGTACACATAATATTTTGTTTACATGTACACATAATATTTTTACATGTACACATAATATTTTGTTTACACATACACATAATATTTTTGTACACGTACACATAATATTTTGTTTACACATACACATCATATTTTGTTTACATGTACACATAATATTTTGTTTACATGTGCACATAACATTTTGTTTACATGTACACATAATATTTTGTTTACACATACACATAATATTTTGTTTACACATACACATCATATTTTGTTTACATGTACACATAATATTTGTTTACATGTACACATAACATTTTGTTTACATGTACACATCATATTTTGTTTACACATACACATCATATTTTGTTTACATGTACACATAATATTTTGTTTACATGTACACATAATATTTTGTTTACACATACACATAATATTTTGTTTACAAATACACATCATATTTTGTTTACATGTACACATAATATTTTGTTTACATGTACACATAATATTTTTTTTACACATACACATAATATTTTGTTTACACATACACATCATATTTTGTTTACATGTACACATAATATTTGTTTACATGTACACATAACATTTTGTTTACATGTACACATAATATTTGTTTACATGTACACATAATATTTTTTTATACATACACATAATATTTTGTTGACACATACACATAATATTTTGTTTACATGAACACATAATATTTGTTTACATGTACACATAATATTATGTTTACATGTACACATGATATTTGTTTACATATACACATAATATTTGTTTACATGTACACATAACATTTTGTTTACACATACACATAATATTTTGTTTACATGTACACATAATATTTTGTTTGCATGTACACATAATATTTGTTTACACATACACATAATATTTTGTTTACATGTACACATAATATTTGTTTACATGTGCACATAATATTTTCTTTACATGTACACACAATATTTGTTTACATGTACACATAACATTTTGTTTACATGTACACATAATATTTTGTTTACATGTACACATAACATTTTGTTTACATGTACACACATAATTTTGTTTACACATACACATAATATTTTGTTTACACATACACATAATATTTGTTTCCATGTACATAACATTTTGTTTACATGTACACATAATATTTGTTTACATGTACACACATTATTTTGTTTACACATACACATAATATTTTGTTTACACATACACATAATATTTTGTTAACATGAACACATAATATTTGTTTACATGTACACATAATATTTTGTTTACACATACACATAACATTTTGTTTACACATACACATAACATTTTGTTTACATTGACACATAATATTTTGTTTACATGTACACATAATATTTTGTTTACATGTACACATAATATTTGTTTACACATACACATAATATTTTGTTTAATTGTACACATAATATTTGTTTACACATACACATAATATTTTGTTTACATGTACACATAACATTTGTTTACATATACACATAATATTTTGTTTACATGTACACATATTTGTCTACATGTACACATAATATTTTGTTTACATGTACACACAATATTTGTTTACATGTACACATAATATTTGTTTACATGTACACATAATATTTTGTTTACACATACACATAATATATTGTTTACATGTACACATAATATTTTGTTTACATGTACACATAATATTTGTTTATATGTACACATAACATTCTGTTTACACATACACATAATATTTTGTTTACAGGTGCACCTAATATTTGTTTACATGTACACATAATATTTTGTTTACATGTACACATAATATTTGTTTTACACGTACACATAATATGTTGTTTACATGTAAACATGATATTTTGTTTACACGTACACATAATATTTTGTTTACATGTACACATAATATTTTTACATGTACACATAATATTTTGTTTACACATACACAGGACATTTTTTTACACGTACACATAATATTTTGTTTACATGTTAACAATATTTTGTTTACATGTACACATAATATTTTGTTTACATGTATACATAATATTTTGTTTGCACATACACATCATATTTTGTTTACATGTACACATAATATTTTGTTTACATGTACACATATTATTTGTTTACATGTACACATAATATTTGTTTACATGTACACATAATATTTGTTTACATGTACACATAACATTTTGTTTACATGTACACATAATATTCTGTTTACATGTACACATAATATTTTGTTTACATGTACACATAATATTTTGTTTACATGTACACATAATATTTGTTTACACATACACATAATATTTTGTTTACATGTACGCATAATATTTTGTTTACATGTACACATAATATTTGTTTACATGTACACATAATATTTTGTTTACACATACACATAATATTTTGTTTAAATGTACACATAATATTTGTTTACACATACACATAATATTTTGTTTACATGTACACATAATATTTGTTTACATGTACACATAACATTTTGTTTACATGTACACAAAATATTTTGTTTACATGTACACATAATATTTGTTTACACATACACATAATATTTTGTTTACATGTACACATAATATTTTGTTTACATGTACACATAATATTTTGTTTACATGTACACACAATATTTGTTTACACATACACATAATATTTTGTTTACACATACACATAATATTTTGTTTACATGTACACATAATATTTGTTTACATGTACACATAATATTTGTTTACATGTACACATAATATTTGTTTACATGTACACATAACATTTTGTTTACATGTACACATAATATTCTGTTTACATGTACACATAATATTTTGTTTACATGTACACATAATATTTGTTTACATGTGCACATAATATTTTGTTTACATGTACACATAATATTTGTTTACATGTACACATAAATTTTGTTTACATGTACACACAATATTTGTTTACATGTACACATAACATTTTGTTTACATGTACACATAATATTTTTTTACATGTAGACATAACATTTTGTTTACATGTACACATAATATTTTGTTTACACATACACATAATATTTTGTTTACACATACACATAATATTTTGTTTACATGTACACACAATATTTGTTTACATGTACACACAATATTTGTTTACATGTACACATAATATTTGTTTACATGTACACATAATATTTTGTTTACATGTACACATAATATTTTGTTTACACATACACATAATATATTGTTTCCATGTACACATAATATTTTGTTTACATGTACACATAATATTTTGTTTACACATACACATAATATATTGTTTACATGTACACATAATATTTTGTTTACATGTACACATAATATTTGTTTATATGTACACATAACATTCTGTTTACACATACACATAATATTTTGTTTACAGGTGCACCTAATATTTGTTTACATGTACACATATTATTTTGTTTACATGTACACATAATATTTGGTTTACACGTACACATAATATGTTGTTTACATGTAAACAGGATATTTTGTTTACACGTACACATAATATTTTGTTTACATGTACACATAATATTTTTACATGTACACATAATATTTTGTTTACACATACACAGGACATTTTTTTACACGTACACATAATATTTTGTTTACATGTTAACAATATTTTGTTTACATGTACACATAATATTTTGTTTACATGTATACATAATATTTTGTTTGCACATACACATCATATTTTGTTTACATGTACACATAATATTTTGTTTACATGTACACATAATATTTGTTTACATGTACACATAATATTTGTTTACATGTACACATAATATTTGTTTACATGTACACATAACATTTTGTTTACATGTACACATAATATTCTGTTTACACATACACATAATATTTTGTTTACATGTACGCATAATATTTTGTTTACATGTACACATAATATTTGTTTACATGTACACATAATATTTTGTTTACACATACACATAATATTTTGTTTACATGTACACATAATATTTGTTTACACATACACATAATATTTTGTTTACATGTACACATAATATTTGTTTACATGTACACATAATATTTGTTTACATGTACACATAACATTTTGTTTACATGTACACAAAATATTTTGTTTACATGTACACATAATATTTGTTTACACATACACATAATATTTTGTTTACATGTACACATAATATTTTGTTTACATGTACACATAATATTTTGTTTACATGTACACACAATATTTGTTTACACATACACATAATATTTTGTTTACACATACACATAATATTTTGTTTACACATACACATAATATTTTGTTTACATGTACACACAATATTTGTTTACATGTACACATAATATTTGTTTACATGTACACATAATATTTTGTTTACATGTACACATAATATTTTGTTTAGATGTACACATAATATTTTGTTTACATGTACACATAATATTTTGTTTACACATACACATAATATATTGTTTACACATACACATAATATATTGTTTACATGTACACATAATATTTTTTTACATGTACACATAATATTTTGTTTACACATACACATAATATTTTGTTTACACATACACATAATATTTTGTTTACATGTACACATAATATTTTGTTTACATGGACATAATAAATTTTGTTTACACATACACATAATATTTTGTTTACACGTACACATAATATTTTGTTTCTATGTACACATAATTATTTGTTTACATGTACACATAATAATTGTTTACATGTACACATAATATTTTCTTTACATGTACACATAATATTTTCTTTACATGTACACATAATATTTTGTTTACATGTACACATAATATTTTGTTTACACATACACATAATATTTTGTTTACACATACACATAATATTTTGTTTACATGTACACATAATATTTTGTTTACATGTACACATAATATTTGTTTACATGTACACATAAACTTTTGTTTACACATCCACATAATATTTTTTTACACATACACATAATATTTGTTTACATGTACACATAATATTTGTTTACATGTACACATAACATTTTGTTTACATGTACACATAATATTTTATTTACACATACACATAATATTTTGTTTACACATAAACATAATATTTTGTTTACATGTACACACAATATTTTGTTTACAAGTACACATAATATTTTCTTTTCATGTACACATAATATTTGTTCACATGTACACATATTTTGTTTATATGTACACATAATATTTTGTTTACACATACACATAATATTTGTTTCCATTTACATAAAATTTTGTTTACATGTACACATAATATTTGTTTACATGTACACACATTATTTTGTTTACACATACACATAATATTTTGTTTACACATACACATAATATTTTGTTTACATGTACACATAATATTTTGTTTACATGTACACATAATATTTGTTTACACATACACATAATATTTTGTTTACATGTAAACATAATATTTGTTTACATGTACACATAATATTTTGTTTACATGTACACAAAATATGTTGTTTACATGTAAACATTATTTTGTTTACATGTACACATAATATTTTGTTTACATGTACACATAATATTTTGTTTACACGTACACATAATATTTTGTTTACATGTAAACATAATATTTTGTTTACACGTACACATAATATTTTGTTTACATGTAAACATAATATGTTGTTTACACGTACACATAATATTTTGTTTACATGTACACATAATATTTTTACATGTACACATAATATTTTGTTTACACATACACATAAAATTTTTGTACACGTACACACAATATTTTGTTTACACATACACATCATATTTTGTTTACATGTACACATAATATTTTGTTTACATGTGCACACACCATTTTGTTTACATGTACACATAATATTTTGTTTACACCTACACATAATATTTTGTTTACAGATACACATCATATTTTGTTTACATGTACACACCATATTTGTTTACATGTACACATAACATTTTGTTTACATATACACATAATATTTTGTTTACACGTACACATCATATTTTGTTTACATGTACACATAATATTTTGTTTACATGTACACATAATATTTTGTTTACACATACACATAATATTTTGTTTACACATACACATCATATTTTGTTTACATGTACACATAATATTTGTTTACATGTACACAGACCATTTTGTTTACATGTACACATAATATTTGTTTACATGTACACATAATATTTTTTATACATACACATAATATCTTGTTGACACATACACATAATATTTTGTTTACATGAACACATAATATTTGTTTACATGTACACATAATATTTTGTTTACATGTACACATAATATTTGTTTACATATACACATAATATTTGTTTACATGTTCACATAACATTTTGTTTACACATACACATAATATTTTGTTTACATGTACATATAATATTTTGTTTGCATGTACACATAATATTTGTTTACACATACACATAATATTTTGTTTACATGTACACATAATATTTGTTTACATGTGCACATAATATTTTGTTTACATGTACACATAATATTTGTTTACATGTACACATAAATTTTGTTTACATGTACACACAATATTTGTTTACATGTACACATAACATTTTGTTTACATGTACACATAATATTTTGTTTACATGTAGACATAACATTTTGTTTACATGTACACATAATATTTTGTTTACACATACACATAATATTTTGTTTACACATACACATCATATTTTGTTTACATGTACACACAATATTTGTTTACATGTACACACAATATTTGTTTACATGTACACATAATATTTGTTTACATGTACACATAATATTTTGTTTACATGTACACATAATATTTTGTTTACACATACACATAATATATTGTTTCCATGTACACATAATATTTTGTTTACATGTACACATAATATTTTGTTTACACATACACATAATATATTGTTTACATGTACACATAATATTTTGTTTACATGTACACATAATATTCTGTTTACACATACACATAATATTTTGTTTACACATACACATAATATTTTGTTTACATGTACACATAATATTTTGTTTACATGTACATATAAAATTTTGTTTACACATACACATAATATCTTGTTTGTATGTACACATACACATAATATCTTGTTTGTATGTACACATAATTTTTTGTTTACATGTACACATAATATTTGTTTACATGTACACATAATATTTTCTTTACATGTACACATAATATTTTGTTTACACATACAGATAATATTGTGTTGACATGTACACATAATATTTTGTTTACACATACACATAATATTTTGTTTACACATACACATAATATTTTGTTTACATGTACACATAATATTTTGTTTACATGTACACATAATATTTGTTTACATGTACACATAACATTTTGTTTACACATACACATAATATTTTGTTTACACATACACATAATATTTGTTTACATGTACACATAATATTTGTTTACATGTACACATAACATTTTGTTTACATGTACACATAATATTTTGTTTAGACATACACATAATATTTTGTTTACACACACACATCATATTTTGTTTACATGTACACATAATATTTTGTTTACAGGTACACACACTATTTTCTTTACATGTACACATAATATTTGTTCACATGTACACATATTTTGTTTACATGTACACATAATATTTTCGTTACACATACACATAATATTTGTTTACATGTACACACATTATTTTGTTTACACATACACATAATATTTTGTTTACACATACACATAATATTTGTTTACATGTAGACATAATATTTTGTTTACATGTACACATAATATTTGTTTACATGTACACATAAGATTTTGTTTACACATACACATAATATTCTGTTTACATGTACACATAATATTTTGTTTACATGTACATATAAAATTTTGCTTACACATACACATAATATTTTGTTTACACATACACATAATATGTTGTTTCTATGTACACATAATTTTTTGTTATCATGTACATACAATATTTGTTTACATGTACACATAATATTTTCTTTACATGTACACATAATATTTTGTTTACACATACACATAATATTTAATTTACATGTACACATAATATTTTGTTTACGTATACACATAATATTTTGTTTACACATACACATAATATTTTGTTTACATGTACACATAATATTTTGTTTACATGTACACATGATATTTGTTTACATGTACACATAACATTTTGTTTACACATACACATAATATTTTGTTTACACATGCACATAATACTTTGTTTACACATACACATAATATTTATTTACATGTACACATAACATTTTGTTTACATGTACACATAATATTTTTTTTACACATACACATAATATTTTGTTTACACATACACATCATATTTTGTTTACATGTACACATAATATTTTGTTTACAGGTACACACAATATTTTCTTTACATGTACACATAATATTTGTTCACATGTACACATATTTTGTTTACATGTACACACATTATTTTGTTTACACATACACATAACATTTTGTTTACATGTACACATAACATTTTGTGTACATGTACACATAATATTTGTTTACACATACACATAATATTTTGTTTACATGTACACATAATATTTGTTTACATATACACATAATATTTTGTTTACATGTACACATAATATTTGTTTAAATGTACACATAATATTTTGTTTACATGTACACACAATATTTGTTTACATGTACACATAACATTTTGTTTACACATACACATAATATTTTGTTTACATGTACACATAATATTTGTTTACATGTACACATAATATTTTGTTTACATGTACACATAATATTTTGTTTACATGTACACATAATATTTTGATTACACATACACATAATATTTTGTTTCCATGTACACATAATATTTTGTTTACATGTACACATAATATATTGTTTACATGTACATATAATATTTTTTTACATGTACACATAATATTTCGGTTACACATACACATGATATTTTGTTTACACATACACATAATATTTTGTTTACACATACAAATAATATTTTGTCTACACATACACATAATATTTTGTGTACATGTACACATAATATTTGTTTACATGTACACATAATATTTGTTTACATGTACACGTAATATTTGTTTACATGTACACATAATATTTGTTTACATGTACACATAACATTTTATTTACACATACACATAATATTTTGTGTACACATACACATAATATTTGTTTACATGTACACATAATATTTGTTTACATGTACACATAACATTTTGTTTACATGTACACATAATATTTTGTTTACACATACACATTATATTTTGTTTACACATACACATCATATTTTGTTTACATGTACACATAATATTTTGTTTACACGTACACGTAATATTTTCTTTTCATGTACACATAATATTTGTTCACATGTACACATATTTTGTTTACATGTACACATAATATTTTGTTTACACATACACACAATATATTTTTCCATGTACATAACATTTTGTTTACATGTACACATAATATTTGTTTCCATGTACACACATTATTTTGTTTACATGTACACATAATATTTTGTTTACACATACACATAATATTTGTTTCCATGTACATAACATTTTGCTTACATGTACACATAATATTTGTTTACATGTACACACATTATTTTGTTTACACATACACATAATATTTTGTTTACACATACACATAATATCTTGTTAACATGAACACATAATATTTGTTTACATGTACACATAATATTTCGTTTACACATACACATAACATTTTGTTTACACATACACATAACATTTTGTTTACATTGACACATAATATGTTGTTTACATGTACACATAATATTTGTTTACACATACACATAATATATTGTTTACATGTACACATAATATTTTTTTACACATACACATAATATTTTGTTTACATGTACACATAATATTTGTTTACATATACACACAATATTTTGTTTACATGTACACATATTTGTTTACATGTACACATAATATTTTGTTTACATGTACACACAATATTTGTTTATATGTACGCATAACATTCTGTTTACACATACACATGATGTTTTGTTTACATGTACACCTAATATTTGTTTACATGTACACATAATATTTTGTTTACATGTACACATAATATTTTGTTTACACGTACACATAAAATTTTGTTTACATGTACACATAATATTTTGTTTACACGTACACATAATATGTTGTTTACATGTAAACATGATATTTTGTTTACACGTACACATAATATTTTGTTATCATGTACACATAATATTTTGTTTACACATACACAGGACATTTTTTTACACGTACACATAATATTTTGTTTACATGTTAACAATATTTTGTTTACATGTACACATAATATTTTGTTTACATGTACACATAATATTTTGTTTACACATACACATCATATTTTGTTTACATGTACACATAATATTTTGTTTACATGTACACATAATATTTTGTTTACATGTACACATAATATTTTGTTTACACATACACATAATATTTTGTTTACACATACACATCATATTTTGTTTACATGTACACATAATATTTGTTTACATGTACACATAACATTTTGTTTACATGTACACATCATATTTTGTTTACATGTACACATAATATTTGTTCACATGTACACATGTTTTGTTTACATGTACACATAATAGTTTGTTTACACATACACATAATATGTGTTTCCATGTACATAACATTTTGTTTACATGTACACATAATATTTGTTTACATGTATACATAATATTTTGTTTACACATACACATAATATTTTGTTTTCACATACACATAATAGTTTGTTTACATGAACACATAATATTTTGCTTACATGTACACATAATATTTGTTTACATGTACACACAATATTTTGTTTACATGTACACATAATATTTGTTTACATGTACACATAATATTTTGTTTACATGTACACATAATATTTGTTTACATGTACACATAATATTTGTTTATACATACACATAATATTTGTTTACATGTACACATAATATTTTGTTTACATGTACACATAATATTCGTTTACATGTACACATAACATTGGGTTTACACATACACATAATATTTTGTTTACACATACATATAATATTTTGTTTACACATACACATAATATTTGTTTACATGTACACATAATATTTGTTTACATGTACACATAATATTTGTTTACATGTACACATAATATTATATTGTTTACATGAATACATAATATTTGTTTACATGTACACATAATATTTGTTTACACATACACATAATATTTTGTTTACATGTACACATAATATTTTGTTTACATGTACACATAATATTTGTTTACATGTACACATAACATTTTCTTTACACATACACATAATATTTTGTTTCACATACACATAATATTTTGTTTACACATACACATAATATTTGTTTACATGTACACATAATATTTGTTTACATGAACACATAATATTTGTTTACACATACACATAATATTTTGTTTACACATACACATAATATTTTGTTTACATGTACACATAATATTTGTTTACATGTACACATAACATTTTGTTTACACATACACATAATATTTTGTTTACACATACAAAAAATATTATGTTTACACATACACATAATATTTGTTTAAATGTACACATAATATTTGTTTACATGTACACATAGTATTTTGTTTACACGTACACATAATATTTTGTTTACATGTACACATAATATTTTGTTTACATGTACACATAATATTTTGTGTACACATACACATAATATTTTTTTTACACATAATGTTTTGTTTACATGTACACATAATATTTGTTTGCATGTACACGTCATATTTGTTTACATGTACACATAATATTTTGTTTACACATACACATAATATTTTGTTTACATGTACACATAATATTTTGGTTACACATACACATAATATTTTGTTTACACATACACATAATATTTTTTTACACGTACACATAATATTTGTTTACATGTACACATAATATTTTGTTTACATGTACACATAACATTTGTTTACATGTACACATAATATTTTGTTTACATGTACACACAATATTTGTTTACATGTACACATAACATTTTGTTTACACATACACATAATATTTTGTTTACATGTACACATTATTTTGTTTACATGTACACATAATATATTGGTTACACATACACATATTATATTGTTTCCATGTACACATAATATTTTGTTTACATGTACACATAATATTTTGTTTACACATACACATAATATATTGTTTACATGTACACATAATATTTTTTTACATGTACACATAATATTTTGTTTACACATACACATAATATTTTGTTTACACATACACATAATTTTTTGTTTACATGTACACATAATATTTTGTTTACATGTACATATAAAATTTTGTTTACACATACACATAATATTTTGTTTACACATACACATAATATTTTGTTTCTATGTACACATAATTTGTTGTTTACATGTACACATAATATTTGTTTACACATACACATTATATGTGTTTACACATACACATAATATTTTGTTTCTATGTACACATAATATTTTCATTACATGTACACATAATATTTTGTTTACACATACACATAATATTTAATTTACATGTACACATAATATTTTGTTTACACATACACATAATATTTTTTTTACACATACACATAATATTTTGTTTACATGTACACATAATATTTGTTTACATGTACACATAATATTTTGTTTACATGTACACATAATATTTTTTTTACACATACACATAATATTTTGTTTCCATGTACACATAATATTTTGTTTACATGTACACATAATATTTTGTTTACACATACACATAATATATTGTTTACATGTACACATGATATTTCTTTACATGTACACATAATATTTCGGTTACACATACACATAATATTTTGTTTACACATACACATAATATTTTGTTTACACATACACATAATATTTTGTTTACATGTACACAAAATATTTTGTTTACATGTACACATAATATTTGTTTACATGTACACATAATATTTTGTTTACACATACACATCATATTTTGTTTACACATACACATAATATTTAGTTTACATGTACACAAAATATTTTGTTTACATGTACACATAATATTTTGTTTACTTGTACACATATTTTGTTTACATGTAAACATAATATTTGTTTACATGTACACATAATATTTTGTTTACACATACACATAATATTTTGTTTACATGTACACATATTTTTTTACATGTACACATAATATTTGTTTACATGTACACATAATATTTTTTTTACACATACGCATATTTTGTTTACACATAAACATAATATTTTGTTTACATGTCCATATAATATTTTGTGTAAATGTACACATAATATTTTGTTTACATGTACACATAATATTTTTTTATACACACACATATTTTGTTGACATGTACACATAATATTTTATTTACATGTACACATAATATTTTGTTTACATGTACACATAATATTTTTTTACACATAATATTTTGTTCACATGTACACATAATATTTTTTTTACACATAATATTTTGTTTACATGTAAACATAATATTTTGTTTAGACATAATATTTTGTTTACGCATAATATTTTGTTCCCATGTACACATAATGTTGGTTTTTATGTACACATAATATATTGTTTACACACACACATATTTTGTTGACATGTACACATAATATTTTGTTTACATGTACACATAATAGTTTATTTACATGTACACATAATATTTTGTTTACATGTACACATAATATTTTGTATACACACACATATTTTGTTGACATGTACACATAATATTTTGTTTACATGTACACATAATATATTGTTTACACACACACATATTTTGTTGACATGTACACATAATATTTTGTTTACATGTACACATAATATTTTGTTTACACATAATATTTTGTTTACACGTAATATTTTGTTGACATGTAGACATAATATTTTGTTTAACCATAATATTTTGTTTAAACATAATATTTTGTTCATATGTACACATAATATTTTCTTTAGACATAATATTTTGTTTACACATAATATTTTGTTCACATGTAGACATAATATTTTGTTTACATGTACACATAATATTTTGTTTAGACATAATATTTTGTTTACACATAATATTTAGTTCACATGTAGACATAATATTTTGTTTACACATAATATTTTGTTTACACATAATATTTTGTTCACATGTAGACATAATATTTTGTTTACACATATTTTGTTTACATGTACCCATAATATTTTGTTTAGACATAATATTTTGTTTACACATAGTATTTTGTTCACATGTACACATAATATTTTGTTTACACATAACATTTTGTTTACACATACACATAATATTTTGTTTACATTTACACATAATATTTTAATTACACATACACATAATATTTTGTTTACATGTACACATAACATTTTGTTTGCACATACACATAATATTTTGTTTACACATACACATAATATTTTGTTTACATGCACACATAATATTTGTTTACATGTACACATAATATTTTGTTTACATGTACATATAATATTTTGTTTAGATGTACACATAATATTTGTTTACATGTACACATAATATTTTGTTTACACATACACATAATATTTTGTTAACATGTACACATAATATTTGTTTACATGTAAACATAAGATTTTGTTTACACGTACACATAATATTTTGTTTACATGTACACATAATATTTTGTTTACATGTACACATAATATTTTGTGTACACATACACATAATATTTTTTTTACACATAATGTTTTGTTTACACATACACATAATATTTTGTTTACATGTACACATAATATTTTGTTTACACATACACATAATATTTTCTTTACACATACACATAATATTTTGTTTACACGTACACATAATATTTTGTTAACACATTCACATAATATTCTGTTTACATGTAAACATAACATTTTGTTTACATGTACACATAATCTTTTTTTTTACACATACACATAATATTTTGTTTACATGTACACAAAATATTTTGTTTACATGTACACATAAAATTTTGTTGACATGTACACATAATATTTTTTGTAAATGTACACATAATATTTTGTTTACATGTACACATAATATTTTGTTTACATGTACACATCATATTTTGTGTAAATGTACACATAATATTTTGTTTACACGTACACATAATATTTTGTTTACATGTACACAGAATATTTTGTTTACATGTACACACAATATTTTTTTACACATACACATAATATTTTGTTTACACATAATATTTTGTTGACATGTACACATAATATTTTGTTTACACATAATATTTTGTTTACCCATAATATTTTGTTGACATGTAGACATAATATTTTGTTTCGACATAATATTTTGTTTAGACATAATATTTTGTTCACATGTAGACATAATATTTTGTTTAAACATAATATTTTGTTTACACATAATATTTTGTTTACATGTACACATAATATTTTGTTTACATGTACACAGACCATTTTGTTTACACATACACATAATATTTTGTGTACACATACACATAATATTTTGTTTACACATACACATAATATTTTGTTTACATGTACACATAATATTTGTTTACATGTACACGTAATATTTGTTTACATGTACACATTACATTGTGTTTGCATGTACACATAATATTTTTATTACACTTACACATAATATTTGTTTACATGTACACATAATACTTTGTTTGCATGTACACATAATATTTATTTACATGTACACAAAATATTTTGTTTACACATACGCATAATATTTTTTTTACATGTACACATAATATCTTGTTTACACATACACATAATACTTTTTTAGATGTACACATAATATTTTGTTTGCATGTACACATAATATTTTGTTTACATGTACACATAATATTTGTTTATATGTACACATAATATATTGTTTACACACACACATATTTTGTTGACATGTACACATAATATTATTTTACACATACACATAATATTAGTTTACATGTACACATAATATTTGTTTACATGTACACATAATATTTGTTTACATGTACACATAATATTTCTTTACACATACACATAATATTTTGTTTACATGTACACATAATATTTGTTTACATGTACACATAATATTAGTTTGCATGTACACATAATAGTTGTTTACATGTACACATAATATTTGTTTATATGTACACATAATATATTGTTTACACACACACATATTTTGTTGACATGTACACATAATATTTTGTTTACACATACACATAATATTTGTTTACATGTACAGATAATATTTGTTTACATGTACACATAATACTTTGTTTACATGTACACATAATATTTGTTTATATGTACACATAATATATTGTTTACACACACACATATTTTGTTGACATGTACACATAATATTTTGTTCACACATACACATAATATTAGTTTACATGTACACATAATATTTGTTTACATGTACACATAATATTTGTTTACATGTACACATAATATTTTGTTTACATGTACACACAATATTTTGTTTACACATACACATAATATTTTGTTTACATGTACACATAATATTTGTTTACATGAACACATAATATTTGTTTACATGTACACATAATATTTTGTTTACATGTACACATAATATTTTGTTTACATGTACACATAATATTTTGTTTACATGTACACATAATATTTGTTTACATGTACACATAATATTTGTTTACATGAACACATAATATTTGTTTACATGTACACATAATATTTTGTTTACATGTACACATAATATTTGTTTACATGTACACATAATATTTGTTTACATGTACACATAATATTTGTTTACATGAACACATAATATTTGTTTACATGTACACATAATATGTTGTTTACATGTACACATAATATTTTGTTTACATGTACACATAATATTTGTTTATACACACACATATTTTGTTGACATGTACACATCATATTTTGTTTACATGTACACATAATATTTGTTTACATGTACACATAATATTTTGTTTACATGTACACATAATACTTGTTCACATGTACACATAATATTTTGTTTACATGTACACATAATATTTGTTTACATGTACACATAATATTTTGTTTACATGTACACATAATATTTGTTTATACACACACATATTTTGTTTACATGTACACATAATATTTTGTTTACATGTACACATCATATTTTGTTTAAATGTACACATCATATTTTGTTTAAATGTACACACAATATTTGTTTACATGTACACATAATATTTTGTTTACATGTACACATAATATTTGTTTACATGTACACATAATATTTGTTTACATGAACACATATTTGTTTACATGTACACATAATATTTTGTTTACATGTACACATAATATTTTGTTAACATGTACACATAATATTTGTTTATACACACACATATTTTGTTGACATGTACACATAATATTTTGTTTACATGTACACATAATATTTTTTTTGCACATAATATTTTGTTTACACATAATATTTTGTTTACATGTACGCATTATATTTTGTTTAGACATAATATTTTGTTTACACATAATATTTTGTTGACATGTACACATAATATTTTGTTTACATGTACACATAATAGTTGATTTACATGTACACAATATTTTGTTCACATGTACACATAATATTTTGTTTACATGTACACATAATATTTGTTTATACACACACATATGTTGTTGACATGTACACATAATATTTTGTTTACATGTACACATAATATTTTGTTTACATGTACACATAATATTTTGTTTACACATAATATTTTGTTGACATGTACACATAATATTTTGTGTACACATAATATTTTGTTTATACATAATATTTTGTTGACATGTAGACATAATATTTTGTTTAGACATAATATTTTGTTTACACATAATATTTTGTTCACATGTAGACATAATATTTTGTTTACACATAATATTTTGTTTACACATATTTTGTTTACATGTACACATAATATTTGGTTTAGACATAATATTTTGTTTACACATAATATTTTGTTCACATGTACACATAATATTTTGTTTACACATAATATTTTGTTCACACATAATATTTTGTTTACACATATTTTGTTTACATGTACACATAATATTTCATAGTATTTTGTTTACACATAATATTTTGTTTACACATAATATTTTGTTTACATGTACACATTTTGTTTACACGTATTTTGTTGACATGTACACATAATATTTTGTTTACACATAATATTTTGTTGACATGTACACATAATATTTTGTTTACACATAATATTTTGTTTACACATACGCATAATATTTTGTTTACATGTACACATAATATTTTGTTTATACATACACATAATACTTGTTTAGATGTACACATAATATTTTGTTTGCATGTACACATAATATTTTGTTTACATGTACACATAATATTTGTTTATATGTACACATAATATATTGTTTACACACACACATATTTTGTTGACATGTACACATAATATTTTTTTACACATACACATAATATTAGTTTACATGTACACATAATATTTGTTTACATGTACACATAATATTTTGTTTACATGTACACATAATATTTGTTTACATGTACACATAATAGTTGTTTACATGTACACATAATATTTGTTTACATGTACACATAATATTAGTTTACATGTACACATAATAGTTGTTTACATGTACACATAATATTTGTTTATATGTACACATAATATATTGTTTACACACACACATATTTTGTTGACATGTACACATAACATTTTGTTTACACATACACATAATATTAGTTTACATGTACACATAATATTAGTTTACATGTACACATAATATTTGTTTACATGTACACATAATATTTGTTTACATGTACACATAATATTTGTTTACATGTACACATAATATTTTGTTTACATGTACACATAATATTTGTTTACATGTACACATAATATTTGTTTACATGTACACATAATATTTTGTTTACATGTACACATAATATTGTGTTTACATGTACACATAATATTTGTTTATACACACACATATTTTGTTGACATGTACACATAATATTTTGTTTACATGTACACATAATATTTTTTTTACACATAATATTTTGTTTACACATAATATTGTGTTTACATGTACGCATTATATTTTGTTTAGACATAATATTTTGTTTACACATAATATTTTGTTGACATGTACACATAATATTTTGTTTACATGTACACATAATAGTTGATTTACATGTACACAATATTTTGTTCACATGTACACATAATATTTGTTTATACACACACATATTTTGTTGACATGTACACATAATATTTTGTTTACATGTACACATAATATTTTGTTTACATGTACACATAATATTTTGTTTACACATAATATTTTGTTGACATGTACACATAACATTTTGTTTACACATACACATAATATTTTGTTTATACATAATATTTTTTTGACATGTAGACATAATATTTTGTTTAGACATAATATTTTGTTTACACATAATATTTTGTTCACATGTAGACATAATATTTTGTTTACACATAATATTTTGTTTACACATAATATTTTGTTCACAGGTAGACATAATATTTTGTTTACACATAATATTGTGTTTACACATATTTTGTTTACATGTACACATAATATTTGGTTTAGACATAATATTTTGTTTACACATAATATATTGTTCACATGTACACATAATATTTTGTTTACACATATTTTGTTTACATGTACACATAATATTTCATAGTATTTTGTTTACACATAATATTTTGTTTACACATAATATTTTGTTTACATGTACACATTTTGTTTACACATATTTTGTTGACATGTACACATAATATTTTGTTTACACATAATATTTTGTTGACATGTACACATAATATTTTGTTTACACATAATATTTTGTTTACACATACACTTAATATTTTGCATTATTGAATTCTTATTAGGTAGTAACTGGTTTATTGCATAGGTGTGTGCACACCAATTTTTAGATACAATAAATCAATGCATGCTGAGCTAATTGGTACAAAAATAGCATTAACAAAAATAAAAGTTGAACATGAATAATAAGGCGTTTTTCCTTATTTTAGAATTTTGTTTTATCATCAAGTTGCAATAAAAATATGCATCGTCTTGATATTTTCAAATATTATAGTAATGAAATAATCAGATTTACTTACCTCTTTAATCGAGAAGTGACAACTAGGTATCAACATGACTTCATTGAATGCATTCACTTTTCCTGCAGATAATTTTCCACAATGCAACATTGTCACCATTAAAAGAGGCATTCGGTAGGAAGCAAGTGCCTTTAAAATAAGAAAACACTCTGTCATTTGTCAAAAGAATTAAATCAATCAAAACATAATATTCCTACCGAGACAATAGAAATATTATTTCTACATTTGTAGAGATTTGCTGATGTTTAGAAAAAAAACTTTGGTCAATATTGGTTAGGTTTCTCTACATGATCAATATTGGTTAGGTTTCTCTAGTATTTTCAGCTATCAAAAGTTCTTAAGATTTACAAAAAACAAGCCGAGTATGCAAGGTTCCCCTCAACAAGTGAAAAATTTACTTTCACCATAACGAATGTTTGTGCAAAATTTCAAAAAATCCAATGCATGGTTGTTGAGAAAAGTGCAAATAATTGAGCGGATTAACAATTTGGGGGCAATTTCACCCCTATAATGGCCCCTAGTGAGAGCAACCAGAATTATCCTGGAAAATCCTTTCTGGCAAAAAAGTACTTTTATCATGATTAATGGTTTGCAAATTTTCAAAAAATTCCAAGGCGTGTTTATTGTGGAAAACGCTAACAAATAGATGAACAGACGAACGTGAATTACAATCCTCCTTTGTTGACTGTGACCAATAAATCAAACTGGTAAAAAAAGCAAAATAAAATTAACAAAAATAAAAGTTAAACATAGATAATTAGATATTTTTCCTATTTTTTCAATTTTCTTATCATTTTGTTCAAACTCTAATATATTTCAACTGAGCTATCCTCAGCTATCATATATTTTATCTGAGAGATATTTTTAAGATTCTGACTGTCCCTTTAAGTGCAATTGTTTGAATCCCTCTTGCGCAATAGTTTTTGAAATTATTTTTCATGAGTCTAATTGCTCTTATAATTACTGAAATGATGGAGATCTTCCTAAGATTCCAGTTTCTTTTCATATCGAACATAAGATTTTTGTATTTTGATATCTTTCCCTTGCAGTTCTGTTTAACTCAGCATCATTGGAGACACTAATTTCTACCAAGATTGCTTCTTTCTACCATATCACTATGTCAGGTTTAATAGTTCTGTTTCTAGGTGCGTAGCCATAGGAATCACATAGTCATAGTGAATGATGTACGACTTATTTCCAACTGTTCTTTCAGGTAAACATGTTCCCAAGACTTGCTGCTAAATTCGATATTTAAGTTTTTACAGAACACTCCATTATGTTGCATTATATAATAGCCGTACCCCAAGCAGAATCTTTCAGCTGGATATCAGGTGACTCACACTCTCTACTTCTATGTGGAATTGAACCTGCAGTGGCTGTCACTGCTGAGACCATTCATCTTCTTAAAAGCAAGGTATTTGTATTTTAACTATTCTTCTAGGTCCTTGATGTGAGTATTGCCATCAAACTGTGTTTTCAATTTGAACCTACCCTGCTCTGATGAAGCACTGGACACATTTGTCCAAATCAAACTTCATCCAATATCACTGGAGAAGTTATATACAACCTGAAAGAGTCAACCTAAGTCATCATCTGGCACGTAGCTTGAGGTCATCAATGAAGAGCAGGTGATTGAATTTTTGTTTAGGCTTTGTTGGAGGTTTTGGCTTTTATTTAGTAACTTTCTTAAACAATGTTAATAGTTCCATTAATGTGACTTATTGCCAGGATTGTTTGCAACATTTTTATATGTCCAGCTATGGTCTCTTTCTATATTAATCAAGCCATAATAGATTTTATATTAATCAAGTCACCATAGTAGCGATAGTAGATTTCATATTAATCAAGTCACCATAGTAGCCATAGTAGATTTTATATTAATCAAGCCACCATAGTAGCCATAATAGATTTTATATTAATCAAGTCACCATAGTAGCCATAGTAGATTTTATATTAATCAAGCCACCATAGTAGCAATAGTAGATTTTATATGAATCAAGTAACCATAGTAGACATAATGGATTTTATATTAATCAAGCCACCATAGTAGCCATATTAGATTTTATATTAATCAAGTAACCACAGTAGCCATAATAGATTTTATATTAATCAAGCCACCATAGTAGCCATAATAGATTTTATATTAATCAAGCCACCATAGTAGACAAACCAGATTTTATATTAATCAAGCCACCATAGTAGCCATAATAGATTTTATATTAATCAAGTCACCATAGTAGACATAATAGATTTTATATTAATCAAGTCACCATAGTAGCCATAATAGATTTAATATTAATCAAGTCACAATAGTAGCCATAATAGATTTTATATTAATCAAGTCACCATAGTAGCCATAATAGATTTTATATTAATCAAGTCACCATAGTAGACAAAATAGATTTTATATTAATCAAGTCACCATAGTAGCCATAATAGATTTTATATTAATCAAGTCACCATAGTAGACATAATAGATTTTATATTAATCAAGTCACCATAGTAGCCATAATAGAATTTATATTAATCAAGTCACCATAGTAGACATAATAGATTTTATATTAATCAAGTCACCATAGTAGACATAATAGATTTTATATTAATCAAGTCACCATAGTAGACATAATAGATTTTATATTAATCAAGTCACCATAGTAGCTATAATAGATTTTATATTCATCAAGTCACCATAGTAGACATAATAGATTTTATATTAATCAAGTCACCATAGTAGCCATAATAGATTTTATATTAATCAAGTCACCATAGTAGACATAATAGATTTTATATTAATCAAGTCACCATAGTAGACATAATAGATTTTATATTAATCAAGTCACCATAGTAGACATAATAGATTTTATATTAATCAAGTCACCATAGTAGCCATAATAGATTTTATATTAATCAAGTCACCATAGTAGACATAATAGATTTTATATTAATCAAGTCACCATAGTAGCCATAATAGATTTTATATTAATCAAGTCACCATAGTAGCCATAATAGATTTTATATTAATCAAGTCACCATAGTAGCCATAATAGATTTTATATTAATCAAGTAACCATAGTAGACATAACAGATTTTATATTAATCAAGTCACCATAGTAGCCATAATAGATTTTATATTAATCAAGTCACCATAGTAGACATAATAGATTTTATATTAATCAAGTCACCATAGTAGCCATAATATATTTTATATTAATCAAGTCACCATAGTAGACATAATAGATTTTATATTAATAAAGTCACCATAGTAGACATAATAGATTTTATATTAATCAAGTCACCATAGTAGCCATAATAGATTTTATATTAATCAAGTAACCATAGTAGACATAATAGATTTTATATTAATCAAGCCACCATAGTAGACATAATAGAGTTTATATTAATCAAGCCACCATAGTAGACATAATAGATTTTATATTAATCAAGTCACCATAGTAGACATAATAGATTTTATATTAATCAAGTCACCATAGTAGCCATAATAGATTTTATATTAATCAAGTCACCATAGTAGCCATAACAGATTTTATATTAATCAAGTCACCATAGTAGACATAATAGATTTTATATTAATCAAGTCACCATAGTAGCCATAATAGATTTTATATTAATCAAGTCACCATAGTAGCCATAATAGATTTTATATTAATCAAGTCACCATAGTAGACATAATAGATTTTATATTAATCAAGTCACCATAGTAGACATAATAGATTTTAGATTAATCAAGTCACCATAGTAGCCATAATAGATTTTATATTAATCAAGCCACCATAGTAGACATAATAGATTTTATATTAATCAAGTCACCATAGTAGACATAATAGATTTTATATTAATCAAGTCACCATAGTAGCCACATTAGATTTTATATTAATCAAGCCACCATAGTAGACATAATAGATTTTATATTAATCAAGTCACCATAGTAGCCATAACAGATTTTATATTAATCAAGTAACCATAGTAGACATAATAGATTTTATATTAATCAAGTCACCATAGTAGACATAATAGATTTTATATTAATCAAGTAACCATAGTAGACATAATAGACTTTATATTAATCAAGTCACCATAGTAGCCATAATAGATTTTATATTAATCAAGCCACCATAGTAGACATAATAGATTTTATATTAATCAAGTCACCATAGTAGACATAATAGATTTTATATTAATCAAGTCACCATAGTAGCCATAATAGATTTTATATTAATCAAGCCACCATAGTAGACATAATGGATTTTATATTAATCAAGTCACCATAGTAGACATAATAGATTTTATATTAATCAAGTCACCATAGTAGCCATAATAGATTTTATATTAATACAGTCACCATAGTAGACATAATAGATTTTATATTAATCAAGTCACCATAGTACCCATAATAGATTTTATATTAATCAAGTCACCATAGTAGACATAGTAGATTTTATATTAATGAAGTAACCATAGTAGACATAATAGATTTTATATTAAACAAGTCACCATAGTAGCCATAATAGATTTTATATTAATCAAGTCACCATAGTAGACATAATAGATTTTATATTAATCAAGTCACCATAGTAGACATAGTAGATTTTATATTAATGAAGTAACCATAGTAGACATAATAGATTTTATATTAATCAAGTCACCATAGTAGACATAATAGATTTTATATTAATGAAGTAACCATAGTAGCCATAATAGATTTTATATTAATCAAGTCACCATAGTAGCCATAATAGATTTTATATTAATCAAGTCACCATAGTAGACATAATAGATTTAATATTAATCAAGTCACCATAGTAGACATAATAGATTTTATATTAATCAAGTCACCATAGTAGCCATAATAGATTTTATATTAATCAAGTCACCATAGTAGACATAATAGATTTTATATTAATCAAGTCACCATAGTAGCCATAATAGATTTTATATTAATCAAGTCACCATAGTAGACATAATAGATTTTATATTAATCAAGTCACCATAGTAGACATAATAGATTTTATATTAATCAAGTCACCATAGTAGACATAATAGATTTTATATTAATCATGTCACCATAGTAGCCATAATAGATTTTATATTAATCAAGTCACCATAGTAGACATAACAGATTTTATATTAATCAAGTCACCATAGTAGCCATAATAGATTTTATATTAATCAAGTCACCATAGTAGCCATAATAGATTTTATATTAATCAAGTCACCATAGTAGCCATAATAGATTTTATATTAATCAAGTCACCATAGTAGACATAATAGATTTTATATTAATCAAGTCACCATAGTAGACATAACAGATTTTATATTAATCAAGCCACCATAGTAGCCATAATAGATTTTATATTAATCAAGCCACCATAGTAGACATAATAGATTTTATATTAATCAAGCCACCATAGTAGCCATAATAGATTTTATATTAATAAAGTCACCATAGTAGCCATAGTAGATTTTATATTAATCAAGCCACCATAGTAGCCATAATAGATTTTATATTAATCAAGCCACCATAGTAGACATAATAGATTTTATATTAATCAAGTAACCATAGTAGACATAATAGATTTTATATTAATCAAGTCACCATAGTAGACATAATAGATTTTATATTAATCAAGTAACCATAGTAGACATAATAGACTTTATATTAATCAAGTCACCATAGTAGCCATAATAGATTTTATATTAATCAAGCCACCATAGTAGACATAATAGATTTTATATTAATCAAGTCACCATAGTAGACATAATAGATTTTATATTAATCAAGTCACCATAGTAGCCATAATAGATTTTATATTAATCAAGCCACCATAGTAGACATAATGGATTTTATATTAATCAAGTCACCATAGTAGACATAATAGATTTTATATTAATCAAGTCACCATAGTAGCCATAATAGATTTTATATTAATCAAGTCACCATAGTAGACATAATAGATTTTATATTAATCAAGTCAACATAGTACCCATAATAGATTTTATATTAATCAAGTCACCATAGTAGACATAGTAGATTTTATATTAATGAAGTAACCATAGTAGACATAATAGATTTTATATTAATCAAGTCACCATAGTAGCCATAATAGATTTTATATTAATCAAGTCACCATAGTAGACATAATAGATTTTATATTAATCAAGTCACCGTAGTAGACATAGTAGATTTTATATTAATGAAGTAACCATAGTAGACATAATAGATTTTATATTAATCAAGTCACCATAGTAGACATAATAGATTTTATATTAATGAAGTAACCATAGTAGCCATAATAGATTTTATATTAATCAAGTCACCATAGTAGCCATAATAGATTTTATATTAATAAAGTCACCATAGTAGACATAAAAGATTTTATATTAATCAAGTCACCATAGTAGCCATAATAGATTTTATATTAATCAAGTCACCATAGTAGACATAATAGATTTAATATTAATCAAGTCACCATAGTAGACATAATAGATTTTATATTAATCAAGTCACCATAGTAGCCATAATAGATTTTATATTAATCAAGTCACCATAGTAGACATAATAGATTTTATATTAATCAAGTCACCATAGTAGCCATAATAGATTTTATATTAATCAAGTCACCATAGTAGACATAATAGATTTTATATTAATCAAGTCACCATAGTAGACATAATAGATTTTATATTAATCAAGTCACCATAGTAGACATAATAGATTTTATATTAATCATGTCACCATAGTAGCCATAATAGGTTTTATATTAATCAAGTAACCATAGTAGACATAACAGATTTTATATTAATCAAGTCACCATAGTAGCCATAATAGATTTTATATTAATCAAGTCACCATAGTAGCCATAATAGATTTTATATTAATCAAGTCACCATAGTAGCCATAATAGATTTTATATTAATCAAGTCACCATAGTAGACATAATAGATTTTATATTAATCAAGTCACCATAGTAGACATAACAGATTTTATATTAATCAAGCCACCATAGTAGCCATAATAGATTTTATATTAATCAAGCCACCATAGTAGACATAATAGATTTTATATTAATCAAGCCACCATAGTAGCCATAATAGATTTTATATTAATCAAGTCACCATAGTAGCCATAGTAGATTTTATATTAATCAAGCCACCATAGTAGCCATAATAGATTTTATATTAATCAAGCCACCATAGTAGACATAATAGATTTTATATTAATCAAGCCACCATAGTAGACATAATAGATTTTATATTAATCAAGTCACCATAGTAGCCATAATAGATTTTATATTAATCAAGTCACCATAGTAGACATAATAGATTTTATATTAATCAAGTCACCATAGTAGACATAATAAATTTTATATTAATCAAGTCACCATAGTAGACATAATAGATTTTATATAATTCAAGTTACCATAGTAGACATAATAGATTTTATATTAACCAAGTCACCATAGTAGACATAATAGATTTTATATTAACCAAGTCACCATAGTAGCCATAATAGATTTTATATTAATCAAGTAACCATAGTAGACATAATAGATTTTATATTAATCAAGCCACCATAGTAGACATAATAGAGTTTATATTAATCAAGCCACCATAGTAGACATAATAGATTTTATATTAATCAAGTCACCATAGTAGCCATAATAGATTTTATATTAATCAAGTCACCATAGTAGACATAATAGATTTTATATTAATCAAGTCACCATAGTAGACATAATAGATTTTATATTAACCAAGTAACCATAGTAGCCATAATAGATTTTATATTAATCAAGTAACCATAGTAGACATAATAGATTTTATATTAATCAAGCCACCATAGTAGACATAATAGAGTTTATATTAATCAAGCCACCATAGTAGACATAATAGATTTTATATTAATCAAGTCACCATAGTAGACATAATAGATTTTATATTAATCAAGTCACCATAGTAGCCATAATAGATTTTATATTAATCAAGTCACCATAGTAGCCATAATAGATTTTATATTAATCAAGCCACCATAGTAGACATAATAGATTTTATATTAATCAAGTAACCATAGTAGACATAATAGATTTTATATTAATCAAGTCACCATAGTAGCCATAATAGATTTTATATTAATCAAGTCACCATAGTAGACATAATAGATTTTATATTAATCAAGTCACCATAGTAGACATAATAGATTTTATATTAACCAAGTCACCATAGTAGCCATAATAGATTTTATATTAATCAAGTAACCATAGTAGACATAATAGATTTTATATTAATCAAGCCACCATAGTAGACATAATAGAGTTTATATTAATCAAGCCACCATAGTAGACATAATAGATTTTATATTAATCAAGTAACCATAGTAGACATAATAGATTTTATATTAATCAAGTCACCATAGTAGCCATAATAGATTTTATATTAATCAAGTCACCATAGTAGCCATAACAGATTTTATATTAATCAAGTCACCATAGTAGACATAATAGATTTTATATTAATCAAGTCACCATAGTAGCCATAATAGATTTTATATTAATCAAGTCACCATAGTAGCCATAATAGATTTTATATTAATCAAGTCACCATAGTAGACATAATAGATTTTATATTAATCAAGTCACCATAGTAGACATAATAGATTTTATATTAATCAAGTCACCATAGTAGCCATAATAGATTTTATATTAATCAAGCCACCATAGTAGACATAATAGATTTTATATTAATCAAGTCACCATAGTAGACATAATAGATTTTATATTAATCAAGTCACCATAGTAGCCATAATAGATTTTATATTAATCAAGTCACCATAGTAGCCATAACAGATTTTATATTAATCAAGTCACCATAGTAGACATAATAGATTTTATATTAATCAAGTCACCATAGTAGCCATAATAGATTTTATATTAATCAAGTCACCATAGTAGCCATAATAGATTTTATATTAATCAAGTCACCATAGTAGACATAATAGATTTTATATTAATCAAGTCACCATAGTAGACATAATAGATTTTAGATTAATCAAGTCACCATAGTAGACATAATAGATTTTATATTAATCAAGCCACCATAGTAGACATAATAGATTTTATATTAATCAAGTCACCATAGTAGACATAATAGATTTTATATTAATCAAGTCACCATAGTAGCCATAATAGATTTTATATTAATCAAGCCACCATAGTAGACATAATAGATTTTATATTAATCAAGTCACCATAGTAGCCATAACAGATTTTATATTAATCAAGTAACCATAGTAGACATAATTGATTTTATATTAATCAAGTCACCATAGTAGACATAATAGATTTTATATTAATCAAGTAACCATAGTAGACATAATAGACTTTATATTAATCAAGTCACCATAGTAGCCATAATAGATTTTATATTAATCAAGCCACCATAGTAGACATAATAGATTTTATATTAATCAAGTCACCATAGTAGACATAATAGATTTTATATTAATCAAGTCACCATAGTAGACATAATAGATTTTATATTAATCAAGTCACCATAGTAGACATAATAGATTTTATATTAATCAAGTCACCATAGTAGCCATAATAGATTTTATATTAATCAAGCCACCATAGTAGACATAATAGATTTTATATTAATCAAGTCACCATAGTAGCCATAACAGATTTTATATTAATCAAGTAACCATAGTAGACATAATAGATTTTATATTAATCAAGTCACCATAGTAGCCATAATAGATTTTATATTAATCAAGTAACCATAGTAGACATAATAGATTTTATATTAATAAAGTCACCATAGTAGCCATAATAGATTTTATATTAATGAAGTCACCATAGTAGCCATAATAGATTTTATATTAATCAAGTCACCATAGTAGACATAATAGATTTTATATTAATCAAGTCACCATAGTAGCCATAATAGATTTTATATTAATCAAGTCACCATAGTAGACATAATAGATTTTATATTAATCAAGTCACCATAGTAGCCATAATAGATTTTATATTAATGAAGTAACCATAGTAGACATAACAGATTTTAAATTAATCAAGTCACCATAGTAGACATAATAGATTTTATATTAATCAAGTCACCATAGTACCCATAATAGATTTTATATTAATCAAGTCACCATAGTAGACATAGTAGATTTTATATTAATGAAGTAACCATAGTAGACATAATAGATTTTATATTAATCAAGTCACCATAGTAGCCATAATAGATTTTATATTAATCAAGTCACCATAGTAGACATAATAGATTTTATATTAATCAAGTCACCGTAGTAGACATAGTAGATTTTATATTAATGAAGTAACCATAGTAGACATAATAGATTTTATATTAATCAAGTCACCATAGTAGACATAATAGATTTTATATTAATGAAGTAACCATAGTAGCCATAATAGATTTTATATTAATCAAGTCACCATAGTAGCCATAATAGATTTTATATTAATAAAGTCACCATAGTAGACATAATAGATTTTATATTAATCAAGTCACCATAGTAGCCATAATAGATTTTATATTAATCAAGTCACCATAGTAGACATAATAGATTTAATATTAATCAAGTCACCATAGTAGACATAATAGATTTTATATTAATCAAGTCACCATAGTAGCCATAATAGATTTTATATTAATCAAGTCACCATAGTAGACATAATAGATTTTATATTAATCAAGTCACCATAGTAGCCATAATAGATTTTATATTAATCAAGTCACCATAGTAGACATAATAGATTTTATATTAATCAAGTCACCATAGTAGACATAATAGATTTTATATTAATCAAGTCACCATAGTAGACATAATAGATTTTATATTAATCATGTCACCATAGTAGCCATAATAGGTTTTATATTAATCAAGTAACCATAGTAGACATAACAGATTTTATATTAATCAAGTCACCATAGTAGCCATAATAGATTTTATATTAATCAAGTCACCATAGTAGCCATAATAGATTTTATATTAATCAAGTCACCATAGTAGCCATAATAGATTTTATATTAATCAAGTCACCATAGTAGACATAATAGATTTTATATTAATCAAGTCACCATAGTAGACATAACAGATTTTATATTAATCAAGCCACCATAGTAGCCATAATAGATTTTATATTAATCAAGCCACCATAGTAGACATAATAGATTTTATATTAATCAAGCCACCATAGTAGCCATAATAGATTTTATATTAATCAAGTCACCATAGTAGCCATAGTAGATTTTATATTAGACAAGCCACCATAGTAGCCATAATAGATTTTATATTAATCAAGCCACCATAGTAGACATAATAGATTTTATATTAATCAAGTCACCATAGTAGACATAATAGATTTTATATTAATCAAGTCACCATAGTAGCCATAATAGATTTTATATTAATCAAGTCACCATAGTAGACATAATAGATTTTATATTAATCAAGTCACCATAGTAGCCATAATAGATTTTATATTAATCAAGTCACCATAGTAGACATAATAGATTTTATTTTAATCAAGTAACCATAGTAGCCATAATAGATTTTATATTAATCAAGTCACCATAGTAGACATAATAGATTTTATATTAATCAAGTCACCATAGTAGCCATAATAGATTTAATATTAATCAAGTCACCATAGTAGCCATAATAGATTTTATATTAATCAAGTCACCATAGTAGCCATAATAGATTTTATATTAATCAAGTCACCATAGTAGACATAATAGATTTTATATTAATCAAGTCACCATAGTAGCCATAATAGATTTTATATTAATCAAGTCACCATAGTAGACATAATAGATTTTATATTAATCAAGTCACCATAGTTGCCATAATAGATTTTATATTAATCAAGTCACCATAGTAGCCATAATAGATTTTATATTAATCAAGTCACCATAGTAGACATAATAGATTTTATATTAATCAAGTCACCATAGTAGACATAATAGATTTTATATTAATCAAGTCACCATAGTAGCCATAATAGATTTTATATTAATCAAGTCACCATAGTAGACATAATAGATTTAATATTAATCAAGTCACCATAGTAGACATAATAGATTTTATATTAATCAAGTCACCATAGTAGCCATAATAGATTTTATATTAATCAAGTCAACATAGTAGACATAATAGATTTTATATTAATCAAGTCACCATAGTAGCCATAATAGATTTTTATTAATCAAGTCACCATAGTAGACATAATAGATTTTATATTAATCAAGTCACCATAGTAGACATAATAGATTTTATATTAATCAAGTCACCATAGTAGACATAATAGATTTTATATTAATCATGTCACCATAGTAGCCATAATAGATTTTATATTAATCAAGTCACCATAGTAGACATAATAGATTTTATATTAATCAAGTCACCATAGTAGCCATAATAGATTTTATATTAATCAAGTCACCATAGTAGCCATAATAGATTTTATATTAATCAAGTCACCATAGTAGCCATAATAGATTTTATATTAATCAAGTCACCATAGTAAACATAATAGATTTTATATTAATCAAGTCACCATAGTAGCCATAATAGATTTTATATTAATCAAGTCACCATAGTAGACATAATAAATTTTATATTAATCAAGTCACCATAGTAGCCATAATAGATTTTATATTAATCAAGTCACCATAGTAGACATAATAGATTTTATATTAATCAAGTCACCATAGTAGACATAATAGATTTTATATTAACCAAGTCACCATAGTAGCCATAATAGATTTTATATTAATCAAGTAACCATAGTAGACATAATAGATTTTATATTAATCAAGCCACCATAGTAGACATAATAGAGTTTATATTAATCAAGCCACCATAGTAGACATAATAGATTTTATATTAATCAAGTCACCATAGTAGACATAATAGATTTTATATTAATCAAGTCACCATAGTAGCCATAATAGATTTTATATTAATCAAGTCACCATAGTAGACATAATAGATTTTATATTAATCAAGTCACCATAGTAGACATAATAGATTTTATATTAATCAAGTCACCATAGTAGCCATAATAGATTTTATATTAATCAAGCCACCATAGTAGACATAATAGATTTTATATTAATCAAGTCACCATAGTAGACATAATAGATTTTATATTAATCAAGTCACCATAGTAGCCATAATAGATTTTATATTAATCAAGTCACCATAGTAGCCATAACAGATTTTATATTAATCAAGTCACCATAGTAGACATAATAGATTTTATATTAATCAAGTCACCATAGTAGCCATAATAGATTTTATATTAATCAAGTCACCATAGTAGCCATAATAGATTTTATATTAATCAAGTCACCATAGTAGACATAATAGATTTTATATTAATCAAGTCACCATAGTAGACATAATAGATTTTAGATTAATCAAGTCACCATAGTAGCAATAATAGATTTTATATTAATCAAGCCACCATAGTAGACATAATAGATTTTATATTAATCAAGTCACCATAGTAGACATAATAGATTTTATATTAATCAAGTCACCATAGTAGCCATAATAGATTTTATATTAATCAAGCCACCATAGTAGACATAATAGATTTTATATTAATCAAGTCACCATAGTAGCCATAACAGATTTTATATTAATCAAGTAACCATAGTAGACATAATTGATTTTATATTAATCAAGTCACCATAGTAGACATAATAGATTTTATATTAATCAAGTAACCATAGTAGACATAATAGACTTTATATTAATCAAGTCACCATAGTAGCCATAATAGATTTTATATTAATCAAGCCACCATAGTAGACATAATAGATTTTATATTAATCAAGTCACCATAGTAGACATAATAGATTTTATATTAATCAAGTCACCATAGTAGACATAATAGATTTTATATTAATCAAGTCACCATAGTAGACATAATAGATTTTATATTAATCAAGTCACCATAGTAGCCATAATAGATTTTATATTAATCAAGCCACCATAGTAGACATAATAGATTTTATATTAATCAAGTCACCATAGTAGCCATAACAGATTTTATATTAATCAAGTAACCATAGTAGACATAATAGATTTTATATTAATCAAGTCACCATAGTAGCCATAATAGATTTTATATTAATCAAGTAACCATAGTAGACATAATAGATTTTATATTAATAAAGTCACCATAGTAGCCATAATAGATTTTATATTAATGAAGTCACCATAGTAGCCATAATAGATTTTATATTAATCAAGTCACCATAGTAGACATAATAGATTTTATATTAATCAAGTCACCATAGTAGCCATAATAGATTTTATATTAATAAAGTCACCATAGTAGACATAATAGATTTTATATTAATCAAGTCACCATAGTAGCCATAATAGATTTTATATTAATGAAGTAACCATAGTAGACATAACAGATTTTAAATTAATCAAGTCACCATAGTAGACATAATAGATTTTATATTAATCAAGTCACCATAGTAGCCATAATAGATTTTATATTAATCAAGTCACAATAGTAGCCATAATAGATTTTATATTAATCAAGTCACCATAGTAGACATAATAGATTTTATATTAATGAAGTAACCATAGTAGACATAATAGATTTTATATTAATCAAGCCACCATAGTAGACATAATAGATTTTATATTAATCAAGTAACCATAGTAGACATAATAGATTTTATATTAATCAAGTCACCATAGTAGCCATAATAGATTTTATATTAATGAAGTAACCATAGTAGACATAATAGATTTTAAATTAATCAAGTCACCATAGTAGACATAATAGATTTTATATTAATCAAGTCACCATAGTAGACATAATAGATTTTATATTAATCAAGTCACCATAGTAGACATAATAGATTTTATATTAATCAAGCCACCATAGTAGCCATAATAGATTTTATATTAATGAAGTAACCATAGTAGACATAATAGATTTTAAATTAATCAAGTCACCATAGTAGACATAATAGATTTTATATTAATCAAGTCACCATAGTAGACATAATAGATTTTATATTAATCAAGTCACCATAGTAGACATAATAGATTTTATAATAATGAATTAACCATAGTAGACATAATAGATTTTATATTAATCAAATCACCATAGTAGCCATATTAGATTTTATATTAATCAAGCCATCATAGTAGACATAATAGATTTTATATTAATCAAGTCACCATAGTAGACATAATAGATTTTATATTAATCAAGTCACCATAGTAGCCATAATAGATTTTATATTAATCAAGTCACCATAGTAGCCATATTAGATTTTATATTAATCAAGCCACCATAGTAGACATAATAGATTTTATATTAATCAAGTCATCATAGTAGACATAATAGATTTTATATTAATCAAGTCACCATAGTAGCCATAATAGATTTTATATTAATCAAGCCACCATAGTAGACATAATAGATTTTATATTAATCAAGTCACCATAGTAGCCATAACAGATTTTATATTAATCAAGTCACCATAGTAGACATAATAGATTTTATATTAATCAAGCCACCATAGTAGACATAATAGATTGTATATTAATCAAGTCACCATAGTAGCCATAATAGATTTTATATTAATCAAGCCACCATAGTAGACATAATGGATTTTATATTAATCAAGTCACCATAGTAGCCATAATAAATTTTATATTAATCAAGTCACCATAGTAGACATAGTAGATTTTATATTAATGAAGTAACCATAGTAGACATAATAGATTTTATATTAATCAAGTCACCATAGTAGCCATAATAGATTTTATATTAATCAAGTCACCATAGTAGACATAATAGATTTTATATTAATCAAGTCACCATAGTAGACATAGTAGATTTTATATTAATGAAGTAACAATAGTAGACATAATAGATTTTATATTAATCAAGTCACCATAGTAGACATAATAGATTTTATATTAATGAAGTAACCATAGTAGACATAATAGATTTTATATTAATCAAGTAACCATAGTAGCCATTATAGATTTTATATTAATCAAGTCACCATAGTAGACATAATAGATTTTATATTAATCAAGTCACCATAGTAGCCATAATAGATTTTATATTAATCAAGTCACCATAGTAGCCATAACAGATTTTATATTAATCAAGTCACCATAGTAGCCATAATAGATTTTATATTAATCAAGTCACCATAGTAGCCATAATAGATTTTATATTAATCAAGTCACCATAGTAGCCATAACAGATTTTATATTAATCAAGTCACCATAGTAGACATAATAGATTTTATATTAATCAAGTCACCATAGTAGACATAATAGATTTTATATTAGTCAAGCCACCATAGTAGACATAATAGATTTTATATTAATCAAGTCACCATAGTAGACATAATAGATTTTATATTAATCAAGCCACCATAGTAGACATAATAGATTTTATATTAATCGAGTCACAATAGTAGACATAATAGATTTTATATTAATCAAGCCACCATAGTAGACATAATAGATTTTATATTAATCAAGCCACCATAGTAGACATAATAGATTTTATATTAATCAAGTCACCATAGTAGACATAATAGATTTTATATTAATCAGGCCACCATAGTAGACATAATAGATTGTATATTAATCAAGTCACCATAGTAGCCATAATAGATTTTATATTAATCAAGCCACCATAGTAGACATAATGGATTTTATATTAATCAAGTCACCATAGTAGCCATAATAGATTTTATATTAATCAAGTCACCATAGTAGACATAATAGATTTTATATTAATCAAGTCACCATAGTAGACATAATAGATTTTATATTAATCAAGTCACCATAGTAGACATAATAGATTTTATATTAATCAAGTAACCATAGTAGCCATAATAGATTTTATATTAATCAAGTCACCATAGTAGACATAATAGATTTTATATTAATCAAGTCACCATAGTAGCCATAATAGATTTTATATTAATCAAGTCACCATAGTAGACATAATGGATTTTATATTAATCAAGTCACCATAGTAGCCATAATAGATTTTATATTAATCAAGTCACCATAGTAGACATAATAGATTTTATATTAATCAAGTCACCATAGTAGCCATAACAGATTTTATATTAATCAAGTCACCATAGTAGACATAATAGATTTTATATTAATCAAGCCACCATAGTAGACATAATAGATTGTATATTAATCAAGTCACCATAGTAGCCATAATAGATTTTATATTAATCAAGCCACCATAGTAGACATAATGGATTTTATATTAATCAAGTCACCATAGTAGCCATAATAGATTTTATATTAATCAAGTCACCATAGTAGCCATAATAGATTTTATATTAATCAAGTAACCATAGTAGACATAATAGATTTTATATTAATCAAGTCACCATAGTAGACATAATAGATTTTATATTAATCAAGTAACCATAGTAGACATAATAGATTTTATATTAATCAAGTCACCATAGTAGCCACAATAGATTTTATATTAATCAAGTCACCATAGTAGACATAATAGATTTTATATTAATCAAGTCACCATAGTAGCAATAATAGATTTTATATTAATCAAGTAACCATAGTAGACATAATAGATTTTATATTAATCAAGTCACCATAGTAGACATAATAGATTTTGTATTAATCAAGTCACCATAGTTGACATAATAGATTTTATATTAATCAAGTCACCATAGTAGACATAATAGATTTTATATTAATCAAGTCACCATAGTAGACACAGTAGATTTTATATTAATGAAGTAACCATAGTAGACATAATAGATTTTATATTAATCAAGTCACCATAGTAGACATAATAGATTTTATATTAATGAAGTAACAATAGTAGCCATAATAGATTTTATATTAATCAAGTCACCATAGTAGCCATAATAGATTTTATATTAATCAAGTCACCATAGTAGACATAATAGATTTTATATTAATCAAGTCACCATAGCAGCCATAATAGATTTTATATTAATCAAGTCACCATAGTAGACATAGTAGATTTTATATGAATGAAGTAACCATAGTAGACATAATAGATTTTATATTAATAAAGTCACCATAGTAGCCATAATAGATTTTATATTAATCAAGTCACCATAGTAGACATAATAGATTTTATATTAATCAAGTCACCATAGTAGCCATAATAGATTTTATATTAATCAAGTCACCATAGTAGCCATAACAGATTTTATATTAATCAAGTCACCATAGTAGACATAATAGATTTTATATTAATCAAGTCACCATAGTAGCCATAATAGATTTTATATTAATCAAGTCACCATAGTAGCCATAATAGATTTTATATTAATCAAGTCACCATAGTAGACATAATAGATTTTATATTAATCAAGCCACCATAGTAGACATAATAGATTTTATATTAATCAAGCCACCATAGTAGACATAATAGATTTTATATTAATCAAGTCACCATAGTAGACATAATAGATTTTATATTAATCAAGCCACCATAGTAGACATAATAGATTTTATATTAATCAAGTCACCATAGTAGACATAATAGATTTTATATTAATCAAGCCACCATAGTAGACATAATAGATTTTATATTAATCAAGTCACCATAGTAGACATAATAGATTTTATATTAATCAAGCCACCATAGTAGACATAATAGATTTTATATTAATCAAGCCACCATAGTAGACATAATAGATTTTATATTAATCAAGTCACCATAGTAGCCATAACAGATTTTATATTAATCAAGTCACCATAGTAGACATAATAGATTTTATATTAATCAAGCCACCATAGTAGACATAATAGATTGTATATTAATCAAGTCACCATAGTAGCCATAATAGATTTTATATTAATCAAGCCACCATAGTAGACAAAATGGATTTTATATTAATCAAGTCACCATAGTAGCCATAATAGATTTTATATTAATCAAGTCACCATAGTAGCCATACTAGATTTTATATTAATCAAGCCACCATAGTAGACATAATAGATTTTATATTAATCAAGTCACCATAGTAGACATAATAGATTTTATATTAATCAAGTAACCATAGTAGACACAATAGATTTTATATTAATCAAGTCACCATAGTAGCCATAATAGATTTTATATTAATCAAGTCACCATAGTAGACATAATAGATTTTATATTAATCAAGTCACATTAGTAGCCATAATAGATTTTATATTAATCAAGTAACCATAGTAGACATAATAGATTTTATATTAATCAAGTCACCATAGTAGACATAATAGATTTTATATTAATCAAGTCACCATAGTAGACATAATAGATTTTATATTAATCAAGTCACCATAGTAGACATAATAGATTTTATATTAATGAAGTAACCATAGTAGACATAATAGATTTTATAGTAATCAAATCACCATAGTAGCCATAATAGATTTTATATTAATCAAGCCACCATAGTAGACATAATAGATTTTATATTAATCAAGTCACCATAGTAGACATAATAGATTTTATATTAATCAAGTCACCATAGTAGACATAATAGATTTTATATTAATCAAGTCACCATAGTAGCCATAATAGATTTTATATTAATCCAGCCACCATAGTAGACATAATAGATTTTATATTAATCAAGTCACCATAGTAGACATAATAGATTTTATATTAATCAAGTCACCATAGTAGCCATAATAGATTTTATATTAATCAAGCCACCATAGTAGACATAATAGATTTTATATTAATCAAGTCACCATATTAGCCATAACAGATTTTATATTAATCAAGTCACCATAGTAGACATAATAGATTTTATATTAAACAAGCCACCATAGTAGACATAATAGATTGTATATTAATCAAGTCACCATAGTAGCCATAATAGATTTTATATTAATCAAGCCACCATAGTAGACAAAATGGATTTTATATTAATCAAGTCACCATAGTAGACATAATAGATTTTATATTAATCAAGTCACCATAGTAGACATAGTAGATTTTATATTAATGAAGTAACCATAGTAGACATAATAGATTTTATATTAATCAAGTAACCATAGTAGCCATAATAGATTTTATATTAATCAAGTCACCATAGTAGACATAATAGATTTTATATTAATCAAGTCACCATAGTAGACATAGTAGATTTTATATTAATGAAGTAACCATAGTAGACATAATAGATTTTATATTAATCAAGTCACCATAGTAGACATAATAGATTTTATATTAATGAAGTAACCATAGTAGCCATAATAGATTTTATATTAATGAAGTAACCATAGTAGCCATAATAGATTTTATATTAATCAAGTCACCATAGTAGCCATAATAGATTTTATATTAATCAAGTCACCATAGTAGACATAATAGATTTTATATTAATCAAGTCACCATAGTAGCCATAATAGATTTTATATTAATCAAGTCACCATAGTAGACATAGTAGATTTTATATGAATGAAGTAACCATAGTAGACATAATAGATTTTATATTAATAAAGTCACCATAGTAGCCATAATAGATTTTATATTAATCAAGTCACCATAGTAGACATAATAGATTTTATATTAATCAAGTCACCATAGTAGCCATAATAGATTTTATATTAATCAAGTCACCATAGTAGCCATAACAGATTTTATATTAATCAAGTCACCATAGTAGACATAATAGATTTTATATTAATCAAGTCACCATAGTAGCCATAATAGATTTTATATTAATCAAGTCACCATAGTAGCCATAATAGATTTTATATTAATCAAGTCACCATAGTAGACATAATAGATTTTATATTAATCAAGCCACCATAGTAGACATAATAGATTTTATATTAATCAAGCCACCATAGTAGACATAATAGATTTTATATTAATCAAGTCACCATAGTAGACATAATAGATTTTATATTAATCAAGCCACCATAGTAGACATAATAGATTTTGTATTAATCAAGTCACCATAGTAGACATAATAGATTTTATATTAATCAAGCCACCATAGTAGACATAATAGATTTTCTATTAATCAAGTCACCATATTAGACATAATAGATTTTATATTAATCAAGCCACCATAGTAGACATAATAGATTTTATATTAATCAAGCCACCATAGTAGACATAATAGATTTTATATTAATCAAGTCACCATAGTAGCCATAACAGATTTTATATTAATCAAGTCACCATAGTAGACATAATAGATTTTATATTAATCAAGCCACCATAGTAGACATAATAGATTGTATATTAATCAAGTCACCATAGTAGCCATAATAGATTTTATATTAATCAAGCCACCATAGTAGACATAATGGATTTTATATTAATCAAGTCACCATAGTAGCCATAATAGATTTTATATTAATCAAGTCACCATAGTAGCCATAATAGATTTTATATTAATCAAGTAACCATAGTAGACATAATAGATTTTATATTAATCAAGTCACCATAGTAGACATAATAGATTTTATATTAATCAAGTAACCATAGTAGACATAATAGATTTTATATTAATCAAGTCACCATAGTAGCCATAATAGATTTTATATTAATCAAGTCACCATAGTAGACATAATAGATTTTATATTAATCAAGTCACCATAGTAGCCATAATAGATTTTATATTAATCAAGTAACCATAGTAGAAATAATAGATTTTATATTAATCAAGTCACCATAGTAGACATAATAGATTTTATATTAATCAAGTCACCATAGTAGACATAATAGATTTTATATTAATCAAGTCACCATAGTAGACATAATAGATTTTATATTAATGAAGTAACCATAGTAGACATAATAGATTTTATAGTAATCAAATCACCATAGTAGCCATAATAGATTTTATATTAATCAAGCCACCATAGTAGACATAATAGATTTTATATTAATCAAGTAACCATAGTAGACATAATAGAATTTTATATTAATCAAGTCACCATAGTAGCCATAATAGATTTTATATTAATCAAGTCACCATAGTAGACATAATAGATTTTATATTAATCAAGTCACCATAGTAGCCATAATAGATTTTATATTAATCAAGTAACCATAGTAGACATAATAGATTTTATATTAATCAAGTCACCATAGTAGACATAATAGATTTTATATTAATCAAGTCACCATAGTAGACATAATAGATTTTATATTAATCAAGTCACCATAGTAGACATAATAGATTTTATATTAATGAAGTAACCATAGTAGACATAATAGATTTTATAGAAATCAAATCACCATAGTAGCCATAATAGATTTTATATTAATCAAGCCACCATAGTAGACATAATAGATTTTATATTAATCAAGTCACCATAGTAGACATAATAGATTTTATATTAATCAAGTCACCATAGTAGACATAATAGATTTTATATTAATCAAGTCACCATAGTAGCCATAATAGATTTTATATTAGTCCAGCCACCATAGTAGACATAATAGATTTTATATTAATCAAGTCACCATAGTAGACATAATAGATTTTATATTAATCAAGTCACCATAGTAGCCATAATAGATTTTATATTAATCAAGCCACCATAGTAGACATAATAGATTTTATATTAATCAAGTCACCATATTAGCCATAACAGATTTTATATTAATCAAGTCACCATAGTAGACATAATAGATTTTATATTAAACAAGCCACCATAGTAGACATAATAGATTGTATATTAATCAAGTCACCATAGTAGCCATAATAGATTTTATATTAATCAAGCCACCATAGTAGACAAAATGGATTTTATATTAATCAAGTCACCATAGTAGACATAATAGATTTTATATTAATCAAGTCACCATAGTAGACATAGTAGATTTTATATTAATGAAGTAACCATAGTAGACATAGTAGATTTTATATTAATCAAGTAACCATAGTAGCCATAATAGATTTTATATTAATCAAGTCACCATAGTAGACATAATAGATTTTATATTAATCAAGTCACCATAGTAGACATAGTAGATTTTATATTAATGAAGTAACCATAGTAGACATAATAGATTTTATATTAATCAAGTCACCATAGTAGACATAATAGATTTTATATTAATGAAGTAACCATAGTAGCCATAATAGATTTTATATTAATGAAGTAACACTAGTAGCCATAATAGATTTTATATTAATCAAGTCACCATAGTAGCCATAATAGATTTTATATTAATCAAGTCACCATAGTAGACATAATAGATTTTATATTAATCAAGTCACCATAGTAGCCATAATAGATTTTATATTAATCAAGTCACCATAGTAGACATAGTAGATTTTATATGAATGAAGTAACCATAGTAGACATAATAGATTTTATATTAATAAAGTCACCATAGTAGCCATAATAGATTTTATATTAATCAAGTCACCATAGTAGACATAATAGATTTTATATTAATCAAGTCACCATAGTAGCCATAATAGATTTTATATTAATCAAGTCACCATAGTAGCCATAACAGATTTTATATTAATCAAGTCACCATAGTAGACATAATAGATTTTATATTAATCAAGTCACCATAGTAGCCATAATAGATTTTATATTAATCAAGTCACCATAGTAGCCATAATAGATTTTATATTAATCAAGTCACCATAGTAGACATAATAGATTTTATATTAATCAAGCCACCATAGTAGACATAATAGATTTTATATTAATCAAGCCACCATAGTAGACATAATAGATTTTATATTAATCAAGTCACCATAGTAGACATAATAGATTTTATATTAATCAAGCCACCATAGTAGACATAATAGATTTTGTATTAATCAAGTCACCATAGTAGACATAATAGATTTTATATTAATCAAGCCACCATAGTAGACATAATAGATTTTCTATTAATCAAGTCACCATATTAGACATAATAGATTTTATATTAATCAAGCCACCATAGTAGACATAATAGATTTTATATTAATCAAGCCACCATAGTAGACATAATAGATTTTATATTAATCAAGTCACCATAGTAGCCATAACAGATTTTATATTAATCAAGTCACCATAGTAGACATAATAGATTTTATATTAATCAAGCCACCATAGTAGACATAATAGATTGTATATTAATCAAGTCACCATAGTAGCCATAATAGATTTTATATTAATCAAGCCACCATAGTAGACATAATGGATTTTATATTAATCAAGTCACCATAGTAGCCATAATAGATTTTATATTAATCAAGTCACCATAGTAGCCATAATAGATTTTATATTAATCAAGTAACCATAGTAGACATAATAGATTTTATATTAATCAAGTCACCATAGTAGACATAATAGATTTTATATTAATCAAGTAACCATAGTAGACATAATAGATTTTATATTAATCAAGTCACCATAGTAGCCATAATAGATTTTATATTAATCAAGTCACCATAGTAGACATAATAGATTTTATATTAATCAAGTCACCATAGTAGCCATAATAGATTTTATATTAATCAAGTAACCATAGTAGAAATAATAGATTTTATATTAATCAAGTCACCATAGTAGACATAATAGATTTTATATTAATCAAGTCACCATAGTAGACATAATAGATTTTATATTAATCAAGTCACCATAGTAGACATAATAGATTTTATATTAATGAAGTAACCATAGTAGACATAATAGATTTTATAGTAATCAAATCACCATAGTAGCCATAATAGATTTTATATTAATCAAGCCACCATAGTAGACATAATAGATTTTATATTAATCAAGTAACCATAGTAGACATAATAGAATTTTATATTAATCAAGTCACCATAGTAGCCATAATAGATTTTATATTAATCAAGTCACCATAGTAGACATAATAGATTTTATATTAATCAAGTCACCATAGTAGCCATAATAGATTTTATATTAATCAAGTAACCATAGTAGACATAATAGATTTTATATTAATCAAGTCACCATAGTAGACATAATAGATTTTATATTAATCAAGTCACCATAGTAGACATAATAGATTTTATATTAATCAAGTCACCATAGTAGACATAATAGATTTTATATTAATGAAGTAACCATAGTAGACATAATAGATTTTATAGAAATCAAATCACCATAGTAGCCATAATAGATTTTATATTAATCAAGCCACCATAGTAGACATAATAGATTTTATATTAATCAAGTCACCATAGTAGACATAATAGATTTTATATTAATCAAGTCACCATAGTAGACATAATAGATTTTATATTAATCAAGTCACCATAGTAGCCATAATAGATTTTATATTAGTCCAGCCACCATAGTAGACATAATAGATTTTATATTAATCAAGTCACCATAGTAGACATAATAGATTTTATATTAATCAAGTCACCATAGTAGCCATAATAGATTTTATATTAATCAAGCCACCATAGTAGACATAATAGATTTTATATTAATCAAGTCACCATAGTAGCCATAACAGATTTTATATTAATCAAGTCACCATAGTAGACATAATAGATTTTATATTAATCAAGCCACCATAGTAGACATAATAGATTGTATATTAATCAAGTCACCATAGTAGCCATAATAGATTTTATATTAATCAAGCCACCATAGTAGACATAATGGATTTTATATTAATCAAGTCACCATAGTAGACATAATAGATTTTATATTAATCAAGTCACCATAGTAGACATAGTAGATTTTATATTAATGAAGTAACCATAGTAGACATAGTAGATTTTATATTAATCAAGTAACCATAGTAGCCATAATAGATTTTATATTAATCAAGTCACCATAGTAGACATAATAGATTTTATATTAATCAAGTCACCATAGTAGACATAGTAGATTTTATATTAATGAAGTAACCATAGTAGACATAATAGATTTTATATTAATCAAGTAACCATAGTAGACATAATTGATTTTATATTAATGAAGTAACCATAGTAGCCATAATAGATTTTATATTAATGAAGTAACACTAGTAGCCATAATAGATTTTATATTAATCAAGTCACCATAGTAGCCATAATAGATTTTATATTAATCAAGTCACCATAGTAGACATAATAGATTTTATATTAATCAAGTCACCATAGTAGCCATAATAGATTTTATATTAATCAAGTCACCATAGTAGACATAGTAGATTTTATATGAATGAATTAACCATAGTAGACATAATAGATTTTATATTAATAAAGTCACCATAGTAGCCATAATAGATTTTATATTAATCAAGTCACCATATTAGACATAATAGATTTTATATTAATCAAGTCACCATAGTAGCCATAATAGATTTTATATTAATCAAGTCACAATAGTAGCCATAACAGATTTTATATTAATCAAGTCACCATAGTAGACATAATAGATTTTATATTAATCAAGTCACCATAGTAGCCATAATAGATTTTATATTAATCAAGTAACCATAGTAGCCATAATAGATTTTATATTAATCAAGTCACCATAGTAGACATAATAGATTTTATATTAATCAAGCCACCATAGTAGACATAATAGATTTTATATTAATCAAGCCACCATAGTAGACATAATAGATTTTATATTAATCAAGTCACCATAGTAGACATAATAGATTTTATATTAATCAAGCCACCATAGTAGACATAATAGATTTTATATTAATCAAGTCACCATAGTAGACATAATAGATTTTATATTAATCAAGCCACCATAGTAGACATAATAGATTTTATATTAATCAAGTCACCATAGTAGACATAATAGATTTTATATTAATCAAGCCACAATAGTAGACATAATAGATTTTATATTAATCAAGCCACCATAGTAGACATAATAGATTTTATATTAATCAAGTCACCATAGTAGCCATAACAGATTTTATATTAATCAAGTCACCATAGTAGACATAATAGATTTTATATTAATCAAGCCACCATAGTAGACATAATAGATTGTATATTAATCAAGTCACCATAGTAGCCATAATAGATTTTATATTAATCAAGCCACCATAGTAGACATAATAGATTTTATATTAATCAAGTCACCATAGTAGCCATAACAGATTTTATATTAATCAAGTCACCATAGTAGACATAATAGATTTTATATTAATCAAGTCACCATAGTAGACATAGTAGATTTTATATTAATGAAGTAACAATAGTAGACATAATAGATTTTATATTAATCAAGTAACCATAGTAGCCATAATAGATTTTATATTAATCAAGTCACCATAGTAGACATAATAGATTTTATATTAATCAAGTCACCATAGTAGACATAGTAGATTTTATATTCATCAAGTCACCATAGTAGACATAATAGATTTTATATTAATCAAGTCACCATAGTAGACATAATAGATTTTATATTAATGAAGTAACCATAGTAGCCATAATAGATTTTATATTAATCAAGTCACCATAGTAGCCATAATAGATTTTATATTAATCAAGTCACCATAGTAGACATAATAGATTTTATATTAATCAAGTCACCATAGTAGCCATAATAGATTTTATATTAATCAAGTCACCATAGTAGACATAGTAGATTTTATATTAATGAAGTAACCATAGTAGACATAATAGATTTTATATTAATCAAGTCACCATAGTAGCCATAATAGATTTTATATTAATCAAGTCACCATAGTAGACATAATCGATTTTATATTAATCAAGTCACCATAGTAGACATAGTAGATTTTATATTAATGAAGTAACCATAGTAGACATAATAGATTTTATATTAATCAAGTAACCATAGTAGCCATAATAGATTTTATATTAATCAAGTCACCATAGTAGACATAATAGATTTTATATTAATCAAGTCACCATAGTAGACATAGTAGATTTTATATTAATGAAGTAACCATAGTAGACATAATAGATTTTATATTAATCAAGTAACCATAGTAGACATAATTGATTTTATATTAATGAAGTAACCATAGTAGCCATAATAGATTTTATATTAATGAAGTAACACTAGTAGCCATAATAGATTTTATATTAATCAAGTCACCATAGTAGCCATAATAGATTTTATATTAATCAAGTCACCATAGTAGACATAATAGATTTTATATTAATCAAGTCACCATAGTAGCCATAATAGATTTTATATTAATCAAGTCACCATAGTAGACATAGTAGATTTTATATGAATGAATTAACCATAGTAGACATAATAGATTTTATATTAATAAAGTCACCATAGTAGCCATAATAGATTTTATATTAATCAAGTCACCATATTAGACATAATAGATTTTATATTAATCAAGTCACCATAGTAGCCATAATAGATTTTATATTAATCAAGTCACCATAGTAGCCATAACAGATTTTATATTAATCAAGTCACCATAGTAGACATAATAGATTTTATATTAATCAAGTCACCATAGTAGCCATAATAGATTTTATATTAATCAAGTAACCATAGTAGCCATAATAGATTTTATATTAATCAAGTCACCATAGTAGACATAATAGATTTTATATTAATCAAGCCACCATAGTAGACATAATAGATTTTATATTAATCAAGCCACCATAGTAGACATAATAGATTTTATATTAATCAAGTCACCATAGTAGACATAATAGATTTTATATTAATCAAGCCACCATAGTAGACATAATAGATTTTATATTAATCAAGTCACCATAGTAGACATAATAGATTTTATATTAATCAAGCCACCATAGTAGACATAATAGATTTTATATTAATCAAGTCACCATAGTAGACATAATAGATTTTATATTAATCAAGCCACAATAGTAGACATAATAGATTTTATATTAATCAAGCCACCATAGTAGACATAATAGATTTTATATTAATCAAGTCACCATAGTAGCCATAACAGATTTTATATTAATCAAGTCACCATAGTAGACATAATAGATTTTATATTAATCAAGCCACCATAGTAGACATAATAGATTGTATATTAATCAAGTCACCATAGTAGCCATAATAGATTTTATATTAATCAAGCCACCATAGTAGACATAATAGATTTTATATTAATCAAGTCACCATAGTAGCCATAACAGATTTTATATTAATCAAGTCACCATAGTAGACATAATAGATGTTATATTAATCAAGCCACCATAGTAGACATAATAGATTGTATATTAATCAAGTCACCATAGTAGCCATAATAGATTTTATATTAATCAAGCCACCATAGTAGACATAATGGATTTTATATTAATCAAGTCACCATAGTAGACATAATAGATTTTATATTAATCAAGTCACCATAGTAGACATAGTAGATTTTATATTAATGAAGTAACAATAGTAGACATAATAGATTTTATATTAATCAAGTAACCATAGTAGCCATAATAGATTTTATATTAATCAAGTCACCATAGTAGACATAATAGATTTTATTTTAATCAAGTCACCATAGTAGACATAGTAGATTTTATATTCATCAAGTCACCATAGTAGACATAATAGATTTTATATTAATCAAGTCACCATAGTAGACATAATAGATTTTATATTAATGAAGTAACCATAGTAGCCATAATAGATTTTATATTAATCAAGTCACCATAGTAGCCATAATAGATTTTATATTAATCAAGTCACCATAGTAGACATAATAGATTTTATATTAATCAAGTCACCATAGTAGCCATAATAGATTTTATATTAATCAAGTCACCATAGTAGACATAGTAGATTTTATATTAATGAAGTAACCATAGTAGACATAATAGATTTTATATTAATCAAGTCACCATAGTAGCCATAATAGATTTTATATTAATCAAGTCACCATAGTAGACATAATAGATTTTATATTAATCAAGTAACCATAGTAGACATAGTAGATTTTATATTAATGAAGTAACCATAGTAGACATAATAGATTTTATATTAATCAAGTCACCATAGTAGACATAATAGATTTTATATTAATGAAGTAACCATAGTAGACATAATAGATTTTATATTAATCAAGTCACCATAGTAGACATAATAGATTTTATATTAATCAAGCCACCATAGTAGACATAATAGATTTTATATTAATCAAGTCACCATAGTAGACATAATAGATTTTATATTAATCAAGTCACCATAGTAGACATAATAGATTTTATATTAATGAAGTAACCATAGTAGACATAATAGATTTTATATTAATCAAGTCACCATAGTAGACATAATAGATTTTATATTAATCAAGTCACCATAGTAGACATAATAGATTTTATATTAATCAAGTCACAATAGTAGCAATAGTAGATTTTATATTAATCGAGTCACCATAGTAGCCATAATAGATTTTATATTAATCAAGCCACCATAGTAGACATAATAGATTTTATATTAATCAAGTCACCATAGTAGCCATAACAGATTTTATATTAATCAAGTCACCATAGTAGACATAATAGATTTTATATTAATCAAGCCACCATAGTAGACATAATAGATTGTATATTAATCAAGTCACCATAGTAGCCATAATAGATTTTATATTAATCAAGCCACCATAGTAGACATAATGGATTTTATATTAATCAAGTCACCATAGTAGCCATAATAGATTTTATATTAATCAAGTCACCATAGTAGACATGGTAGATTTTATATTAATGAAGTAACCATAGTAGACATAATAGATTTTATATTAATCAAGTAACCATAGTAGCCATAATAGATTTTATATTAATCAAGTCACCATAGTAGACATAATAGATTTTATATTAATCAAGTCACCATAGTAGACATTGTAGATTTTATATTAATGAAGTAACCATAGTAGACATAATAGATTTTATATTAATCAAGTCACCATAGTAGACATAATAGATTTTATATTAATGAAGTAACCATAGTAGCCATAATAGATTTTATATTAATCAAGTCACCATAGTAGCCATAATAGATTTTATATTAATCAAGTCACCATAGTAGACATAATAGATTTTATATTAATCAAGTCACCATAGTAGCCATAATAGATTTTATATTAATCAAGTCACCATAGTAGACATAGTAGATTTTATATTAATGAAGTAACCATAGTAGACATAATAGATTTTATATTAATCAAGTCACCATAGATGCCATAATTGATTTTATATTAATCAAGTCACCATAGTAGACATAATAGATTTTATATTAATCAAGTCACCATAGTAGACATAGTAGATTTTATATTAATGAAGTAACCATAGTAGACATAATAGATTTTATATTAATCAAGTCACCATAGTAGCCATAATAGATTTTATATTAATCAAGTCACCATAGTAGCCATAATAGATTTTATATTATCAAGTCACCATAGTAGCCATAATAGATTTTATATTAATCCAGTCACCATAGTAGACATAATAGATTTTATATTAATCAAGCCACCATAGTAGACATAATAGATTTTATATTAATCATGCCACCATAGTAGACATAATAGATTTTATATTAATCAAGTCACCATAGTAGACATAATAGATTTTATATATATCAAGCCACCATAGTAGACATAATAGATTTTATATTAATCAAGTCACCATAGTAGACATAATAGATTTTATATTAATCAAGTAACCATAGTAGACATAATAGATTTTATATTAATCAAGTCACCATAGTAGACATAATAGATTTTGTATTAATCAAGCCACCATAGTAGACATAATAGATTTTATATTAATAAAGTCACCATAGTAGCCATAATAGATTTTATATTAATCAAGTAACCATAGTAGACATAATAGATTTTATATTAATCAAGCCACCATAGTAGACATAATAGATTTTATATTAATCAAGCCACCATAGTAGACATAATAGATTTTATATTAATCAAGTCACCATAGTAGCCATAACAGATTTTATATTAATCAAGTCACCATAGTAGCCATAGTAGATTTTATATTAATCAAGTCACCATAGTAGCCATAGTAGATTTTATATTAATCAAATCACCATAGTAGCCATAATAGATTTTATATTAATCAAGCCACCATAGTAGACATAATAGATTTTATATTAATCAAGTCACCATAGTAGACATAATAGATTTTATATTAATCAAGTCACCATAGTAGACATAATAGATTTTATATTAATCAAGTCACCATAGTAGCCATAATAGATTTTATATTAATCCAGCCACCATAGTAGACATAATAGATTTTATATTAATCAAGTCACCCTAGTAGACATAATAGATTTTATATTAATCAAGTCACCATAGTAGCCATAATAGATTTTATATTAATCAAGCCACCATAGTAGACATAATAGATTTTATACTAATCAAGTCATCATAGTAGCCATAACAGATTTTATATTAATCAAGTCACCATAGTAGACATAATAGATGTTATATTAATCAAGCCACCATAGTAGACATAATAGATTGTATATTAATCTAGTCACCATAGTAGCCATAATAGATTTTATATTAATCAAGCCACCATAGTAGACATAATGGATTTTATATTAATCAAGTCACCATAGTAGACATAATAGATTTTATATTAATCAAGTCACCATAGTAGACATAGTAGATTTTATATTAATGAAGTAACCATAGTAGACATAATAGATTTTATATTAATCAAGTAACCATAGTAGCCATAATAGATTTTATATTAATCAAGTCACCATAGTAGACATAATAGATTTTATATTAATCAAGTCACCATAGTAGACATAGTAGATTTTATATTCATCAAGTAACCATAGTAGACATAATAGATTTTATATTAATCAAGTCACCATAGTAGACATAATAGATTTTATATTAATGAAGTAACCATAGTAGCCATAATAGATTTTATATTAATCAAGTCACCATAGTAGCCATAATAGATTTTATATTAATAAAGTCACCATAGTAGACATAATAGATTTTATATTAATCAAGTCACCATAGTAGCCATAATAGATTTTATATTAATCAAGTCACCATAGTAGACATAGTAGATTTTATATTAATGAAGTAACCATAGTAGATATAATAGATTTTATATTAATCAAGTCACCATAGTAGCCATAATAGATTTTATATTAATCAAGTCACCATAGTAGACATAATAGATTTTATATTAATCAAGTCACCATAGTAGACATAGTAGATTTTATATTAATGAAGTAACCATAGTAGACATAATAGATTTTATATTAATCAAGTCACCATAGTAGACATAATAGATTTTATATTAATGAAGTAACCATAGTAGACATAATAGATTTTATATTAATCAAGTCCCCATAGTAGACATAATAGATTTTATATTAATGAAGTAACCATAGTAGACATAATAGATTTTATATTAATCAAGTCACTATAGTAGACATAATAGATTTTATATTAATCAAGTCACCATAGTAGACATAATAGATTTTATATTAATGAAGTAACCATAGTAGACATAATAGATTTTATATTAATCAAGTCACCATAGTAGACATAATAGATTTTATATTAATCAAGTCACCATAGTAGACATAATAGATTTTATATTAATCAAGTCACCATAGTAGCAATAGTAGATTTTATATTAATCGAGTCACCATAGTAGCCATAATAGATTTTATATTAATCAAGCCACCATAGTAGACATAATAGATTTTATATTAATCAAGTCACCATAGTAGCCATAACAGATTTTATATTAATGAAGTCACCATAGTAGACATAATAGATTTTATATTAATCAAGCCACCATAGTAGACATAATAGATTGTATATTAATCAAGTCACCATAGTAGCCATAATAGATTTTATATTAATCAAGCCACCATAGTAGACATAATGGATTTTATATTAATCAAGTCACCATAGTAGCCATAATAGATTTTATATTAATCAAGTCACCATAGAAGACATAGTAGATTTTATATTAATGAAGTAACCATAGTAGACATAATAGATTTTATATTAATCAAGTAACCATAGTAGCCATAATAGATTTTATATTAATCAAGTCACCATAGTAGACATAATAGATTTTATATTAATCAAGTCACCATAGTAGACATAGTAGATTTTATATTAATGAAGTAACCATAGTAGACATAATAGATTTTATATTAATCAAGTCACCATAGTAGACATAATAGATTTTATATTAATGAAGTAACCATAGTAGCCATAATAGATTTTATATTAATCAAGTCACCATAGTAGCCATAATAGATTTTATATTAATCAAGTCACCATAGTAGACATAATAGATTTTATATTAATCAAGTCACCATAGTAGCCATAATAGATTTTATATTAATCAAGTCACCATAGTAGACATAGTAGATTTTATATTAATGAAGTAACCATAGTAGACATAATAGATTTTATATTAATCAAGTCACCATAGATGCCATAATTGATTTTATATTAATCAAGTCACCATAGTAGACATAATAGATTTTATATTAATCAAGTCACCATAGTAGACATAGTAGATTTTATATTAATGAAGTCACCATAGTAGCCATAATAGATTTTATATTATCAAGTCACCATAGTAGCCATAATAGATTTTATATTAATCAAGTCACCATAGTAGACATAATAGATTTTATATTAATCAAGCCACCATAGTAGACATAATAGATTTTATATTAATCAAGCCACCATAGTAGACATAATAGATTTTATATTAATCAAGTCACCATAGTAGACATAATAGATTTTATATATATCAAGCCACCATAGTAGACATAATAGATTTTATATTAATCAAGTCACCATAGTAGACATAATAGATTTTATATTAATCAAGTAACCATAGTAGACATAATAGATTTTATATTAATCAAGTCACCATAGTAGACATAATAGATTTTATATTAATAAAGCCACCATAGTAGACATAATAGATTTTATATTAATCAAGCCACCATAGTAGACATAATAGATTTTATATTAATCAAGTCACCATAGTAGCCATAACAGATTTTATATTAATCAAGTCACCATAGTAGCCATAGTAGATTTTATATTAATCAAGTCACCATAGTAGACATAGTAGATTTTATATTAATCAAATCACCATAGTAGACATAATAGATTTTATATTAATCAAGCCACCATAGTAGACATAATAGATTTTATATTAATCAAGTCACCATAGTAGACATAATAGATTTTATATTAATCAAGTCACCATAGTAGACATAATAGATTTTATATTAATCAAGTCACCATAGTAGCCATAATAGATTTTATATTAATCCAGCCACCATAGTAGACATAATAGATTTTATATTAATCAAGTCACCATAGTAGACATAATAGATTTTATATTAATCAAGTAACCATAGTAGCCATAATAGATTTTATATTAATCAAGCCACCATAGTAGACATAATAGATTTTATATTAATCAAGAAACCATAGTAGCCATAACAGATTTTATATTAATCAAGTCACCATAGTAGACATAATAGATGTTATATTAATCAAGCCACCATAGTAGACATAATAGATTGTATATTAATCTAGTCACCATAGTAGCCATAATAGATTTTATATTAATCAAGCCACCATAGTAGACATAATGGATTTTATATTAATCAAGTCACCATAGTAGACATAATAGATTTTATATTAATCAAGTCACCATAGTAGACATAGTAGATTTTATATTAATGAAGTAACCATAGTAGACATAGTAGATTTTATATTAATGAAGTAACCATAGTAGACATAATAGATTTTATATTAATCAAGTCACCATAGTAGACATAATAGATTTTATATTAATGAAGTAATCATAGTAGCCATAATAGATTTTATATTAATCAAGTCACCATAATAGCCATAATAGAATTTATATTAATCAAGTCACCATAGTAGACATAATAGATTTTATATTAATCAAGTCACCATAGTAGCCATAATAGATTTTATATTAATCAAGTCACCATAGTAGACATAGTAGATTTTATATTAATGAAGTAACCATAGTAGACATAATAGATTTTATATTAATAAAGTCACCATAGATGCCATAATTGATTTTATATTAATCAAGTCACCATAGTAGACATAATAGATTTTATATTAATCAAGTCACCATAGTAGACATAGTAGATTTTATATTAATGAAGTAACCATAGTAGACATAATAGATTTTATATTAATCAAGTCACCATAGTAGCCATAATAGATTTTATATTAATCAAGTCACCATAGTAGCCATAATAGATTTTATATTATCAAGTCACCATAGTAGCCATAATAGATTTTATATTAATCAAGTCACCATAGTAGACATAATAGATTTTATATTAATCAAGCCACCATAGTAGACATAATAGATTTTATATTAATCAAGCCACCATAGTAGACATAATAGATTTTATATTAATCAAGTCACCATAGTAGACATAATAGATTTTATATATATCAAGCCACCATAGTAGACATAATAGATTTTATATTAATCAAGTCACCATAGTAGACATAATAGATTTTATATTAATCAAGTAACCATAGTAGACATAATAGATTTTATATTAATCAAGTCACCATAGTAGACATAATAGATTTTGTATTAATCAAGCCACCATAGTAGACATAATAGATTTTATATTAATAAAGTCACCATAGTAGCCATAATAGATTTTATATTAATCAAGTAACCATAGTAGACATAATAGATTTTATATTAATCAAGCCACCATAGTAGACATAATAGATTTTATATTAATCAAGCCACCATAGTAGACATAATAGATTTTATATTAATCAAGTCACCATAGTAGCCATAACAGATTTTATATTAATCAAGTAACCATAGTAGCCATAGTAGATTTTATATTAATCAAGTCACCATAGTAGCCATAGTAGATTTTATATTAATCAAATCACCATAGTAGCCATAATAGATTTTATATTAATCAAGCCACCATAGTAGACATAATAGATTTTATATTAATCAAGTCACCATAGTAGACATAATAGATTTTATATTAATCAAGTCACCATAGTAGACATAATAGATTTTATATTAATCAAGTCACCATAGTAGCCATAATAGATTTTATATTAATCCAGCCACCATAGTAGACATAATAGATTTTATATTTATCAAGTCACCATAGTAGACATAATAGATTTTATATTAATCAAGTCACCATAGTAGCCATAATAGATTTTATATTAATCAAGCCACCATAGTAGACATAATAGATTTTATATTAATCAAGTCACCATAGTAGCCATAACAGATTTTATATTAATCAAGTCACCATAGTAGACATAATAGATGTTATATTAATCAAGCCACCATAGTAGACATAATAGATTGTATATTAATCTAGTCACCATAGTAGCCATAATAGATTTTATATTAATCAAGCCACCATAGTAGACATAATGGATTTTATATTAATCAAGTCACCATAGTAGACATAATAGATTTTATATTAATCAAGTCACCATAGTAGACATAGTAGATTTTATATTAATGAAGTAACCATAGTAGACATAATAGATTTTATATTAATCAAGTAACCATAGTAGCCATAATAGATTTTATATTAATCAAGTCACCATAGTAGACATAATAGATTTTATATTAATCAAGTCACCATAGTAGACATAGTAGATTTTATATTCATCAAGTAACCATAGTAGACATAATAGATTTTATATTAATCAAGTCACCATAGTAGACATAATAGATTTTATATTAATGAAGTAACCATAGTAGCCATAATAGATTTTATATTAATCAAGTCACCATAGTAGCCATAATAGATTTTATATTAATCAAGTCACCATAGTAGACATAATAGATTTTATATTAATCAAGTCACCATAGTAGCCATAATAGATTTTATATTAATCAAGTCACCATAGTAGACATAGTAGATTTTATATTAATGAAGTAACCATAGTAGACATAATAGATTTTATATTAATCAAGTCACCATAGTAGCCATAATAGATTTTATATTAATCAAGTCACCATAGTAGACATAATAGATTTTATATTAATCAAGTCACCATAGTAGACATAGTAGATTTTATATTAATGAAGTAACCATAGTAGACATAATAGATTTTATATTAATCAAGTCACCATAGTAGACATAATAGATTTTATATTAATGAAGTAACCATAGTAGACATAATAGATTTTATATTAATCAAGTCACCATAGTAGACATAATAGATTTTATATTAATGAAGTAACCATAGTAGACATAATAGATTTTATATTAATCAAGTCACTATAGTAGACATAATAGATTTTATATTAATCAAGTCACCATAGTAGACATAATAGATTTTATATTAATGAAGTAACCATAGTAGACATAATAGATTTTATATTAATCAAGTCACCATAGTAGACATAATAGATTTTATATTAATCAAGTCACCATAGTAGACATAATAGATTTTATATTAATCAAGTCACCATAGGAGCAATAGTAGATTTTATATTAATCGAGTCACCATAGTAGCCATAATAGATTTTATATTAATCAAGCCACCATAGTAGACATAATAGATTTTATATTAATCAAGTCACCATAGTAGCCATAACAGATTTTATATTAATCAAGTCAGCATAGTAGACATAATAGATTTTATATTAATCAAGCCACCATAGTAGACATAATAGATTGTATATTAATCAAGTCACCATAGTAGCCATAATAGATTTTATATTAATCAAGCCACCATAGTAGACATAATGGATTTTATATTAATCAAGTCACCATAGTAGCCATAATAGATTTTATATTAATCAAGTCACCATAGTAGACATAGTAGATTTTATATTAATGAAGTAACCATAGTAGACATAATAGATTTTATATTAATCAAGTAACCATAGTAGCCATAATAGATTTTATATTAATCAAGTCACCATAGTAGACATAATAGATTTTATATTAATCAAGTCACCATAGTAGACATAGTAGATTTTATATTAATGAAGTAACCATAGTAGACATAATAGATTTTATATTAATCAAGTCACCATAGTAGACATAATAGATTTTATATTAATGAAGTAACCATAGTAGCCATAATAGATTTTATATTAATCAAGTCACCATAGTAGCCATAATAGATTTTATATTAATCAAGTCACCATAGTAGACATAATAGATTTTATATTAATCAAGTCACCATAGTAGCCATAATAGATTTTATATTAATCAAGTCACCATAGTAGACATAGTAGATTTTATATTAATGAAGTAACCATAGTAGACATAATAGATTTTATATTAATCAAGTCACCATAGATGCCATAATTGATTTTATATTAATCAAGTCACCATAGTAGACATAATAGATTTTATATTAATCAAGTCACCATAGTAGACATAGTAGATTTTATATTAATGAAGTAACCATAGTAGACATAATAGATTTTATATTAATCAAGTCACCATAGTAGCCATAATAGATTTTATATTAATCAAGTCACCATAGTAGCCATAATAGATTTTATATTATCAAGTCACCATAGTAGCCATAATAGATTTTATATTAATCAAGTCACCATAGTAGACATAATAGATTTTATATTAATAAAGCCACCATAGTAGACATAATAGATTTTATATTAATCAAGCCACCATAGTAGACATAATAGATTTTATATTAATCAAGTCACCATAGTAGACATAATAGATTTTATATTAATCAAGCCACCATAGTAGACATAATAGATTTTATATTAATCAAGTCACCATAGTAGACATAATAGATTTTATATTAATCAAGTAACCATAGTAGACATAATAGATTTTATATTAATCAAGTCACCATAGTAGACATAATAGATTTTATATTAATCAAGCCACCATAGTAGACATAATAGATTTTATATTAATAAAGTCACCATAGTAGCCATAATAGATTTTATATTAATCAAGTAACCATAGTAGACATAATAGATTTTATATTAATCAAGCCACCATAGTAGACATAATAGATTTTATATTAATCAAGCCACCATAGTAGACATAATAGATTTTATATTAATCAAGTCACCATAGTAGCCATAACAGATTTTATATTAATCAAGTCACCATAGTAGCCATAGTAGATTTTATATTAATCAAGTCACCATAGTAGCCATAGTAGATTTTATATTAATCAAGTCACCATAGTAGACATAATAGATTTTATATTAATCAAGTCACCATAGTAGCCATAATAGATTTTATATTAATCAAGTCACCATAGTAGACATAATAGATTTTATATTAATCAAGTCACCATAGTAGCCATAATAGATTTTATATTAATCAAGTCACAATAGTAGACATAATAGATTTTATATTAATCAAGTCACCATAGTAGCCATAACAGATTTTATATTAATCAAGTCACCATAGTAGACATAAAAGATTTTATATTAATCAAGCCACCATAGTAGACATAATAGATTGTATATTAATCAAGTCACCATAGTAGCCATAGTAGATTTTATATTAATCAAGCAACCATAGTAGACATAATGGATTTTATATTAATCAAGTCACCATAGTAGCCATAATAGATTTTATATTAATAAAGTCACCATAGTAGCCATAATAGATTTTATATTAATCAAGTAACCATAGTAGACATAATAGATTTTATATTAATCAAGTCACCATAGTAGACATAATAGATTTTATATTAATCAAGTCACCATAGTAGCCATAATAGATTTTATATTAATCAAGTCACCATAGTAGACATAATAGATTTTATATTAATCAAGTCACCATAGTAGCCATAATAGATTTTATATTAATCAAGTAACCATAGTAGACATAATAGATTTTATATTAATCAAGTCACCATAGTAGACATAATAGATTTTATATTAATCAAGTCACCATAGTAGACATAATAGATTTTATATTAATCAAGTTACCATAGTAGACATAATAGATTTTATATTAATGAAGTAACCATAGTAGACATAATAGATTTTATAGTAATCAAATCACCATAGTAGCCATAATAGATTTTATATTAATCAAGCCACCATAGTAGACATAATAGATTTTATATTAATCAAGTAACCATAGTAGACATAATAGATTTTATATTAATCAAGTCACCATAGTAGACATAATAGATTTTTTATTAATCAAGCCACCATAGTAGACATAATAGATTTTATATTAATCAAGCCACCATAGTAGACATAATAGATTTTATATTAATCAAGTCACCATAGTAGACATAATAGATTTTATATTAATCAAGTCACCATAGTAGCCATAATAGATTTTATATTAATCAAGCCACCATAGTAGACATAATAGATTTTATATTAATCAAGTCACCATAGTAGCCATAACAGATTTTATATTAATCAAGTCACCATAGTAGACATAATAGATTTTATATTAATCAAGCCACCATAGTAGACATAATAGATTGTATATTAATCAAGTCACCATAGTAGCCATAATAGATTTTATATTAATCAAGCCACCATAGTAGACATAATGGATTTTATATTAATCAAGTCACCATAGTAGCCATAATAGATTTTATATTAATCAAGTCACCATAGTAGACATAATAGATTTTATATTAATCAAGTCACCATAGTAGACATAATAGATTTTATATTAATCAAGTCACCATAGTAGCCATAATAGATTTTATATTAATCAAGTCACCATAGTAGACATAGTAGATTTTATATTAATGAAGTAACCATAGTAGACATAATAGATTTTATATTAATCAAGTCACCATAGTAGACATAATAGATTTTATATTAATCAAGCCACCATAGTAGACATAATAGATTTTATATTAATCAAGCCACCATAGTAGACATAATAGATTTTATATTAATCAAGTCACCATAGTAGCCATAACAGATTTTATATTAATCAAGTCACCATAGTAGACATAATAGATTTTATATTAATCAAGCCACCATAGTAGACATAATAGATTGTATATTAATCAAGTCACCATAGTAGCCATAATAGATTTTATATTAATCAAGCCACCATAGTAGACAAAATGGATTTTATATTAATCAAGTCACCATAGTAGCCATAATAGATTTTATATTAATCAAGTCACCATAGTAGCCATACTAGATTTTATATTAATCAAGCCACCATAGTAGACATAATAGATTTTATATTAATCAAGTCACCATAGTAGACATAATAGATTTTATATTAATCAAGTAACCATAGTAGACACAATAGATTTTATATTAATCAAGTCACCATAGTAGCCATAATAGATTTTATATTAATCAAGTCACCATAGTAGACATAATAGATTTTATATTAATCAAGTCACATTAGTAGCCATAATAGATTTTATATTAATCAAGTAACCATAGTAGACATAATAGATTTTATATTAATCAAGTCACCATAGTAGACATAATAGATTTTATATTAATCAAGTCACCATAGTAGACATAATAGATTTTATATTAATCAAGTCACCATAGTAGACATAATAGATTTTATATTAATGAAGTAACCATAGTAGACATAATAGATTTTATAGTAATCAAATCACCATAGTAGCCATAATAGATTTTATATTAATCAAGCCACCATAGTAGACATAATAGATTTTATATTAATCAAGTCACCATAGTAGACATAATAGATTTTATATTAATCAAGTCACCATAGTAGACATAATAGATTTTATATTAATCAAGTCACCATAGTAGCCATAATAGATTTTATATTAATCCAGCCACCATAGTAGACATAATAGATTTTATATTAATCAAGTCACCATAGTAGACATAATAGATTTTATATTAATCAAGTCACCATAGTAGCCATAATAGATTTTATATTAATCAAGCCACCATAGTAGACATAATAGATTTTATATTAATCAAGTCACCATATTAGCCATAACAGATTTTATATTAATCAAGTCACCATAGTAGACATAATAGATTTTATATTAAACAAGCCACCATAGTAGACATAATAGATTGTATATTAATCAAGTCACCATAGTAGCCATAATAGATTTTATATTAATCAAGCCACCATAGTAGACAAAATGGATTTTATATTAATCAAGTCACCATAGTAGACATAATAGATTTTATATTAATCAAGTCACCATAGTAGACATAGTAGATTTTATATTAATGAAGTAACCATAGTAGACATAATAGATTTTATATTAATCAAGTAACCATAGTAGCCATAATAGATTTTATATTAATCAAGTCACCATAGTAGACATAATAGATTTTATATTAATCAAGTCACCATAGTAGACATAGTAGATTTTATATTAATGAAGTAACCATAGTAGACATAATAGATTTTATATTAATCAAGTCACCATAGTAGACATAATAGATTTTATATTAATGAAGTAACCATAGTAGCCATAATAGATTTTATATTAATGAAGTAACCATAGTAGCCATAATAGATTTTATATTAATCAAGTCACCATAGTAGCCATAATAGATTTTATATTAATCAAGTCACCATAGTAGACATAATAGATTTTATATTAATCAAGTCACCATAGTAGCCATAATAGATTTTATATTAATCAAGTCACCATAGTAGACATAGTAGATTTTATATGAATGAAGTAACCATAGTAGACATAATAGATTTTATATTAATAAAGTCACCATAGTAGCCATAATAGATTTTATATTAATCAAGTCACCATAGTAGACATAATAGATTTTATATTAATCAAGTCACCATAGTAGCCATAATAGATTTTATATTAATCAAGTCACCATAGTAGCCATAACAGATTTTATATTAATCAAGTCACCATAGTAGACATAATAGATTTTATATTAATCAAGTCACCATAGTAGCCATAATAGATTTTATATTAATCAAGTCACCATAGTAGCCATAATAGATTTTATATTAATCAAGTCACCATAGTAGACATAATAGATTTTATATTAATCAAGCCACCATAGTAGACATAATAGATTTTATATTAATCAAGCCACCATAGTAGACATAATAGATTTTATATTAATCAAGTCACCATAGTAGACATAATAGATTTTATATTAATCAAGCCACCATAGTAGACATAATAGATTTTGTATTAATCAAGTCACCATAGTAGACATAATAGATTTTATATTAATCAAGCCACCATAGTAGACATAATAGATTTTCTATTAATCAAGTCACCATATTAGACATAATAGATTTTATATTAATCAAGCCACCATAGTAGACATAATAGATTTTATATTAATCAAGCCACCATAGTAGACATAATAGATTTTATATTAATCAAGTCACCATAGTAGCCATAACAGATTTTATATTAATCAAGTCACCATAGTAGACATAATAGATTTTATATTAATCAAGCCACCATAGTAGACATAATAGATTGTATATTAATCAAGTCACCATAGTAGCCATAATAGATTTTATATTAATCAAGCCACCATAGTAGACATAATGGATTTTATATTAATCAAGTCACCATAGTAGCCATAATAGATTTTATATTAATCAAGTCACCATAGTAGCCATAATAGATTTTATATTAATCAAGTAACCATAGTAGACATAATAGATTTTATATTAATCAAGTCACCATAGTAGACATAATAGATTTTATATTAATCAAGTAACCATAGTAGACATAATAGATTTTATATTAATCAAGTCACCATAGTAGCCATAATAGATTTTATATTAATCAAGTCACCATAGTAGACATAATAGATTTTATATTAATCAAGTCACCATAGTAGCCATAATAGATTTTATATTAATCAAGTAACCATAGTAGAAATAATAGATTTTATATTAATCAAGTCACCATAGTAGACATAATAGATTTTATATTAATCAAGTCACCATAGTAGACATAATAGATTTTATATTAATGAAGTAACCATAGTAGACATAATAGATTTTATAGTAATCAAATCACCATAGTAGCCATAATAGATTTTATATTAATCAAGCCACCATAGTAGACATAATAGATTTTATATTAATCAAGTAACCATAGTAGACATAATAGAATTTTATATTAATCAAGTCACCATAGTAGCCATAATAGATTTTATATTAATCAAGTCACCATAGTAGACATAATAGATTTTATATTAATCAAGTCACCATAGTAGCCATAATAGATTTTATATTAATCAAGTAACCATAGTAGACATAATAGATTTTATATTAATCAAGTCACCATAGTAGACATAATAGATTTTATATTAATCAAGTCACCATAGTAGACATAATAGATTTTATATTAATCAAGTCACCATAGTAGACATAATAGATTTTATATTAATGAAGTAACCATAGTAGACATAATAGATTTTATAGAAATCAAATCACCATAGTAGCCATAATAGATTTTATATTAATCAAGCCACCATAGTAGACATAATAGATTTTATATTAATCAAGTCACCATAGTAGACATAATAGATTTTATATTAATCAAGTCACCATAGTAGACATAATAGATTTTATATTAATCAAGTCACCATAGTAGCCATAATAGATTTTATATTAGTCCAGCCACCATAGTAGACATAATAGATTTTATATTAATCAAGTCACCATAGTAGACATAATAGATTTTATATTAATCAAGTCACCATAGTAGCCATAATAGATTTTATATTAATCAAGCCACCATAGTAGACATAATAGATTTTATATTAATCAAGTCACCATATTAGCCATAACAGATTTTATATTAATCAAGTCACCATAGTAGACATAATAGATTTTATATTAAACAAGCCACCATAGTAGACATAATAGATTGTATATTAATCAAGTCACCATAGTAGCCATAATAGATTTTATATTAATCAAGCCACCATAGTAGACAAAATGGATTTTATATTAATCAAGTCACCATAGTAGACATAATAGATTTTATATTAATCAAGTCACCATAGTAGACATAGTAGATTTTATATTAATGAAGTAACCATAGTAGACATAGTAGATTTTATATTAATCAAGTAACCATAGTAGCCATAATAGATTTTATATTAATCAAGTCACCATAGTAGACATAATAGATTTTATATTAATCAAGTCACCATAGTAGACATAGTAGATTTTATATTAATGAAGTAACCATAGTAGACATAATAGATTTTATATTAATCAAGTCACCATAGTAGACATAATAGATTTTATATTAATGAAGTAACCATAGTAGCCATAATAGATTTTATATTAATGAAGTAACACTAGTAGCCATAATAGATTTTATATTAATCAAGTCACCATAGTAGCCATAATAGATTTTATATTAATCAAGTCACCATAGTAGACATAATAGATTTTATATTAATCAAGTCACCATAGTAGCCATAATAGATTTTATATTAATCAAGTCACCATAGTAGACATAGTAGATTTTATATGAATGAAGTAACCATAGTAGACATAATAGATTTTATATTAATAAAGTCACCATAGTAGCCATAATAGATTTTATATTAATCAAGTCACCATAGTAGACATAATAGATTTTATATTAATCAAGTCACCATAGTAGCCATAATAGATTTTATATTAATCAAGTCACCATAGTAGCCATAACAGATTTTATATTAATCAAGTCACCATAGTAGACATAATAGATTTTATATTAATCAAGTCACCATAGTAGCCATAATAGATTTTATATTAATCAAGTCACCATAGTAGCCATAATAGATTTTATATTAATCAAGTCACCATAGTAGACATAATAGATTTTATATTAATCAAGCCACCATAGTAGACATAATAGATTTTATATTAATCAAGCCACCATAGTAGACATAATAGATTTTATATTAATCAAGTCACCATAGTAGACATAATAGATTTTATATTAATCAAGCCACCATAGTAGACATAATAGATTTTGTATTAATCAAGTCACCATAGTAGACATAATAGATTTTATATTAATCAAGCCACCATAGTAGACATAATAGATTTTCTATTAATCAAGTCACCATATTAGACATAATAGATTTTATATTAATCAAGCCACCATAGTAGACATAATAGATTTTATATTAATCAAGCCACCATAGTAGACATAATAGATTTTATATTAATCAAGTCACCATAGTAGCCATAACAGATTTTATATTAATCAAGTAACCATAGTAGACATAATAGATTTTATATTAATCAAGCCACCATAGTAGACATAATAGATTGTATATTAATCAAGTCACCATAGTAGCCATAATAGATTTTATATTAATCAAGCCACCATAGTAGACATAATGGATTTTATATTAATCAAGTCACCATAGTAGCCATAATAGATTTTATATTAATCAAGTCACCATAGTAGCCATAATAGATTTTATATTAATCAAGTAACCATAGTAGACATAATAGATTTTATATTAATCAAGTCACCATAGTAGACATAATAGATTTTATATTAATCAAGTAACCATAGTAGACATAATAGATTTTATATTAATCAAGTCACCATAGTAGCCATAATAGATTTTATATTAATCAAGTCACCATAGTAGACATAATAGATTTTATATTAATCAAGTCACCATAGTAGCCATAATAGATTTTATATTAATCAAGTAACCATAGTAGAAATAATAGATTTTATATTAATCAAGTCACCATAGTAGACATAATAGATTTTATATTAATCAAGTCACCATAGTAGACATAATAGATTTTATATTAATCAAGTCACCATAGTAGACATAATAGATTTTATATTAATGAAGTAACCATAGTAGACATAATAGATTTTATAGTAATCAAATCACCATAGTAGCCATAATAGATTTTATATTAATCAAGCCACCATAGTAGACATAATAGATTTTATATTAATCAAGTAACCATAGTAGACATAATAGAATTTTATATTAATCAAGTCACCATAGTAGCCATAATAGATTTTATATTAATCAAGTCACCATAGTAGACATAATAGATTTTATATTAATCAAGTCACCATAGTAGCCATAATAGATTTTATATTAATCAAGTAACCATAGTAGACATAATAGATTTTATATTAATCAAGTCACCATAGTAGACATAATAGATTTTATATTAATCAAGTCACCATAGTAGACATAATAGATTTTATATTAATCAAGTCACCATAGTAGACATAATAGATTTTATATTAATGAAGTAACCATAGTAGACATAATAGATTTTATAGAAATCAAATCACCATAGTAGCCATAATAGATTTTATATTAATCAAGCCACCATAGTAGACATAATAGATTTTATATTAATCAAGTCACCATAGTAGACATAATAGATTTTATATTAATCAAGTCACCATAGTAGACATAATAGATTTTATATTAATCAAGTCACCATAGTAGCCATAATAGATTTTATATTAGTCCAGCCACCATAGTAGACATAATAGATTTTATATTAATCAAGTCACCATAGTAGACATAATAGATTTTATATTAATCAAGTCACCATAGTAGCCATAATAGATTTTATATTAATCAAGCCACCATAGTAGACATAATAGATTTTATATTAATCAAGTCACCATAGTAGCCATAACAGATTTTATATTAATCAAGTCACCATAGTAGACATAATAGATTTTATATTAATCAAGCCACCATAGTAGACATAATAGATTGTATATTAATCAAGTCACCATAGTAGCCATAATAGATTTTATATTAATCAAGCCACCATAGTAGACATAATGGATTTTATATTAATCAAGTCACCATAGTAGACATAATAGATTTTATATTAATCAAGTCACCATAGTAGACATAGTAGATTTTATATTAATGAAGTAACCATAGTAGACATAGTAGATTTTATATTAATCAAGTAACCATAGTAGCCATAATAGATTTTATATTAATCAAGTCACCATAGTAGACATAATAGATTTTATATTAATCAAGTCACCATAGTAGACATAGTAGATTTTATATTAATGAAGTAACCATAGTAGACATAATAGATTTTATATTAATCAAGTAACCATAGTAGACATAATTGATTTTATATTAATGAAGTAACCATAGTAGCCATAATAGATTTTATATTAATGAAGTAACACTAGTAGCCATAATAGATTTTATATTAATCAAGTCACCATAGTAGCCATAATAGATTTTATATTAATCAAGTCACCATAGTAGACATAATAGATTTTATATTAATCAAGTCACCATAGTAGCCATAATAGATTTTATATTAATCAAGTCACCATAGTAGACATAGTAGATTTTATATGAATGAATTAACCATAGTAGACATAATAGATTTTATATTAATAAAGTCACCATAGTAGCCATAATAGATTTTATATTAATCAAGTCACCATATTAGACATAATAGATTTTATATTAATCAAGTCACCATAGTAGCCATAATAGATTTTATATTAATCAAGTCACAATAGTAGCCATAACAGATTTTATATTAATCAAGTCACCATAGTAGACATAATAGATTTTATATTAATCAAGTCACCATAGTAGCCATAATAGATTTTATATTAATCAAGTAACCATAGTAGCCATAATAGATTTTATATTAATCAAGTCACCATAGTAGACATAATAGATTTTATATTAATCAAGCCACCATAGTAGACATAATAGATTTTATATTAATCAAGCCACCATAGTAGACATAATAGATTTTATATTAATCAAGTCACCATAGTAGACATAATAGATTTTATATTAATCAAGCCACCATAGTAGACATAATAGATTTTATATTAATCAAGTCACCATAGTAGACATAATAGATTTTATATTAATCAAGCCACCATAGTAGACATAATAGATTTTATATTAATCAAGTCACCATAGTAGACATAATAGATTTTATATTAATCAAGCCACAATAGTAGACATAATAGATTTTATATTAATCAAGCCACCATAGTAGACATAATAGATTTTATATTAATCAAGTCACCATAGTAGCCATAACAGATTTTATATTAATCAAGTCACCATAGTAGACATAATAGATTTTATATTAATCAAGCCACCATAGTAGACATAATAGATTGTATATTAATCAAGTCACCATAGTAGCCATAATAGATTTTATATTAATCAAGCCACCATAGTAGACATAATAGATTTTATATTAATCAAGTCACCATAGTAGCCATAACAGATTTTATATTAATCAAGTCACCATAGTAGACATAATAGATTTTATATTAATCAAGTCACCATAGTAGACATAGTAGATTTTATATTAATGAAGTAACAATAGTAGACATAATAGATTTTATATTAATCAAGTAACCATAGTAGCCATAATAGATTTTATATTAATCAAGTCACCATAGTAGACATAATAGATTTTATATTAATCAAGTCACCATAGTAGACATAGTAGATTTTATATTCATCAAGTCACCATAGTAGACATAATAGATTTTATATTAATCAAGTCACCATAGTAGACATAATAGATTTTATATTAATGAAGTAACCATAGTAGCCATAATAGATTTTATATTAATCAAGTCACCATAGTAGCCATAATAGATTTTATATTAATCAAGTCACCATAGTAGACATAATAGATTTTATATTAATCAAGTCACCATAGTAGCCATAATAGATTTTATATTAATCAAGTCACCATAGTAGACATAGTAGATTTTATATTAATGAAGTAACCATAGTAGACATAATAGATTTTATATTAATCAAGTCACCATAGTAGCCATAATAGATTTTATATTAATCAAGTCACCATAGTAGACATAATCGATTTTATATTAATCAAGTCACCATAGTAGACATAGTAGATTTTATATTAATGAAGTAACCATAGTAGACATAATAGATTTTATATTAATCAAGTAACCATAGTAGCCATAATAGATTTTATATTAATCAAGTCACCATAGTAGACATAATAGATTTTATATTAATCAAGTCACCATAGTAGACATAGTAGATTTTATATTAATGAAGTAACCATAGTAGACATAATAGATTTTATATTAATCAAGTAACCATAGTAGACATAATTGATTTTATATTAATGAAGTAACCATAGTAGCCATAATAGATTTTATATTAATGAAGTAACACTAGTAGCCATAATAGATTTTATATTAATCAAGTCACCATAGTAGCCATAATAGATTTTATATTAATCAAGTCACCATAGTAGACATAATAGATTTTATATTAATCAAGTCACCATAGTAGCCATAATAGATTTTATATTAATCAAGTCACCATAGTAGACATAGTAGATTTTATATGAATGAATTAACCATAGTAGACATAATAGATTTTATATTAATAAAGTCACCATAGTAGCCATAATAGATTTTATATTAATCAAGTCACCATATTAGACATAATAGATTTTATATTAATCAAGTCACCATAGTAGCCATAATAGATTTTATATTAATCAAGTCACCATAGTAGCCATAACAGATTTTATATTAATCAAGTCACCATAGTAGACATAATAGATTTTATATTAATCAAGTCACCATAGTAGCCATAATAGATTTTATATTAATCAAGTAACCATAGTAGCCATAATAGATTTTATATTAATCAAGTCACCATAGTAGACATAATAGATTTTATATTAATCAAGCCACCATAGTAGACATAATAGATTTTATATTAATCAAGCCACCATAGTAGACATAATAGATTTTATATTAATCAAGTCACCATAGTAGACATAATAGATTTTATATTAATCAAGCCACCATAGTAGACATAATAGATTTTATATTAATCAAGTCACCATAGTAGACATAATAGATTTTATATTAATCAAGCCACCATAGTAGACATAATAGATTTTATATTAATCAAGTCACCATAGTAGACATAATAGATTTTATATTAATCAAGCCACAATAGTAGACATAATAGATTTTATATTAATCAAGCCACCATAGTAGACATAATAGATTTTATATTAATCAAGTCACCATAGTAGCCATAACAGATTTTATATTAATCAAGTCACCATAGTAGACATAATAGATTTTATATTAATCAAGCCACCATAGTAGACATAATAGATTGTATATTAATCAAGTCACCATAGTAGCCATAATAGATTTTATATTAATCAAGCCACCATAGTAGACATAATAGATTTTATATTAATCAAGTCACCATAGTAGCCATAACAGATTTTATATTAATCAAGTCACCATAGTAGACATAATAGATGTTATATTAATCAAGCCACCATAGTAGACATAATAGATTGTATATTAATCAAGTCACCATAGTAGCCATAATAGATTTTATATTAATCAAGCCACCATAGTAGACATAATGGATTTTATATTAATCAAGTCACCATAGTAGACATAATAGATTTTATATTAATCAAGTCACCATAGTAGACATAGTAGATTTTATATTAATGAAGTAACAATAGTAGACATAATAGATTTTATATTAATCAAGTAACCATAGTAGCCATAATAGATTTTATATTAATCAAGTCACCATAGTAGACATAATAGATTTTATTTTAATCAAGTCACCATAGTAGACATAGTAGATTTTATATTCATCAAGTCACCATAGTAGACATAATAGATTTTATATTAATCAAGTCACCATAGTAGACATAATAGATTTTATATTAATGAAGTAACCATAGTAGCCATAATAGATTTTATATTAATCAAGTCACCATAGTAGCCATATTAGATTTTATATTAATCAAGTCACCATAGTAGACATAATAGATTTTATATTAATCAAGTCACCATAGTAGCCATAATAGATTTTATATTAATCAAGTCACCATAGTAGACATAGTAGATTTTATATTAATGAAGTAACCATAGTAGACATAATAGATTTTATATTAATCAAGTCACCATAGTAGCCATAATAGATTTTATATTAATCAAGTCACCATAGTAGACATAATAGATTTTATATTAATCAAGTAACCATAGTAGACATAGTAGATTTTATATTAATGAAGTAACCATAGTAGACATAATAGATTTTATATTAATCAAGTCACCATAGTAGACATAATAGATTTTATATTAATGAAGTAACCATAGTAGACATAATAGATTTTATATTAATCAAGTCACCATAGTAGACATAATAGATTTTATATTAATCAAGCCACCATAGTAGACATAATAGATTTTATATTAATCAAGTCACCATAGTAGACATAATAGATTTTATATTAATCAAGTCACCATAGTAGACATAATAGATTTTATATTAATGAAGTAACCATAGTAGACATAATAGATTTTATATTAATCAAGTCACCATAGTAGACATAATAGATTTTATATTAATCAAGTCACCATAGTAGACATAATAGATTTTATATTAATCAAGTCACAATAGTAGCAATAGTAGATTTTATATTAATCGAGTCACCATAGTAGCCATAATAGATTTTATATTAATCAAGCCACCATAGTAGACATAATAGATTTTATATTAATCAAGTCACCATAGTAGCCATAACAGATTTTATATTAATCAAGTCACCATAGTAGACATAATAGATTTTATATTAATCAAGCCACCATAGTAGACATAATAGATTGTATATTAATCAAGTCACCATAGTAGCCATAATAGATTTTATATTAATCAAGCCACCATAGTAGACATAATGGATTTTATATTAATCAAGTCACCATAGTAGCCATAATAGATTTTATATTAATCAAGTCACCATAGTAGACATGGTAGATTTTATATTAATGAAGTAACCATAGTAGACATAATAGATTTTATATTAATCAAGTAACCATAGTAGCCATAATAGATTTTATATTAATCAAGTCACCATAGTAGACATAATAGATTTTATATTAATCAAGTCACCATAGTAGACATTGTAGATTTTATATTAATGAAGTAACCATAGTAGACATAATAGATTTTATATTAATCAAGTCACCATAGTAGACATAATAGATTTTATATTAATGAAGTAACCATAGTAGCCATAATAGATTTTATATTAATCAAGTCACCATAGTAGCCATAATAGATTTTATATTAATCAAGTCACCATAGTAGACATAATAGATTTTATATTAATCAAGTCACCATAGTAGCCATAATAGATTTTATATTAATCAAGTCACCATAGTAGACATAGTAGATTTTATATTAATGAAGTAACCATAGTAGACATAATAGATTTTATATTAATCAAGTCACCATAGATGCCATAATTGATTTTATATTAATCAAGTCACCATAGTAGACATAATAGATTTTATATTAATCAAGTCACCATAGTAGACATAGTAGATTTTATATTAATGAAGTAACCATAGTAGACATAATAGATTTTATATTAATCAAGTCACCATAGTAGCCATAATAGATTTTATATTAATCAAGTCACCATAGTAGCCATAATAGATTTTATATTATCAAGTCACCATAGTAGCCATAATAGATTTTATATTAATCCAGTCACCATAGTAGACATAATAGATTTTATATTAATCAAGCCACCATAGTAGACATAATAGATTTTATATTAATCATGCCACCATAGTAGACATAATAGATTTTATATTAATCAAGTCACCATAGTAGACATAATAGATTTTATATATATCAAGCCACCATAGTAGACATAATAGATTTTATATTAATCAAGTCACCATAGTAGACATAATAGATTTTATATTAATCAAGTAACCATAGTAGACATAATAGATTTTATATTAATCAAGTCACCATAGTAGACATAATAGATTTTGTATTAATCAAGCCACCATAGTAGACATAATAGATTTTATATTAATAAAGTCACCATAGTAGCCATAATAGATTTTATATTAATCAAGTAACCATAGTAGACATAATAGATTTTATATTAATCAAGCCACCATAGTAGACATAATAGATTTTATATTAATCAAGCCACCATAGTAGACATAATAGATTTTATATTAATCAAGTCACCATAGTAGCCATAACAGATTTTATATTAATCAAGTCACCATAGTAGCCATAGTAGATTTTATATTAATCAAGTCACCATAGTAGCCATAGTAGATTTTATATTAATCAAATCACCATAGTAGCCATAATAGATTTTATATTAATCAAGCCACCATAGTAGACATAATAGATTTTATATTAATCAAGTCACCATAGTAGACATAATAGATTTTATATTAATCAAGTCACCATAGTAGACATAATAGATTTTATATTAATCAAGTCACCATAGTAGCCATAATAGATTTTATATTAATCCAGCCACCATAGTAGACATAATAGATTTTATATTAATCAAGTCACCCTAGTAGACATAATAGATTTTATATTAATCAAGTCACCATAGTAGCCATAATAGATTTTATATTAATCAAGCCACCATAGTAGACATAATAGATTTTATACTAATCAAGTCATCATAGTAGCCATAACAGATTTTATATTAATCAAGTCACCATAGTAGACATAATAGATGTTATATTAATCAAGCCACCATAGTAGACATAATAGATTGTATATTAATCTAGTCACCATAGTAGCCATAATAGATTTTATATTAATCAAGCCACCATAGTAGACATAATGGATTTTATATTAATCAAGTCACCATAGTAGACATAATAGATTTTATATTAATCAAGTCACCATAGTAGACATAGTAGATTTTATATTAATGAAGTAACCATAGTAGACATAATAGATTTTATATTAATCAAGTAACCATAGTAGCCATAATAGATTTTATATTAATCAAGTCACCATAGTAGACATAATAGATTTTATATTAATCAAGTCACCATAGTAGACATAGTAGATTTTATATTCATCAAGTAACCATAGTAGACATAATAGATTTTATATTAATCAAGTCACCATAGTAGACATAATAGATTTTATATTAATGAAGTAACCATAGTAGCCATAATAGATTTTATATTAATCAAGTCACCATAGTAGCCATAATAGATTTTATATTAATCAAGTCACCATAGTAGACATAATAGATTTTATATTAATCAAGTCACCATAGTAGCCATAATAGATTTTATATTAATCAAGTCACCATAGTAGACATAGTAGATTTTATATTAATGAAGTAACCATAGTAGATATAATAGATTTTATATTAATCAAGTCACCATAGTAGCCATAATAGATTTTATATTAATCAAGTCACCATAGTAGACATAATAGATTTTATATTAATCAAGTCACCATAGTAGACATAGTAGATTTTATATTAATGAAGTAACCATAGTAGACATAATAGATTTTATATTAATCAAGTCACCATAGTAGACATAATAGATTTTATATTAATGAAGTAACCATAGTAGACATAATAGATTTTATATTAATCAAGTCCCCATAGTAGACATAATAGATTTTATATTAATGAAGTAACCATAGTAGACATAATAGATTTTATATTAATCAAGTCACTATAGTAGACATAATAGATTTTATATTAATCAAGTCACCATAGTAGACATAATAGATTTTATATTAATGAAGTAACCATAGTAGACATAATAGATTTTATATTAATCAAGTCACCATAGTAGACATAATAGATTTTATATTAATCAAGTCACCATAGTAGACATAATAGATTTTATATTAATCAAGTCACCATAGTAGCAATAGTAGATTTTATATTAATCGAGTCACCATAGTAGCCATAATAGATTTTATATTAATCAAGCCACCATAGTAGACATAATAGATTTTATATTAATCAAGTCACCATAGTAGCCATAACAGATTTTATATTAATGAAGTCACCATAGTAGACATAATAGATTTTATATTAATCAAGCCACCATAGTAGACATAATAGATTGTATATTAATCAAGTCACCATAGTAGCCATAATAGATTTTATATTAATCAAGCCACCATAGTAGACATAATGGATTTTATATTAATCAAGTCACCATAGTAGCCATAATAGATTTTATATTAATCAAGTCACCATAGAAGACATAGTAGATTTTATATTAATGAAGTAACCATAGTAGACATAATAGATTTTATATTAATCAAGTAACCATAGTAGCCATAATAGATTTTATATTAATCAAGTCACCATAGTAGACATAATAGATTTTATATTAATCAAGTCACCATAGTAGACATAGTAGATTTTATATTAATGAAGTAACCATAGTAGACATAATAGATTTTATATTAATCAAGTCACCATAGTAGACATAATAGATTTTATATTAATGAAGTAACCATAGTAGCCATAATAGATTTTATATTAATCAAGTCACCATAGTAGCCATAATAGATTTTATATTAATCAAGTCACCATAGTAGACATAATAGATTTTATATTAATCAAGTCACCATAGTAGCCATAATAGATTTTATATTAATCAAGTCACCATAGTAGACATAGTAGATTTTATATTAATGAAGTAACCATAGTAGACATAATAGATTTTATATTAATCAAGTCACCATAGATGCCATAATTGATTTTATATTAATCAAGTCACCATAGTAGACATAATAGATTTTATATTAATCAAGTCACCATAGTAGACATAGTAGATTTTATATTAATGAAGTCACCATAGTAGCCATAATAGATTTTATATTATCAAGTCACCATAGTAGCCATAATAGATTTTATATTAATCAAGTCACCATAGTAGACATAATAGATTTTATATTAATCAAGCCACCATAGTAGACATAATAGATTTTATATTAATCAAGCCACCATAGTAGACATAATAGATTTTATATTAATCAAGTCACCATAGTAGACATAATAGATTTTATATATATCAAGCCACCATAGTAGACATAATAGATTTTATATTAATCAAGTCACCATAGTAGACATAATAGATTTTATATTAATCAAGTAACCATAGTAGACATAATAGATTTTATATTAATCAAGTCACCATAGTAGACATAATAGATTTTATATTAATAAAGCCACCATAGTAGACATAATAGATTTTATATTAATCAAGCCACCATAGTAGACATAATAGATTTTATATTAATCAAGTCACCATAGTAGCCATAACAGATTTTATATTAATCAAGTCACCATAGTAGCCATAGTAGATTTTATATTAATCAAGTCACCATAGTAGACATAGTAGATTTTATATTAATCAAATCACCATAGTAGACATAATAGATTTTATATTAATCAAGCCACCATAGTAGACATAATAGATTTTATATTAATCAAGTCACCATAGTAGACATAATAGATTTTATATTAATCAAGTCACCATAGTAGACATAATAGATTTTATATTAATCAAGTCACCATAGTAGCCATAATAGATTTTATATTAATCCAGCCACCATAGTAGACATAATAGATTTTATATTAATCAAGTCACCATAGTAGACATAATAGATTTTATATTAATCAAGTAACCATAGTAGCCATAATAGATTTTATATTAATCAAGCCACCATAGTAGACATAATAGATTTTATATTAATCAAGAAACCATAGTAGCCATAACAGATTTTATATTAATCAAGTCACCATAGTAGACATAATAGATGTTATATTAATCAAGCCACCATAGTAGACATAATAGATTGTATATTAATCTAGTCACCATAGTAGCCATAATAGATTTTATATTAATCAAGCCACCATAGTAGACATAATGGATTTTATATTAATCAAGTCACCATAGTAGACATAATAGATTTTATATTAATCAAGTCACCATAGTAGACATAGTAGATTTTATATTAATGAAGTAACCATAGTAGACATAGTAGATTTTATATTAATGAAGTAACCATAGTAGACATAATAGATTTTATATTAATCAAGTCACCATAGTAGACATAATAGATTTTATATTAATGAAGTAATCATAGTAGCCATAATAGATTTTATATTAATCAAGTCACCATAATAGCCATAATAGAATTTATATTAATCAAGTCACCATAGTAGACATAATAGATTTTATATTAATCAAGTCACCATAGTAGCCATAATAGATTTTATATTAATCAAGTCACCATAGTAGACATAGTAGATTTTATATTAATGAAGTAACCATAGTAGACATAATAGATTTTATATTAATAAAGTCACCATAGATGCCATAATTGATTTTATATTAATCAAGTCACCATAGTAGACATAATAGATTTTATATTAATCAAGTCACCATAGTAGACATAGTAGATTTTATATTAATGAAGTAACCATAGTAGACATAATAGATTTTATATTAATCAAGTCACCATAGTAGCCATAATAGATTTTATATTAATCAAGTCACCATAGTAGCCATAATAGATTTTATATTATCAAGTCACCATAGTAGCCATAATAGATTTTATATTAATCAAGTCACCATAGTAGACATAATAGATTTTATATTAATCAAGCCACCATAGTAGACATAATAGATTTTATATTAATCAAGCCACCATAGTAGACATAATAGATTTTATATTAATCAAGTCACCATAGTAGACATAATAGATTTTATATATATCAAGCCACCATAGTAGACATAATAGATTTTATATTAATCAAGTCACCATAGTAGACATAATAGATTTTATATTAATCAAGTAACCATAGTAGACATAATAGATTTTATATTAATCAAGTCACCATAGTAGACATAATAGATTTTGTATTAATCAAGCCACCATAGTAGACATAATAGATTTTATATTAATAAAGTCACCATAGTAGCCATAATAGATTTTATATTAATCAAGTAACCATAGTAGACATAATAGATTTTATATTAATCAAGCCACCATAGTAGACATAATAGATTTTATATTAATCAAGCCACCATAGTAGACATAATAGATTTTATATTAATCAAGTCACCATAGTAGCCATAACAGATTTTATATTAATCAAGTAACCATAGTAGCCATAGTAGATTTTATATTAATCAAGTCACCATAGTAGCCATAGTAGATTTAATATTAATCAAATCACCATAGTAGCCATAATAGATTTTATATTAATCAAGCCACCATAGTAGACATAATAGATTTTATATTAATCAAGTCACCATAGTAGACATAATAGATTTTATATTAATCAAGTCACCATAGTAGACATAATAGATTTTATATTAATCAAGTCACCATAGTAGCCATAATAGATTTTATATTAATCCAGCCACCATAGTAGACATAATAGATTTTATATTTATCAAGTCACCATAGTAGACATAATAGATTTTATATTAATCAAGTCACCATAGTAGCCATAATAGATTTTATATTAATCAAGCCACCATAGTAGACATAATAGATTTTATATTAATCAAGTCACCATAGTAGCCATAACAGATTTTATATTAATCAAGTCACCATAGTAGACATAATAGATGTTATATTAATCAAGCCACCATAGTAGACATAATAGATTGTATATTAATCTAGTCACCATAGTAGCCATAATAGATTTTATATTAATCAAGCCACCATAGTAGACATAATGGATTTTATATTAATCAAGTCACCATAGTAGACATAATAGATTTTATATTAATCAAGTCACCATAGTAGACATAGTAGATTTTATATTAATGAAGTAACCATAGTAGACATAATAGATTTTATATTAATCAAGTAACCATAGTAGCCATAATAGATTTTATATTAATCAAGTCACCATAGTAGACATAATAGATTTTATATTAATCAAGTCACCATAGTAGACATAGTAGATTTTATATTCATCAAGTAACCATAGTAGACATAATAGATTTTATATTAATCAAGTCACCATAGTAGACATAATAGATTTTATATTAATGAAGTAACCATAGTAGCCATAATAGATTTTATATTAATCAAGTCACCATAGTAGCCATAATAGATTTTATATTAATCAAGTCACCATAGTAGACATAATAGATTTTATATTAATCAAGTCACCATAGTAGCCATAATAGATTTTATATTAATCAAGTCACCATAGTAGACATAGTAGATTTTATATTAATGAAGTAACCATAGTAGACATAATAGATTTTATATTAATCAAGTCACCATAGTAGCCATAATAGATTTTATATTAATCAAGTCACCATAGTAGACATAATAGATTTTATATTAATCAAGTCACCATAGTAGACATAGTAGATTTTATATTAATGAAGTAACCATAGTAGACATAATAGATTTTATATTAATCAAGTCACCATAGTAGACATAATAGATTTTATATTAATGAAGTAACCATAGTAGACATAATAGATTTTATATTAATCAAGTCACCATAGTAGACATAATAGATTTTATATTAATGAAGTAACCATAGTAGACATAATAGATTTTATATTAATCAAGTCACTATAGTAGACATAATAGATTTTATATTAATCAAGTCACCATAGTAGACATAATAGATTTTATATTAATGAAGTAACCATAGTAGACATAATAGATTTTATATTAATCAAGTCACCATAGTAGACATAATAGATTTTATATTAATCAAGTCACCATAGTAGACATAATAGATTTTATATTAATCAAGTCACCATAGGAGCAATAGTAGATTTTATATTAATCGAGTCACCATAGTAGCCATAATAGATTTTATATTAATCAAGCCACCATAGTAGACATAATAGATTTTATATTAATCAAGTCACCATAGTAGCCATAACAGATTTTATATTAATCAAGTCACCATAGTAGACATAATAGATTTTATATTAATCAAGCCACCATAGTAGACATAATAGATTGTATATTAATCAAGTCACCATAGTAGCCATAATAGATTTTATATTAATCAAGCCACCATAGTAGACATAATGGATTTTATATTAATCAAGTCACCATAGTAGCCATAATAGATTTTATATTAATCAAGTCACCATAGTAGACATAGTAGATTTTATATTAATGAAGTAACCATAGTAGACATAATAGATTTTATATTAATCAAGTAACCATAGTAGCCATAATAGATTTTATATTAATCAAGTCACCATAGTAGACATAATAGATTTTATATTAATCAAGTCACCATAGTAGACATAGTAGATTTTATATTAATGAAGTAACCATAGTAGACATAATAGATTTTATATTAATCAAGTCACCATAGTAGACATAATAGATTTTATATTAATGAAGTAACCATAGTAGCCATAATAGATTTTATATTAATCAAGTCACCATAGTAGCCATAATAGATTTTATATTAATCAAGTCACCATAGTAGACATAATAGATTTTATATTAATCAAGTCACCATAGTAGCCATAATAGATTTTATATTAATCAAGTCACCATAGTAGACATAGTAGATTTTATATTAATGAAGTAACCATAGTAGACATAATAGATTTTATATTAATCAAGTCACCATAGATGCCATAATTGATTTTATATTAATCAAGTCACCATAGTAGACATAATAGATTTTATATTAATCAAGTCACCATAGTAGACATAGTAGATTTTATATTAATGAAGTAACCATAGTAGACATAATAGATTTTATATTAATCAAGTCACCATAGTAGCCATAATAGATTTTATATTAATCAAGTCACCATAGTAGCCATAATAGATTTTATATTATCAAGTCACCATAGTAGCCATAATAGATTTTATATTAATCAAGTCACCATAGTAGACATAATAGATTTTATATTAATAAAGCCACCATAGTAGACATAATAGATTTTATATTAATCAAGCCACCATAGTAGACATAATAGATTTTATATTAATCAAGTCACCATAGTAGACATAATAGATTTTATATTAATCAAGCCACCATAGTAGACATAATAGATTTTATATTAATCAAGTCACCATAGTAGACATAATAGATTTTATATTAATCAAGTAACCATAGTAGACATAATAGATTTTATATTAATCAAGTCACCATAGTAGACATAATAGATTTTATATTAATCAAGCCACCATAGTAGACATAATAGATTTTATATTAATAAAGTCCCTATAGTAGCCATAATAGATTTTATATTAATCAAGTAACCATAGTAGACATAATAGATTTTATATTAATCAAGCCACCATAGTAGACATAATAGATTTTATATTAATCAAGCCACCATAGTAGACATAATAGATTTTATATTAATCAAGTCACCATAGTAGCCATAACAGATTTTATATTAATCAAGTCACCATAGTAGCCATAGTAGATTTTATATTAATCAAGTCACCATAGTAGCCATAGTAGATTTTATATTAATCAAGTCACCATAGTAGACATAATAGATTTTATATTAATCAAGTCACCATAGTAGCCATAATAGATTTTATATTAATCAAGTCACCATAGTAGACATAATAGATTTTATATTAATCAAGTCACCATAGTAGCCATAATAGATTTTATATTAATCAAGTCACAATAGTAGACATAATAGATTTTATATTAATCAAGTCACCATAGTAGCCATAACAGATTTTATATTAATCAAGTCACCATAGTAGACATAAAAGATTTTATATTAATCAAGCCACCATAGTAGACATAATAGATTGTATATTAATCAAGTCACCATAGTAGCCATAGTAGATTTTATATTAATCAAGCAACCATAGTAGACATAATGGATTTTATATTAATCAAGTCACCATAGTAGCCATAATAGATTTTATATTAATAAAGTCACCATAGTAGCCATAATAGATTTTATATTAATCAAGTAACCATAGTAGACATAATAGATTTTATATTAATCAAGTCACCATAGTAGACATAATAGATTTTATATTAATCAAGTCACCATAGTAGCCATAATAGATTTTATATTAATCAAGTCACCATAGTAGACATAATAGATTTTATATTAATCAAGTCACCATAGTAGCCATAATAGATTTTATATTAATCAAGTAACCATAGTAGACATAATAGATTTTATATTAATCAAGTCACCATAGTAGACATAATAGATTTTATATTAATCAAGTCACCATAGTAGACATAATAGATTTTATATTAATCAAGTTACCATAGTAGACATAATAGATTTTATATTAATGAAGTAACCATAGTAGACATAATAGATTTTATAGTAATCAAATCACCATAGTAGCCATAATAGATTTTATATTAATCAAGCCACCATAGTAGACATAATAGATTTTATATTAATCAAGTAACCATAGTAGACATAATAGATTTTATATTAATCAAGTCACCATAGTAGACATAATAGATTTTTTATTAATCAAGCCACCATAGTAGACATAATAGATTTTATATTAATCAAGCCACCATAGTAGACATAATAGATTTTATATTAATCAAGTCACCATAGTAGACATAATAGATTTTATATTAATCAAGTCACCATAGTAGCCATAATAGATTTTATATTAATCAAGCCACCATAGTAGACATAATAGATTTTATATTAATCAAGTCACCATAGTAGCCATAACAGATTTTATATTAATCAAGTCACCATAGTAGACATAATAGATTTTATATTAATCAAGCCACCATAGTAGACATAATAGATTGTATATTAATCAAGTCACCATAGTAGCCATAATAGATTTTATATTAATCAAGCCACCATAGTAGACATAATGGATTTTATATTAATCAAGTCACCATAGTAGCCATAATAGATTTTATATTAATCAAGTCACCATAGTAGACATAATAGATTTTATATTAATCAAGTCACCATAGTAGACATAATAGATTTTATATTAATCAAGTCACCATAGTAGCCATAATAGATTTTATATTAATCAAGTCACCATAGTAGACATAGTAGATTTTATATTAATGAAGTAACCATAGTAGACATAATAGATTTTATATTAATCAAGTAACCATAGTAGCCATAATAGATTTTATATTAATCAAGTCACCATAGTAGACATAATAGATTTTATATTAATCAAGTCACCATAGTAGACATAGTAGATTTTATATTAATGAAGTAACCATAGTAGACATAATAGATTTTATATTAATCAAGTCACCATAGTAGACATAATAGATTTTATATTAATGAAGTAACCATAGTAGCCATAATAGATTTTATATTAATCAAGTAACCATAGTAGCCATAATAGATTTTATATTAATCAAGTCACCATAGTAGACATAATAGATTTTATATTAATCAAGTCACCATAGTAGCCATGATAGATTTTATATTAATCAAGTCATCATAGTAGACATAGAAGATTTTATATTAATCAAGTCACCATAGTAGACATAGTAGATCTTATATTAATGAAGTAACCATAGTAGACATAATAGATTTTATATTAATCAAGTCACCATAGTAGAAATAGCAGATTTTATATTAATCAAGTCACTATAGTAGACATAGTAGATTTTATATTAATGAAGTAACCATAGTAGACATAATAGATTTTATATTAATCAAGTCACCATAGTAGACATAATAGATTTTATATTAATGAAGTAACCATAGTAGCCATAATAGATTTTATATTAATCAAGTCACCATAGTAGACATAGTAGATTTTATATTAATGAAGTAACCATAGTAGACATAATAGATTTTATATTAATCAAGTCACCATAGTAGACATAATAGATTTTATATTAATCAAGTCACCATAGTAGACATAGTAGATTTTATATTAATCAAGTCACCATAGTAGACATAATAGATTTTATATTAATCAAGTCACCATAGTAGCCATAGTAGATTTTATATTAATCAAGTCACCATAGTAGACATAATAGATTTTATATTAATCAAGTCACCATAGTAGCCATAGTAGATTTCATATTAATCAAGTCACCATAGTAGACATAATAGATTTTATATTAATCAAGTCACCATAGTAGCCATAGTAGATTTTATATTAATGAAGTCACAATAGTAGACATAATAGATTTTATATTAATCAAGTCACCATAGTAGCCATAGTAGATTTTATATTAATCAAGTCACCATAGTAGACATAATAGATTTTATATTAATCAAGTCACCATAGTAGACATAATAGATTTTATATTAATCAAGTCACCATAGTAGACATAGTAGATTTTATATTAATGAAGTAACCATAGTAGACATAATAGATTTTATATTCATCAAGTCACCATAGTAGACATAATAGATTTTATATAAATCAAGTCACCATAGTAGACACAATAGATTTTATATTAATCAAGTCACCATAGAAGCAATAGTAGATTTTATATTAATCAAGTCACCATAGTAGCCATAGTAGATTTTATATTAATCAAGTCACCATAGTAGACATAATAGATTTTATATTAATCAAGTCACAATAGTAGACATAATAGATTTTATATTAATCAAGTCACCATAGTAGCCATAGTAGATTTTATATTAATCAAGTCACCATAGTAGACATAATAGATTTTATATTAATCAAGTCACCATAGTAGACATAATAGATTTTATATTAATCAAGTCACCATAGTAGACATAATAGATTTTATATTAATCAAGTCACCATAGTAGACATAGTAGATTTTATATTAATGAAGTAACCATAGTAGACATAATAGATTTTATATTAATATAGTCACCATAGTAGACATAATAGATTTTATATTAATCAAGTCACCATAGTAGCAATAGTAGATTGTATATTAATCAAGTCACAAAACTAGCCATAATAGATTTTATATTAATGAAGTAACCATAGTAGACATAATAGATTTTATATTAATCAAGTCACTATAGTAGACATAATAGATTTTATATTAATCAATTCACCATAGTAGACATAATAGATTTTATATTAATCAAGTCACCATAGTAGACATAATAGATTTTATATTAATCAAGTCACCATAGTAGACATAATAGATTTTATATTAATCAAGTCACCATAGTAGACATAATTAATTTTATATTAATCAAGTCACCATAGTAGACATAATAGATTTTATATTATCAAGTCACAATAGTAGACATAATAGATTTTATATTAATCAAGTCACCATAGTAGCCATAGTAGATTTTATATTAATCAAGTCACCATAGTAGACATAATAGATTTTATATTAATCAAGTCACCATAGTAGACATAATAGATTTTATATTAATCAAGTCACCATAGTAGACATAGTAGATTTTATATTAATGAAGTAACCATAGTAGACATAATAGATTTTATATTAATCAAGTCACCATAGTAGACATAATAGATTTTATATTAATCAAGTAACCATAGTAGACATAATAGATTTTATATTAATCAAGTCACCATAGTAGCAATAGTAGATTTTATATTAATCAAGTCACCATAGTAGCCATAGTAGATTTTATATTAATCAAGTCACCATAGTAGACATAATAGATTTTATATTAATCAAGTCACAATAGTAGACATAATAGATTTTATATTAATCAAGTCACCATAATAGCCATAATAGATTTTATATTAATCAAGTCACCATAGTAGACATAATTGATTTTATATTAATCAAGTCACCATAGTAGACATAATAGATTTTATATTAATCAAGTCACCATAGTAGACATAGTAGATTTTATATTAATGAAGTAACCATAGTAGACATAATAGATTTTATATTAATCAAGTCACCATAGTAGACATAATAGATTTTATATTAATCAAGTCACCATAGTAGACATAATAGATTTTATATTAATCAAGTCACCATAGTAGCAATAGTAGATTTTATAATGATCAAGTCACCAAACTAGCCATAATAGATTTTATATTAATGAAGTAACCATAGTAGACATAATAGATTTTATATTAATCAAGTCACCATAGTAGCCATAATAGATTTTATATTAATCAAGTCACCATAGTAGACATAATAGATTTTATATTAATCAAGTCACCATAGTAGCCATAATAGATTTTATATTAATCAAGTCACCATAGTAGACATAGTAGATTTTATATTAATGAAGAAACCATAGTAGACATAATAGATTTTATATTAATCAAGTCACCATAGATGCCATAATTGATTTTATATTAATCAAGTCACCATAGTAGACATAATAGATTTTATATTAATCAAGTAACCATAGTAGACATAGTAGATTTTATATTAATGAAGTAACCATAGTAGACATAATAGATTTTATATTAATCAAGTCACCATAGTAGCCATAATAGATTTTATATTAATCAAGTCACCATAGTAGCCATAATAGATTTTATATTAATCAAGTCACCATAGTAGCCATAATAGATTTTATATTAATCAAGTCACCATAGTAGACATAATAGATTTTATATTAATCAAGCCACCATAGTAGACATAATAGATTTTATATTAATCAAGCCACCATAGTAGACATAATAGATTTTATATTAATCAAGTCACCATAGTAGACATAATAGATTGTATATTAATCAAGCCACCATAGTAGACATAATAGATTTTATATTAATCAAGTCACCATAGTAGACATAATAGATTTTATATTAATCAAGTAACCATAGTAGACATAATAGATTTTATATTAATCAAGTCACCATAGTAGACATAATAGATTTTATATTAATCAAGCCACCATAGTAGACATAATAGATTTTATATTAATCAAGCCACCATAGTAGACATAATAGATTTAATATTAATCAAGTCACCATAGTAGCCATAACAGATTTTATATTAATCAAGTCACCATAGTAGACATAAAAGATTTTATATTAATCAAGCCACCATAGTAGACATAATAGATTGTATATTAATCAAGTCACCATAGTAGCCATAGTAGATTTTATATTAATCAAGCCACCATAGTAGACATAATGGATTTTATATTAATCAAGTCACCATAGTAGCCATAATAGATTTTATATTAATAAAGTCACCATAGTAGCCATAATAGATTTTATATTAATCAAGTAACCATAGTAGACATAATAGATTTTATATTAATCAAGTCACCATAGTAGACATAATAGATTTTATATTAATCAAGTAACCATAGTAGACATAATAGATTTTATATTAATCAAGTCACCATAGTAGCCATAATAGATTTTATATTAATCAAGTCACCATAGTAGACATAATAGATTTTATATTAATCAAGTCACCATAGTAGCCATAATAGATTTTATATTAATCAAGTAACCATAGTAGACATAATAGATTTTATATTAATCAAGTCACCATAGTAGACATAATAGATTTTATATTAATCAAGTCACCATAGTAGACATAATAGATTTTATATTAATCAAGTTACCATAGTAGACATAATAGATTTTATATTAATGAAGTAACCATAGTAGACATAATAGATTTTATAGTAATCAAATCACCATAGTAGCCATAATAGATTTTATATTAATCAAGCCACCATAGTAGACATAATAGATTTTATATTAATCAAGTCACCATAGTAGACATAATAGATTTTATATTAATCAAGTCACCATAGTAGACATAATAGATTTTATATTAATCAAGCCACCATAGTAGACATAATAGATTTTATATTAATCAAGCCACCATAGTAGACATAATAGATTTTATATTAATTAAGTCACCATAGTAGACATAATAGATTTTATATTAATCAAGTCACCATAGTAGCCATAATAGATTTTATATTAATCAAGCCACCATAGTAGACATAATAGATTTTATATTAATCAAGTCACCATAGTAGCCATAACAGATTTTTTATTAATCAAGTCACCATAGTAGACATAATAGATATTATATTAATCAAGCCACCATAGTAGACATAATAGATTGTATATTAATCAAGTCACAATAGTAGCTATAATAGATTTTATATTAATCAAGCCACCATAGTAGACATAATGGATTTTATATTAATCAAGTCACCATAGTAGCCATAATAGATTTTATATTAATCAAGTCACCATAGTAGCCATAATAGATTTTATATTAATCAAGTCACCATAGTAGACATAAAAGATTTTATATTAATCAAGTCACCATAGTAGCCATAATAGATTTTATATTAATCAAGTCACCATAGTAGACATAGTAGATTTTATATTAATGAAGTAACCATAGTAGACATAATAGATTTTATATTAATCAAGCCACCATAGTAGCCATAATAGATTTTATATTAATCAAGTCACCATAGTAGACATAATAGATTTTATATTAATCAAGTCACCATAGTAGACATAGTAGATTTTATATTAATGAAGTAACCATAGTAGACATAATAGATTTTATATTAATCAAGTCACCATAGTAGACATAATAGATTTTATATTAATGAAGTAACGATAGTAGCCATAATAGATTTTATATTAATCAAGTAACCGTAGTAGCCATAATAGATTTTATATTAATCAAGTCACCATAGTAGACATAATAGATTTTATATTAATCAAGTCACCATAGTAGCCATGATAGATTTTATATTAATCAAGTCACCATAGTAGACATAGAAGATTTTATATTAATCAAGTCACCATAGTAGACATAGTAGATCTTATATTAATGAAGTAACCATAGTAGACATAATAGATTTTATATTAATCAAGTCACCATAGTAGACATAATAGATTTTATATTAATCAAGTCACCATAGTAGACATAATAGATTTTATATTAATCAAGTCACCATAGTAGACATAGTAGATCTTATATTACTGAAGTAACCATAGTAGACATAATAGATTTTATATTAATCAAGTCACCATAGTAGACATAATAGATTTTATATTAATGAAGTAACCATAGTAGACATAATAGATTTTATATTAATCAAGTCACCATAGTAGACATAATAGATTTTATATTAATGAAGTAACCATAGTAGACATAATAGATTTTATATTAATCAAGTCACCATAGTAGACATAATAGATTTTATATTAATCAAGTCACCATAGTAGACATAATAGATTTTATATTAATCAAGTCACAATAGTAGAAATAGCAGATTTTATATTAATCAAGTCACCATAGTAGACATAGTAGATTTAATATTAATGAAGTAACCATAGTAGACATAATAGATTTTATATTAATCAAGTCACCATAGTAGACATAATAGATTTTATATTAATGAAGTAACCATAGTAGCCATAATAGATTTTATATTAATCAAGTCACCATAGTAGACATAGTAGATTTTATATTAATGAAGTAACCATAGTAGACATAATAGATTTTATATTAATCAAGTCACCATAGTAGACATAATAGATTTTATATTAATCAAGTCACCATAGTAGACATAATAGATTTTATATTAATCAAGTCACCATAGTAGACATAGTAGATTTTATATTAATCAAGTCACCATAGTAGACATAATAGATTTTATATTAATCAAGTCACCATAGTAGCCATAGTAGATTTTATATTAATCAAGTCACCATAGTAGACATAATAGATTTTATATTAATCAAGTCACCATAGTAGCCATAGTAGATTTCATATTAATCAAGTCACCATAGTAGACATAATAGATTTTATATTAATCAAGTCACCATAGTAGCCATAGTAGATTTTATATTAATGAAGTCACAATAGTAGACATAATAGATTTTATATTAATCAAGTCACCATAGTAGCCATAGTAGATTTTATATTAATCAAGTCACCATAGTAGACATAATAGATTTTATATTAATCAAGTCACCATAGTAGACATAATAGATTTTATATTAATCAAGTCACCATAGTAGACATAGTAGATTTTATATTAATGAAGTAACCATAGTAGACATAATAGATTTTATATTAATCAAGTCACCATAGTAGACATAATAGATTTTATATTAATCAAGTCACCATAGTAGACATAATAGATTTTATATTAATCAAGTCACCATAGTAGCAATAGTAGATTTTATATTAATCAAGTCACCATAGTAGCCATAGTAGATTTTATATTAATCAAGTCACCATAGTAGACATAATAGATTTTATATTAATCAAGTCACAATAGTAGACATAATAGATTTTATATTAATCAAGTCACCATAGTAGCCATAGTAGATTTTATATTAATCAAGTGACATAGTAGCCATAATAGATTTTATATTAATCAAGTCACCATAGTAGACATAATAGATTTTATATTAATCAAGTCACCATAGTAGACATAGTAGATTTTATATTAATGAAGTAACCATAGTAGACATAATAGATTTTATATTAATATAGTCACCATAGTAGACATAATAGATTTTATATTAATCAAGTCACCATAGTAGACATAATAGATTTTATATTAATCAAGTCACCATAGTAGCAATAGTAGATTGTATATTAATCAAGTCACCAAACAAGCCATAATAGATTTTATATTAATGAAGTAACCATAGTAGACATAATAGATTTTATATTAATCAAGTCACCATAGTAGACATAATAGATTTTATATTAATCAAGTCACCATAGTAGACATAATAGATTTTATATTAATCAAGTCACCATAGTAGACATAATAGATTTTATATTAATCAAGTCACCATAGTAGACATAATAGATTTTATATTAATCAAGTCACCATAGTAGACATAATTAATTTTATATTAATCAAGTCACCATAGTAGACATAATAGATGTTCTATTAATCAAGTCACAATAGTAGACATAATAGATTTTATATTAATCAAGTCACCATAGTAGCCATAGTAGATTTTATATTAATCAAGTCACCATAGTAGACATAATAGATTTTATATTAATCAAGTCACCATAGTAGACATAATAGATTTTATATTAATCAAGTCACCATAGTAGACATAGTAGATTTTATATTAATGAAGTAACCATAGTAGACATAATAGATTTTATATTAATCAAGTCACCATAGTAGACATAATAGATTTTATATTAATCAAGTCACCATAGTAGACATTATAGATTTTATATTAATCAAGTCACCATAGTAGCAATAGTAGATTTTATATTAATCAAGTCACCATAGTAGCCATAGTAGATTTTATATTAATCAAGTCACCATAGTAGACATAATAGATTTTATATTAATCAAGTCACAATAGTAGACATAATAGATTTTATATTAATCAAGTCACCATAGTAGACATAATTAATTTTATATTAATCAAGTCACAATAGTAGACATAATAGATTTTATATTAATCAAGTCACCATAGTAGACATAATTGATTTTATATTAATCAAGTCACCATAGTAGACATAATAGATTTTATATTAATCAAGTCACCATAGTAGACATAGTAGATTTTATATTAATGAAGTAACCATAGTAGACATAATAGATTTTATATTAATCAAGTCACCATAGTAGACATAATAGATTTTATATTAATCAAGTCACCATAGTAGACATAATAGATTTTATATTAATCAAGTCACCATAGTAGCAATAGTAGATTTTATAATAATCAAGTCACCAAACTAGCCATAATAGATTTTATATTAATGAAGTAACCATAGTAGACATAATAGATTTTATATTAATCAAGTCACCATAGTAGACATAATAGATTTTATATTAATCAAGTCACCATAGTAGACATAATAGATTTTATATTAATCAAGTCACCATAGTAGACATAATAGATTTTATATTAATCAAGTCACCATAGTAGACATAATAGATTTTATATTAATCAAGTCACCATAGTAGACATAATTGATTTTATATTAATCAAGTCACCATAGTAGCCATAATAGATTTTATATTAATCAAGCCACCATAGTAGACATAATAGATTTTATATTAATCAAGTCACCATAGTAGCCATAACAGATTTTATATTAATCAAGTCACCATAGTAGACATAATAGATTTTATATTAATCAAGCCACCAGAGTAGACATAATAGATTGTATATTAATCAAGTCACCATAGTAGCCATAATAGATTTTATATTAATCAAGCCACCATAGTAGACATAATGGATTTTATATTAATCAAGTCACCATAGTAGACACAATAGATTTTATATTAATCAAGTCACCATAGTAGACATAGTAGATTTTATATTAATCAAGTCACCATAGTAGACATAGTAGATTTTATATTAATGAAGTAACCATAGTAGACATAATAGATTTTATATTAATCAAGTCACCATAGTTGCCATAATAGATTTTATATTAATCAAGTCACCATAGTAGACATAATAGATTTTATATTAATCAAGTCACCATAGTAGACATAGTAGATTTTATATTAATGAAGTAACCATAGTAGACATAATAGATTTTATATTAATCAAGTCACCATAGTAGACATAATAGATTTTATATTAATGAAGTAACCATAGTAGACATAATAGATTTTATATTAATCAAGTCACCATAGTAGACATAATAGATTTTATATTAATGAAGTAACCATAGTAGACATAATAGATTTTATATTAATCAAGTCACCATAGTAGACATAATAGATTTTATATTAATCAAGTCACCATAGTAGACATAATAGATTTTATATTAATGAAGTAACCATAGTAGACATAATAGATTTTATATTAATCAAGTCACCATAGTAGACATAATAGATTTTATATTAATCAAGTCACCATAGTAGACATAATAGATTTTATATTAATCAAGTCACCATAGTAGCAATAGTAGATTTTATATTAATCGAGTCACCATAGTAGCCATAATAGATTTTATATTAATCAAGCCACCATAGTAGACATAATAGATTTTATATTAATCAAGTCACCATAGTAGCCATAACAGATTTTATATTAATCAAGTCACCATAGTAGACATAATAGATTTTATATTAATCAAGCCACCATAGTAGACATAATAGATTGTATATTAATCAAGTCACCATAGTAGCCATAATAGATTTTATATTAATCAAGCCACCATAGTAGACATAATGGATTTTATATTAATCAAGTCACCATAGTAGCCATAATAGATTTTATATTAATCAAGTCACCATAGTAGACATAGTAGATTTTTTATTAATGAAGTAACCATAGTAGACATAATAGATTTTATATTAATCAAGTAACCATAGTAGCCATAATAGATTTTATATTAATCAAGTCACCATAGTAGACATAATAGATTTTATATTAATCAAGTCCCCAATAGTAGACATAGTAGATTTTTTATTAATGAAGTAACCATAGTAGACATAATAGATTTTATATTAATCAAGTCACCATAGTAGACATAATAGATTTTATATTAGTGAAGTAACCATAGTAGCCATAATAGATTTTATATTAATCAAGTCACCATAGTTGCCATAATAGATTTTATATTAATCAAGTCACCATAGTAGACATAATAGATTTTATATTAATCAAGTCACCATAGTAGACATAATAGATTTTATATTAATCAAGTCACCATAGTAGCAATAGTAGATTGTATATTAATCAAGTCACCAAACTAGCCATAATAGATTTTATATTAATGAAGTAACCATAGTAGACATAATAGATTTTATATTAATCAAGTCACCATAGTAGACATAATAGATTTTATATTAATCAAGTCACCATAGTAGACATAATAGATTTTATATTAATCAAGTAACCATAGTAGACATAATAGATTTTATATTAATCAAGTCACCATAGTAGACATAATAGATTTTATATTAATCAAGTCACCATAGTAGACATAATTAATTTTATATTAATCAAGTCACCATAGTAGACATAATAGATTTTCTATTAATCAAGTCACAATAGTAGACATAATAGATTTTATATTAATCAAGTCACCATAGTAGCCATAGTAGATTTTATATTAATCAAGTCACCATAGTAGACATAATAGATTTTATATTAATCAAGTCACCATAGTAGACATAATAGATTTTATATTAATCAAGTCACCATAGTAGACATAGTAGATTTTATATTAATGAAGTAACCATAGTAGACATAATAGATTTTATATTAATCAAGTCACCATAGTAGACATAATAGATTTTATATTAATCAAGTCACCATAGTAGACATAATAGATTTTATATTAATCAAGTCACCATAGTAGCAATAGTAGATTTTATATTAATCAAGTCACCATAGTAGCCATAGTAGATTTTATATTAATCAAGTCACCATAGTAGACATAATAGATTTTATATTAATCAAGTCACAATAGTAGACATAATAGATTTTATATTAATCAAGTCACCATAGTAGACATAATTAATTTTATATTAATCAAGTCACAATAGTAGACATAATAGATTTTATATTAATCAAGTCACCATAGTAGACATAATTGATTTTATATTAATCAAGTCACCATAGTAGACATAATAGATTTTATATTAATCAAGTCACCATAGTAGACATAGTAGATTTTATATTAATGAAGTAACCATAGTAGACATAATAGATTTTATATTAATCAAGTCACCATAGTAGACATAATAGATTTTATATTAATCAAGTCACCATAGTAGACATAATAGATTTTATATTAATCAAGTCACCATAGTAGCAATAGTAGATTTTATAATAATCAAGTCACCAAACTAGCCATAATAGATTTTATATTAATGAAGTAACCATAGTAGACATAATAGATTTTATATTAATCAAGTCACCATAGTAGACATAATAGATTTTATATTAATCAAGTCACCATAGTAGACATAATAGATTTTATATTAATCAAGTCACCATAGTAGACATAATAGATTTTATATTAATCAAGTCACCATAGTAGACATAATAGATTTTATATTAATCAAGTCACCATAGTAGACATAATTGATTTTATATTAATCAAGTCACCATAGTAGCCATAATAGATTTTATATTAATCAAGCCACCATAGTAGACATAATAGATTTTATATTAATCAAGTCACCATAGTAGCCATAACAGATTTTATATTAATCAAGTCACCATAGTAGACATAATAGATTTTATATTAATCAAGCCACCATAGTTCACATAATAGATTGTATATTAATCAAGTCACCATAGTAGCCATAATAGATTTTATATTAATCAAGCCACCATAGTAGACATAATGGATTTTATATTAATCAAGTCATAATAGTAGACATAATAGATTTTATATTAATCAAGTCACCATAGTAGACATAGTAGATTTTATATTAATCAAGTCACCATAGTAGACATAGTAGATTTTATATTAATGAAGTAACCATAGTAGACATAATAGATTTTATATTAATCAAGTCACCATAGTAGCCATAATAGATTTTATATTAATCAAGTCACCATAGTAGACATAATAGATTTTATATTAATCAAGTCACCATAGTAGACATAGCAGATTTTATATTAATGAAGTAACCATAGTAGACATAATAGATTTTATATTAATCAAGTCACCATAGTAGACATAATAGATTTTATATTAATCAAGTCACCATAGTAGCAATAGTAGATTTTATAATAATCAAGTCACCAAACTAGCCATAATAGATTTTATATTAATGAAGTAACCATAGTAGACATAATAGATTTTATATTAATCAAGTCACCATAGTAGACATAATAGATTTTATATTAATCAAGTCACCATAGTAGACATAATAGATTTTATATTAATCAAGTCACCATAGTAGACATAATAGATTTTATATTAATCAAGTCACCATAGTAGACATAATAGATTTTATATTAATCAAGTCACCATAGTAGACATAATTGATTTTATATTAATCAAGTCACCATAGTAGCCATAATAGATTTTATATTAATCAAGCCACCATAGTAGACATAATAGATTTTATATTAATCAAGTCACCATAGTAGCCATAACAGATTTTATATTAATCAAGTCACCATAGTAGACATAATAGATTTTATATTAATCAAGCCACCAGAGTAGACATAATAGATTGTATATTAATCAAGTCACTATAGTAGCCATAATAGATTTTATATTAATCAAGCCACCATAGTAGACATAATGGATTTTATATTAATCAAGTCACCATAGTAGACATAATAGATTTTATATTAATCAAGTCACCATAGTAGACATAGTAGATTTTATATTAATCAAGTCACCATAGTAGACATAGTAGATTTTATATTAATGAAGTAACCATAGTAGACATAATAGATTTTATATTAATCAAGTCACCATAGTTGCCATAATAGATTTTATATTAATGAAGTAACCATAGTAGACATAATAGATTTTATATTAATCAAGTCACCATAGTAGACATAATAGATTTTATATTAATGAAGTAACCATAGTAGACATAATAGATTTTATATTAATCAAGTCACCATAGTAGACATAATAGATTTTATATTAATCAAGTCACCATAGTAGACATAATAGATTTTATATTAATGAAGTAACCATAGTAGACATAATAGATTTTATATTAATCAAGTCACCATAGTAGACATAATAGATTTTATATTAATCAAGTCACCATAGTAGACATAATAGATTTTATATTAATCAAGTCACCATAGTAGCAATAGTAGATTTTATATTAATCGAGTCACCATAGTAGCCATAATAGATTTTATATTAATCAAGCCACCATAGTAGACATAATAGATTTTATATTAATCAAGTCACCATAGTAGCCATAACAGATTTTATATTAATCAAGTCACCATAGTAGACATAATAGATTTTATATTAATCAAGCCACCATAGTAGACATAATAGATTGTATATTAATCAAGTCACCATAGTAGCCATAATAGATTTTATATTAATCAAGCCACCATAGTAGACATAATGGATTTTATATTAATCAAGTCACCATAGTAGCCATAATAGATTTTATATTAATCAAGTCACCATATTAGACATAGTAGATTTTATATTAATGAAGTAACCATAGTAGACATAATAGATTTTATATTAATCAAGTAACCATAGTAGCCATAATAGATTTTATATTAATCAAGTCACCATAGTAGACATAATAGATTTTATATTAATCAAGTCCCCAATAGTAGACATAGTAGATTTTATATTAATGAAGTAACCATAGTAGACATAATAGATTTTATATTAATCAAGTCACCATAGTAGACATAATAGATTTTATATTAGTGAAGTAACCATAGTAGCCATAATAGATTTTATATTAATCAAGTCACCATAGTTGCCATAATAGATTTTATATTAATCAAGTCACCATATTAGACATAATAGATTTTATATTAATCAAGTCACCATAGTAGACATAATAGATTTTATATTAATCAAGTCACCATAGTAGCAATAGTAGATTGTATATTAATCAAGTCACCAAACTAGCCATAATAGATTTTATATTAATGAAGTAACCATAGTAGACATAATAGATTTTATATTAATCAAGTCACCATAGTAGACATAATAGATTTTATATTAATCAAGTCACCATAGTAGACATAATAGATTTTATATTAATCAAGTCACCATAGTAGACATAATAGATTTTATATTAATCAAGTCACCATAGTAGACATAATAGATTTTATATTAATCAAGTCACCATAGTAGACATAATTAATTTTATATTAATCAAGTCACCATAGTAGACATAATAGATTTTCTATTAATCAAGTCACAATAGTAGACATAATAGATTTTATATTAATCAAGTCACCATAGTAGCCATAGTAGATTTTATATTAATCAAGTCACCATAGTAGACATAATAGATTTTATATTAATCAAGTCACCATAGTAGACATAATAGATTTTATATTAATCAAGTCACCATAGTAGACATAGTAGATTTTATATTAATGAAGTAACCATAGTAGACATTAATCAAGTCACCATAGTAGACATAATAGATTTTATATTAATCAAGTCACCATAGTAGACATAATAGATTTTATATTAATCAAATCACCATAGTAGACATAATAGATTTTATATTAATCAAGTCACCATAGTAGACATAATAGATTTTATATTAATGAAGTAACCATAGTAGACATAATAGATTTTATATTAATCAAGTCACCATAGTAGACATAATAGATTTTATATTAATGAAGTAACCATAGTAGACATAATAGATTTTATATTAATCAAGTCACCATAGTAGACATAATAGATTTTATATTAATCAAGTCACCATAGTAGACATAATAGATTTTATATTAATGAAGTAACCATAGTAGACATAATAGATTTTATATTAATCAAGTCACCATAGTAGACATAATAGATTTTATATTAATCAAGTCACCATAGTAGACATAATAGATTTTATATTAATCAAGTCACCATAGTAGCAATAGTAGATTTTATATTAATCGAGTCACCATAGTAGCCATAATAGATTTTATATTAATCAAGCCACCATAGTAGACATAATAGATTTTATATTAATCAAGTCACCATAGTAGCAATAACAGATTTTATATTAATCAAGTCACCATAGTAGACATAATAGATTTTATATTAATCAAGCCACCATAGTAGACATAATAGATTGTATATTAATCAAGTCACCATAGTAGCCATAATAGATTTTATATTAATCAAGCCACCATAGTAGACATAATGGATTTTATATTAATCAAGTCACCATAGTAGCCATAATAGATTTTATATTAATCAAGTCACCATAGTAGACATAGTAGATTTTATATTAATGAAGTAACCATAGTAGACATAATAGATTTTATATTAATCAAGTAACCATAGTAGCCATAATAGATTTTATATTAATCAAGTCACCATAGTAGACATAATAGATTTTATATTAATCAAGTCCCCAATAGTAGACATAGTAGATTTTATATTAATGAAGTAACCATAGTAGACATAATAGATTTTATATTAATCAAGTCACCATAGTAGACATAATAGATTTTATATTAGTGAAGTAACCATAGTAGCCATAATAGATTTTATATTAATCAAGTCACCATAGTAGCCATAATAGATTTTATATTAATCAAGTCACCATAGTAGACATAATAGATTTTATATTAATCAAGTCACCATAGTAGACATAGTAGATTTTATAATAATGAAGTAACCATAGTAGACATAATAGATTTTATATTAATCAAGTCACCATAGTAGCCATAATAGATTTTATATTAATCAAGTCACCATAATAGCCATAATAGATTTTATATTAATCAAGTCACCATAGTAGCCATAATAGATTTTATATTAATCAAGTAACCATAGTAGACATAATAGATTTTATATTAATCAAGCCACCATAGTAGACATAATAGATTTTATATTAATCAAGCCACCATAGTAGACATAATAGATTTTATATTAATCAAGTCACCATAGTAGACATAATAGATTTTATATTAATCAAGCCACCATAGTAGACATAATAGATTTTATATTAATCAAGTCACCATAGTAGACATAATAGATTTTATATTAATCAAGTAACCATAGTAGACATAATAGATTTTATATTAATCAAGTCACCATAGTAGACATAATAGATTTTATATTAATCAAGCCACCATAGTAGACATAATAGATTTTATATTAATCAAGCCACCATAGTAGACATAATAGATTTTATATTAATCAAGTCACCATAGTAGCCATAACAGATTTTATATTAATCAAGTCACCATAGTAGACATAAAAGATTTTATATTAATCAAGCCACCATAGTAGACATAATAGATTGTATATTAATCAAGTCACCATAGTAGCCATAGTAGATTTTATATTAATCAAGCCACCATAGTAGACATAATGGATTTTATATTAATCAAGTCACCATAGTAGCCATAATAGATTTTATATTAATAAAGTCACCATAGTAGCCATAATAGATTTTATATTAATCAAGTAACCATAGTAGACATAATAGATTTTATATTAATCAAGTCACAATAGTAGACATAATAGATTTTATATTAATCAAGTAACCATAGTAGACATAATAGATTTTATATTAATCAAGTCACCATAGTAGACATAATAGATTTTATATTAATCAAGTCACCATAGTAGCCATAATAGATTTTATATTAATCAAGTAACCATAGTAGACATAATAGATTTTATATTAATCAAGTCACCATAGTAGACATAATAGATTTTATATTAATCAAGTCACCATAGTAGACATAATAGATTTTATATTAATCAAGTTACCATAGTAGACATAATAGATTTTATATTAATGAAGTAACCATAGTAGACATAATAGATTTTATAGTAATCAAATCACCATAGTAGCCATAATAGATTTTATATTAATCAAGCCACCATAGTAGACATAATAGATTTTATATTAATCAAGTCACCATAGTAGACATAATAGATTTTATATTAATCAAGTCACCATAGTAGACATAATAGATTTTATATTAATCAAGCCACCATACTAGACATAATAGATTTTATATTAATCAAGCCACCATAGTAGACATAATAGATTTTATATTAATCAAGTCACCATAGTAGACATAATAGATTTTATATTAATCAAGTCACCATAGTAGCCATAATAGATTTTATATTAATCAAGCCACCATAGTAGACATAATAGATTTTATATTAATCAAGTCACCATAGTAGCCATAACAGATTTTATATTAATCAAGTCACCATAGTAGACATAATAGATTTTATAATTATCAAGCCACCATAGTAGACATAATAGATTGTATATTAATCAAGTCACCATAGTAGCCATAATAGATTTTATATTAATCAAGCCACCATAGTAGACATAATGGATTTTATATTAATCAAGTCACCATAGTAGCCATAATAGATTTTATATTAATCAAGTCACCATAGTAGCCATAATAGATTTTATATTTATCAAGTCACCATAGTAGCCATAATAGATTTTATATTAATCAAGTCACCATAGTAGCCATAATAGATTTTATATTAGTGAAGTAACCATAGTAGACATAGTAGATTTTATATTAATGAAGTAACCATAGTAGACATAATAGATTTTATATTAATCAAGTAACCATAGTAGCCATAATAGATTTTATATTAATCAAGTCACCATAGTAGACATAATAGATTTTATATTAATCAAGTCACCATAGTAGACATAGTAGATTTTATATTAATGAAGTAACCATAGTAGACATAATAGATTTTATATTAATCAAGTCACCATAGTAGACATAATAGATTTTATATTAATGAAGTAACCATAGTAGCCATAATAGATTTTATATTAATCAAGTAACCATAGTAGCCATAATAGATTTTATATTAATCAAGTCACAATAGTAGACATAATAGATTTTATATTAATCAAGTCACCATAGTAGCCATGATAGATTTTATATTAATCAAGTCACCATAGTAGACATAGTAGATTTTATATTAATCAAGTCACCATAGTAGACATAGTAGATCTTATATTAATGAAGTAACCATAGTAGACATAATAGATTTTATATTAATCAAGTCACCATAGTAGACATAATAGATTTTATATTAATCAAGTCACCATAGTAGACATAATAGATTTTATATTAATCAAGTCACCATAGTAGACATAGTAGATCTTATATTAATGAAGTAACCATAGTAGACATAATAGATTTTATATTAATCAAGTCACCATAGTAGACATAATAGATTTTATATTAATGAAGTAACCATAGTAGACATAATAGATTTTATATTAATCAAGTCACCATAGTAGACATAATAGATTTTATATTAATGAAGTAACCATAGTAGACATAATAGATTTTATATTAATCAAGTCACCATAGTAGACATAATAGATTTTATATTAATCAAGTCACCATAGTAGACATAATAGATTTTATATTAATCAAGTCACCATAGTAGAAATAGCAGATTTTATATTAATCAAGTCACCATAGTAGACATAGTAGATTTTATATTAATGAAGTAACCATAGTAGACATAATAGATTTTATATTAATCAAGTCACCATAGTAGACATAATAGATTTTATATTAATGAAGTAACCATAGTAGCCATAATAGATTTTATATTAATCAAGTCACCATAGTAGACATAGTAGATTTTATATTAATGAAGTAACCATAGTAGACATAATAGATTTTATATTAATCAAGTCACCATAGTAGACATAATAGATTTTATATTAATCAAGTCACCATAGTAGACATAATAGATTTTATATTAATCAAGTCACCATAGTAGACATAGTAGATTTTATATTAATCAAGTCACCATAGTAGACATAATAGATTTTATATTAATCAAGTCACCATAGTAGCCATAGTAGATTTTATATTAATCAAGTCACCATAGTAGACATAATAGATTTTATATTAATCAAGTCACCATAGTAGCCATAGTAGATTTCATATTAATCAAGTCACCATAGTAGACATAATAGATTTTATATTAATCAAGTCACCATAGTAGCCATAGTAGATTTTATATTAATGAAGTCACAATAGTAGACATAATAGATTTTATATTAATCAAGTCACCATAGTAGCCATAGTAGATTTTATATTAATCAAGTCACCATAGTAGACATAATAGATTTTATATTAATCAAGTCACCATAGTAGACATAATAGATTTTATATTAATCAAGTCACCATAGTAGACATAGTAGATTTTATATTAATGAAGTAACCATAGTAGACATAATAGATTTTATATTAATCAAGTCACCATAGTAGACATAATAGATTTTATATTAATCAAGTCACCATAGTAGACATAATAGATTTTATATAAATCAAGTCACCATAGTAGCAATAGTAGATTTTATATTAATCAAGTCACCATAGTAGCAATAGTAGATTTTATATTAATCAAGTCACAATAGTAGACATAATAGATTTTATATTAATCAAGTCACAATAGTAGACATAATAGATTTTATATTAATCAAGTCACCATAGTAGACATAATAGATTTTATATTAATCAAGTCACCATAGTAGACATCGTAGATTTTATATTAATGAAGTAACCATAGTAGACATAATAGATTTTATATTAATATAGTCACCACAGTAGACATAATAGATTTTATATTAATCAAGTCACCATAGTAGACATAATAGATTTTATATTAATCAAGTCACCATAGTAGCAATAGTAGATTTTATATTAATCAAGTCACCAAACTAGCCATAATAGATTTTATATTAATGAAGTAACCATAGTAGACATAATAGATTTTATATTAATCAAGTCACCATAGTAGACATAATAGATTTTATATTAATCAAGTCACCATAGTAGACATAATAGATTTTATATTAATCAAGTCACCATAGTAGACATAATAGATTTTATATTAATCAAGTCACCATAGTAGACATAATAGATTTTATATTAATCAAGTCACCATAGTAGACATAATTAATTTTATATTAATCAAGTCACCATAGTAGACATAATAGATTTTCTATTAATCAAGTCACAATAGTAGACATAATAGATTTTATATTAATCAAGTCACCATAGTAGACATAATAGATTTTATATTAATCAAGTCACCATAGTAGACATAGGAGATTTTATATTAATCAAGTCACCATAGTAGACATAATAGATTTTATATTAATCAAGTCACCATAGTAGACATAATAGATTTTATATTAATCAAGTCACCATAGTAGCCATAGTAGATTTTATATTAATCAAGTCACCATAGTAGACATAATAGATTTTATATTAATCAAGTCACCATAGTAGACATAATATATTTTATATTAATCAAGTCACCATAGTAGACATAGTAGATTTTATATTAATGAAGTAACCATAGTAGACATAATAGATTTTATATTAATCAAGTCACCATAGTAGACATAATAGATTTTATATTAATCAAGTCACCATAGTAGACATAATAGATTTTATATTAATCAAGTCACCATAGTAGCAATAGTAGATTTTATATTAATCAAGTCACCATAGTAGCCATAGTAGATTTTATATTAATCAAGTCACCATAGTAGACATAATAGATTTTATATTAATCAAGTCACAATAGTAGACATAATAGATTTTATATTAATCAAGTCACCATAGTAGCCATAATAGATTTTATATTAATCAAGTCACCATAGTAGACATAATAGATTTTATATTAATCAAGTCACCATAGTAGACATAATAGATTTTCTATTAATCAAGTCACCATAGTAGCCATAGTAGATTTTATATTAATCAAGTCACCATAGTAGCCATAATGGATTTTATATTAATCAAGTCACCATAGTAGACATAATAGATTTTATATTAATCAAGTCACCATAGTAGACATAGTAGATTTTATATTAATGAAGTAACCATAGTAGACATAATAGATTTTATATTAATCAAGTCACCATAGTAGACATAATAGATTTTATATTAATCAAGTCACCATAGTAGACATAATAGATTTTATATTAATCAAGTCACCATAGTAGCAATAGTAGATTTTATAATGATCAAGTCACCAAACTAGCCATAATAGATTTTATATTAATTAAGTAACCATAGTAGACATAATAGATTTTATATTAATCAAGTCACCATAGTAGACATAATAGATTTTATATTAATCAAGTCACCATAGTAGACATAATAGATTTTATATTAATCAAGTCACCATAGTAGACATAATAGATTTTATATTAATCAAGTCACCATAGTAGACATAATAGATTTTATATTAATCAAGTCACCATAGTAGACATAATTGATTTTATATTAATCAAGTCACCATAGTAGACATAATAGATTTTATATTAATCAAGTCACCATAGTAGCAATAGTAGATTTTATATTAATCAAGTCACCATAGTAGCCATAATAGATTTTATATTAATCAAGTAACAATAGTAGACATAATAGATTTTATATTAATCAAGTCACCATAGTAGACATAATAGATTTTATATTAATCAAGTCACCATAGTAGCCATAATAGATTTTATATTAATCAAGTCACAATAGTAGACATAATAGATTTTATATTAATCAAGTCACCATAGTAGCAATAGTAGATTTTATATTAATCAAGTCACCAAACTAGCCATAATAGATTTTATATTAATGAAGTAACCATAGTAGACATAATAGATTTTATATTAATATAGTCACCATAGTAGACATAATAGATTTTATATTAATCAAGTCACCATAGTAGACATAATAGATTTTATATTAATCAAGTCACCATAGTAGACATAATAGATTTTATATTAATCAAGTCACCATAGTAGACATAATAGATTTTATATTAATCAAGTCACCATAGTAGACATAATTGATTTTATATTAATCAAGTCACCATAGTAGACATAATAGATTTTCTATTAATCAAGTCACCATAGTAGACATAATAGATTTTATATTAATCAAGTCACCATAGTAGCAATAGTAGATTTTATATTAATCAAGTCACCATAGTAGCCATTATAGATTTTATATTAATGAAGTAACCATAGTAGACATAATAGATTTTATATTAATCAAGTCACCATAGTGGACATAATAGATTTTATATTAATCAAGTCACCATAGTAGACATAATAGATTTTATATTAATCAAGTCACCATAGTAGCCATAATAGATTTTATATTAATCAAGTAACCATAGTAGACATAATAGATTTTATATTAATCAAGTCACCATAGTAGACATAATAGATTTTATATTAATCAAGTCACCATAGTAGCCATAATAGATTTTATATTAATCAAGTCACCATAGTAGCCATAGTAGATTTTTTATTAATCAAGTAACCATAGTAGCCATAGTAGATTTTATATTAATCAAGTCACCATAGTAGCCATAGTAGATTTTATATTAATGAAGTAACCATAGTAGACATAATAGATTTTAAATTAATCAAGTCACCATAGTAGACATAATAGATTTTATATTAATCAAGTCACCATAGTAGCAATAGTAGATTTTATATTAATCAAGTCACCATAGTAGCCATAATAGATTTTATATTAATCAAGTAACCATAGTAGACATAATTGATTTTATATTAATCAAGTCACCATAGTAGACATAATAGATTTTATATTAATCAAGTCACCAAAGTAGCAATAGTAGATTTTATATTAATAAAGTCACCATAGTAGCCATAATAGATTTTATATTAATCAAGTAACCATAGTAGACATAATAGATTTTATATTAATCAAGTCACCATAGTAGACATAATAGATTTTATATTAATCAAGTAACCATAGTAGACATAATAGATTTTATATTAATCAAGTCACCATAGTAGCCATAGTAGATTTTTTATTAATCAAGTAACCATAGTAGCCATAGTAGATTTTATATTAATCAAGTCACCATAGTAGACATAGTAGATTTTATATTAATGAAGTAACCATAGTAGACATAATAGATTTTATATTAATCAAATCACCATAGTAGACATAATAGATTTTATATTAATCAAGCCACCATAGTAGACATAATAGATTTTATATTAATCAAGTCACCATAGTAGACATAATAGATTTTATATTAATCAAGTCACCATAGTAGACATAATAGATTTTATATTAATCAAGTCACCATAGTAGACATAATAGATTTTATATTAATCAAGTCACCATAGTAGACATAATTGATTTTATATTAATCAAGTCACCATAGTAGACATAATAGATTTTATATTAATCAAGTAACCATAGTAGACATAATAGATTTTATATTAATCAAGTCACCATAGTAGACATAATAGATTTTATATTAATCAAGTCACCATAGTAGACATAATAGATTTTATATTAATCAAGTCACCATAGTAGACATAGTAGATTTTATATTAATGAAGTAACCATAGTAGACATAATAGATTTTATATTAATCAAGTCACCATAGTAGACATAATAGATTTTATATTAATCAAGTCACCATAGTAGACATAATAGATTTTATATTAATCAAGTCACCATAGTAGCCATAATAGATTTTATATTAATCAAGTAACCATAGTAGACATAATAGATTTTATATTAATCAAGTCACCATAGTAGACATAATAGATTTTATATTAATCAAGTCACCATAGTAGCCATAATAGATTTTATATTAATCAAGTCACCATAGTAGCCATAGTAGATTTTTTATTAATCAAGTAACCATAGTAGCCATAGTAGATTTTATATTAATCAAGTCACCATAGTAGCCATAGTAGATTTTATATTAATGAAGTAACCATAGTAGACATAATAGATTTTAAATTAATCAAGTCACCATTGTAGACATAATAGATTTTATATTAATCAAGTAACCATAGTAGCAATAGTAGATTTTATATTAATCAAGTCACCATAGTAGCCATAATAGATTTTATATTAATCAAGTAACCATAGTAGACATAATTGATTTTATATTAATCAAGTCACCATAGTAGACATAATAGATTTTATATTAATCAAGTCACCATAGTAGACATAATAGATTTTATATTAATCAAGTAACCATAGTAGACATAATAGATTTTATATTAATCAAGTCACCATAGTAGCCATAGTAGATTTTTTATTAATCAAGTAACCATAGAAGCCATAGTAGATTTTATATTAATCAAGTAACCATAGTAGACATAGTAGATTTTATATTAATGAAGTAACCATAGTAGACATAATAGATTTTATATTAATCAAGTCACCATAGTAGACATAATAGATTTTATATTAATCAAGTCACCATAGTAGACATAATAGATTTTATATTCATCAAGTCACCATAGTAGCCCTAATAGCTTTTATATTAATCAAGTCACCATAGTAGACATAGTAGATTTTATATTAATCAAGTCACCATAGTAGCCATAATAGATTTTATATTAATCAAGTCACCATAGTAGCCATAATAGATTTTATATTAATCAATTCACCATAGTAGACATAGTAGATTTTATAGTAATGAAGTAACCATAGTAGACATAATAGATTTTATATTATATCAAGTCACCATAGTAGACATAATAGATTTTATATTAATCAAGTCACCATAGTAGACATAATAGATTTTATATTAATCAAGTCACCATAGTAGCAATAGTAGATTTTATATTAATCAAGTCACCATAGTAGCCATAATAGATTTTATATTAATCAAGTCACCATAGTAGCCATAATAGATTTTATATTTATCAAGTCACCATAGTAGACATAGTAGATTTTATATTAATGAAGTAACCATAGTAGACATAATAGATTTTATATTAATCAAGTCACCATAGTAGCAATAGTAGATTTTATATTAATCAAGTCACCATAGTAGCCATAAAAGATTTTATATTAATCAAGTCACCATAGTAGCCATAATAGATTTTATATTAATCAAGTCACCATAGTAGCAATAGTAGATTTTATATTAATCAAGTCACCATAGTAGCCATAATAGATTTTATATTAATCAAGTCACCATAGTAGCCATAATAGATTTTATATTAATCAAGTCACCATAGTAGCCATAATAGATTTTATATTAATCAAGTCACCATAGTAGACATAATAGATTTTATATTAATCAAGTCACCATAGTAGACATAATAGATTTTATATTAATCAAGTCACCATAGTAGACATAATAGATTTTATATTAATCAAGTAACCATAGTAGACATAATAGATTTTATATTAATCAAGTCACCATAGTAGACATAATAGAATTTAAAATCATCAAGTCACCATAGTAGACATAATAGATTTTATATTAATCAAGTCACCATAGTAGACATAGTAGATTTTATATTAATGAAGTAACCATAGTAGACATAATAGATTTTATATTAATCAAGTCACCATAGTAGACATAATAGATTTTATATTAATCAAGTCACCATAGTAGACATAACAGATTTTATATTATCCAGTCACCATAGTAACCATAATAGCTTTTATATTAATCAAGTCACCATAGTAGACATAGTAGATTTTATATTAATCAAGTCACCATAGTAGACATAATAGATTTTATATTAATCAAGTCACCATAGTAGACATAATAGATTTTATATTAATCAAGTCACCATAGTAGCAATAGTAGATTTTATATTAATCAAGTCACCATAGTAGCCATAATAGATTTTATATTAATGAAGTAACCATAGTAGACATAATAGATTTTATATTAATCAAGTCACCAAAGTAGACATAATAGATTTTATATTAATCAAGTCACAATAGTAGACATAATAGATTTTATATTAATCAAGTCACCATAGTAGCCATAATAGATTTTATATTAATCAAGTAACCATAGTAGACATAATAGATTTTATATTAATCAAGTCACCATAGTAGACATAATAGATTTTATATTAATCAAGTCACCATAGTAGCCATAATAGATTTTATATTAATCAAGTCACCATAGTAGCCATAGTAGATTTTTTATTAATCAAGTAACCATAGTAGCCATAGGTGATTTTATATTAATCAAGTCACCATAGTAGCCATAGTAGATTTTATATTAATGAAGTAACCATAGTAGACATAATAGATTTTAAATTAATCAAGTCACCATAGTAGACATAATAGATTTTATATTAATCAAGTCACCATAGTAGCAATAGTAGATTTTATATTAATCAAGTCACCATAGTAGCCATAATAGATTTTATATTAATCAAGTAACCATAGTAGACATAATTGATTTTATATTAATCAAGTCACCATAGTAGCAATAGTAGATTTTATATTAATAAAGTCACCATAGTAGCCATAATAGATTTTATATTAATCAAGTAACCATAGTAGACATAATAGATTTTATATTAATCAAGTCACCATAGTAGACATAATAGATTTTATATTAATCAAGTAACCATAGTAGACATAATAGATTTTATATTAATCAAGTCACCATAGTAGCCATAGTAGATTTTTTATTAATCAAGTAACCATAGTAGCCATAGTAGATTTTATATTAATCAAGTCACCATAGTAGACATAGTAGATTTTATATTAATGGAGTAACCATAGTAGACATAATAGATTTTATATTAATCAAGTCACCATAGTAGACATAATAGATTTTATATTAATCAAGTCACCATAGTAGACATAATAGATTTTATATTCATCAAGTCACCATAGTAGCCATAATAGCTTTTATATTAATCAAGTCACCATAGTAGACATAGTAGATTTTATATTAATCAAGTCACCATAGTAGCCATAATAGATTTTATATTAATCAAGTCACCATAGTAGCCATAATAGATTTTATATTAATCAAGTCACCATAGTAGCCATAATAGATTTTATATTAATCAAGTAACCATAGTAGACATAATAGATTTTATATTAATCAAGTCACCATAGTAGACATAATAGATTTTATATTAATCAAGTCACCATAGTAGACATAATAGATTTTCTATTAATCAAGTAACCATAGTAGACATAATAGATTTTATATTAATCAAGTCACCATAGTAGACATAATAGATTTTATATTAATCAAGTCACCATAGTAGCCATAATAGATTTTATATTAATCAAGTCACCATAGTAGACATAGTAGATTTTATATTAATGAAGTAACCATAGTAGACATAATAGATTTTATATTAATCAAGTCACCATAGTAGACATAATAGATTTTATATTAATCAAGTCACCATAGTAGACATAATAGATTTTATATTAATCAAGTCACCATAGTAGCAATAGTAGATTTTATATTAATCAAGTCACCATAGTAGCCATAATAGATTTTATATTAATCAAGTCACCATAGTAGCCATAATAGATTTTATATTAATCAAGTCACCATAGTAGACATAGTAGATTTTATATTAATGAAGTAACCATAGTAGACATAATAGATTTTATATTAATCAAGTCACCATAGTAGACATAACAGATTTTATATTAATCAAGTCACCATAGTAGACATAGTAGATTTTATATTAATGAAGTAACCATAGTAGACATAATAGATTTTATATTAATCAAGTCACAATAGTAGACATAATAGATTTTATATTAATCAAGTAACCATAGTAGCCATAATAGATTTTATATTAATCAAGTCACCATAGTAGACATAATAGATGTTATATTAATCAAGTCACCATAGTAGACATAATAGATTTTATATTAATCAAGTCACCATAGTAGACATAATAGATTTTATATTAATCAAGTCACCATAGTAGACATAATAGATTTTATATTAATCAAGTCACCATAGTAGACATAATAGATTTTATATTAATCAAGTCACCATAGTAGACATAGTAGATTTTATATTAATGAAGTAACCATAGTAGACATAATAGATTTTATATTAATCAAGTCACCATAGTAGACATAATAGATTTTATATTAATCAAGTCACCATAGTAGACATAATAGATTTTATATTAATCAAGTCACCATAGTAGCCATAATAGATTTTATATTAATCAAGTCACCATAGTAGCAATAGTAGATTTTATATTAATCAAGTCACCATAGTAGCCATAATAGATTTTATATTAATCAAGTCACCATAGTAGCCATAATAGATTTTATAATTATCAAGTCACCATAGTAGCCATAATAGATTTTATATTAATCAAGTCACCATAGTAGACATAATAGATTTTATATTAATCAAGTCACCATAGTAGACATAATAGATTTTATATTAATCAAGTCACCATAGTAGACATAATAGATTTTATATTAATCAAGTAACCATAGTAGACATAATAGATTTTATATTAATCAAGTCACCATAGTAGACATAATAGATTTTATATTAATCAAGTCACCATAGTAGACATAATAGATTTTTTATTAATCAAGTCACCATAGTAGACATAGTAGATTTTATATTAATGAAGTAACCATAGTAGACATAATAGATTTTATATTAATCAAGTCACCATAGTAGACATAATAGATTTTATATTAATCAAGTCACCATAGTAGACATAACAGATTTTATATTAATCAAGTCACCATAGTAGCCATAATAGATTTTATATTAATCAAGTCACCATAGTAGACATAGTAGATTTTATATTAATCAAGTCACCATAGTAGCCATAATAGATTTTATATTAATCAAGTCACCATAGTAGCCATAATAGATTTTATATTAATCAAGTAACCATAGTAGACATAATAGATTTTATATTAATCAAGTCACCATAGTAGACATAATAGATTTTATATTAATCAAGTCACCATAGTAGACATAATAGATTTTATATTAATCAAGTAACCATAGTAGACATAATAGATTTTATATTAATCAAGTCACCATAGTAGCCATAATAGCTTTTATATTAATCAAGTCACCATAGTAGACATAGTAGATTTTATATTAATCAAGTCACCATAGTAGCCATAATAGATTTTATATTAATCAAGTCACCATAGTAGCCATAATAGATTTTATATTAATCAAGTCACCATAGTAGCCATAATAGATTTTATATTAATCAAGTAACCATAGTAGACATAATAGATTTTATATTAATCAAGTCACCATAGTAGACATAATAGATTTTATATTAATCAAGTCACCATAGTAGACATAATAGATTTTCTATTAATCAAGTAACCATAGTAGACATAATAGATTTTATATTAATCAAGTCACCATAGTAGACATAATAGATTTTATATTAATCAAGTCACCATAGTAGCCATAATAGATTTTATATTAATCAAGTCACCATAGTAGACATAGTAGATTTTATATTAATGAAGTAACCATAGTAGACATAATAGATTTTATATTAATCAAGTCACCATAGTAGACATAATAGATTTTATATTAATCAAGTCACCATAGTAGACATAATAGATTTTATATTAATCAAGTCACCATAGTAGCAATAGTAGATTTTATATTAATCAAGTCACCATAGTAGCCATAATAGATTTTATATTAATCAAGTCACCATAGTAGCCATAATAGATTTTATATTAATCAAGTCACCATAGTAGACATAGTAGATTTTATATTAATGAAGTAACCATAGTAGACATAATAGATTTTATATTAATCAAGTCACCATAGTAGACATAACAGATTTTATATTAATCAAGTCACCATAGTAGACATAGTAGATTTTATATTAATGAAGTAACCATAGTAGACATAATAGATTTTATATTAATCAAGTCACAATAGTAGACATAATAGATTTTATATTAATCAAGTAACCATAGTAGCCATAATAGATTTTATATTAATCAAGTCACCATAGTAGACATAATAGATGTTATATTAATCAAGTCACCATAGTAGACATAATAGATTTTATATTAATCAAGTCACCATAGTAGACATAATAGATTTTATATTAATCAAGTCACCATAGTAGACATAATAGATTTTATATTAATCAAGTCACCATAGTAGACATAATAGATTTTATATTAATCAAGTCACCATAGTAGACATAGTAGATTTTATATTAATGAAGTAACCATAGTAGACATAATAGATTTTATATTAATCAAGTCACCATAGTAGACATAATAGATTTTATATTAATCAAGTCACCATAGTAGACATAATAGATTTTATATTAATCAAGTCACCATAGTAGCCATAATAGATTTTATATTAATCAAGTCACCATAGTAGCAATAGTAGATTTTATATTAATCAAGTCACCATAGTAGCCATAATAGATTTTATATTAATCAAGTCACCATAGTAGCCATAATAGATTTTATATTAATCAAGTCACCATAGTAGCCATAATAGATTTTATATTAATCAAGTCACCATAGTAGACATAATAGATTTTATATTAATCAAGTCACCATAGTAGACATAATAGATTTTATATTAATCAAGTCACCATAGTAGACATAATAGATTTTATATTAATCAAGTAACCATAGTAGACATAATAGATTTTATATTAATCAAGTCACCATAGTAGACATAATAGATTTTATATTAATCAAGTCACCATAGTAGACATAATAGATTTTTTATTAATCAAGTCACCATAGTAGACATAGTAGATTTTATATTAATGAAGTAACCATAGTAGACATAATAGATTTTATATTAATCAAGTCACCATAGTAGACATAATAGATTTTATATTAATCAAGTCACCATAGTAGACATAACAGATTTTATATTAATCAAGTCACCATAGTAGCCATAATAGATTTTATATTAATCAAGTCACCATAGTAGACATAGTAGATTTTATATTAATCAAGTCACCATAGTAGCCATAATAGATTTTATATTAATCAAGTCACCATAGTAGCCATAATAGATTTTATATTAATCAAGTAACCATAGTAGACATAATAGATTTTATATTAATCAAGTCACCATAGTAGACATAATAGATTTTATATTAATCAAGTCACCATAGTAGACATAATAGATTTTATATTAATCAAGTAACCATAGTAGACATAATAGATTTTATATTAATCAAGTCACCATAGTAGACATAATAGATTTTATATTAATCAAGTCACCATAGTAGCCATAATAGATTTTATATTAATCAAGTCACCATAGTAGACATAGTAGATTTTATATTAATGAAGTAACCATAGTAGACATAATAGATTTTATATTAATCAAGTCACCATAGTAGACATAATAGATTTTATATTAATCAAGTCACCATAGTAAACATAATAGATTTTATATTAATCAAGTCACCATAGTAGCAATAGTAGATTTTATATTAATCAAGTCACCATAGTAGCCATAATAGATTTTATATTAATCAAGTCACCATAGTAGACATAATAGATTTTATATTAATCAAGTCACCATAGTAGACATAGTAGATTTTATATTAATGAAGTAACCATAGTAGACATAATAGATTTTATATTAATCAAGTCACCATAGTAGACATAATAGATTTTATATTAATCAAGTCACCATAGTAGCCATAATAGATTTTATATTAATCAAGTCACCATAGTAGCAATAGTAGATTTTATATTAATCAAGTCACCATAGTAGCCATAATAGATTTTATATTAATCAAGTCACCATAGTAGCCATAATAGACATTATATTAATCAAGTCACCATAGTAGCCATAATAGATTTTATATTAATCAAGTCACCATAGTAGACATAATAGATTTTATATTAATCAAGTCACCATAGTAGACATAATAGATTTTATATTAATCAAGTCACCATAGTAGACATAATAGATTTTATATTAATCAAGTAACCATAGTAGACATAATAGATTTTATATTAATCAAGTCACCATAGTAGACATAATAGATTTTATATTAATCAAGTCACCATAGTAGCCATAATAGATTTTATATTAATCAAGTCACCATAGTAGACATAGTAGATTTTATATTAATGAAGTAACCATAGTAGACATAATAGATTTTATATTAATCAAGTCACCATAGTAGACATAATAGATTTTATATTAATCAAGTCACCATAGTAGACATAACAGATTTTATATTAATCAAGTCACCATAGTAGCCATAATAGCTTTTATATTAATCAAGTCACCATAGTAGACATAGTAGATTTTATATTAATCAAGTCACCATAGTAGCCATAATAGATTTTATATTAATCAAGTCACCATAGTTGCCATAATAGATTTTATATTAATCAAGTCACCATAGTAGCCATAATAGATTTTATATTAATCAAGTAACAATAGTAGACATAATAGATTTTATATTAATCAAGTCACCATAGTAGACATAATAGATTTTATATTAATCAAGTCACCATAGTAGACATAATAGATTTTATATTAATCAAGTAACCATAGTAGACATAATAGATTTTATATTAATTAAGTCACCATAGTAGACATAATAGATTTTATATTAATCAAGTCACCATAGTAGCCATAATAGATTTTATATTAATCAAGTCACCATAGTAGACATAATAGATTTTATATTAATGAAGTAACCATAGTAGACATAATAGATTTTATATTAATCAAGTCACCATAGTAGACATAATAGATTTTATATTAATCAATTCACCATAGTAGACATAATAGATTTTATATTAATCAAGTCACCATAATAGCAATAGTAGATTTTATATTAATCAAGTCACCATAGTAGACATAATAGATTTTATATTAATCAAGTCACCATAGTAGACATAATAGATTTTATATTAATCAAGTCACCATAGTAGACATAGTAGATTTTATATTAATCAAGTCACCATAGTAGACATAGTAGATTTTATATTAATCAAGTCACCATAGTAGACATAATAGATTTTATATTAATCAAGTCACCATAGTAGACATAATAGATTTTATATTAATCAAGTCACCATAGTAGCCATAATAGATTTTATATTAATCAAGTCACCATAGTAGCAATAGTAGATTTTATATTAATCAAGTCACCATAGTAGCCATAATAGATTTTATATTAATCAAGTCACCATAGTAGCCATAATAGACATTATATTAATCAAGTCACCATAGTAGCCATAATAGATTTTATATTAATCAAGTCACCATAGTAGACATAATAGATTTTATATTAATCAAGTCACCATAGTAGACATAATAGATTTTATATTAATCAAGTCACCATAGTAGACATAATAGATTTTATATTAATCAAGTAACCATAGTAGACATAATAGATTTTATATTAATCAAGTCACCATAGTAGACATAATAGATTTTATATTAATCAAGTCACCATAGTAGCCATAATAGATTTTATATTAATCAAGTCACCATAGTAGACATAGTAGATTTTATATTAATGAAGTAACCATAGTAGACATAATAGATTTTATATTAATCAAGTCACCATAGTAGACATAATAGATTTTATATTAATCAAGTCACCATAGTAGACATAATAGATTTTATATTAATCAAGTCACCATAGTAGCCATAATAGCTTTTATATTAATCAAGTCACCATAGTAGACATAGTAGATTTTATATTAATCAAGTCACCATAGTAGCCATAATAGATTTTATATTAATCAAGTCACCATAGTAGCCATAATAGATTTTATATTAATCAAGTCACCATAGTAGCCATAATAGATTTTATATTAATCAAGTAACCATAGTAGACATAATAGATTTTATATTAATCAAGTCACCATAGTAGACATAATAGATTTTATATTAATCAAGTCACCATAGTAGACATAATAGATTTTATATTAATCAAGTAACCATAGTAGACATAATAGATGTTATATTAATCAAGTCACCATAGTAGACATAATAGATTTTATATTAATCAAGTCACCATAGTAGCCATAATAGATTTTATATTAATCAAGTCACCATAGTAGACATAATAGATTTTATATTAATCAAGTCACCATAGTAGACATAATAGATTTTATATTAATCAAGTCACCATAGTAGACATAGTAGATTTTATATTAATGAAGTAACCATAGTAGACATAATAGATTTTATATTAATCAAGTCACCATAGTAGACATAATAGATTTTATATTAATCAAGTCACCATAGTAGACATAATAGATTTTATATTAATCAAGTCACCATAGTAGCCATAATAGATTTTATATTAATCAAGTCACCATAGTAGCAATAGTAGATTTTATATTAATCAAGTCACCATAGTAGCCATAATAGATTTTATATTAATCAAGTCACCATAGTAGCCATAATAGATTTTATATTAATCAAGTCACCATAGTAGCCATAATAGATTTTATATTAATCAAGTCACCATAGTAGACATAATAGATTTTATATTAATCAAGTCACCATAGTAGACATAATAGATTTTATATTAATCAAGTCACCATAGTAGACATAATAGATTTTATATTAATCAAGTAACCATAGTAGACATAATAGATTTTATATTAATCAAGTCACCATAGTAGACATAATAGATTTTATATTAATCAAGTCACCATAGTAGACATAATAGATTTTATATTAATCAAGTCACCATAGTAGACATAGTAGATTTTATATTAATGAAGTAACCATAGTAGACATAATAGATTTTATATTAATCAAGTCACCATAGTAGACATAATAGATTTTATATTAATCAAGTCACCATAGTAGACATAACAGATTTTATATTAATCAAGTCACCATAGTAACCATAATAGCTTTTATATTAATCAAGTAACCATAGTAGCAATAGTAGATTTTATATTAATCAAGTCACCATAGTAGCCATAATAGATTTTATATTAATGAAGTAACCATAGTAGACATAATAGATTTTATATTAATCAAGTCACCATAGTAGACATAATAGATTTTATATTAATCAAGTCACCATAGTAGACATAATAGATTTTATATTAATCAAGTCACCATAGTAGCCATAATAGATTTTATATTAATCAAGTAACCATAGTAGACATAATAGATTTTATATTAATCAAGTCACCATAGTAGACATAATAGATTTTATATTAATCAAGTCACCATAGTAGCCATAATAGATTTTATATTAATCAAGTCACCATAGTAGCCATAGTAGATTTTTTATTAATCAAGTAACCATAGTAGCCATAGTAGATTTTATATTAATCAAGTCACCATAGTAGCCATAGTAGATTTTATATTAATGAAGTAACCATAGTAGACATAATAGATTTTAAATTAATCAAGTCACCATAGTAGACATAATAGATTTTATATTAATCAAGTAACCATAGTAGCAATAGTAGATTTTATATTAATCAAGTCACCATAGTAGCCATAATAGATTTTATATTAATCAAGTAACCATAGTAGACATAATTGATTTTATATTAATCAAGTCACCATAGTAGACATAATAGATTTTATATTAATCAAGTCACCATAGTAGCAATAGTAGATTTTATATTAATAAAGTCACCATAGTAGCCATAATAGATTTTATATTAATCAAGTAACCATAGTAGACATAATAGATTTTATATTAATCAAGTCACCATAGTAGACATAATAGATTTTATATTAATCAAGTAACCATAGTAGACATAATAGATTTTATATTAATCAAGTCACCATAGTAGCCATAGTAGATTTTTTATTAATCAAGTAACCATAGTAGCCATAGTAGATTTTATATTAATCAAGTCACCATAGTAGACATAGTAGATTTTATATTAATGAAGTAACCATAGTAGACATAATAGATTTTATATTAATCAAGTCACCATAGTAGACATAATAGATTTTATATTAATCAAGTCACCATAGTAGACATAATAGATTTTATATTCATCAAGTCACCATAGTAGCCATAATAGCTTTTATATTAATCAAGTCACCATAGTAGACATAGTAGATTTTATATTAATCAAGTCACCATAGTAGCCATAATAGATTTTATATTAATCAAGTCACCATAGTAGCCATAATAGATTTTATATTAATCAAGTCACCATAGTAGCCATAATAGATTTTATATTAATCAAGTAACCATAGTAGACATAATAGATTTTATATTAATCAAGTCACCATAGTAGACATAATAGATTTTATATTAATCAAGTCACCATAGTAGACATAATAGATTTTCTATTAATCAAGTAACCATAGTAGACATAATAGATTTTATATTAATCAAGTCACCATAGTAGACATAATAGATTTTATATTAATCAAGTCACCATAGTAGCCATAATAGATTTTATATTAATCAAGTCACCATAGTAGACATAGTAGATTTTATATTAATGAAGTAACCATAGTAGACATAATAGATTTTATATTAATCAAGTCACCATAGTAGACATAATAGATTTTATATTAATCAAGTCACCATAGTAGACATAATAGATTTTATATTAATCAAGTCACCATAGTAGCAATAGTAGATTTTATATTAATCAAGTCACCATAGTAGCCATAATAGATTTTATATTAATCAAGTCACCATAGTAGCCATAATAGATTTTATATTAATCAAGTCACCATAGTAGACATAGTAGATTTTATATTAATGAAGTAACCATAGTAGACATAATAGATTTTATATTAATCAAGTCACCATAGTAGACATAACAGATTTTATATTAATCAAGTCACCATAGTAGACATAGTAGATTTTATATTAATGAAGTAACCATAGTAGACATAATAGATTTTATATTACTCAAGTCACCATAGTAGACATAATAGATTTTATATTAATCAAGTCACCATAGTAGACATAATAGATTTTATATTAATCAAGTCACCATAGTAGACATAATAGATTTTATATTAATCAAGTCACCATAGTAGACATAATAGATTTTATATTAATGAAGTAACCATAGTAGACATAATAGATTTTATATTTATCAAGTCACCATAGTAGACATAATAGATTTTATATTAATATAGTCACCATAGTAGCCATAATAGATTTTATATTAATCAAGTCACCATAGTAGACATAATAGATGTTATATTAATCAAGTCACCATAGTAGACATAATAGATTTTATATTAATCAAGTCACCATAGTAGCCATAATAGATTTTATATTAATCAAGTCACCATAGTAGACATAATAGATTTTATATTAATCAAGTCACCATAGTAGACATAATAGATTTTATATTAATCAAGTCACCATAGTAGACATAGTAGATTTTATATTAATGAAGTAACCATAGTAGACATAATAGATTTTATATTAATCAAGTCACCATAGTAGACATAATAGATTTTATATTAATCAAGTCACCATAGTAGACATAATAGATTTTATATTAATCAAGTCACCATAGTAGCCATAATAGATTTTATATTAATCAAGTCACCATAGTAGCAATAGTAGATTTTATATTAATCAAGTCACCATAGTAGCCATAATAGATTTTATATTAATCAAGTCACCATAGTAGCCATAATAGATTTTATATTAATCAAGTCACCATAGTAGCCATAATAGATTTTATATTAATCAAGTCACCATAGTAGACATAATAGATTTTATATTAATCAAGTCACCATAGTAGACATAATAGATTTTATATTAATCAAGTCACCATAGTAGACATAATAGATTTTATATTAATCAAGTAACCATAGTAGACATAATAGATTTTATATTAATCAAGTCACCATAGTAGACATAATAGATTTTATATTAATCAAGTCACCATAGTAGACATAATAGATTTTATATTAATCAAGTCACCATAGTAGACATAGTAGATTTTATATTAATGAAGTAACCATAGTAGACATAATAGATTTTATATTAATCAAGTCACCATAGTAGACATAATAGATTTTATATTAATCAAGTCACCATAGTAGACATAACAGATTTTATATTAATCAAGTCACCATAGTAGCCATAATAGATTTTATATTAATCAAGTCACCATAGTAGACATAGTAGATTTTATATTAATCAAGTCACCATAGTAGCCATAATAGATTTTATATTAATCAAGTCACCATAGTAGCCATAATAGATTTTATATTAATCAAGTAACCATAGTAGACATAATAGATTTTATATTAATCAAGTCACCATAGTAGACATAATAGATTTTATATTAATCAAGTCACCATAGTAGACATAATAGATTTTATATTAATCAAGTAACCATAGTAGACATAATAGATTTTATATTAATCAAGTCACCATAGTAGACATAATAGATTTTATATTAATCAAGTCACCATAGTAGCCATAATAGATTTTATATTAATCAAGTCACCATAGTAGACATAGTAGATTTTATATTAATGAAGTAACCATAGTAGACATAATAGATTTTATATTAATCAAGTCACCATAGTAGACATAATAGATTTTATATTAATCAAGTCACCATAGTAAACATAATAGATTTTATATTAATCAAGTCACCATAGTAGCAATAGTAGATTTTATATTAATTAAGTCACCATAGTAGCCATAATAGATTTTATATTAATCAAGTCACCATAGTAGACATAATAGATTTTATATTAATCAAGTCACCATAGTAGACATAGTAGATTTTATATTAATGAAGTAACCATAGTAGACATAATAGATTTTATATTAATCAAGTCACCATAGTAGACATAATAGATTTTATATTAATCAAGTCACCATAGTAGCCATAATAGATTTTATATTAATCAAGTCACCATAGTAGCAATAGTAGATTTTATATTAATCAAGTCACCATAGTAGCCATAATAGATTTTATATTAATCAAGTCACCATAGTAGCCATAATAGACATTATATTAATCAAGTCACCATAGTAGCCATAATAGATTTTATATTAATCAAGTCACCATAGTAGACATAATAGATTTTATATTAATCAAGTCACCATAGTAGACATAATAGATTTTATATTAATCAAGTCACCATAGTAGACATAATAGATTTTATATTAATCAAGTAACCATAGTAGACATAATAGATTTTATATTAATCAAGTCACCATAGTAGACATAATAGATTTTATATTAATCAAGTCACCATAGTAGCCATAATAGATTTTATATTAATCAAGTCACCATAGTAGACATAGTAGATTTTATATTAATGAAGTAACCATAGTAGACATAATAGATTTTATATTAATCAAGTCACCATAGTAGACATAATAGATTTTATATTAATCAAGTCACTATAGTAGACATAACAGATTTTATATTAATCAAGTCACCATAGTAGCCATAATAGCTTTTATATTAATCAAGTCACCATAGTAGACATACTAGATTTTATATTAATCAAGTCACCATAGTAGCCATAATAGATTTTATATTAATCAAGTCACCATAGTTGCCATAATAGATTTTATATTAATCAAGTCACCATAGTAGCCATAATAGATTTTATATTAATCAAGTAACAACAGTAGACATAATAGATTTTATATTAATCAAGTCACCATAGTAGACATAATAGATTTTATATTAATCAAGTCACCATAGTAGACATAATAGATTTTATATTAATCAAGTAACCATAGTAGACATAATAGATTTTATATTAATTAAGTCACCATAGTAGACATAATAGATTTTATATTAATCAAGTCACCATAGTAGACATAATAGATTTTATATTAATCAAGTCACCATAGTAGACATAATAGATTTTATATTAATGAAGTAACCATAGTAGACATAATAGATTTTATATTAATCAAGTCACCATAGTAGACATAATAGATTTTATATTAATCAAGTCACCATAGTAGACATAATAGATTTTATATTAATCAAGTCACCATAATAGCAATAGTATATTTTATATTAATCAAGTCACCATAGTAGACATAATAGATTTTATATTAATCAAGTCACCATAGTAGACATAATAGATTTTATATTAATCAAGTCACCATAGTAGACATAGTAGATTTTATATTAATCAAGTCACCATAGTAGACATAGTAGATTTTATATTAATCAAGTCACCATAGTAGACATAATAGATTTTATATTAATCAAGTCACCATAGTAGACATAATAGATTTTATATTAATCAAGTCACCATAGTAGCCATAATAGATTTTATATTAATCAAGTCACCATAGTAGCAATAGTAGATTTTATATTAATCAAGTCACCATAGTAGCCATAATAGATTTTATATTAATCAAGTCACCATAGTAGCCATAATAGACATTATATTAATCAAGTCACCATAGTAGCCATAATAGATTTTATATTAATCAAGTCACCATAGTAGACATAATAGATTTTATATTAATCAAGTCACCATAGTAGACATAATAGATTTTATATTAATCAAGTCACCATAGTAGACATAATAGATTTTATATTAATCAAGTAACCATAGTAGACATAATAGATTTTATATTAATCAAGTCACCATAGTAGACATAATAGATTTTATATTAATCAAGTCACCATAGTAGCCATAATAGATTTTATATTAATCAAGTCACCATAGTAGACATAGTAGATTTTATATTAATGAAGTAACCATAGTAGACATAATAGATTTTATATTAATCAAGTCACCATAGTAGACATAATAGATTTTATATTAATCAAGTCACCATAGTAGACATAATAGATTTTATATTAATCAAGTCACCATAGTAGCCATAATAGCTTTTATATTAATGAAGTCACCATAGTAGACATAGTAGATTTTATATTAATCAAGTCACCATAGTAGCCATAATAGATTTTATATTAATCAAGTCACCATAGTAGCCATAATAGATTTTATATTAATCAAGTCACCATAGTAGCCATAATAGATTTTATATTAATCAAGTAACCATAGTAGACATAATAGATTTTATATTAATCAAGTCACCATAGTAGACATAATAGATTTTATATTAATCAAGTCACCATAGTAGACATAATAGATTTTATATTAATCAAGTAACCATAGTAGACATAATAGATTTTATATTAATTAAGTCACCATAGTAGACATAATAGATTTTATATTAATCAAGTCACCATAGTAGCCATAATAGATTTTATATTAATCAAGTCACCATAGTAGACATAATAGATTTTATATTAATCAAGTAACCATAGTAGACATAATAGATTTTATATTAATCAAGTCACCATAGTAGACATAATAGATTTAATTTTAATCAAGTCACCATAGTAGACATAATAGATTTTATATTAATGAAGTAACCATAGTAGACATAATAGATTTTATATTAATCAAGTCACCATAGTAGCCATAATAGATTTTATATTAATCAAGTCACCATAGTAGACATAATAGATTTTATATTAATGAAGTAACCATAGTAGACATAATAGATTTTATATTAATCAAGTCACCATAGTAGCCATACAAGATTTTATATTAATCAAGTCACCATAGTAGCCATAATAGATTTTATATTAATCAAGTCACCATAGTAGACATAGTAGATTTTATATTAATGAAGTAACCATAGTAGACATAATAGATTTTATATTAATCAAGTCACCATAGTAGACATAATAGATTTTATATTAATCAAGTCACCATAGTAGCCATAATAGATTTTATATTAATCAAGTCACCATAGTAGACATAATAGATTTTATATTAATCAAGTCACCATAGTAGACATAATAGATTTTATATTAATCAAGTCACAATAGTAGACATAGTAGATTTTATATTAATGAAGAAACCATAGTAGACATAATAGATTTTATATTAATCAAGTCACCATAGTAGACATAATAGATTTTATATTAATCAAGTAACCATAGTAGACATAATAGATTTTATATTAATCAAGTCACCATAGTAGACATAATAGATTTTATATTAATCAAGTCACCATAGTAGACATAGTAGATTTTATATTAATGAAGTAACCATAGTAGACATAATAGATTTTATATTAATCAAGTCACCATAGTAGACATAATAGATTTTATATTAATCAAGTCACCATAGTAGCCATAATAGATTTTATATTAATCAAGTCACCATAGTAGACATAATAGATTTTATATTAATCAAGTCACCATAGTAGACATAATAGATTTTATATTAATCAAGTCACCATAGTAGACATAATAGATTTTATATTAATCAAGTCACCATAGTAGCAATAGTAGATTTTATATTAATCAAGTCACCATATTAGCCATAATAGATTTTATATTAATCAAGTCACCATAGTAGACATAATAGATTTTATATTAATCAAGTCACCATAGTAGACATAATAGATTTTATATTAATCAAGTCACCATAGTAGCCATAATAGATTTTATATTAATCAAGTCACCATAGTAGACATAATAGATTTTATATTAATCAAGTCACCACAGTAGACATAATAGATTTTATATTAATCAAGTCACCATAGTAGACATAGTAGATTTTATATCAATGAAGTAACCATAGTAGACACAATAGATTTTATATTAATCAAGTCACCATAGTAGATATAATAGATTTTATATTAATCAAGTCACCATAGTAGACACAATAGATTTTATATTAATCAAGTCACCATAGTAGACATAATAGATTTTATATTAATCAAGTCACCATAGTAGACATAGTAGATTTTATATTAATGAAGTAACCATAGTAGACATAATAGATTTTATATTAATCCAGTCAGCATAGTAGACATAATAGATTTTATATTAATCAAGTCACCATAGTAGCAATAGTAGATTTTATATTAATCAAGTCACCATAGTAGCCATAATAGATTTAATATTAATCAAGTCACCATAGTAGCCATAATAGATTTTATATTAATCAAGTCACCATAGTAGCAATAGTAGATTTTATATTAATCAAGTCACCATAGTAGCCATAATAGATTTAATATTAATCAAGTCACCATAGTAGCCATAATAGATTTTATATTAATCAAGTCACCATAGTAGACATAGTAGATTTTATATTAATGAAGTAACCATAGTAGACATAATAGATTTTATATTAATCAAGTCACCATAGTAGACATAACAGATTTTATATTAATCAAGTCACCATAGTAGACATAGTAGATTTTATATTAATGAAGTAACCATAGTAGACATAATAGATTTTATATTACTCAAGTCACCATAGTAGACATAATAGATTTTATATTAATCAAGTCACCATAGTAGACATAATAGATTTTATATTAATCAAGTCACCATAGTAGCCATAATAGCTTTTATATTAATCAAGTCACCATAGTAGACATAGTAGATTTTATATTAATCAAGTCACCATAGTAGCCATAATAGATTTTATATTAATCAAGTCACCATAGTAGCCATAATAGATTTTATATTAATCAAGTCACCATAGTAGCCATAATAGATTTTATATTAATCAAGTAACCATAGTAGACATAATAGATTTTATATTAATCAAGTCACCATAGTAGACATAATAGATTTTATATTAATCAAGTCACCATAGTAGACATAATAGATTTTATATTAATCAAGTAACCATAGTAGACATAATAGATTTTATATTAATTAAGTCACCATAGTAGACATAATAGATTTTATATTAATCAAGTCACCATAGTAGCCATAATAGATTTTATATTAATCAAGTCACCATAGTAGACATAATAGATTTTATATTAATCAAGTAACCATAGTAGACATAATAGATTTTATATTAATCAAGTCACCATAGTAGACATAATAGATTTAATTTTAATCAAGTCACCATAGTAGACATAATAGATTTTATATTAATGAAGTAACCATAGTAGACATAATAGATTTTATATTAATCAAGTCACCATAGTAGCCATAATAGATTTTATATTAATCAAGTCACCATAGTAGACATAATAGATTTTATATTAATGAAGTAACCATAGTAGACATAATAGATTTTATATTAATCAAGTCACCATAGTAGCCATACAAGATTTTATATTAATCAAGTCACCATAGTAGCCATAATAGATTTTATATTAATCAAGTCACCATAGTAGACATAGTAGATTTTATATTAATGAAGTAACCATAGTAGACATAATAGATTTTATATTAATCAAGTCACCATAGTAGACATAATAGATTTTATATTAATCAAGTCACCATAGTAGCCATAATAGATTTTATATTAATCAAGTCACCATAGTAGACATAATAGATTTTATATTAATCAAGTCACCATAGTAGACATAATAGATTTTATATTAATCAAGTCACAATAGTAGACATAGTAGATTTTATATTAATGAAGAAACCATAGTAGACATAATAGATTTTATATTAATCAAGTCACCATAGTAGACATAATAGATTTTATATTAATCAAGTCACCATAGTAGACATAATAGATTTTATATTAATCAAGTCACCATAGTAGACATAATAGATTTTATATTAATCAAGTCACCATAGTAGACATAGTAGATTTTATATTAATGAAGTAACCATAGTAGACATAATAGATTTTATATTAATCAAGTCACCATAGTAGACATAATAGATTTTATATTAATCAAGTCACCATAGTAGCCATAATAGATTTTATATTAATCAAGTCACCATAGTAGACATAATAGATTTTATATTAATCAAGTCACCATAGTAGACATAATAGATTTTATATTAATCAAGTCACCATAGTAGACATAATAGATTTTATATTAATCAAGTCACCATAGTAGCAATAGTAGATTTTATATTAATCAAGTCACCATATTAGCCATAATAGATTTTATATTAATCAAGTCACCATAGTAGACATAATAGATTTTATATTAATCAAGTCACCATAGTAGACATAATAGATTTTATATTAATCAAGTCACCATAGTAGCCATAATAGATTTTATATTAATCAAGTCACCATAGTAGACATAATAGATTTTATATTAATCAAGTCACCACAGTAGACATAATAGATTTTATATTAATCAAGTCACCATAGTAGACATAGTAGATTTTATATCAATGAAGTAACCATAGTAGACACAATAGATTTTATATTAATCAAGTCACCATAGTAGATATAATAGATTTTATATTAATCAAGTCACCATAGTAGACACAATAGATTTTATATTAATCAAGTCACCATAGTAGACATAATAGATTTTATATTAATCAAGTCACCATAGTAGACATAGTAGATTTTATATTAATGAAGTAACCATAGTAGACATAATAGATTTTATATTAATCCAGTCAGCATAGTAGACATAATAGATTTTATATTAATCAAGTCACCATAGTAGCAATAGTAGATTTTATATTAATCAAGTCACCATAGTAGCCATAATAGATTTAATATTAATCAAGTCACCATAGTAGCCATAATAGATTTTATATTAATCAAGTCACCATAGTAGCAATAGTAGATTTTATATTAATCAAGTCACCATAGTAGCCATAATAGATTTAATATTAATCAAGTCACCATAGTAGCCATAATAGATTTTATATTAATCAAGTCACCATAGTAGACATAGTAGATTTTATATTAATGAAGTAACCATAGTAGACATAATAGATTTTATATTAATCAAGTCACCATAGTAGACATAACAGATTTTATATTAATCAAGTCACCATAGTAGACATAGTAGATTTTATATTAATGAAGTAACCATAGTAGACATAATAGATTTTATATTACTCAAGTCACCATAGTAGACATAATAGATTTTATATTAATCAAGTCACCATAGTAGACATAATAGATTTTATATTAATCAAGTCACCATAGTAGACATAATAGATTTTATATTAATCAAGTCACCATAGTAGACATAATAGATTTTATATTAATGAAGTAACCATAGTAGACATAATAGATTTTATATTAATCAAGTCACCATAGTAGACATAATAGATTTTATATTAATCAAGTCACCATAGTAGCCATAATAGATTTTATATTAATCAAGTCACCATAGTAGACATAATAGATGTTATATTAATCAAGTCACCATAGTAGACATAATAGATTTTATATTAATCAAGTCACCATAGTAGCCATAATAGATTTTATATTAATCAAGTCACCATAGTAGACATAATAGATTTTATATTAATCAAGTCACCATAGTAGACATAATAGATTTTATATTAATCAAGTCACCGTAGTAGACATAGTAGATTTTATATTAATGAAGTAACCATAGTAGACATAATAGATTTTATATTAATCAAGTCACCATAGTAGACATAATAGATTTTATATTAATCAAGTCACCATAGTAGACATAATAGATTTTATATTAATCAAGTCACCATAGTAGCCATAATAGATTTTATATTAATCAAGTCACCATAGTAGCAATAGTAGATTTTATATTAATCAAGTCACCATAGTAGCCATAATAGATTTTATATTAATCAAGTCACCATAGTAGCCATAATAGATTTTATATTAATCAAGTCACCATAGTAGCCATAATAGATTTTATATTAATCAAGTCACCATAGTAGACATAATAGATTTTATATTAATCAAGTCACCATAGTAGACATAATAGATTTTATATTAATCAAGTCACCATAGTAGACATAATAGATTTTATATTAATCAAGTAACCATAGTAGACATAATAGATTTTATATTAATCAAGTCACCATAGTAGACATAATAGATTTTATATTAATCAAGTCACCATAGTAGACATAATAGATTTTATATTAATCAAGTCACCATAGTAGACATAGTAGATTTTATATTAATGAAGTAACCATAGTAGACATAATAGATTTTATATTAATCAAGTCACCATAGTAGACATAATAGATTTTATATTAATCAAGTCACCATAGTAGACATAACAGATTTTATATTAATCAAGTCACCATAGTAGCCATAATAGATTTTATATTAATCAAGTCACCATAGTAGACATAGTAGATTTTATATTAATCAAGTCACCATAGTAGCCATAATAGATTTTATATTAATCAAGTCACCATAGTAGCCATAATAGATTTTATATTAATCAAGTAACCATAGTAGACATAATAGATTTTATATTAATCAAGTCACCATAGTAGACATAATAGATTTTATATTAATCAAGTCACCATAGTAGACATAATAGATTTTATATTAATCAAGTAACCATAGTAGACATAATAGATTTTATATTAATCAAGTCACCATAGTAGACATAATAGATTTTATATTAATCAAGTCACCATAGTAGCCATAATAGATTTTATATTAATCAAGTCACCATAGTAGACATAGTAGATTTTATATTAATGAAGTAACCATAGTAGACATAATAGATTTTATATTAATCAAGTCACCATAGTAGACATAATAGATTTTATATTAATCAAGTCACCATAGTAGACATAATAGATTTTATATTAATCAAGTCACCATAGTAGACATAGTAGATTTTATATTAATGAAGTAACCATAGTAGACATAATAGATTTTATATTAATCAAGTCACCATAGTAGACATAATAGATTTTATATTAATCAAGTCACCATAGTAAACATAATAGATTTTATATTAATCAAGTCACCATAGTAGCAATAGTAGATTTTATATTAATTAAGTCACCATAGTAGCCATAATAGATTTTATATTAATCAAGTCACCATAGTAGCCATAATAGATTTTATATTAATCAAGTCACCATAGTAGACATAGTAGATTTTATATTAATGAAGTAACCATAGTAGACATAATAGATTTTATATTAATCAAGTCACCATAGTAGACATAACAGATTTTATATTAATCAAGTCACCATAGTAGACATAGTAGATTTTATATTAATGAAGTAACCATAGTAGACATAATAGATTTTATATTACTCAAGTAACCATAGTAGACATAATAGATTTTATATTAATCAAGTCACCATAGTAGACATAATAGATTTTATATTAATCAAGTCACCATAGTAGACATAATAGATTTTATATTAATCAAGTCACCATAGTAGACATAATAGATTTTATATTAATGAAGTAACCATAGTAGACATAATAGATTTTATATTAATCAAGTCACCATAGTAGACATAATAGATTTTATATTAATCAAGTCACCATAGTAGCCATAATAGATTTTATATTAATCAAGTCACCATAGTAGACATAATAGATGTTATATTAATCAAGTCACCATAGTAGACATAATAGATTTTATATTAATCAAGTCACCATAGTAGACATAATAGATTTTATATTAATCAAGTCACCATAGTAGACATAATAGATTTTATATTAATCAAGTAACCATAGTAGACATAATAGATTTTATATTAATCAAGTCACCATAGTAGACATAGTAGATTTTATATTAATGAAGTAACCATAGTAGACATAATAGATTTTATATTAATCAAGTCACCATAGTAGCCATAATAGATTTTATATTAATCAAGTCACCATAGTAGACATAATAGATTTTATATTAATCAAGTCACCATAGTAGCCATAATAGATTTTATATTAATCAAGTCACCATAGTAGCAATAGAAGATTTTATATTAATCAAGTCACCATAGTAGCCATAATAGATTTTATATTAATCAAGTCACCATAGTAGCCATAATAGATTTTATATTAATCAAGTCACCATAGTAGCCATAATAGATTTTATATTAATCAAGTCACCATAGTAGACATAATAGATTTTATATTAATCAAGTCACCATAGTAGACATAATAGATTTTATATTAATCAAGTCACCATAGTAGACATAATAGATTTTATATTAATCAAGTAACCATAGTAGACATAATAGATTTTATATTAATCAAGTCACCATAGTAGACATAATAGATTTTATATTAATCAAGTCACCATAGTAGACATAATAGATTTTATATTAATCAAGTCACCATAGTAGACATAGTAGATTTTATATTAATGAAGTAACCATAGTAGACATAATAGATTTTATATTAATCAAGTCACCATAGTAGACATAATAGATTTTATATTAATCAAGTCACCATAGTAGACATAACAGATTTTATATTAATCAAGTCACCATAGTAGCCATAATAGATTTTATATTAATCAAGTCACCATAGTAGACATAGTAGATTTTATATTAATCAAGTCACCATAGTAGCCATAATAGATTTTATATTAATCAAATCACCATAGTAGCCATAATAGATTTTATATTAATCAAGTAACCATAGTAGACATAATAGATTTTATATTAATCAAGTCACCATAGTAGACATAATAGATTTTATATTAATCAAGTCACCATAGTAGACATAATAGATTTTATATTAATCAAGTAACCATAGTAGACATAATAGATTTTATATTAATCAAGTCACCATAGTAGACATAATAGATTTTATATTAATCAAGTCACCATAGTAGCCATAATAGATTTTATATTAATCAAGTCACCATAGTAGACATAGTAGATTTTATATTAATGAAGTAACCATAGTAGACATAATAGATTTTATATTAATCAAGTCACCATAGTAGACATAATAGATTTTATATTAATCAAGTCACCATAGTAAACATAATAGATTTTATATTAATCAAGTCACCATAGTAGCAATAGTAGATTTTATATTAATTAAGTCACCATAGTAGCCATAATAGATTTTATATTAATCAAGTCACCATAGTAGACATAATAGATTTTATATTAATCAAGTCACCATAGTAGACATAGTAGATTTTATATTAATGAAGTAACCATAGTAGACATAATAGATTTTATATTAATCAAGTCACCATAGTAGACATAATAGATTTTATATTAATCAAGTCACCATAGTAGCCATAATAGATTTTATATTAATCAAGTCACCATAGTAGCAATAGTAGATTTTATATTAATCAAGTCACCATAGTAGCCATAATAGATTTTATATTAATCAAGTCACCATAGTAGCCATAATAGACATTATATTAATCAAGTCACCATAGTAGCCATAATAGATTTTATATTAATCAAGTCACCATAGTAGACATAATAGATTTTATATTAATCAAGTCACCATAGTAGACATAATAGATTTTATATTAATCAAGTCACCATAGTAGACATAATAGATTTTATATTAATCAAGTAACCATAGTAGACATAATAGATTTTATATTAATCAAGTCACCATAGTAGACATAATAGATTTTATATTAATCAAGTCACCATAGTAGCCATAATAGATTTTATATTAATCAAGTCACCATAGTAGACATAGTAGATTTTATATTAATGAAGTAACCATAGTAGACATAATAGATTTTATATTAATCAAGTCACCATAGTAGACATAATAGATTTTATATTAATCAAGTCACCATAGTAGACATAACAGATTTTATATTAATCAAGTCACCATAGTAGCCATAATAGCTTTTATATTAATCAAGTCACCATAGTAGACATAGTAGATTTTATATTAATCAAGTCACCATAGTAGCCATAATAGATTTTATATTAATCAAGTCACCATAGTTGCCATAATAGATTTTATATTAATCAAGTCACCATAGTAGCCATAATAGATTTTATATTAATCAAGTAACAATAGTAGACATAATAGATTTTATATTAATCAAGTCACCATAGTAGACATAATAGATTTTATATTAATCAAGTCACCATAGTAGACATAATAGATTTTATATTAATCAAGTAACCATAGTAGACATAATAGATTTTATATTAATTAAGTCACCATAGTAGACATAATAGATTTTATATTAATCAAGTCACCATAGTAGCCATAATAGATTTTATATTAATCAAGTCACCATAGTAGACATAATAGATTTTATATTAATGAAGTAACCATAGTAGACATAATAGATTTTATATTAATCAAGTCACCATAGTAGACATAATAGATTTTATATTAATCAAGTCACCATAGTAGACATAATAGATTTTATATTAATCAAGTCACCATAATAGCAATAGTATATTTTATATTAATCAAGTCACCATAGTAGACATAATAGATTTTATATTAATCAAGTCACCATAGTAGACATAATAGATTTTATATTAATCAAGTCACCATAGTAGACATAGTAGATTTTATATTAATCAAGTCACCATAGTAGACATAGTAGATTTTATATTAATCAAGTCACCATAGTAGACATAATAGATTTTATATTAATCAAGTCACCATAGTAGACATAATAGATTTTATATTAATCAAGTCACCATAGTAGCCATAATAGATTTTATATTAATCAAGTCACCATACTAGCAATAGTAGATTTTATATTAATCAAGTCACCATAGTAGCCATAATAGATTTTATATTAATCAAGTCACCATAGTAGCCATAATAGACATTATATTAATCAAGTCACCATAGTAGCCATAATAGATTTTATATTAATCAAGTCACCATAGTAGACATAATAGATTTTATATTAATCAAGTCACCATAGTAGACATAATAGATTTTATATTAATCAAGTCACCATAGTAGACATAATAGATTTTATATTAATCAAGTAACCATAGTAGACATAATAGATTTTATATTAATCAAGTCACCATAGTAGACATAATAGATTTTATATTAATCAAGTCACCATAGTAGCCATAATAGATTTTATATTAATCAAGTCACCATAGTAGACATAGTAGATTTTATATTAATGAAGTAACCATAGTAGACATAATAGATTTTATATTAATCAAGTCACCATAGTAGACATAATAGATTTTATATTAATCAAGTCACCATAGTAGACATAATAGATTTTATATTAATCAAGTCACCATAGTAGCCATAATAGCTTTTATATTAATCAAGTCACCATAGTAGACATAGTAGATTTTATATTAATCAAGTCACCATAGTAGCCATAATAGATTTTATATTAATCAAGTCACCATAGTAGCCATAATAGATTTTATATTAATCAAGTCACCATAGTAGCCATAATAGATTTTATATTAATCAAGTAACCATAGTAGACATAATAGATTTTATATTAATCAAGTCACCATAGTAGACATAATAGATTTTATATTAATCAAGTCACCATAGTAGACATAATAGATTTTATATTAATCAAGTAACCATAGTAGACATAATAGATTTTATATTAATTAAGTCACCATAGTAGACATAATAGATTTTATATTAATCAAGTCACCATAGTAGCCATAATAGATTTTATATTAATCAAGTCACCATAGTAGACATAATAGATTTTATATTAATCAAGTAACCATAGTAGACATAATAGATTTTATATTAATCAAGTCACCATAGTAGACATAATAGATTTAATTTTAATCAAGTCACCATAGTAGACATAATAGATTTTATATTAATGAAGTAACCATAGTAGACATAATAGATTTTATATTAATCAAGTCACCATAGTAGCCATAATAGATGTTATATTAATCAAGTCACCATAGTAGACATAATAGATTTTATATTAATGAAGTAACCATAGTAGACATAATAGATTTTATATTAATCAAGTCACCATAGTAGCCATACAAGATTTTATATTAATCAAGTCACCATAGTAGCCATAATAGATTTTATATTAATCAAGTCACCATAGTAGACATAGTAGATTTTATATTAATGAAGTAACCATAGTAGACATAATAGATTTTATATTAATCAAGTCACCATAGTAGACATAATAGATTTTATATTAATCAAGTCACCATAGTAGCCATAATAGATTTTATATTAATCAAGTCACCATAGTAGAAATAATAGATTTTATATTAATCAAGTCACCATAGTAGACATAATAGATTTTATATTAATCAAGTCACAATAGTAGACATAGTAGATTTTATATTAATGAAGAAACCATAGTAGACATAATAGATTTTATATTAATCAAGTCACCATAGTAGACATAATAGATTTTATATTAATCAAGTCACCATAGTAGACATAATAGATTTTATATTAATCAAGTCACCATAGTAGACATAATAGATTTTATATTAATCAAGTCACCATAGTAGACATAGTAGATTTTATATTAATGAAGTAACCATAGTAGACATAATAGATTTTATATTAATCAAGTCACCATAGTAGACATAATAGATTTTATATTAATCAAGTCACCATAGTAGCCATAATAGATTTTATATTAATCAAGTCACCATAGTAGACATAATAGATTTTATATTAATCAAGTCACCATAGTAGACATAATAGATTTTATATTAATCAAGTCACCATAGTAGACATAATAGATTTTATATTAATCAAGTCACCATAGTAGCAATAGTAGATTTTATATTAATCAAGTCACCATATTAGCCATAATAGATTTTATATTAATCAAGTCACCATAGTAGACATAATAGATTTTATATTAATCAAGTCACCATAGTAGACATAATAGATTTTATATTAATCAAGTCACCATAGTAGCCATAATAGATTTTATATTAATCAAGTCACCATAGTAGACATAATAGATTTTATATTAATCAAGTCACCACAGTAGACATAATAGATTTTATATTAATCAAGTCACCATAGTAGACATAGTAGATTTTATATCAATGAAGTAACCATAGTAGACACAATAGATTTTATATTAATCAAGTCACCATAGTAGATATAATAGATTTTATATTAATCAAGTCACCATAGTAGACACAATAGATTTTATATTAATCAAGTCACCATAGTAGACATAATAGATTTTATATTAATCAAGTCACCATAGTAGACATAGTAGATTTTATATTAATGAAGTAACCATAGTAGACATAATAGATTTTATATTAATCCAGTCAGCATAGTAGACATAATAGATTTTATATTAATCAAGTCACCATAGTAGCAATAGTAGATTTTATATTAATCAAGTCACCATAGTAGCCATAATAGATTTAATATTAATCAAGTCACCATAGTAGCCATAATAGATTTTATATTAATCAAGTCACCATAGTAGCAATAGTAGATTTTATATTAATCAAGTCACCATAGTAGCCATAATAGATTTAATATTAATCAAGTCACCATAGTAGCCATAATAGATTTTATATTAATCAAGTCACCATAGTAGACATAGTAGATTTTATATTAATGAAGAAACCATAGTAGACATAATAGATTTTATATTAATCAAGTCACCATAGTAGACATAATAGATTTTATATTAATCAAGTCACCATAGTAGACATAATAGATTTTATATTAATCAAGTAACCATAGTAGACATAATAGATTTTATATTAATCAAGTCACCATAGTAACCATAATAGATTTTATATTAATCAAGTCACCATAGTAGACATAATAGATTTTATATTAATCAAGTCACCATAGTAGACATAATAGATTTTATATTAATCAAGTCACCATAGTAGCCATAATAGATTTTATATTAATCAAGTCACCATAGTAGACATAATAGATTTTATATTAATCAAGTCACCATAGTAGACATAATAGATTTTATATTAATCAAGTCACCATAGTAGACATAGTAGATTTTATATTAATGAAGTAACCATAGTAGACATAATAGATTTTATATTAATCAAGTCACCATAGTAGACATAATAGATTTTATATTAATCAAGTCACCATAGTAGTCATAATAGATTTTATATTAATCTAGTCACCATAGTAGACATAATAGATTTTATATTAATCAAGTCACCATAGTAGACATAGTAGATTTTATATTAATGAAGTAACCATAGTAGACATAATAGATTTTATATTAATCAAGTCACCATAGTAGACATAATAGATTTTATATTAATCAAGTCACCATAGTAGCCATAATAGATTTTATATTAATCAAGTCACCATAGTAGACATAACAGATTTTATATTAATCAAGTCACCATAGTAGTGTTATAAAATAACACGAGCGTATGGAAGCAAGGAGAACAAACGAAGTAATTTGGTTTCAACCTTTATTGAGGGTCAAAGTGAATAAGCATATATATCCCCAATCAAAGCCGGAACGGTCAGCTGGGCGTCAGGAAGGCCGGAATAAGGATTAGAGAGGTAGGGATCCTGGCCTGATCAGGTTCGGGCAGGTACAGGGGCCTAGATGCTGGTACGGTCTAGGGATGACGTCCGGGACTGGAACAAGCGGTGATATGGTTACTAGGCGCTTTGAATCAAACTGCTGTCGCTGAGGTGCCGCTGCTACTGCTGGATGGAGCTGAAGGGAACGGCTGTTGGGTGCTGCCGCTGCTGCTGCTAGAAAGTTGAGGGGAACGGCTGTCGCTGAGCTGCTGCTGCTGGATGGAGCTGAAGGGGATGGCTACTGCTGCTGCTAGAAAGTTGAGGGGAACGGCTGTCGCTGAGCTGCTGCTGCTGGATGGAGCTGAAGGGGATGGCTACTGCTGCTGCTAGAAAGTTGAGGGGAACGGCTGTCGCTGAGCTGCTGCTGCTTGAAGGTTGAGGGGAACGGCTGTCGCTGAGCTGCTGCTGCTGCTGGATGGAGCTGAAGGGGATGGCTACTGCTGCTGCCGCTGCTGCTAGAAAGTTGAGGGGAACGGCTGTATCTGCTTCTAACTGGTAGCGAGGCGACCTGCTCTGGTCAGCGATCTGCTGGAAGACTGACTTTTTCTCTGACGGCCGGCTTATTTATACGGCACGTGCGGACGTAGTAAAGGGCACATCGGCTCCGGCGTCAAAATGGCCGTCGTATTTTTTATTTGTGTTTGTTTCTCGTGCTTTAATGGATTGTAGAGAATTATCTGTTTGGTGTGTGTATGCATGTGTTATATCGATTTAAAGCTGAGAAAGTTGTGAATGTAACCTAGTCGGTGTCGTATTGTTGGGGTGTTTTGTGGAATCATTATTTGCGTTTTTATGCTATCTGAGTTGCGTTTACGGTAGTGTCTGTGATTTTTTATTTAGGTTTTTTCTTTTGCTGTGCAACTTTCTCTGGAGGTTTTCTATGTTGAAGTAAGGTGCGAGTTATTTTAATGATGTGTGTATTTAAAGAGATGGGATTTGAAATTGTCCTGTGTATTTATTGTGTTTGACTACGTTGTAACGGCGAACAGATTTGTCTTAGGGTCGCCATTGTTGCTGCCGTCATTGCCTTGCTGATTTCCGGTTTATTCATGGAAATGTGGAGAGATATGCGAATATAACAATGCTCCCCCAGATCTCGATCATATTTACATGATAAAGTCTCTGAAGCGTGTAGGGAGTTGTCCTCTTGTTGTTCTGGCTGGTAATCTCCTGGGTTGGCCGGCTTGTGAGGATGGCGTCCGATTCTCGTCCGGATTGCATGTGGGGCCGTTCGTGGAATGCTGTTCGTCGGTGATGCTGGGTGGGGGTGGGAGGTTCGTGATAGACAGGTGCGGCGGGCGTGGTGCTATTCGTCGGATCTGCGCCCGGTGTACCCAGGTTGTGATGCCGCTCTCATCTTGTACTTGGTACATCAAGCTGTTGGTTTTTGTGATAGTGAAGCTTCCTATCCATTGCATGTGTGTTGATTTGGCCGTGGCTGATTGAGGACGGTGAAGTAGGACCTTGTCTCCTACTTGTAGCGGGTTCTTGTGGGAGAAGTGCTTTTCGCGGTTCTCCATTTTATGATCTGCTTCATCATTGGCCAGGGCGACACGGTGATGAACCTGTCTTAGCAGGGCGTTGATTTGCATGCCATATGCACCTGGGTCATCGCTCCTGGCTTCCCTTCTGTGGGGTGTTGGCAAGCCGATGCTAGGGTGGCGGCCCGTGACTGTGAAATGCGGGGAGACACCGGTGGCGTTGTTGATTGTGGCGTTCATGGAAGACACAACAGATTCGAGAACATCTGTCCACTCGCAATTCCTGTCTTCACACAGCATGTAGATGGCGTTCTTCATTGTTCGATGTTGTCTCTCTATGTTCCCTGAGCTTTGTGGGCGCCACGGGCAATGCAGTTCCTGTGTGATGGCCATTTGTTCGCAGAACTGTCGATAGACTTCCCCTGTGAAGTGTGTACCTCGGTCGGAGGACACTATGCGTGGGATTTCTCTGTGTCGGAGGAAGAACTGGTATAAACCACGGGCGGCGTCGATGGCACGGTCTCTTGCACATGGTATAGCTGTGAGATGCCGGCTGAAGCTGTCCAGTATCGTAAGTATATATCTTTTCCCCTTTGAGTTGGACATTGTGACAAAGTCAACAAAGACGAGTTCAAATGGTCTCTTACCCCGCTTGCAGTGGCCCATGGGCCAGCGGGTGCGTCTGCCATAATTTCCCTTGCATTTTGCACATGTGATGCAGGAATCAGCATAAGCCTTGATGTCGTTGTTCTTGGACTCCCACCAGTAGCCGGAGAGGAGTTCCTGCATCCGTGTTATGCCTGAGTGGTTGTTGGCGTCGTGTGCTTGATGCAGGTATTTGGGTCTGAGCTTGTATGGTACGACCAGCCTAGGGGTATGTTTGTGGTCTCTTATCATTAGGACCGTGGTTCCTGGTTCTAAGAAGAATTGATGTAGCTTTCTCTTGAATAACTTAGCTCGGTGGTCATCGGGGTCAATTTGTGGGCCGTCCGGGTATGATGTTTTGAGTGCGTGTATGATTCCGGCCAGGGTGTCATCCTTCTGTTGTTCGGTTGAAATATCCAGGTGTTCACAGATTTGTTCAGCAGGAATGGAGGAGTTGGTGTGGTATGCGAAAAACGCGTCGCTGATGCGTCTTTGCGTGTGGGCGTTCCGTGGTGTGTGCGTCTTGGGAATAAGTTTCAGACTGTCGATGTCATTGATGCACCATGATGGGACGTAGATGCGTAAGCTTGAGCCATCCAGTATGAATGTCCTTCCTGCTGGATTGGGGTCGCTGGGAGTCTTGATCTTCTTCTGTCCGCAGCCTCTGCTGAGCATATCAGCCCAAACGTTAGATTCGCCCTCCACGTATTCTAATACGAATTTGTAGCACGATATCTCATCCTGCCATCTTCGTATTTTTGCATTGTTGAATTCCCGTTGGTCAAGATATGTCAGAGATTTGTGGTCAGTGAACACCACGAAGGGACGGTTACGTAGAAAGTAGTCAAATTTCAGTATCGCCCACTTCACTGCATATGCCTCGCGTTCCGTTGTAGACCAGTTTTGCTCTGTTGTATTGAAGGAGTGGGACGCGACTCCGACAATGTTCTTCTTCCCGTTGCTGGACTCTTGCATCAGGATTGCTCCGCATGCGACATCACTGGCATCAGTAGTGAGCGTGAAGGGCATGGAGAAGTCTGGAAACGAGATAACCGGCGGGGAGGATAATCGGTCCTTGATCTTCCTGAATGCTCTGTCTGCATTCTCGGTCCAGTGGAATGGCTTGTTGACCTTGTTGAGTTCGTGTATAGGGGCCATGAGTTTTGAGAACATGCTTGATCTGATCTGTTCATGAAGGCGCGTCTCAAGGAATTGTCTGATCCAGACCAAGCGGCCGATGAGACTTTGGAGTTCCTTTCTTGAGGTTGGGGGTTTCATTTCTCCTATGGCACGAACATATTCGGGGTCGGCCTTGAACCCTTCGCTGTTTATTATGCGGCCGAGAAATTTGGCCTCAGGTGCGAGGAAGGAGCATTTGTCTGGGTTCAGCTTAAGTCCAAACTTTTGGAGGGCCATGAACAGTTGTTCTAGCGCGATGATGTACTCCTTGAATGTCTTAGCATGCACCAGGTTGTCGTCGATGTAAGATGATATGTTGCTGCGAGATGTGACCGTGGCTAAGGCCTCTGCTACGCAACGGGAAAAGATTTGTCCGGCCGAAGTGAGACCAAAGGCCAGGCGTGTGTACTGGTAGCATTTGTCCTTCCATGTGAAGGCTGTTTTGTGCCGGTCCTGCTCATCTATTTCAATCTGCCAATATCCACTACGCAGATCCAGGGATGCAAAATACCTGTTGCCCTTGCCGATTTTGTTGAGCAGGTGATCCATCCTGGGTATTGGGTAGGGGTCCAGATCGACTAGCACTTTGTTTAGCGTTCTTTTAAAGTTTGCAACGACGCGAATTGACCCATTTTTCTTACGTACGGCGAATACTGGACTGTTGAAACCTTTGGGGTCGCTGCAGGCTTCAATGATGCCTTTGCTTGCCATGCGGCCAATCTCGGCATTGACCTCCTCTTCCAGGGCTTGAGCAATCGGATGTTGTTTTTGGCTGCGTGATTGGCCGTTAGTTGGTATCCGAATGGGGCGGATGAATGTGCCCTTGTCGCCATTTTCAGTACCGATGATGTCGGCATAGCGGATTAGTAGGTTGGTGGTGGCCTCAAGTTCATCACGGTTGGGATGGTTTGGTAGTGTGAGTCCTGTGTTGTGTTTTAGCCATGTAAGCTTTTCATCCAAGGTGTGGAGTTCGGGATGGTGTCCGATAGCTAGGTAGTCCTGGATGACCTTGGTCTGGGAGTCGTCTGTGGGACTGTTTGGTGACGACGTTTGCCGTACGATGTTAGCTGTGTGTGTGGAGCCTCCTTGGGCAAGTGTGCGTTTGAACTCCACTTTCGCTTTTTCGTTGTCGACCGTGTACGAGATGAGGGTATCATGGCATAGGATGTTTTGGCCGATCAGGATTGGTGTAGATTGTGCCGTTATTAGGGCGTTTATGCCACAGAATGCGGGTGTGTTCTGGTTGCCGATTACAATGTCGCATGTTAGTTGGCCAAGCGCGGTAATGCTGCCATTGATGCCCCTCACTTTGACGTCCGAGCGTTTTATGTGCTTCTTGGCTTCGTCTGGTAGTTGTGATGCTGGTATGATGCAGGTCGAGCATCCTGAGTCGAGCATCGCGATGTCTGAGAACTTTGTGTCGCCAATGCAAAATGTGGAGTAGACAAGTGGTGAATAGTTAGATTGCTCTTGAAAGTTGAAGACGTGATGGCTGATATTGGAGCGGGTCGGGCGGGGCATCACATCTCGTCCTGACCGAAGTGAAAATCCTGGTCCTCTGTCTCCGGCATGTTGTTGCCTGTTGTTGCGACAAGGGCTTGTGTTTCGGTGCGGGGTGGGTGACGGTATCTGCAATTTTGCCTAAAGCAGGATAGGCCTCTGAGGTATCTCTGGCATACAGGGAAACTTACTGTTTGCCTGCGAGCTTCTTGCTGCTGATGTTGACGTTGATCAGTTTTCTTGTGTGTGTCTGTCAAGTTCGAGCGCTCGCGTCCACTAGAGTGGGTGTGCATGTTTGTTATATGGTAAGGTTTTCTTTGTCTCAAGTGGTGCTCTTGAGAGAGGAGTGCGGAGTCTTGGGAATTGGTGACATCGGATTTTATGCCGCGATCCAGGTATCGCTGTGCTTCAGCCGCTATACCAGTTGCCGTATAGTGGTTGTCCATTGTTCTGACGAGGTGCGGGTAGATATTTGTGTTCCATGCTTTCACCTTTTCACTCATAAGCATTGCGCCTATTATTGCTATGAGTCCGTCAACGGATAGTTCATTGTTTCTGTCCTTTCTGTGTTTTGCCTTGATGTGGACGGCCGCTTCCCTGAGTGTGGTTTCGAGTCGACCGGCAAAATCGGTTAGTTTTTCGCCGTCATGTCGTTCTAAATCCCAGGCCTTGCTTAGATGTTGGAAGGTGGTCATTTGGCTGCCGTGTGTTGTCAGTAGATACTCCTTCAGGTTGTTGAAGGTGGATATATCTTGTGCAGAATCCAGCATTTGCTGAAATATACCCTGGTCCAGCATGTCTTTCGCGGCCTTGACAAATTCGCCCTCCAGGCTTGGGTATGTTGCTCCCTCCGGTAAGACGTGTATTGCGTATATTTTGGTGAGCATTGATAAGAACTGGTTTACGTCCTGTCCAGGGCGGAAGGGCTTCTGTTGTCTCATGGCGTCCCGAATTGTTTGCTGGCGCATTAGCATACTGTAGTCGCTGCTTGTGTGGGGGTTGGTGGCTGTTGTTATTGCTGTTGATCTCAGGGCGGTTGTCATGGCATCTATGTCATTTCGGATCTCCTGAAGTGCCTCTTCCGATGGTTGTGTTGAGCTTGTCCTCAAGTTGAACAGCAGATGCTTCTGTTCTTTGATCAGTGTGAATAGTTCTGACCGCGTGAAACCCTCGTAGCTGTCTGTACTCATCTTGCTGAACGCTCTGACACCAGTTGTTATAAAATAACACGAGCGTATGGAAGCAAGGAGAACAAACGAAGTAATTTGGTTTCAACCTTTATTGAGGGTCAAAGTGAATAAGCATATATATCCCCAATCAAAGCCGGAACGGTCAGCTGGGCGTCAGGAAGGCCGGAATAAGGATTAGAGAGGTAGGGATCCTGGCCTGATCAGGTTCGGGCAGGTACAGGGGCCTAGATGCTGGTACGGTCTAGGGATGACGTCCGGGACTGGAACAAGCGGTGATATGGTGACTAGGCGCTTTGAATCAAACTGCTGTCGCTGAGGTGCCGCTGCTACTGCTGGATGGAGCTGAAGGGAACGGCTGTTGGGTGCTGCCGCTGCTGCTGCTAGAAAGTTGAGGGGAACGGCTGTCGCTGAGCTGCTGCTGCTGGATGGAGCTGAAGGGGATGGCTACTGCTGCTGCTAGAAAGTTGAGGGGAACGGCTGTCGCTGAGCTGCTGCTGCTGGATGGAGCTGAAGGGGATGGCTACTGCTGCTGCTAGAAAGTTGAGGGGAACGGCTGTCGCTGAGCTGCTGCTGCTTGAAGGTTGAGGGGAACGGCTGTCGCTGAGCTGCTGCTGCTGCTGGATGGAGCTGAAGGGGATGGCTACTGCTGCTGCCGCTGCTGCTAGAAAGTTGAGGGGAACGGCTGTATCTGCTTCTAACTGGTAGCGAGGCGACCTGCTCTGGTCAGCGATCTGCTGGAAGACTGACTTTTTCTCTGACGGCCGGCTTATTTATACGGCACGTGCGGACGTAGTAAAGGGCACATCGGCTCCGGCGTCAAAATGGCCGTCGTATTTTTTATTTGTGTTTGTTTCTCGTGCTTTAATGGATTGTAGAGAATTATCTGTTTGGTGTGTGTATGCATGTGTTATATCGATTTAAAGCTGAGAAAGTTGTGAATGTAACCTAGTCGGTGTCGTATTGTTGGGGTGTTTTGTGGAATCATTATTTGCGTTTTTATGCTATCTGAGTTGCGTTTACGGTAGTGTCTGTGATTTTTTATTTAGGTTTTTTCTTTTGCTGTGCAACTTTCTCTGGAGGTTTTCTATGTTGAAGTAAGGTGCGAGTTATTTTAATGATGTGTGTATTTAAAGAGATGGGATTTGAAATTGTCCTGTGTATTTATTGTGTTTGACTACGTTGTAACGGCGAACAGATTTGTCTTAGGGTCGCCATTGTTGCTGCCGTCATTGCCTTGCTGATTTCCGGTTTATTCATGGAAATGTGGAGAGATATGCGAATATAACAGTAGACATAATAGATTTTATATTAATCAAGTCACCATAGTAGACATAATAGATTTTATATTAATGAAGTAACCATAGTAGACATAATAGATTTTATATTAATCAAGTCACCATAGTAGACATAATAGATTTTATATTAATCAAGTCACCATAGTAGACATAATAGATTTTATATTAATCAAGTCACCATAGTAGAAAACATAGATTTTATATTAATGAAGTAACCATAGTAGACATAATAGATTTTATATTAATCAAGTCACCATAGTAGACATAATAGATTTTATATTAATCAAGTCACCATAGTAGACATAATAGATTTTATATTAATCAAATCACCATAGTAGACATAATAGATTTTATATTAATGAAGTAACCATAGTAGACATAATAGATTTTATATTAATCAAGTCACCATAGTAGACATGATAGATTTTATATTAATCAAGTCACCATAGTAGCCATAATAGCTTTTATATTAATCAAGTCACCATATAGACATAGTAGATTTTATATTAATGAAGTAACCATAGTAGAAATAATAGATTTTATATTAATCAAGTCACCATAGTAGCAATAGTAGATTTTATATTAATCAAGTCACCATAGTAGCCATAATAGATTTTATATTAATCAAGTCACCATAGTAGACATAATAGATTTTATATTAATCAAGTCACCATAGTAGACATAATAGATTTTATATTAATCAAGTCACCATAGTAGCAATAGTAGATTTTATATTAATCAAGTCACCATAGTAGCCATAATAGATTTTATATTAATCAAGTCACCATAGTAGCCATAATAGATTTTATATTAATCAAGTCACCATAGTAGACATAATAGATTTTATATTAATCAAGTAACCATAGTAGACATAATAGATTTTATATTAATCAAGTAACCATAGTAGCAATAGTAGATTTTATATTAATGAAGTAACCATAGTAGACATAATAGATTTTATATTAATCAAGTCACCATAGTAGACATAATAGATTTTATATTAATCAAGTCACCATAGTAGCAATAGTAGATTTTATATTAATCAAGTCACCATAGTAGCCATAATAGATTTTATATTAATCAAGTCACCATAGTAGACATAATAGATTTTATATTAATCAAGTCACCATAATAGCAATAGTAGATTTTATATTAATCAAGTCACCATAGTAGACATAATAGATTTTATATTAATCAAGTCACCATAGTAGACATAATAGATTTTATATTAATCAAGTCACCATAGTAGACATAGTAGATTTTATATTAATCAAGTCACCATAGTAGACATAGTAGATTTTATATTAATCAAGTCACCATAGTAGACATAATAGATTTTATATTAATCAAGTCACCATAGTAGACATAATAGATTTTATATTAATCAAGTCACCATAGTAGCCATAATAGATTTTATATTAATCAAGTCACCATAGTAGCAATAGTAGATTTTATATTAATCAAGTCACCATAGTAGCCATAATAGATTTTATATTAATCAAGTCACCATAGTAGCCATAATAGACATTATATTAATCAAGTCACCATAGTAGACATAATAGATTTTATATTAATCAAGTCACCATAGTAGACATAATAGATTTTATATTAATCAAGTCACCATAGTAGACATAATAGATTTTATATTAATCAAGTAACCATAGTAGACATAATAGATTTTATATTAATCAAGTCACCATAGTAGACATAATAGATTTTATATTAATCAAGTCACCATAGTAGCCATAATAGATTTTATATTAATCAAGTCACCATAGTAGACATAGTAGATTTTATATTAATGAAGTAACAATAGTAGACATAATAGATTTTATATTAATCAAGTCACCATAGTAGACATAATAGATTTTATATTAATCAAGTCACCATAGTAGACATAACAGATTTTATATTAATCAAGTCACCATAGTAGCCATAATAGCTTTTATATTAATCAAGTCACCATAGTAGACATAGTAGATTTTATATTAATCAAGTCACCATAGTAGCCATAATAGATTTTATATTAATCAAGTCACCATAGTAGCCATAATAGATTTTATATTAATCAAGTCACCATAGTAGCCATAATAGATTTTATATTAATCAAGTAACCATAGTAGACATAATAGATTTTATATTAATCAAGTCACCATAGTAGACATAATAGATTTTATATTAATCAAGTCACCATAGTAGACATAATAGATTTTATATTAATCAAGTCACCATAGTAGACATAATAGATTTTATATTAATTAAGTCACCATAGTAGACATAATAGATTTTATATTAATCAAGTCACCATAGTAGCCATAATAGATTTTATATTAATCAAGTCACCATAGTAGACATAATAGATTTTATATTAATGAAGAAACCATAGTAGACATAATAGATTTTATATTAATCAAGTCACCATAGTAGCCATAATAGATTTTATATTAATCAAGTCACCATAGTAGCCATAATAGATTTTATATTAATCAAGTCACCATAGTAGACATAGTAGATTTTATATTAATGAAGTAACCATAGTAGACATAATAGATTTTATATTAATCAAGTCACCATAGTAGACATAATAGATTTTATATTAATCAAGTCACCATAGTAGCCATAATAGATTTTATATTAATCAAGTCACCATAGTAGACATAATAGATTTTATATTAATCAAGTCACCATAGTAGACATAATAGATTTTATATTAATCAAGTCACCATAGTAGACATAGTAGATTTTATATTAATGAAGAAACCATAGTAGACATAATAGATTTTATATTAATCAAGTCACCATAGTAGACATAATAGATTTTATATTAATCAAGTCACCATAGTAGACATAATAGATTTTATATTAATCAAGTCACCATAGTAGACATAATAGATTTTATATTAATCAAGTCACCATAGTAGACATAGTAGATTTTATATTAATGAAGTAACCATAGTAGACATAATAGATTTTATATTAATCAAGTCACCATAGTAGACATAATAGATTCTATATTAATCAAGTCACCATAGTAGCCATAATAGATTTTATATTAATCAAGTCACCATAGTAGACATAATAGATTTTATATTAATCAAGTCACCATAGTAGACATAATAGATTTTATATTAATCAAGTCACCATAGTAGACATAATAGATTTTATATTAATCAAGTCACCATAGTAGCAATAGTAGATTTTATATTAATCAAGTCACAATATTAGCCATAATAGATTTTATATTAATCAAGTCACCATAGTAGACATAATAGATTTTATATTAATCAAGTCACCATAGTAGACATAATAGATTTTATATTAATCAAGTCACCATAGTAGCCATAATAGATTTTATATTAATCAAGTCACCATAGTAGACATAATAGATTTTATATTAATCAAGTCACCATAGTAGACATAATAGATTTTATATTAATCAAGTCACCATAGTAGACATAGTAGATTTTATATCAATGAAGTAACCATAGTAGACACAATAGATTTTATATTAATCAAGTCACCATAGTAGACATAATAGATTTTATATTAATCAAGTCACCATAGTAGACACAATAGATTTTATATTAATCAAGTCACCATAGTAGACATAATAGATTTTATATTAATCAAGTCACCATAGTAGACATAGTAGATTTTATATTAATGAAGTAACCATAGTAGACACATTGGATTGAATATTAATCCAGTCAGCATAGTAGACATAATAGATTTTATATTAATCAAGTCACCATAGTAGCAATAGTAGATTTTATATTAATCAAGTCACCATAGTAGCCATAATAGATTTAATATTAATCAAGTCACCATAGTAGCCATAATAGATTTTATATTAATCAAGTCACCATAGTAGCAATAGTAGATTTTATATTAATCAAGTCACCATAGTAGCCATAATAGATTTAATATTAATCAAGTCACCATAGTAGCCATAATAGATTTTATATTAATCAAGTCACCATAGTAGACATAGTAGATTTTATATTAATGAAGTAACCATAGTAGACATAATAGATTTTATATTAATCAAGTCACCATAGTAGACATAATAGATTTTATATTAATCAAGTCACCATAGTAGACATAATAGATTTTATATTAATCAAGTAACCATAGTAGACATAATAGATTTTATATTAATCAAGTCACCATAGTAACCATAATAGATTTTATATTAATCAAGTCACCATAGTAGACATAATAGATTTTATATTAATCAAGTCACCATAGTAGACATAATAGATTTTATATTAATCAAGTCACCATAGTAGCCATAATAGATTTTATATTAATCAAGTCACCATAGTAGACATAATAGATTTTATATTAATCAAGTCACCATAGTAGACATAATAGATTTTATATTAATCAAGTCACCATAGTAGACATAATAGATTTTATATTAATCAAGTCACCATAGTAGACATAGTAGATTTTATATTAATGAAGTAACCATAGTAGACATAATAGATTTTATATTAATCAAGTCACCATAGTAGACATAATAGATTTTATATTAATCAAGTCACCATAGTAGCCACATTAGATTTTATATTAATCAAGTCACCATAGTAGACATAACAGATTTTATATTAATCAAGTCACCATAGTAGACATAATAGATTTTATATTAATCAAGTCACCATAGTAGACATAATAGATTTTATATTAATGAAGTAACCATAGTAGACATAATAGATTTTATATTAATCAAGTCACCATAGTAGACATAATAGATTTTATATTAATCAAGTCACCATAGTAGAAAACATAGATTTTATATTAATGAAGTAACCATAGTAGACATAATAGATTTTATATTAATCAAGTCACCATAGTAGACATAATAGATTTTATATTAATCAAGTCACCATAGTAGACATAATAGATTTTATATTAATCAAATCACCATAGTAGACATAATAGATTTTATATTAATGAAGTAACCATAGTAGACATAATAGATTTTATATTAATCAAGTCACCATAGTAGACATGATAGATTTTATATTAATCAAGTCACCATAGTAGCCATAATAGCTTTTATATTAATCAAGTCACCATATAGACATAGTAGATTTTATATTAATGAAGTAACCATAGTAGACATAATAGATTTTATATTAATCAAGTCACCATAGTAGCAATAGTAGATTTTATATTAATCAAGTCACCATAGTAGCCATAATAGATTTTATATTAATCAAGTCACCATAGTAGACATAATAGATTTTATATTAATCAAGTCACCATAGTAGACATAATAGATTTTATATTAATCAAGTCACCATAGTAGCAATAGTAGATTTTATATTAATCAAGTCACCATAGTAGCCATAATAGATTTTATATTAATCAAGTCACCATAGTAGCCATAATAGATTTTATATTAATCAAGTCACCATAGTAGACATAATAGATTTTATATTAATCAAGTCACCATAGTAGACATAATAGATTTTATATTAATCAAGTCACCATAGTAGCAATAGTAGATTTTATATTAATGAAGTAACCATAGTAGACATAATAGATTTTATATTAATCAAGTCACCATAGTAGACATAATAGATTTTATATTAATCAAGTCACCATAGTAGCAATAGTAGATTTTATATTAATCAAGTCACCATAGTAGCCATAATAGATTTTATATTAATCAAGTCACCATAGTAGCCATAATAGATTTTATATTAATCAAGTCACCATAGTAGCCATAATAGATTTTATATTAATCAAGTCACCATTTTAGACATAATAGATTTTATATTAATCAAGTCACCATAGTAGACATAATAGATTTTATATTAATCAAATCACCATAGTAGACATAATAGATTTTATATTAATCAAGTAACCATAGTAGACATAATAGATTTTATATTAATCAAGTCACCATAGTAGACATAATAGATTTTATATTAATCAAGTCACCATAGTAGACATAATAGATTTTATATTAATCAAGTCACCATAGTAGACATAGTAGATTTTATATTAATGAAGTAACCATAGTAGACATAATAGATTTTATATTAATCAAGTCACCATAGTAGACATAATAGATTTTATATTAATCAAGTCACCATAGTAGCCATAATAGATTTTATATTAATCAAGTCACCATAGTAGACATAACAGATTTTATATTAATCAAGTCACCATAGTAGACATAATAGATTTTATATTAATCAAGTCACCATAGTAGACATAATAGATTTTATATTAATGAAGTAACCATAGTAGACATAATAGATTTTATATTAATCAAGTCACCATAGTAGACATAATAGATTTTATATTAATCAAGTCACCATAGTAGAAAACATAGATTTTATATTAATGAAGTAACCATAGTAGACATAATAGATTTTATATTAATCAAATCACCATAGTAGACATAATAGATTTTATATTAATCAAGTCACCATAGTAGACATTATAGATTTTATATTAATCAAATCACCATAGTAGACATAATAGATTTTATATTAATGAAGTAACCATAGTAGACATAATAGATTTTATATTAATCAAGTCACCATAGTAGACATGATAGATTTTATATTAATCAAGTCACCATAGTAGCCATAATAGCTTTTATATTAATCAAGTCACCATATAGACATAGTAGATTTTATATTAATGAAGTAACCATAGTAGACATAATAGATTTTATATTAATCAAGTCACCATAGTAGCAATAGTAGATTTTATATTAATCAAGTCACCATAGTAGCCATAATAGATTTTATATTAATCAAGTCACCATAGTAGACATAATAGATTTTATATTAATCAAGTCACCATAGTAGACATAATAGATTTTATATTAATCAAGTCACCATAGTAGCAATAGTAGATTTTATATTAATCAAGTCACCATAGTAGCCATAATAGATTTTATATTAATCAAGTCACCATAGTAGCCATAATAGATTTTATATTAATCAAGTCACCATAGTAGACATAATAGATTTTATATTAATCAAGTCACCATAGTAGACATAATAGATTTTATATTAATCAAGTCACCATAGTAGCAATAGTAGATTTTATATTAATGAAGTAACCATAGTAGACATAATAGATTTTATATTAATCAAGTCACCATAGTAGACATAATAGATTTTATATTAATCAAGTCACCATAGTAGCAATAGTAGATTTTATATTAATCAAGTCACCATAGTAGCCATAATAGATTTTATATTAATCAAGTCACCATAGTAGCCATAATAGATTTTATATTAATCAAGTCACCATAGTAGCCATAATAGATTTTATATTAATCAAGTCACCATTTTAGACATAATAGATTTTATATTAATCAAGTCACCATAGTAGACATAATAGATTTTATATTAATCAAATCACCATAGTAGACATAATAGATTTTATATTAATCAAGTAACCATAGAAGACATAATAGATTTTATATTAATCAAGTCACCATAGTAGACATAATAGATTTTATATTAATCAAGTCACCATAGTAGACATAATAGATTTTATATTAATCAAGTCACCATAGTAGACATAGTAGATTTTATATTAATGAAGTAACCATAGTAGACATAATAGATTTTATATTAATCAAGTCACCATAGTAGACATAATAGATTTTATATTAATCAAGTCACCATAGTAGACATAACAGATTTTATATTAATCAAGTCACCATAGTAACATTAATAGCTTTTATATTAATCAAGTCACCATAGTAGACATAGTAGATTTTATATTAATCAAGTCACCATAGTAGCCATAATAGATTTTATATTAATCAAGTCACCATAGTAGCCATAATAGATTTTATATTAATCAAGTCACCATAGTAGCCATAATAGATTTTATATTAATCAAGTAACCATAGTAGACATAATAGATTTTATATTAATCAAGTCACCATAGTAGACATAATAGATTTTATATTAATCAAGTAACCATAGTAGACATAATAGATTTTATATTAATCAAGTCACCATAGTAGACATAATAGATTTTATATTAATCAAGTCACCATAGTAGCCAAATTAGATTTTATATTAATCAAGTCACCATAGTAGACATAGTAGATTTTATATTAATGAAGTAACCATAGTAGACATAATAGATTTTATATTAATCAAGTCACCATAGTAGACATAATAGATTTTATATTAATCAAGTCACCATAGTAGACATAATAGATTTTATATTAATCAAGTCACCATAGTAGCAATAGTAGATTTTATATTAATCAAGTCACCATAGTAGCCATAATAGATTTTATATTAATAAAGTCACCATAGTAGACATAATAGATTTTATATTAATCAAGTCACCATAGTAGACATAGTAGATTTTATATTAATGAAGTAACCATAGTAGACATAATAGATTTTATATTAATCAAGTACCCCATAGTAGACATAATAGATTTTATATTAATCAAGTCACCATAGTAGCCATAATAGATTTTATATTAATCAAGTCACCATAGTAGCAATAGTAGATTTTATATTAATAAAGTCATTATAGTAGCCATCATAGATTTTATATTAATCAAGTCACCATAGTAGCCATAATAGACATTATATTAATCAAGTCACCATAGTAGCCATAATAGATTTTATATTAATCAAGTCACCATAGTAGACATAATAGATTTTATATTAATCAAGTCACCATAGTAGACATAATAGATTTTATATTAATCAAGTCACCATAGTAGACATAATAGATTTTATATTAATCAAGTAACCATAGTAGACATAATAGATTTTATATTAATCAAGTCACCATAGTAGACATAATAGATTTTATATTAATCAAGTCACCATAGTAGCCATAATAGATTTTATATTAATCAAGTCACCATAGTAGACATAGTAGATTTTATATTAATGAAGTAACCATAGTAGACATAATAGATTTTATATTAATCAAGTCACCATAGTAGACATAATAGATTTTATATTAATCAAGTCACCATGGTAGACATAACAGATTTTATATTAATCAAGCCACCATAGTAGACATAATAGATTTTATATTAATCAAGTCACCATAGTAGACATAGTAGATTTTATATTAATCAAGTCACCATAGTAGCCATAATAGATTTTATATTAATCAAGTCACCATAGTAGCCATAATAGATTTTATATTAATCAAGTCACCATAGTAGCCATAATAGATTTTATATTAATCAAGTAACCATAGTAGACATAATAGATTTTATATTAATCAAGTCACCATAGTAGACATAATAGATTTTATATTAATCAAGTCACCATAGTAGACATAATAGATTTTATATTAATCAAGTAACCATAGTAGACATAATAGATTTTATATTAATTAAGTCACCATAGTAGACATAATAGATTTTATATTAATCAAGTCACCATAGTAGCCATAATAGATTTTATATTAATCAAGTAACCATAGTAGACATAATAGATTTTATATTAATGAAGTAACCATAGTAGACATAATAGATTTAATATTAATCAAGTCACCATAGTAGACATAATAGATTTTATATTAATCAAGTCACCATAGTAGACATAATAGATTTTATATTAATCAAGTCACCATAATAGCAATAGTAGATTTTATATTAATCAAGTCACCATAGTAGACATAATAGATTTTATATTAATCAAGTAACCATAGTAGACATAATAGATTTTATATTAATTAAGTCACCATAGTAGACATAATAGATTTTATATTAATCAAGTCACCATAGTAGCCATAATAGATTTTATATTAATCAAGTCACCATAGTAGACAAAATAGATTTTATATTAATGAAGTAACCATAGTAGACATAATAGATTTTATATTAATCAAGTCACCATAGTAGACATAATAGATTTTATATTAATCAAGTAACCATAGTAGACATAATAGATTTTATATTAATGAAGTAACCATAGTAGCCATAATAGATTTTATATTAATCAAGTCACCATAGTAGCCATAATAGATTTTATATTAATCAAGTCACCATAGTAGACATAGTAGATTTTATATTAATGAAGTAACCATAGTAGACATAATAGATTTTATATTAATCAAGTCACCATAGTAGACATAATAGATTTTATATTAATCAAGTCACCATAGTAGCCATAATAGATTTTATATTAATCAAGTCACCATAGTAGACATAATAGATTTTATATTAATCAAGTCACCATAGTAGACATAATAGATTTTATATTAATCAAGTCACCATAGTAGACATAGTAGATTTTATATTAATGAAGTAACCATAGTAGACATAATAGATTTTATATTAATCAAGTCACCATAGTAGACATAATAGATTTTATATTAATCAAGTCACCATAGTAGACATAATAGATTTTATATTAATCAAGTCACCATAGTAGACATAATAGATTTTATATTAATACAAGTCACCATAGTAGACATAGTAGATTTTATATTAATGAAGTAACCATAGTAGACATAATAGATTTTATATTAATCAAGTCACCATAGTAGACATAATAGATTTTATATTAATCAAGTCACCATAGTAGCCTTAATAGATTTTATATTAATCAAGTCACCATAGTAGACATAATAGATTTTATATTAATCAAGTAACCATAGTAGACATAATAGATTTTATATTAATGAAGTAACCATAGTAGCCATAATAGATTTTATATTAATCAAGTCACCATAGTAGCCATAATAGATTTTATATTAATCAAGTCACCATAGTAGACATAGTAGATTTTATATTAATGAAGTAACCATAGTAGACATAATAGATTTTATATTAATCAAGTCACCATAGTAGACATAATAGATTTTATATTAATCAAGTCACCATAGTAGCCATAATAGATTTTATATTAATCAAGTCACCATAGTAGACATAATAGATTTTATATTAATCAAGTCACCATAGTAGACATAATAGATTTTATATTAATCAAGTCACCATAGTAGACATAGTAGATTTTATATTAATGAAGTAACCATAGTAGACATAATAGATTTTATATTAATCAAGTCACCATAGTAGACATAATAGATTTTATATTAATCAAGTCACCATAGTAGACATAATAGATTTTATATTAATCAAGTCACCATAGTAGACATAATAGATTTTATATTAATCAAGTCACCATAGTAGACATAGTAGATTTTATATTAATGAAGTAACCATAGTAGACATAATAGATTTTATATTAATCAAGTCACCATAGTAGACATAATAGATTTTATATTAATCAAGTCACCCTAGTAGCCTTAATAGATTTTATATTAATCAAGTCACCATAGTAGACATAATAGATTTTATATTAATCAAGTTACCATAGTAGACATAATAGATTTTATATTAATCAAGTCACCATAGTAGACATAATAGATTTTATATTAATCAAGTCACCATAGTAGCAATAGTAGATTTTATATTAATCAAGTCACCATATTAGCCATAATAGATTTTATATTAATCAAGTCACCATAGTAGACATAATAGATTTTATATTAATCAAGTCACCATAGTAGACATAATAGATTTTATATTAATCAAGTCACCATAGTAGCCATAATAGATTTTATATTAATCAAGTCACCATAGTAGACATAATAGATTTTATATTAATCAAGTCACCATAGTAGACATAATAGATTTTATATTAATCAACTCACCATAGTAGACATAGTAGATTTTATATTAATGAAGTAACCATAGTAGACACAATAGATTTTATATTAATCAAGTCACCATAGTAGACATAATAGATTTTATATTAATCAAGTCACCATAGTAGACACAATAGATTTTATATTAATCAAGTCACCATAGTAGACATAATAGATTTTATATTAATCAAGTCACCATAGTAGACATAGTAGATTTTATATTAATGAAGTAACCATAGTAGACATAATAGATTTTATATTAATCAAGTCAGCATAGTAGACATAATAGATTTTATATTAATCAAGTCACCATAGTAGCCATAATAGATTTTATATTAATCAAGTCACCATAGTAGCAATAGTAGATTTTATATTAATCAAGTCACCATAGTAGCCATAATAGATTTAATATTAATCAAGTCACCATAGTAGCCATAATAGATTTTATATTAATCAAGTCACCATAGTAGACATAGTAGATTTTATATTAATGAAGTAACCATAGTAGACATAATAGATTTTATATTAATCAAGTCACCATAGTAGACATAATAGATTTTATATTAATCAAGTCACCATAGTAGACATAATAGATTTTATATTAATCAAGTAACCATAGTAGACATAATAGATTTTATATTAATCAAGTCACCATAGTAGCCATAATAGATTTTATATTAATCAAGTCACCATAGTAGACATAATAGATTTTATATTAATCAAGTCACCATAGTAGACATAATAGATTTTATATTAATCAAGTCACCATAGTAGCCATAATAGATTTTATATTAATCAAGTCACCATAGTAGACATAATAGATTTTATATTAATCAAGTCACCATAGTAGACATAATAGATTTTATATTAATCAAGTCACCATAGCAGACATAGTAGATTTTATATTAATGAAGTAACCATAGTAGAGATAATAGATTTTATATTAATCAAGTCACCATAGTAGACATAATAGATTTTATATTAATCAAGTCACCATAGTAGACATAATAGATTTTATATTAATCAAGTCACCATAGTAGACATAATAGATTTTATATTAATCAAGTCACCATAGTAGACATAGTAGATTTTATATTAATGAAGTAACCATAGTAGACATAATAGATTTTATATTAATCAAGTCACCATAGTAGACATAATAGATTTTATATTAATCAAGTCACCATAGTAGCCATAATAGATTTTATATTAATCAAGTCACCATAGTAGACATAACAGATTTTATATTAATCAAGTCACCATAGTAGACATAATAGATTTTATATTAATCAAGTCACCATAGTAGACATAATAGATTTTATATTAATGAAGTAACCATAGTAGACATAATAGATTTTATATTAATCAAGTCACCATAGTAGACATAATAGATTTTATATTAATCAAGTCACCATAGTAGACATAATAGATTTTATATTAATCAAGTCACCATAGTAGAAAACATAGATTTTATATTAATGAAGTAACCATAGTAGACATAATAGATTTTATATTAATCAAGTCACCATAGTAGACATAATAGATTTTATATTAATCAAGTCACCATAGTAGACATAATAGATTTTATATTAATCAAGTCACCATAGTAGACATAATAGATTTTATATTAATCAAGTCACCATAGTAGACATAGTAGATTTTATATTAATGAAGTAACCATAGTAGACACAATAGATTTTATATTAATCAAGTCACCATAGTAGACATAATAGATTTTATATTAATCAAGTCACCATAGTAGACAAAATAGATTTTATATTAATCAAGTCACCATAGTAGACATAATAGATTTTATATTAATCAAGTCACCATAGTAGACATAGTAGATTTTATATTAATGAAGTAACCATAGTAGACATAATAGATTTTATATTAATCAAGTCAGCATAGTAGACATAATAGATTTTATATTAATCAAGTCACCATAGTAGCCATAATAGATTTTATATTAATCAAGTCACCATAGTAGCAATAGTAGATTTTATATTAATCAAGTCACCATAGTAGCCATAATAGATTTAATATTAATCAAGTCACCATAGTAGCCATAATAGATTTTATATTAATCAAGTCACCATAGTAGACATAGTAGATTTTATATTAATGAAGTAACCATAGTAGACATAATAGATTTTATATTAATCAAGTCACCATAGTAGACATAATAGATTTTATATTAATCAAGTCACCATAGTAGACATAATAGATTTTATATTAATCAAGTAACCATAGTAGACATAATAGATTTTATATTAATCAAGTCACCATAGTAGCCATAATAGATTTTATATTAATCAAGTCACCATAGTAGACATAATGGATTTTATATTAATCAAGTCACCATAGTAGACATAATAGATTTTATATTAATCAAGTCACCATAGTAGCCATAATAGATTTTATATTAATCAAGTCACCATAGTAGACATAATAGATTTTATATTAATCAAGTCACCATAGTAGACATAATAGATTTTATATTAATCAAGTCACCATAGCAGACATAGTAGATTTTATATTAATGAAGTAACCATAGTAGACATAATAGATTTTATATTAATCAAGTCACCATAGTAGACATAATAGATTTTATATTAATCAAGTCACCATAGTAGACATAATAGATTTTATATTAATCAAGTCACCATAGTAGACATAATAGATTTTATATTAATCAAGTCACCATAGTAGACATAGTAGTTTTTATATTAATGAAGTAACCATAGTAGACATAATAGATTTTATATTAATCAAGTCACCATAGTAGACATAATAGATTTTATATTAATCAAGTCACCATAGTAGCCATAATAGATTTTATATTAATCAAGTCACCATAGTAGACATAACAGATTTTATATTAATCAAGTCACCATAGTAGACATAATAGATTTTATATTAATCAAGTCACCATAGTAGACATAATAGATTTTATATTAATGAAGTAACCATAGTAGACATAATAGATTTTATATTAATCAAGTCACCATAGTAGACATAATAGATTTTATATTAATCAAGTCACCATAGTAGACATAATAGATTTTATATTAATCAAGTCACCATAGTAGAAAACATAGATTTTATATTAATGAAGTAACCATAGTAGACATAATAGATTTTATATTAATCAAGTCACCATAGTAGACATAATAGATTTTATATTAATCAAGTCACCATAGTAGACATAATAGATTTTATATTAATCAAATCACCATAGTAGACATAATAGATTTTATATTAATGAAGTAACCATAGTAGACATAATAGATTTTATATTAATCAAGTCACCATAGTAGACATGATAGATTTTATATTAATCAAGTCACCATAGTAGCCATAATAGCTTTTATATTAATCAAGTCACCATATAGACATAGTAGATTTTATATTAATGAAGTAACCATAGTAGACATAATAGATTTTATATTAATCAAGTCACCATAGTAGCAATAGTAGATTTTATATTAATCAAGTCACCATAGTAGCCATAATAGATTTTATATTAATCAAGTCACCATAGTAGACATAATAGATTTTATATTAATCAAGTCACCATAGTAGACATAATAGATTTTATATTAATCAAGTCACCATAGTAGCAATAGTAGATTTTATATTAATCAAGTCACCATAGTAGCCATAATAGATTTTATATTAATCAAGTCACCATAGTAGCCATAATAGATTTTATATTAATCAAGTCACCATAGTAGACATAATAGATTTTATATTAATCAAGTCACCATAGTAGACATAATAGATTTTATATTAATCAAGTAACCATAGTAGCAATAGTAGATTTTATATTAATGAAGTAACCATAGTAGACATAATAGATTTTATATTAATCAAGTCACCATAGTAGACATAATAGATTTTATATTAATAAGTCACCATAGTAGAAAACATAGATTTTATATTAATGAAGTAACCATAGTAGACATAATAGATTTTATATTAATCAAGTAACCATAGTAGACATAATAGATTTTATATTAATCAAGTCACCATAGTAGCCATAATAGATTTTATATTAATGAAGTAACCATAGTAGACATAATAGATTTTATATTAATCAAGTCACCATAGTAGACATAATAGATTTTATATTAATCAAGTCACCATAGCAGACATAATAGATTTTATATTAATCAAGTCACCATAGTAGACATAATAGATTTTATATTAATCAAGTCACCATAGTAGACATAATAGATTTTATATTAATCAAGTCACCATAGTAGACATAATAGATTTTATATTAATGAAGTAACCATAGTAGACATAATAGATTTTATATTAATCAAGTCACCATAGTAGCCATAATAGATTTTATATTAATCATGTCACCAAAGTAGACATAGTAGATTTTATATTAATGAAGTAACCATAGTAGACATAATAGATTTTATATTAATCAAGTAACCATAGTAGACATAATAGATTTTATATTAATGAAGTAACCATAGTAGACATAATAGATTTTATATTAATGAAGTAACCATAGTAGACATAATAGATTTTATATTAATCAAGTCACCATAGTAGCCATAATAGATTTTATATTAATCATGTCACCATAGTAGACATAGTAGATTTTATATTAATGAAGTAACCATAGTAGACATAATAGATTTTATATTAATCAAGTAACCATAGTAGACATAATAGATTTTATATTAATGAAGTAACCATAGTAGACATAATAGATTTTATATTAATGAAGTAACCATAGTAGACATAATAGATTTTATATTAATCAAGTCACCATAGTAGCCATAATAGATTTTATATTAATCATGTCACCATAGTAGACATAGTAGATTTTATATTAATGAAGTCACCATAGTAGACATAATAGATTTTATATTAATCAAGTCACCATAGCAGACATAATAGATTTTATATTAATCAAGTCACCATAGTAGACATAATAGATTTTATATTAATCAAGTCACCATAGTAGACATAATAGATTTTATATTAATCAAGTCACCATAGTAGACATAATAGATTTTATATTAATGAAGTAACCATAGTAGACATAATAGATTTTATATTAATCAAGTCACCATAGTAGCCATAATAGATTTTATATCAATCATGTCACCATAGTAGACATAATAGATTTTATATTAATGAAGTAACCATAGTAGACATAATAGATATTATATTAATGAAGTAACCATAGTAGACATAATAGATTTTATATTAATGAAGTAACCATAGTAGACATAATAGATTTTATATTAATCAAGTCACCATAGTAGACATAATAGATTTTATATTAATCAAGTCACCATAGTAGCCATAATAGATTTTATATTAATCATGTCACCATAGTAGACATAGTAGATTTTATATTAATCATGTCACCATAGTAGACATAGTAGATTTTATATTAATGAAGTAACCATAGTAGACATAATAGATTTTATATTAATCAAGTCACCATAGTAACCATAATAGATTTTATATTAATCAAGTCACCATAGTAGACATAATAGATTTTATATTAATCAAGTCACCATAGTAGACATAATAGATTTTATATTAATCAAGTCACCATAGTAGCCATAATAGATTTTATATTAATCAAGTCACCATAGTAGACATAATAGATTTTATATTAATCAAGTCACCATAGTAGACATAATAGATTTTATATTAATCAAGTCACCATAGCAGACATAGTAGATTTTATATTAATGAAGTAACCATAGTAGACATAATAGATTTTATATTAATCAAGTCACCATAGTAGACATAATAGATTTTATATTAATCAAGTCACCATAGTAGACATAATAGATTTTATATTAATCAAGTCACCATAGTAGACATAATAGATTTTATATTAATCAAGTCACCATAGTAGACATAGTAGATTTTATATTAATGAAGTAACCATAGTAGACATAATAGATTTTATATTAATCAAGTCACCATAGTAGACATAATAGATTTTATATTAATCAAGTCACCATAGTAGCCATAATAGATTTTATATTAATCAAGTCACCATAGTAGACATAACAGATTTTATATTAATCAAGTCACCATAGTAGACATAATAGATTTTATATTAATCAAGTCACCATAGTAGACATAATAGATTTTATATTAATGAAGTAACCATAGTAGACATAATAGATTTTATATTAATCAAGTCACCATAGTAGACATAATAGATTTTATATTAATCAAGTCACCATAGTAGACATAATAGATTTTATATTAATGAAGTAACCATAGTAGACATAATAGATTTTATATTAATCAAGTCACCATAGTAGACATGATAGATTTTATATTAATCAAGTCACCATAGTAGCCATAATAGCTTTTATATTAATCAAGTCACCATATAGACATAGTAGATTTTATATTAATGAAGTAACCATAGTAGACATAATAGATTTTATATTAATCAAGTCACCATAGTAGCAATAGTAGATTTTATATTAATCAAGTCACCATAGTAGCCATAATAGATTTTATATTAATCAAGTCACCATAGTAGACATAATAGATTTTATATTAATCAAGTCACCATAGTAGCAATAGTAGATTTTATATTAATCAAGTCACCATAGTAGCCATAATAGATTTAATATTAATCAAGTCACCATAGTAGCCATAATAGATTTTATATTAATCAAGTCACCATAGTAGACATTATAGATTTTATATTAATGAAGTAACCATAGTAGACATAATAGATTTTATATTAATCAAGTCACCATAGTAGACATAATAGAGTTTATATTAATCAAGTCACCATAGTAGACATAATAGATTTTATATTAATCAAGTAACCATAGTAGACATAATAGATTTTATATTAATCAAGTCACCATAGTAACCATAATAGATTTTATATTAATCAAGTCACCATAGTAGACATAATAGATTTTATATTAATCAAGTCACCATAGTAGACATAATAGATTTTATATTAATCAAGTCACCATAGTAGCCATAATAGATTTTATATTAATCAAGTCACCATAGTAGACATAATAGATTTTATATTAATCAAGTCACCATAGTAGACATAATAGATTTTATATTAATCAAGTCACCATAGCAGACATAGTAGATTTTATATTAATGAAGTAACCATAGTAGACATAATAGATTTTATATTAATCAAGTCACCATAGTAGACATAATAGATTTTATATTAATCAAGTCACCATAGTAGACATAATAGATTTTATATTAATCAAGTCACCATAGTAGACATAATAGATTTTATATTAATCAAGTCACCATAGTAGACATAGTAGATTTTATATTAATGAAGTAACCATAGTAGACATAATAGATTTTATATTAATCAAGTCACCATAGTAGACATAATAGATTTTATATTAATCAAGTCACCATAGTAGCCATAATAGATTTTATATTAATCAAGTCACCATAGTAGACATAACAGATTTTATATTAATCAAGTCACCATAGTAGACATAATAGATTTTATATTAATCAAGTCACCATAGTAGACATAATAGATTTTATATTAATGAAGTAACCATAGTAGACATAATAGATTTTATATTAATCAAGTCACCATAGTAGACATAATAGATTTTATATTAATCAAGTCACCATAGTAGACATAATAGATTTTATATTAATCAAGTCACCATAGTAGAAAACATAGATTTTATATTAATGAAGTAACCATAGTAGACATAATAGATTTTATATTAATCAAGTCACCATAGTAGACATAATAGATTTTATATTAATCAAGTCACCATAGTAGACATAATAGATTTTATATTAATCAAATCACCATAGTAGACATAATAGATTTTATATTAATGAAGTAACCATAGTAGACATAATAGATTTTATATTAATCAAGTCACCATAGTAGACATGATAGATTTTATATTAATCAAGTCACCATAGTAGCGATAATAGCTTTTATATTAATCAAGTCACCATATAGACATAGTAGATTTTATATTAATGAAGTAACCATAGTAGACATAATAGATTTTATATTAATCAAGTCACCATAGTAGAAATAGTAGATTTTATATTAATCAAGTCACCATAGTAGCCATAATAGATTTTATATTAATCAAGTCACCATAGTAGACATAATAGATTTTATATTAATCAAGTCACCATAGTAGACATAATAGATTTTATATTAATCAAGTCACCATAGTAGCAATAGTAGATTTTATATTAATCAAGTCACCATAGTAGCCATAATAGATTTTATATTAATCAAGTCACCATAGTAGCCATAATAGATTTTATATTAATCAAGTCACCATAGTAGACATAATAGATTTTATATTAATCAAGTCACCATAGTAGACATAATAGATTTTATATTAATCAAGTAACCATAGTAGCAATAGTAGATTTTATATTAATGAAGTAACCATAGTAGACATAATAGATTTTATATTAATCAAGTCACCATAGTAGACATAATAGATTTTATATTAATAAGTCACCATAGTAGAAAACATAGATTTTATATTAATGAAGTAACCATAGTAGACATAATAGATTTTATATTAATGAAGTAACCATAGTAGACATAATAGATTTTATATTAATCAAGTAACCATAGTAGACATAATAGATTTTATATTAATCCAGTTACCATAGTAGCCATAATAGATTTTATATTAATCAAGTCACCATAGTAGACATAGTAGATTTTATATAAATGAAGTAACCATAGTAGACATAATAGATTTTATATTAATCAAGTAACCATAGTAGACATAATAGATTTTATATTAATCAAGTCACCATAGTAGACATAATAGATTTTATATTAATCAAGTAACCATAGTAGACATAATAGATTTTATATTAATCAAGTCACCATAGTAGCCATAATAGATTTTATATTAATGAAGTAACCATAGTAGACATAATAGATTTTATATTAATCAAGTCACCATAGTAGACATAATAGATTTTATATTAATCAAGTCACCATAGCAGACATAATAGATTTTATATTAATCAAGTCACCATAGTAGACATAATAGATTTTATATTAATCAAGTCACCATAGTAGACATAATAGATTTTATATTAATCAAGTCACCATAGTAGACATAATAGATTTTATATTAATGAAGTAACCATAGTAGACATAATAGATTTTATATTAATCAAGTCACCATAGTAGCCATAATAGATTTTATATTAATCATGTCACCATAGTAGACATAGTAGATTTTATATTAATGAAGTAACCATAGTAGACATAATAGATTTTATATTAATCAAGTAACCATAGTAGACATAATAGATTTTATATTAATCAAGTCACCATAGTAGACATAATAGATTTTATATTAATCAAGTCACCATAGTAGACATAATAGATTTTATATTAATCAAGTCACCATAGTAGACATAATAGATTTTATATTAATCAAGTCACCATAGTAGACATAATAGATTTTATATTAATCAAGTAACCATAGTAGACATAATAGATTTTATATTAATGAAGTAACCATAGTAGACACAATAGATTTTATATTAATCAAGTAACCATAGTAGCCATAGTAGATTTTATAATAATCAAGTCACCATAGAAGCCATAATAGATTTTATATTAATCAAGTCACCATAGTAGACATAGTAGATTTTATATTAATGAAGTAACCATAGTAGACATAATAGATTTTATATAAATCAAGTCACCATAGTAGACATAATAGATTTTATATTAATCAAGTCACCATAGTAGCCATAATAGATTTTATATTAATCAAGTCACCATAGTAGACATAATAGATTTTATATTAATGAAGTAACCATAGTAGACATAATAGATTTTATATTAATGAAGTCACCATAGTAGCCATAGTAGATTTTATATTAATCAAGTCACCATAGTAGCCATAATAGATTTTATATTAATCAAGTCACCATAGTAGACATAGTAGATTTTATATTAATGAAGTAACCATAGTAGACATAATAGATTTTATATTAATCAAGTCACCATAGTAGCCATAATAGATTTTATATTAATCATGTCACCATAGTAGACATAGTAGATTTTATATTAATGAAGTAACCATAGTAGACATAATAGATTTTATATTAATCAAGTCACCATAGTAGACATAATAGATTTTATATTAATCAAGTCACCATAGTAGCCATAATAGATTTTATATTAATCAAGTCACCATAGTAGACATAGTAGATTTTATAATCATGAAGTAACCATAGTAGACATAATAGATTTTATATTAATCAAGTCGCCATAGTAGCCATAATAGATTTTATATTAATCATGTCACCATAGTAGACATAGTAGATTTTATATTAATGAAGTAACCATAGTAGACATAATAGATTTTATATTAATCAAGTCACCATAGTAGACATAATAGATTTTATATTAATCAAGTCACCATAGTAGCCATAATAGATTTTATATTAATCAAGTCACCATAGTAGACATAGTAGATTTTATAATCATGAAGTAACCATAGTAGACATAATAGATTTTATATTAATCAAGTCACCATAGTAGACATAATAGATTTTATATTAATCAAGTCACCATAGTAGACATAATAGATTTTATATTAATCAAGTCATCATAGTAGACATAATAGATTTTATATTAATACAGTCACCATAGTAGCCATAATAGATTTTATATTAATCAAGTCACCATAGTAGACATAGTAGATTTTATATTAATGAAGTAACCATAGTAGACATAATAGATTTTATATTAATCAAGTCACCATAGTAGACATAATAGATTTTATATTAATCAAGTCACAATAGTAGCCATAATAGATTTCATATTAATCAAGTCACCATAGTAGCCATAATAGATTTTATATTAATGAAGTAACCATAGTAGACATAATAGATTTCATATTAATCAAGTCACCATAGTAGACATAATAGATTTTATATTAATCAAGTCACCATAGTAGACATAATAGATTTTATATTAATCAAGTAACCATAGTAGACATAATAGATTTTATATTAATCAAGTCACAATAGTAGCCATAATAGATTTTATATTAATCAAGTCACCATAGTAGACATAATAGATTTTATATTAATACAGTCACCATAGTAGCCATAATAGATTTTATATTAATCAAGTCACCATAGTAGACATAGTAGATTTTATATTAATGAAGTAACCATAATAGACATAATAGATTTTATATTAATACAGTCACCATAGTAGCCATAATAGATTTTATATTAATCAAGTCACCATAGTAGACATAGTAGATTTTATATTAATGAAGTAACCATAATAGACATAATAGATTTTATATTAATCAAGTCACCATAGTAGACATAATAGATTTTATATTAATCAAGTCACCATAGTAGAAAACATAGATTTTATATTAATGAAGTAACCATAGTAGACATAATAGATTTTATATTAATCAAGTCACCATAGTAGACATAATAGATTTTATATTAATCAAGTCACCATAGTAGACATAATAGATTTTATATTAATCAAATCACCATAGTAGACATAATAGATTTTATATTAATGAAGTAACCATAGTAGACATAATAGATTTTATATTAATCAAGTCACCATAGTAGAAATGATAGATTTTATATTAATCAAGTCACCATAGTAGCCATAATAGCTTTTATATTAATCAAGTCACCATATAGACATAGTAGATTTTATATTAATGAAGTAACCATAGTAGACATAATAGATTTTATATTAATCAAGTCACCATAGTAGCAATAGTAGATTTTATATTAATCAAGTCACCATAGTAGCCATAATAGATTTTATATTAATCAAGTCACCATAGTAGACATAATAGATTTTATATTAATCAAGTCACCATAGTAGACATAATAGATTTTATATTAATCAAGTCACCATAGTAGCAATAGTAGATTTTATATTAATCAAGTCACCATAGTAGCCATAATAGATTTTATATTAATCAAGTCACCATAGTAGCCATAATAGATTTTATATTAATCAAGTCACCATAGTAGACATAATAGATTTTATATTAATCAAGTCACCATAGTAGACATAATAGATTTTATATTAATCAAGTAACCATAGTAGCAATAGTAGATTTTATATTAATGAAGTAACCATAGTAGACATAATAGATTTTATATTAATCAAGTCACCATAGTAGACATAATAGATTTTATATTAATAAGTCACCATAGTAGAAAACATAGATTTTATATTAATGAAGTAACCATAGTAGACATAATAGATTTTATATTAATCAAGTAACCATAGTAGACATAATAGATTTTATATTAATCCAGTCACCATAGTAGCCATAATAGATTTTATATTAATCAAGTCACCATAGTAGACATAGTAGATTTTATATTAATGAAGTAACCATAGTAGACATAATAGATTTTATATTAATCAAGTAACCATAGTAGACATAATAGATTTTATATTAATCAAGTAACCATAGTAGACATAATAGATTTTATATTAATCAAGTAACCATAGTAGACATAATAGATTTTATATTAATCAAGTCACCATAGTAGCCATAATAGATTTTATATTAATGAAGTAACCATAGTAGACATAATAGATTTTATATTAATCAAGTCACCATAGTAGACATAATAGATTTTATATTAATCAAGTCACCATAGCAGACATAATAGATTTGATATTAATCAAGTCACCATAGTAGACATAATAGATTTTATATTAATCAAGTCACCATAGTAGACATAATAGATTTTATATTAATCAAGTCACCATAGTAGACATAATAGATTTTATATTAATGAAGTAACCATAGTAGACATAATAGATTTTATATTAATCAAGTCACCATAGTAGCCATAATAGATTTTATATTAATCATGTCACCAAAGTAGACATAGTAGATTTTATATTAATGAAGTAACCATAGTAGACATAATAGATTTTATATTAATCAAGTAACCATAGTAGACATAATAGATTTTATATTAATGAAGTAACCATAGTAGACATAATAGATTTTATATTAATGAAGAAACCATAGTAGACATAATAGATTTTATATTAATCAAGTCACCATAGTAGCCATAATAGATTTTATATTAATCATGTCACCATAGTAGACATAGTAGATTTTATATTAATGAAGTAACCATAGTAGACATAATAGATTTTATATTAATCAAGTAACCATAGTAGACATAATAGATTTTATATTAATGAAGTAACCATAGTAGACATAATAGATTTTATATTAATGAAGTAACCATAGTAGACATAATAGATTTTATATTAATCAAGTCACCATAGTAGCCATAATAGATTTTATATTAATCATGTCACCATAGTAGACATAGTAGATTTTATATTAATGAAGTAACCATAGTAGACATAATAGATTTTATATTAATCAAGTCACCATAGTAGACATAATAGATTTTATATTAATGAAGTAACCATAGTAGACATAATAGATTTTATATTAATCAAGTCACCATAGTAGACATAATAGATTTTATATTAATCAAGTCACCATAGCAGACATAATAGATTTTATATTAATCAAGTCACCATAGTAGACATAATAGATTTTATATTAATCAAGTCACCATAGTAGACATAATAGATTTTATATTAATCAAGTCACCATAGTAGACATAATAGATTTTATATTAATGAAGTAACCATAGTAGACATAATAGATTTTATATTAATCAAGTCACCATAGTAGCCATAATAGATTTTATATTAATCATGTCACCATAGTAGACATAATAGATTTTATATTAATGAAGTAACCATAGTAGACATAATAGATTTTATATTAATGAAGTAACCATAGTAGACATAATAGATTTTATATTAATGAAGTAACCATAGTAGACATAATAGATTTTATATTAATCAAGTCACCATAGTAGACATAATAGATTTTATATTAATCAAGTCACCATAGTAGACATAATAGATTTTATATTAATCATGTCACCATAGTAGACATAGTAGATTTTATATTAATCATGTCACCATAGTAGACATAGTAGATTTTATATTAATGAAGTAACCATAGTAGACATAATAGATTTTATATTAATCAAGTCACCATAGTAACCATAATAGATTTTATATTAATCAAGTCACCATAGTAGACATAATAGATTTTATATTAATCAAGTCACCATAGTAGACATAATAGATTTTATATTAATCAAGTCACCATAGTAGCCATAATAGATTTTATATTAATCAAGTCACCATAGTAGACATAATAGATTTTATATTAATCAAGTCACCATAGTAGACATAATAGATTTTATATTAATCAAGTCACCATAGCAGACATAGTAGATTTTATATTAATGAAGTAACCATAGTAGACATAATAGATTTTATATTAATCAAGTCACCATAGTAGACATAATAGATTTTATATTAATCAAGTCACCATAGTAGACATAATAGATTTTATATTAATCAAGTCACCATAGTAGACATAGTAGATTTTATATTAATGAAGTAACCATAGTAGACATAATAGATTTTATATTAATCAAGTCACCATAGTAGACATAATAGATTTTATATTAATCAAGTCACCATAGTAGCCATAATAGATTTTATATTAATCAAGTCACCATAGTAGACATAACAGATTTTATATTAATCAAGTCACCATAGTAGACATAATAGATTTTATATTAATCAAGTCACCATAGTAGACATAATAGATTTTATATTAATGAAGTAACCATAGTAGACATAATAGATTTTATATTAATCAAGTCACCATAGTAGACATAATAGATTTTATATTAATCAAGTCACCATAGTAGACATAATAGATTTTATATTAATGAAGTAACCATAGTAGACATAATAGATTTTATATTAATCAAGTCATCATAGTAGACATGATAGATTTTATATTAATCAAGTCACCATAGTAGCCATAATAGCTTTTATATTAATCAAGTCACCATATAGACATAGTAGATTTTATATTAATGAAGTAACCATAGTAGACATAATAGATTTTATATTAATCAAGTCACCATAGTAGCAATAGTAGATTTTATATTAATCAAGTCACCATAGTAGCCATAATAGATTTTATATTAATCAAGTCACCATAGTAGACATAATAGATTTTATATTAATCAAGTCACCATAGTAGACATAATAGATTTTATATTAATCAAGTCACCATAGTAGCAATAGTAGATTTTATATTAATCAAGTCACCATAGTAGCCATAATAGATTTTATATTAATCAAGTCACCATAGTAGCCATAATAGATTTTATATTAATCAAGTCACCATAGTAGACATAATAGATTTTATATTAATCAAGTCACCATAGTAGACATAATAGATTTTATATTAATCAAGTAACCATAGTAGCAATAGTAGATTTTATATTAATGAAGTAACCATAGTAGACATAATAGATTTTATATTAATCAAGTCACCATAGTAGACATAATAGATTTTATATTAATCAAGTCACCATAGTAGACATAATAGATTTTATATTAATCAAGTCACCATAGTAGACATAATAGATTTTATATTAATACAGTCACCATAGTAGCCATAATAGATTTTATATTAATCAAGTCACCATAGTAGACATAGTAGATTTTATATTAATGAAGTAACCATAGTAGACATAATAGATTTTATATTAATCAAGTCACCATAGTAGACATAATAGATTTTATATTAATCAAGTCACAATAGTAGCCATAATAGATTTCATATTAATCAAGTCACCATAGTAGCCATAATAGATTTTATATTAATGAAGTAACCATAGTAGACATAATAGATTTCATATTAATCAAGTCACCATAGTAGACATAATAGATTTTATATTAATCAAGTCACCATAGTAGACATAATAGATTTTATATTAATCAAGTCACCATAGTAGACATAATAGATTTTATATTAATCAAGTCACAATAGTAGCCATAATAGATTTTATATTAATCAAGTCACCATAGTAGACATAATAGATTTTATATTAATACAGTCACCATAGTAGCCATAATAGATTTTATATTAATCAAGTCACCATAGTAGACATAGTAGATTTTATATTAATGAAGTAACCATAATAGACATAATAGATTTTATATTAATACAGTCACCATAGTAGCCATAATAGATTTTATATTAATCAAGTCACCATAGTAGACATAGTAGATTTTATATTAATGAAGTAACCATAATAGACATAATAGATTTTATATTAATCAAGTCACCATAGTAGACATAATAGATTTTATATTAATCAAGTCACCATAGTAGAAAACATAGATTTTATATTAATGAAGTAACCATAGTAGACATAATAGATTTTATATTAATCAAGTCACCATAGTAGACATAATAGATTTTATATTAATCAAGTCACCATAGTAGACATAATAGATTTTATATTAATCAAATCACCATAGTAGACATAATAGATTTTATATTAATGAAGTAACCATAGTAGACATAATAGATTTTATATTAATCAAGTCACCATAGTAGACATGATAGATTTTATATTAATCAAGTCACCATAGTAGCCATAATAGCTTTTATATTAATCAAGTCACCATATAGACATAGTAGATTTTATATTAATGAAGTAACCATAGTAGACATAATAGATTTTATATTAATCAAGTCACCATAGTAGCAATAGTAGATTTTATATTAATCAAGTCACCATAGTAGCCATAATAGATTTTATATTAATCAAGTCACCATAGTAGACATAATAGATTTTATATTAATCAAGTCACCATAGTAGACATAATAGATTTTATATTAATCAAGTCACCATAGTAGCAATAGTAGATTTTATATTAATCAAGTCACCATAGTAGCCATAATAGATTTTATATTAATCAAGTCACCATAGTAGCCATAATAGATTTTATATTAATCAAGTCACCATAGTAGACATAATAGATTTTATATTAATCAAGTCACCATAGTAGACATAATAGATTTTATATTAATCAAGTAACCATAGTAGCAATAGTAGATTTTATATTAATGAAGTAACCATAGTAGACATAATAGATTTTATATTAATCAAGTCACCATAGTAGACATAATAGATTTTATATTAATAAGTCACCATAGTAGAAAACATAGATTTTATATTAATGAAGTAACCATAGTAGACATAATAGATTTTATATTAATCAAGTAACCATAGTAGACATAATAGATTTTATATTAATCCAGTCACCATAGTAGCCATAATAGATTTTATATTAATCAAGTCACCATAGTAGACATAGTAGATTTTATATTAATGAAGTAACCATAGTAGACATAATAGATTTTATATTAATCAAGTAACCATAGTAGACATAATAGATTTTATATTAATCAAGTAACCATAGTAGACATAATAGATTTTATATTAATCAAGTAACCATAGTAGACATAATAGATTTTATATTAATCAAGTCACCATAGTAGCCATAATAGATTTTATATTAATGAAGTAACCATAGTAGACATAATAGATTTTATATTAATCAAGTCACCATAGTAGACATAATAGATTTTATATTAATCAAGTCACCATAGCAGACATAATAGATTTTATATTAATCAAGTCACCATAGTAGACATAATAGATTTTATATTAATCAAGTCACCATTGTAGACATAATAGATTTTATATTAATCAAGTCACCATAGTAGACATAATAGATTTTATATTAATGAAGTAACCATAGTAGACATAATAGATTTTATATTAATCAAGTCACCATAGTAGCCATAATAGATTTTATATTAATCATGTCACCAAAGTAGACATAGTAGATTTTATATTAATGAAGTAACCATAGTAGACATAATAGATTTTATATTAATCAAGATACCATAGTAGACATAATAGATTTTATATTAATGAAGTAACCATAGTAGACATAATAGATTTTATATTAATGAAGTAACCATAGTAGACATAATAGATTTTATATTAATCAAGTCACCATAGTAGCCATAATAGATTTTATATTAATCATGTCACCATAGTAGACATAGATGATTTTATATTAATGAAGTAACCATAGTAGACATAATAGATTTTATATTAATCAAGTAACCATAGTAGACATAATAGATTTTATATTAATGAAGTAACCATAGTAGACATAATAGATTTTATATTAATGAAGTAACCATAGTAGACATAATAGATTTTATATTAATCAAGTCACCATAGTAGCCATAATAGATTTTATATTAATCATGTCACCATAGTAGACATAGTAGATTTTATATTAATGAAGTAACCATAGTAGACATAATAGATTTTATATTAATCAAGTCACCATAGTAGACATAATAGATTTTATATTAATGAAGTAACCATAGTAGACATAATAGATTTTATATTAATCAAGTCACCATAGTAGACATAATAGATTTTATATTAATCAAGTCACCATAGCAGACATAATAGATTTTATATTAATCAAGTCACCATAGTAGACATAATAGATTTTATATTAATCAAGTCACCATAGTAGACATAATAGATTTTATATTAATCAAGTCACCATAGTAGACATAATAGATTTTATATTAATGAAGTAAACATAGTAGACATAATAGATTTTATATTAATCAAGTCACCATAGTAGCCATAATAGATTTTATATTAATCATGTCACCATAGTAGACATAATAGATTTTATATTAATGAAGTAACCATAGTAGACATAATAGATTTTATATTAATGAAGTAACCATAGTAGACATAATAGATTTTATATTAATGAAGTAACCATAGTAGACATAATAGATTTTATATTAATCAAGTCACCATAGTAGACATAATAGATTTTATATTAATCAAGTCACCATAGTAGACATAATAGATTTTATATTAATCATGTCACCATAGTAGACATAGTAGATTTTATATTAATCATGTCACCATAGTAGACATAGTAGATTTTATATTAATGAAGTAACCATAGTAGACATAATAGATTTTATATTAATCAAGTCACCATAGTAACCATAATAGATTTTATATTAATCAAGTCACCATAGTAGACATAATAGATTTTATATTAATCAAGTCACCATAGTAGACATAATAGATTTTATATTAATCAAGTCACCATAGTAGCCATAATAGATTTTATATTAATCAAGTCACCATAGTAGACATAATAGATTTTATATTAATCAAGTCACCATAGTAGACATAATAGATTTTATATTAATCAAGTCACCATAGCAGACATAGTAGATTTTATATTAATGAAGTAACCATAGTAGACATAATAGATTTTATATTAATCAAGTCACCATAGTAGACATAATAGATTTTATATTAATCAAGTCACCATAGTAGACATAATAGATTTTATATTAATCAAGTCACCATAGTAGACATAATAGATTTTATATTAATCAAGTCACCATAGTAGACATAGTAGATTTTATATTAATGAAGTAACCATAGTAGACATAATAGATTTTATATTAATCAAGTCACCATAGTAGACATAATAGATTTTATATTAATCAAGTCACCATAGTAGCCATAATAGATTTTATATTAATCAAGTCACCATAGTAGACATAACAGATTTTATATTAATCAAGTCACCATAGTAGACATAATAGATTTTATATTAATCAAGTCACCATAGTAGACATAATAGATTTTATATTAATGAAGTAACCATAGTAGACATAATAGATTTTATATTAATCAAGTCACCATAGTAGACATAATAGATTTTATATTAATCAAGTCACCATAGTAGACATAATAGATTTTATATTAATGAAGTAACCATAGTAGACATAATAGATTTTATATTAATCAAGTCACCATAGTAGACATGATAGATTTTATATTAATCAAGTCACCATAGTAGCCATAATAGCTTTTATATTAATCAAGTCACCATATAGACATAGTAGATTTTATATTAATGAAGTAACCATAGTAGACATAATAGATTTTATATTAATCAAGTCACCATAGTAGCAATAGTAGATTTTATATTAATCAAGTCACCATAGTAGCCATAATAGATTTTATATTAATCAAGTCACCATAGTAGACATAATAGATTTTATATTAATCAAGTCACCATAGTAGACATAATAGATTTTATATTAATCAAGTCACCATAGTAGCAATAGTAGATTTTATATTAATCAAGTCACCATAGTAGCCATAATAGATTTTATATTAATCAAGTCACCATAGTAGCCATAATAGATTTTATATTAATCAAGTCACCATAGTAGACATAATAGATTTTATATTAATCAAGTCACCATAGTAGACATAATAGATTTTATATTAATCAAGTAACCATAGTAGCAATAGTAGATTTTATATTAATGAAGTAACCATAGTAGACATAATAGATTTTATATTAATCAAGTCACCATAGTAGACATAATAGATTTTATATTAATAAGTCACCATAGTAGAAAACATAGATTTTATATTAATGAAGTAACCATAGTAGACATAATAGATTCTATATTAATCAAGTAACCATAGTAGACATAATAGATTTTATATTAATCCAGTCACCATAGTAGCCATAATAGATTTTATATTAATCAAGTCACCATAGTAGACATAGTAGATTTTATATTAATGAAGTAACCATAGTAGACATAATAGATTTTATATTAATCAAGTAACCATAGTAGACATAATAGATTTTATATTAATCAAGTAACCATAGTAGACATAATAGATTTTATATTAATCAAGTAACCATAGTAGACATAATAGATTTTATATTAATCAAGTCACCATAGTAGCCATAATAGATTTTATATTAATGAAGTAACCATAGTAGACATAATAGATTTTATATTAATCAAGTCACCATAGTAGACATAATAGATTTTATATTAATCAAGTCACCATAGCAGACATAATAGATTTTATATTAATCAAGTCACCATAGTAGACATAATAGATTTTATATTAATCAAGTCACCATAGTAGACATAATAGATTTTATATTAATCAAGTCACCATAGTAGACATAATAGATTTTATATTAATGAAGTAACCATAGTAGACATAATAGATTTTATATTAATCATGTCACCATAGTAGCCATAATAGATTTTATATTAATCATGTCACCATAGTAGACATAGTAGATTTTATATTAATGAAGTAACCATAGTAGACATAATAGATTTTATATTAATCAAGTAACCATAGTAGACATAATAGATTTTATATTAATCAAGTCACCATAGTAGACATAATAGATTTTATATTAATCAAGTCACCATAGTAGACATAATAGATTTTATATTAATCAAGTCACCATAGTAGACATAATAGATTTGATATTAATCAAGTCACCATAGTAGACATAATAGATTTTATATTAATCAAGTCACCATAGTAGACATAGTAGATTTTATATTAATGAAGTAACCATAGTAGACATAATAGATTTTATATTAATCAAGTCACCATAGTAGACATAATAGATTTTATATTAATCAAGTCACCATAGTAGCCTTAATAGATTTTATATTAATCAAGTCACCATAGTAGACATAATAGATTTTATATTAATCAAGTCACCATAGTAGACATAATAGATTTTATATTAATCAAGTCACGATAGTAGACATAATAGATTTTATATTAATCAAGTCACCATAGTAGCAATAGTAGATTTTATATTAATCAAGTCACCATATTAGCCATAATAGATTTTATATTAATCAAGTCACCATAGTAGACATAATAGATTTTATATTAATCAAGTCACCATAGTAGACATAATAGATTTTATATTAATCAAGTCACCATAGTAGCCATAATAGATTTTATATTAATGAAGTAACCATAGTAGACATAATAGATTTTATATTAATCAAGTCACCATAGTAGACACAATAGATTTTATATTAATCAAGTCACCATAGTAGACATAATAGATTTTATATTAATCAAGTCACCATAGTAGACATAGTAGATTTTATATTAATGAAGTAACCATAGTAGACATAATAGATTTTATATTAATCAAGTCAGCATAGTAGACATAATAGATTTTATATTAATCAAGTCACCATAGTAGCCATAATAGATTTTATATTAATCAAGTCACCATAGTAGCAATAGTAGATTTTATATTAATCAAGTCACCATAGTAGCCATAATAGATTTAATATTAATCAAGTCACCATAGTAGCCATAATAGATTTTATAATAATCAAGTCACCATAGTAGACATTATAGATTTTATATTAATGAAGTAACCATAGTAGACATAATAGATTTTATATTAATCAAGTCACCATAGTAGACATAATAGAGTTTATATTAATCAAGTCACCATAGTAGACATAATAGATTTTATATTAATCAAGTAACCATAGTAGACATAATAGATTTTATATTAATCAAGTCACCATAGTAACCATAATAGATTTTATATTAATCAAGTCACCATAGTAGACATAATAGATTTTATATTAATCAAGTCACCATAGTAGACATAATAGATTTTATATTAATCAAGTCACCATAGTAGCCATAATAGATTTTATATTAATCAAGTCACCATAGTAGACATAATAGATTTTATATTAATCAAGTCACCATAGTAGACATAATAGATTTTATATTAATCAAGTCACCATAGCAGACATAGTTGATTTTATATTAATGAAGTAACCATAGTAGACATAATAGATTTTATATTAATCAAGTCACCATAGTAGACATAATAGATTTTATATTAATCAAGTCACCATAGTAGACATAATAGATTTTATATTAATCAAGTCACCATAGTAGCCTTAATAGATTTTATATTAATCAAGTCACCATAGTAGACATAATAGATTTTATATTAATCAAGTCACCATAGTAGACATAATAGATTTTATATTAATCAAGTCACGATAGTAGACATAATAGATTTTATATTAATCAAGTCACCATAGTAGCAATAGTAGATTTTATATTAATCAAGTCACCATATTAGCCATAATAGATTTTATATTAATCAAGTCACCATAGTAGACATAATAGATTTTATATTAATCAAGTCACCATAGTAGACATAATAGATTTTATATTAATCAAGTCACCATAGTAGCCATAATAGATTTTATATTAATGAAGTAACCATAGTAGACATAATAGATTTTATATTAATCAAGTCACCATAGTAGACACAATATATTTTATATTAATCAAGTCACCATAGTAGACATAATAGATTTTATATTAATCAAGTCACCATAGTAGACATAGTAGATTTTATATTAATGAAGTAACCATAGTAGACATAATAGATTTTATATTAATCAAGTCAGCATAGTAGACATAATAGATTTTATATTAATCAAGTCACCATAGTAGCCATAATAGATTTTATATTAATCAAGTCACCATAGTAGCAATAGTAGATTTTATATTAATCAAGTCACCATAGTAGCCATAATAGATTTAATATTAATCAAGTCACCATAGTAGCCATAATAGATTTTATATTAATCAAGTCACCATAGTAGACATTATAGATTTTATATTAATGAAGTAACCATAGTAGACATAATAGATTTTATATTAATCAAGTCACCATAGTAGACATAATAGAGTTTATATTAATCAAGTCACCATAGTAGACATAATAGATTTTATATTAATCAAGTAACCATAGTAGACATAATAGATTTTATATTAATCAAGTCACCATAGTAACCATAATAGATTTTATATTAATCAAGTCACCATAGTAGACATAATAGATTTTATATTAATCAAGTCACCATAGTAGACATAATAGATTTTATATTAATCAAGTCACCATAGTAGCCATAATAGATTTTATATTAATCAAGTCACCATAGTAGACATAATAGATTTTATATTAATCAAGTCACCATAGTAGACATAATAGATTTTATATTAATCAAGTCACCATAGCAGACATAGTTGATTTTATATTAATGAAGTAACCATAGTAGACATAATAGATTTTATATTAATCAAGTCACCATAGTAGACATAATAGATTTTATATTAATCAAGTCACCATAGTAGACATAATAGATTTTATATTAATCAAGTCACCATAGTAGACATAATAGATTTTATATTAATCAAGTCACCATAGTAGACATAGTAGATTTTATATTAATGAAGTAACCATAGTAGACATAATAGATTTTATATTAATCAAGTCACCATAGTAGACATAATAGATTTTATATTAATCAAGTCACCATAGTAGCCATAATAGATTTTATATTAATCAAGTCACCATAGTAGACATAACAGATTTTATATTAATCAAGTCACCATAGTAGACATAATAGATTTTATATTAATCAAGTCACCATAGTAGACATAATAGATTTTATATTAATGAAGTAACCATAGTAGACATAATAGATTTTATATTAATCAAGTCACCATAGTAGACATAATAGATTTTATATTAATCAAGTCACCATAGTAGACATAATAGATTTTATATTAATCAAGTCACCATAGTAGAAAACATAGATTTTATATTAATGAAGTAACCATAGTAGACATAATAGATTTTATATTAATCAAGTCACCATAGTAGACATAATAGATTTTATATTAATCAAGTCACCATAGTAGACATAATAGATTTTATATTAATCAAATCACCATAGTAGACATAATAGATTTTATATTAATGAAGTAACCATAGTAGACATAATAGATTTTATATTAATCAAGTCACCATAGTAGACATGATAGATTTTATATTAATCAAGTCACCATAGTAGCGATAATAGCTTTTATATTAATCAAGTCACCATATAGACATAGTAGATTTTATATTAATGAAGTAACCATAGTAGACATAATAGATTTTATATTAATCAAGTCACCATAGTAGAAATAGTAGATTTTATATTAATCAAGTCACCATAGTAGCCATAATAGATTTTATATTAATCAAGTCACCATAGTAGACATAATAGATTTTATATTAATCAAGTCACCATAGTAGACATAATAGATTTTATATTAATCAAGTCACCATAGTAGCAATAGTAGATTTTATATTAATCAAGTCACCATAGTAGCCATAATAGATTTTATATTAATCAAGTCACCATAGTAGCCATAATAGATTTTATATTAATCAAGTCACCATAGTAGACATAATAGATTTTATATTAATCAAGTCACCATAGTAGACATAATAGATTTTATATTAATCAAGTAACCATAGTAGCAATAGTAGATTTTATATTAATGAAGTAACCATAGTAGACATAATAGATTTTATATTAATCAAGTCACCATAGTAGACATAATAGATTTTATATTAATAAGTCACCATAGTAGAAAACATAGATTTTATATTAATGAAGTAACCATAGTAGACATAATAGATTTTATATTAATCAAGTAACCATAGTAGACATAATAGATTTTATATTAATCCAGTCACCATAGTAGCCATAATAGATTTTATATTAATCAAGTCACCATAGTAGACATAGTAGATTTTATATTAATTAAGTAACCATAGTAGACATAATAGATTTTATATTAATCAAGTAACCATAGTAGACATAATAGATTTTATATTAATCAAGTAACCATAGTAGACATAATAGATTTTATATTAATCAAGTAACCATAGTAGACATAATAGATTTTATATTAATCAAGTCACCATAGTAGCCATAATAGATTTTATATTAATGAAGTAACCATAGTAGACATAATAGATTTTATATTAATCAAGTCACCATAGTAGACATAATAGATTTTATATTAATCAAGTCACCATAGCAGACATAATAGATTTTATATTAATCAAGTCACCATAGTAGACATAATAGATTTTATATTAATCAAGTCACCATAGTAGACATAATAGATTTTATATTAATCAAGTCACCATAGTAGACATAATAGATTTTATATTAATGAAGTAACCATAGTAGACATAATAGATTTTATATTAATCAAGTCACCATAGTAGCCATAATAGATTTTATATTAATCATGTCACCATAGTAGACATAGTAGATTTTATATTAATGAAGTAACCATAGTAGACATAATAGATTTTATATTAATCAAGTAACCATAGTAGACATAATAGATTTTATATTAATCAAGTCACCATAGTAGACATAATAGATTTTATATTAATCAAGTCACCATAGTAGACATAATAGATTTTATATTAATCAAGTCATCATAGTAGACATAATAGATTTTATATTAATCAAGTCACCATAGTAGACATAATAGATTTTATATTAATCAAGTAACCATAGTAGACATAATAGATTTTATATTAATGAAGTAACCATAGTAGACACAATAGATTTTATATTAATCAAGTAACCATAGTAGCCATAGTAGATTTTATATTAATCAAGTCACCATAGTAGCCATAATAGATTTTATATTAATCAAGTCACCATAGTAGACATAGTAGATTTTATATTAATGAAGTAACCATAGTAGACATAATAGATTTTATATAAATCAAGTCACCATAGTAGACATAATAGATTTTATATTAATCAAGTCACCATAGTAGCCATAATAGATTTTATATTAATCAAGTCACCATAGTAGACATAATAGATTTTATATTAATGAAGTAACCATAGTAGACATAATAGATTTTATATTAATGAAGTCACCATAGTAGCCATAGTAGATTTTATATTAATCAAGTCACCATAGTAGCCATAATAGATTTTATATTAATCAAGTCACCATAGTAGACATAATAGATTTTATATTAATCAAGTCACCATAGTAGCCATAATAGATTTTATATTAATCAAGTCACCATAGTAGACATAGTAGATTTTATATTAATGAAGTAACCATAGTAGACATAATAGATTTTATATTAATCAAGTCACCATAGTAGCCATAATAGATTTTATATTAATCATGTCACCATAGTAGACATAGTAGATTTTATATTAATGAAGTAACCATAGTAGACATAATAGATTTTATATTAATCAAGTCACCATAGTAGACATAATAGATTTTATATTAATCAAGTCACCATAGTAGCCATAATAGATTTTATAATTATCAAGTCACCATAGTAGACATAGTAGATTTTATAATCATGAAGTAACCATAGTAGACATAATAGATTTTATATTAATCAAGTCACCATAGTAGCCATAATAGATTTTATATTAATCATGTAACCATAGTAGACATAGTAGATTTTATATTAATGAAGTAACCATAGTAGACATAATAGATTTTATATTAATCAAGTCACCATAGTAGACATAATAGATTTTATATTAATCAAGTCACCATAGTAGCCATAATAGATTTTATATTAATCAAGTCACCATAGTAGACATAGTAGATTTTATAATCATGAAGTAACCATAGTAGACATAATAGATTTTATATTAATCAAGTCACCATAGTAGACATAATAGATTTTATATTAATCAAGTCACCATAGTAGACATAATAGATTTTATATTAATCAAGTCACCATAGTAGACATAATAGATTTTATATTAATACAGTCACCATAGTAGCCATAATAGATTTTATATTAATCAAGTCACCATAGTAGACATAGTAGATTTTATATTAATGAAGTAACCATAGTAGACATAATAGATTTTATATTAATCAAGTCACCATAGTAGACATAATAGATTTTATATTAATCAAGTCACAATAGTAGCCATAATAGATTTTATATTAATCAAGTCACCATAGTAGACATAGTAGATTTTATATTAATGAAGTAACCATAATAGACATAATAGATTTTATATTAATCAAGTCACAATAGTAGACATAATAGATTTTATATTAATCAAGTCACAATAGTAGCCATAATAGATTTTATATTAATGAAGTAACCATAGTAGACATAATAGATTTCATATTAATCAAGTCACCATAGTAGACATAATAGATTTTATATTAATCAAGTCACCATAGTAGACATAGTAGATTTTATATTAATGAAGTAACCATAATAGACATAATAGATTTTATATTAATACAGTCACCATAGTAGCCATAATAGATTTTATATTAATCAAGTCACCATAGTAGACATAGTAGATTTTATATTAATGAAGTAACCATAATAGACATAATAGATTTTATATTAATCACTCACCATAGTAGACATAATAGATTTTATATTAATCAAGTCACCATAGTAGACATAATAGATTTTATATTAATCAAGTCACAATAGTAGCCATAATAGATTTTATATTAATCAAGTAACCATAGTAGACATAGTAGATTTTATATTAATCAAGTCACCATAGTAGACATAATAGATTTTATATTAATCAAGTCACCATAGTAGACATAATAGACATAATAGATTTTATATTAATCAAGTCACCATAGTAGACATAATAGATTTTATATTAATCAAGTCACCATAGTAGACATAATAGACATAATAGATTTTATATTAATCAAGTCACCATAGTAACCATAATAGACATAATAGATTTTATATTAATCAAGTCACCATAGTAACCATAATAGACATAATAGATTTTATATTAATCAAGTCACAATAGTAGACATAATAGATTTTATATTAATCAAGTCACAATAGTAGACATAATAGATTTTATATTAATCAAGTCACCATAGTAGCCATAATAGATTTTATATTAATCAAGTCACCATAGTAGCCATAATAGATTTTATATTAATGAAGTCACCATAGTAGAAATAATAGACATAATAGATTTTATATTAATCAAGTCACCATAGTAACCATAATAGACATAATAGATTTTATATTAATCAAGTCACAATAGTAGCCATAATAGATTTTATATTAATCAAGTCACCATAGTAGCCATAATAGATTTTATATTAATCAAGTCACCATAGTAGACATAATAGATTTTATATTAATCAAGTCACCATAGTAGCCATAATAGACATAATAGATTTTATATTAATCAAGTCACAATAGTAGCCATAATAGATTTTATATTAATCAAGTCACCATAGTAGACATAATAGATTTTATATTAATCAAGTCACCATAGTAGACATAATAGATTTTATATTAATCAAGTCACCATAGTAGCCATAATAGATTTTATATTAATCAAGTCACCATAGTAGCCATAATAGATTTTATATTAATGAAGTCACCATAGTAGAAATAATAGACATAATAGATTTTATATTAATCAAGTCACCATAGTAACCATAATAGACATAATAGATTTTATATTAATCAAGTCACAATAGTAGCCATTATAGATTTTATATTAATCAAGTCACCATAGTAGCCATAATAGATTTTATATTAATCAAGTCACCATAGTAGACATAATAGATTTTATATTAATCAAGTCACCATAGTAGCCATAATAGATTTTATATTAATCAAGTCACCATAGTAGCCATAATAGATTTTATATTAATCAAGTCACCATAGTAGCCATAATAGATTTTATATTAATGAAGTCACCATAGTAGAAATAATAGACATAATAGATTTTATATTAATCAAGTCACCATAGTAACCATAATAGACATAATAGATTTTATATTAATCAAGTCACAATAGTAGCCATAATAGATTTTATATTAATCAAGTCACCATAGTAGACATAGTAGATTTTATATTAATGAAGTAACCATAGTAGCCATAATAGATTTTATATTAATCAAGTAACCATAGTAGCCATAATAGATTTTATATTAATCAAGTCACCATAGTAGACATAATAGATTTTATATTAATGAAGTAACCATAGTAGCCATAATAGATTTTATATTAATCAAGTCACCATAGTAGACATAATAGATTTTATATTAATCAAGTCACCATAGTAGCCATAATAGATTTTATATTAATCAAGTCACCATAGTAGACATAGTAGATTTTATATTAATGAAGTAACCATAATAGACATAATAGATTTTATATTAATCAAGTCACCATAGTAGACATAATAGATTTTATATTAATCAAGTCACCATAGTAGACATAATAGATTTTATATTAATGAAGTAACCATAGTAGCCATAATAGATTTTATATTAATCAAGTAACCATAGTAGCCATAATAGATTTTATATTAATCAAGTCACCATAGTAGACATAATAGATTTTATATTAATCAAGTCACCATAGTAGCCATAATAGATTTTATATTAATCAAGTCACCATAGTAGACATAATAGATTTTATATTAATGAAGTAACCATAGTAGCCATAATAGATTTTATATTAATCAAGTCACCATAGTAGACATAATAGATTTTATATTAATCAAGTCACCATAGTAGCCATAATAGATTTTATATTAATCAAGTCACCATAGTAGACATAGTAGATTTTATATTAATGAAGTAACCATAATAGACATAATAGATTTTATATTAATCAAGTCACCATAGTAGCCATAATAGATTTTATATTAATCAAGTCACCATAGTAGCCATAATAGATTTTATATTAATCAAGTCACCATAGTAGACATAGTAGATTTTATATTAATCAATACACCATAGTAGACATAATAGATTTTATATTAATCAAGTCACCATAGTAAACATAGTAGATTTTATATTAATCAAGTCACCATAGTAGACATAGTAGATTTTATATTAATCAAGTCACCATAGTAGCCATAATAGATTTTATATTAATCAAGTCACCATAGTAGACATAATAGATTTTATATTAATCAAGTCACCATAGTAGCCATAATAGATTTTATATTAATCAAGTCACCATAGTAGACATAATAGATTTTATATTAATCAAGTCACCATAGTAGACATAGTAGATTTTATATTAATCAAGTCACCATAGTAGACATAATAGATTTTATATTAATCAAGTCACCATAGTAGACATAGTAGATTTTATATTAATCAAGTAACCATAGTAGCCATAATAGATTTTATATTAATCAAGTCACCATAGTAGACATAATAGATTTTATATTAATCAAGTCACCATAGTAGACATAATAGATTTTATATTAATCAAGTCACAATAGTAGACATAATAGATTTTATATTAATCAAGTCACCATAGTAGACATAGTAGATTTTATATTAATCAAGTCACCATAGTAGCCATAATAGATTTTATATTAATCAAGTCACCATAGTAGACATAGTAGATTTTATATTAATCAAGTCACCATAGTAGCCATAATAGATTTTATATTAATCAAGTCACCATAGTAGCCATAATAGATTTTATATTAATCAAGTCACCATAGTAGACATAATAGATTTTATATTAATCAAGTCACCATAGTAGCCATAATAGATTTTATATTAATCAAGTCACCATAGTAGACATAGTAGATTTTATATTAATGAAGTAACCATAGTAGACATAATAGATTTTATATTAATCAAGTAACCATAGTAGACATAATAGATTTTATATTAATCAAGTCACCATAGTAGACATAATAGATTTTATATTAATCAAGTCACCATAGTAGAAATAATAGATTTTATATTAATCAAGTCACCATAGTAGACATAATAGATTTTATATTAATCAAGTCACCATAGTAGCCATAATAGATTTTATATTAATCAAGTCACCATAGTAGACATAATAGATTTTATATTAATCAAGTCACCATAGTAGACATAATAGATTTTATATTAATCAAGTCACCATAGTAGCCATAATAGATTTTATATTAATCAAGTCACCATAGTAGCCATAATAGATTTTATATTAATCAAGTCACCATAGTAGCCATAATAGATTTTATATTAATCAAGTCACCATAGTAGACATAATGGATTTTATATTAATCAAGCCACCATAGTAGCCATAATAGATTTTATATTAATCAAGTCACCATAGTAGCCATAATAGATTTTATATTAATCAAGTAACCATAGTAGCCATAATATATTTTATATTAATCAAGTCACCATAGTAGACATAATGGATTTTATATTAATCAAGCCACCATAGTAGCCATAATAGATTTTATATTAATCAAGTCACTATAGTAGCCATAATAGATTTTATATTAATCAAGTCACCATAGTAGCCATAATAGATTTTATATTAATCAAGTCACCATAGTAGCCATAATAGATTTTATATTAATCAAGTCACCATAGTAGACATAATTGATTTTATATTAATCAAGTCACCATAGTAGCCATTATGGATTTTATATTAATCAAGTCACCATAGTAGACATAATGGATTTTATATTAATAAAGTCACCATAGTAGACATAATGGATTTTATATTAATCAAGTCACCATAGTAGCCATAATGGATTTTATATTAATCAAGTCACCATAGTAGACATAATGGATTTTATATTAATCAAGTAACCATAGTAGACATAATAGATTTTATATTAATCAAGTCACCATAGTAGACATAGTAGATTTTATATTAATGAAGTAACCATAGTAGCAATAGTAGATTTTATATTAATCAAGTCACCATAGTAGCCATAATAGATTTTATATTAATCAAGTCACCATAGTAGCCATAATAGATTTTATATTAATCAAGTCACCATAGTAGACATAATAGATTTTATATTAGTCAAGTCACCATAGTAGACATAATAGATTTTATATTAATCAAGTCACCATAGTAGCCATAATAGATTTTATATTAATCAAGTCACCATCGTAGCCATAGTAGATTTTATATTAATCAAGTAAAAATAGTAGCAATAGTAGATTTCATATTAATCAAGTCACCATAGTAGCCATAATAGATTTTATATTAATCAAGCCACCATTGTAGACATAATGGATTTTATATTAATCAAGCCACCATAGTAGACATAATAGATTTTATATTAATCAAGTCACCATAGTAGCCATAATAGATTTTATATTAATCAAGTAACCATAGTAGCCATAATAGATTTTATATTAATCAAGTCACCATAGTAGACATAATGGATTTTATATTAATCAAGCAACCATAGTAGCCATAATAGATTTTATATTAATCAAGTCACCATAGTAGCCATAATAGATTTTATATTAATCAAGTAACCATAGTAGCCATAATAGATTTTATATTAATCAAGTCACCATAGTAGACATAATGGATTTTATATTAATTAAGCCACCATAGTAGCCATAATAGATTTTATATTAATCAAGTCACCATAGTAGCCATAATAGATTTTATATTAATCAAGTCACCATAGTAGCCATAATAGATTTTACATTAATCAAGTCACCATAGTAGCCATAATAGATTTTATATTAATCAAGTCACCATAGTAGACATAATGGATTTTATATTAATCAAGTCACCATAGTAGAAATGATGGATTTTATATTAATCAAGTCACCATAGTAGCCATAATAGATTTTATATTAATCAAGTCACCATAGTAGCCATAATAGATTTTATATTAATCAAGTCACCATAGTAGACATAATGGATTTTATATTAATCAAGTCACCATAGTAGCCATTATGGATTTTATATTAATCAAGTCACCATAGTAGACATAATGGATTTTATATTAATCAAGTCACCATAGTAGACATAATGGATTTTATATTAATCAAGTCACCATAGTAGCCATAATGGATTTTATATTAATCAAGTCACCATAGTAGACATAATGGATTTTATATTAATCAAGTCACCATAGTAGACATAATGGATTTTATATTAATCAAGTCACCATAGTAGCCATAATAGATTTTATATTAATCAAGTCACCATAGTAGACATAATGGATTTTATATTAATCAAGTCACCATAGTAGACATAATAGATTTTATATTAATCAAGTCACCATAGTAGACATAATAGATTTTATATTAATCAAGTCACCATAGTAGCCATAATAGATTTTATATTAATCAAGTCACCATAGTAGACATAATAGATTTAATATTAATACAGTCACCATAGTAGCCATAATAGATTTTATGTTAATCAAGTCACCATAGTTGACATAGTAGATTTTATATTAATGAAGTAACCATAATAGACATAATAGATTTTATATTAATCAAGTCACCATAGTAGACATAATAGATTTTATATTAATCAAGTCACCATAGTAGCCATAATAGATTTTATATTAATCAAGTCACCATAGTAGCCATAATAGATTTTATATTAATCAAGTCACCATAGTAGCCATAATAGATTTTATATTAATCAAGTCACTATAGTAGCCATAATAGATTTTATATTAATCAAGTCACCATAGTAGACATAGTAGATTTTATATTAATGAAGTAACCATAGTAGACATAATAGATTTTATATTAATCAAGTAACCATAGTAGACATAATAGATTTTATATTAATCAAGTCACCATAGTAGACATAATAGATTTTATATTAATCAAGTCACCATAGTAGAAATAATAGATTTTATATTAATCAAGTCACCATAGTAGACATAATATATTTTATATTAATCAAGTCACCATAGTAGCCATAATAGATTTTATATTAATCAAGTCACCATAGTAGACATAATAGATTTTATATTAATCAAGTCACCATAGTAGACATAATAGATTTTATATTAATCAAGTCACCATAGTAGCCATAATAGATTTTATATTAATCAAGTCACCATAGTAGCCATAATAGATTTTATATTAATCAAGTAACCATAGTAGCCATAATAGATTTTATATTAATCAAGTCACCATAGTAGACATAATGGATTTTATATTAATCAAGCCACCATAGTAGCCATAATAGATTTTATATTAATCAAGTCACCATAGTAGCCATAATAGATTTTATATTAATCAAGTAACCATAGTAGCCATAATATATTTTATATTAATCAAGTCACCATAGTAGACATAATGGATTTTATATTAATCAAGCCACCATAGTAGCCATAATAGATTTTATATTAATCAAGTCACTATAGTAGCCATAATAGATTTTATATTAATCAAGTCACCATAGTAGCCATAATAGATTTTATATTAATCAAGTCACCATAGTAGCCATAATAGATTTTATATTAATCAAGTCACCATAGTAGACATAATTGATTTTATATTAATCAAGTCACCATAGTAGCCATTATGGATTTTATATTAATCAAGTCACCATAGTAGACATAATGGATTTTATATTAATAAAGTCACCATAGTAGACATAATGGATTTTATATTAATCAAGTCACCATAGTAGCCATAATGGATTTTATATTAATCAAGTCACCATAGTAGACATAATGGATTTTATATTAATCAAGTAACCATAGTAGACATAATAGATTTTATATTAATCAAGTCACCATAGTAGACATAGTAGATTTTATATTAATGAAGTAACCATAGTAGCAATAGTAGATTTTATATTAATCAAGTCACCATAGTAGCCATAATAGATTTTATATTAATCAAGTCACCATAGTAGCCATAATAGATTTTATATTAATCAAGTCACCATAGTAGACATAATAGATTTTATATTAATCAAGTCACCATAGTAGACATAATAGATTTTATATTAATCAAGTCACCATAGTAGCCATAATAGATTTTATATTAATCAAGTCACCATCGTAGCCATAGTAGATTTTATATTAATCAAGTAAAAATAGTAGCAATAGTAGATTTCATATTAATCAAGTCACCATAGTAGCCATAATAGATTTTATATTAATCAAGCCACCATAGTAGACATAATGGATTTTATATTAATCAAGCCACCATAGTAGACATAATAGATTTTATATTAATCAAGTCACCATAGTAGCCATAATAGATTTTATATTAATCAAGTAACCATAGTAGCCATAATAGATTTTATATTAATCAAGTCACCATAGTAGACATAATGGATTTTATATTAATCAAGCAACCATAGTAGCCATAATAGATTTTATATTAATCAAGTCACCATAGTAGCCATAATAGATTTTATATTAATCAAGTAACCATAGTAGCCATAATAGATTTTATATTAATCAAGTCACCATAGTAGACATAATGGATTTTATATTAATTAAGCCACCATAGTAGCCATAATAGATTTTATATTAATCAAGTCACCATAGTAGCCATAATAGATTTTATATTAATCAAGTCACCATAGTAGCCATAATAGATTTTACATTAATCAAGTCACCATAGTAGCCATAATAGATTTTATATTAATCAAGTCACCATAGTAGACATAATGGATTTTATATTAATCAAGTCACCATAGTAGAAATGATGGATTTTATATTAATCAAGTCACCATAGTAGCCATAATAGATTTTATATTAATCAAGTCACCATAGTAGCCATAATAGATTTTATATTAATCAAGTCACCATAGTAGACATAATGGATTTTATATTAATCAAGTCACCATAGTAGCCATTATGGATTTTATATTAATCAAGTCACCATAGTAGACATAATGGATTTTATATTAATCAAGTCACCATAGTAGACATAATGGATTTTATATTAATCAAGTCACCATAGTAGCCATAATGGATTTTATATTAATCAAGTCACCATAGTAGACATAATGGATTTTATATTAATCAAGTCACCATAGTAGACATAATGGATTTTATATTAATCAAGTCACCATAGTAGACATAATGGATTTTATATTAATCAAGTCACCATAGTAGACATAATGGATTTTATATTAATCAAGTCACCATAGTAGACATAATGGATTTTATATTAATCAAGTCACCATAGTAGCCATAATGGATTTTATATTAATCAAGTCACCATAGTAGACATAATGGATTTTATATTAATCAAGTCACCATAGTAGACATAATGGATTTTATATTAATCAAGTCACCATAGTAGCCATAATAGATTTTATATTAATCAAGTCACCATAGTAGACATAATGGATTTTATATTAATCAAGTCACCATAGTAGACATAATAGATTTTATATTAATCAAGTCACCATAGTAGACATAATAGATTTTATATTAATCAAGTCACCATAGTAGCCATAATAGATTTTATATTAATCAAGTCACCATAGTAGACATAATAGATTTAATATTAATACAGTCACCATAGTAGCCATAATAGATTTTATGTTAATCAAGTCACCATAGTTGACATAGTAGATTTTATATTAATGAAGTAACCATAATAGACATAATAGATTTTATATTAATCAAGTCACCATAGTAGACATAATAGATTTTATATTAATCAAGTCACCATAGTAGCCATAATAGATTTTATATTAATCAAGTCACCATAGTAGCCATAATAGATTTTATATTAATCAAGTCACCATAGTAGCCATAATAGATTTTATATTAATCAAGTCACTATAGTAGCCATAATAGATTTTATATTAATCAAGTCACCATAGTAGACATAGTAGATTTTATATTAATGAAGTAACCATAGTAGACATAATAGATTTTATATTAATCAAGTAACCATAGTAGACATAATAGATTTTATATTAATCAAGTCACCATAGTAGACATAATAGATTTTATATTAATCAAGTCACCATAGTAGAAATAATAGATTTTATATTAATCAAGTCACCATAGTAGACATAATATATTTTATATTAATCAAGTCACCATAGTAGCCATAATAGATTTTATATTAATCAAGTCACCATAGTAGACATAATAGATTTTATATTAATCAAGTCACCATAGTAGACATAATAGATTTTATATTAATCAAGTCACCATAGTAGCCATAATAGATTTTATATTAATCAAGTCACCATAGTAGCCATAATAGATTTTATATTAATCAAGTAACCATAGTAGCCATAATAGATTTTATATTAATCAAGTCACCATAGTAGACATAATGGATTTTATATTAATCAAGCCACCATAGTAGCCATAATAGATTTTATATTAATCAAGTCACCATAGTAGCCATAATAGAATTTATATTAATCAAGTAACCATAGTAGCCATAATATATTTTATATTAATCAAGTCACCATAGTAGACATAATGGATTTTATATTAATCAAGCCACCATAGTAGCCATAATAGATTTTATATTAATCAAGTCACTATAGTAGCCATAATAGATTTTATATTAATCAAGTCACCATAGTAGCCATAATAGATTTTATATTAATCAAGTCACCATAGTAGCCATAATAGATTTTATATTAATCAAGTCACCATAGTAGACATAATTGATTTTATATTAATCAAGTCACCATAGTAGCCATTATGGATTTTATATTAATCAAGTCACCATAGTAGACATAATGGATTTTATATTAATAAAGTAACCATAGTAGACATAATGGATTTTATATTAATCAAGTCACCATAGTAGCCATAATGGATTTTATATTAATCAAGTCACCATAGTAGACATAATGGATTTTATATTAATCAAGTAACCATAGTAGACATAATAGATTTTATATTAATCAAGTCACCATAGTAGACATAGTAGATTTTATATTAATGAAGTAACCATAGTAGCAATAGTAGATTTTATATTAATCAAGTCACCATAGTAGCCATAATAGATTTTATATTAATCAAGTCACCATAGTAGCCATAATAGATTTTATATTAATCAAGTCACCATAGTAGACATAATAGATTTTATATTAATCAAGTCACCATAGTAGACATAATAGATTTTATATTAATCAAGTCACCATAGTAGCCATAATAGATTTTATATTAATCAAGTCACCATAGTAGCCATAGTAGATTTTATATTAATCAAGTAAAAATAGTAGCAATAGTAGATTTCATATTAATCAAGTCACCATAGTAGCCATAATAGATTTTATATTAATCAAGCCACCATAGTAGACATAATGGATTTTATATTAATCAAGCCACCATAGTAGACATAATAGATTTTATATTAATCAAGTCACCATAGTAGCCATAATAGATTTTATATTAATCAAGTAACCATAGTAGCCATAATAGATTTTATATTAATCAAGTCACCATAGTAGACATAATGGATTTTATATTAATCAAGCAACCATAGTAGCCATAATAGATTTTATATTAATCAAGTCACCATAGTAGCCATAATAGATTTTATATTAATCAAGTAACCATAGTAGCCATAATAGATTTTATATTAATCAAGTCACCATAGTAGACATAATGGATTTTATATTAATTAAGCCAACATAGTAGCCAAAATAGATTTTATATTAATCAAGTCACCATAGTAGACATAATGGATTTTATATTAATCAAGCCACCATAGTAGCCATAATAGATTTTATATTAATCAAGTCACTATAGTAGCCATAATAGATTTTATATTAATCAAGTCACCATAGTAGCCATAATAGATTTTATATTAATCAAGTCACCATAGTAGCCATAATAGATTTTATATTAATCAAGTCACCATAGTAGACATAATTGATTTTATATTAATCAAGTCACCATAGTAGCCATTATGGATTTTATAATTATCAAGTCACCATAGTAGACATAATGGATTTTATATTAATAAAGTCACCATAGTAGACATAATGGATTTTATATTAATCAAGTCACCATAGTAGCCATAATGGATTTTATATTAATCAAGTAACCATAGTAGACATAATAGATTTTATATTAATCAAGTCACCATAGTAGACATAGTAGATTTTATATTAATGAAGTAACCATAGTAGCAATAGTAGATTTTATATTAATCAAGTCACCATAGTAGCCATAATAGATTTTATATTAATCAAGTCACCATAGTAGCCATAATAGATTTTATATTAATCAAGTCACCATAGTAGACATAATAGATTTTATATTAATCAAGTCACCATAGTAGACATAATAGATTTTATATTAATCAAGTCACCATAGTAGCCATAATAGATTTTATATTAATCAAGTCACCATAGTAGCCATAGTAGATTTTATATTAATCAAGTAAAAATAGTAGCAATAGTAGATTTCATATTAATCAAGTCACCATAGTAGCCATAACAGATTTTATATTAATCAAGCCACCTTAATGTAGACATAATTGATTTTATATTAATCAAGCCACCATAGTAGACATAATAGATTTTATATTAATCAAGTCACCATAGTAGCCATAATAGATTTTATATTAATCAAGTAACCATTATGCCATAATAGATTTTATATTAATCAAGTCACCATAGTAGCCATAATAGATTTTATATTAATCAAGTCACCATAGTAGACATAATGGATTTTATATTAATCAAGTCACCATAGTAGAAATGATGGATTTTATATTAATCAAGTCACCATAGTAGCCATAATAGATTTTATATTAATCAAGTCACCATAGTAGCCATAATAGATTTTATATTAATCAAGTCACCATAGTAGACATAATGGATTTTATATTAATCAAGTCACCATAGTAGCCATTATGGATTTTATATTAATCAAGTAACCATAGTAGACATAATGGATTTTATATTAATCAAGTCACCATAGTAGACATAATGGATTTTATATTAATCAAGTCACCATAGTAGCCATGATGGATTTTATATTAATCAAGTCACCATAGTAGACATAATGGATTTTATATTAATCAAGTCACCATAGTAGACATAATGGATTTTATATTAATCAAGTCACCATAGTAGACATAATGGATTTTATATTAATCAAGTCACCATAGTAGACATAATGGATTTTATATTAATCAAGTCACCATAGTAGCCATAATGGATTTTATATTAATCAAGTCACCATAGTAGACATAATGGATTTTATATTAATCAAGTCACCATAGTAGACATAATGGATTTTATATTAATCAAGTCACCATAGTAGCCATAATAGATTTTATATTAATCAAGTCACCATAGTAGACATAATGGATTTTATATTAATCAAGTCACCATAGTAGACATAATAGATTTTATATTAATCAAGTCACCATAGTAGACATAATAGATTTTATATTAATCAAGTCACCATAGTAGCCATAATAGATTTTATATTAATCAAGTCACCATAGTAGACATAATGGATTTTGTATTAATCAAGCCACCATAGTAGCCATAATAGATTTTATATTAATCAAGTCACCATAGTTGCCATAATAGATTTTATATTAATCAAGTAACCATAGTAGCCATAATAGATTTTATATTAATCAAGTCACCATAGTAGACATAATGGATTTTATATTAATCAAGCCACCATAGTAGCCATAATAGATTTTATATTAATCAAGTCACCATAGTAGCAATAAGAGATTTTATATTAATCAAGTCACCATAGTAGACATAATGGATTTTATATTAATCAAGCCACCATAGTAGACATAATAGATTTTATATTAATCAAGTAACCATAGTAGCAATAGTAGATTTTATATTAATCAAGTCACCATAGTAGCCATAATAGATTTTATATTAATCAAGTCACCATAGTAGCCATAATAGATTTTATATTAATCAAGTCACCATAGTAGACATAATAGATTTTATATTAATCAAGTCACCATAGTAGACATAATAGATTTTATATTAATCAAGTCACCATAGTAGCCATAATAGATTTTATATTAATCAAGTCACCATAGTAGCCATAGTAGATTTTATATTAATCAAGTAACCATAGTAGCAATAGTAGATTTCATATTAATCAAGTCACCATAGTAGCCATAATAGATTTTATATTAATACAGCCACCATAGTAGACATAATGGATTTTATATTAATCAAGCCACCATAGTAGACATAATAGATTTTATATTAATCAAGTCACCATAGTAGCCATAATCGATTTTATATTAATCAAGTCACCATAGTAGCAATAATAGATTTTATATTAATCAAGTAACTATGTAGCCATAATAGATTTTATATTAATCAAGTCACCATAGTAGACATAATGGATTTTATATTAATCAAGCCACCATAGTAGACATAATGGATTTTATATTAATCAAGCCACCATAGTAGCCATAATAGATTTTATATTAATCAAGTCACCATAGTAGAAATAATGGATTTTATATTAATCAAGTCACCATAGTAGACATAATGGATTTTATATTAATCAAGTCACCATAGTAGCCATAATAGATTTTATATTAATCAAGTCACCATAGTAGACATAATAGATTTTATATTAATCAAGTCACCATAGTAGAAATAATGGATTTTATATTAATCAAGTCACCATAGTAGACATAATGGATTTTTTATTAATCAAGCCACCATAGTAGCCATAATAGATTTTATATTAATCAAGTCACCATAGTAGCCATAATAGATTTTATATTAATCAAGTCACCATAGTAGCCATAATAGATTTTATATTAATCAAGTCACCATAGTAGCCATAATAGATTTTATATTAATCAAGTCACCATAGTAGACATAATGGATTTTATATTAATCAAGTCACCATAGTAGACATAATAGATTTTATATTAATCAAGTCACCATAGTAGCCATAATAGATTTTATATTAATCAAGTCACCATAGTAGAAATAATGGATTTTATATTAATCATGTCACCATAGTAGACATAATGGATTTTATATTAATCAAGTCACCATAGTAGCCATAATAGATTTTATATTAATCAAGTCACCATAGTAGACATAATAGATTTTATATTAATCAAGTCACCATTGTAGAAATAATGGATTTTATATTAATCAAGTCACCATAGTAGCCATAATAGATTTTATATTAATCAAGTCACCATAGTAGCCATTATGGATTTTATATTAATCAAGTCACCATAGTAGACATAATGGATTTTATATTAATCAAGTCACCATAGTAGACATAATGGATTTTATATTAATCAAGTCACCATAGTAGACATAATGGATTTTATATTAATCAAGTCACCATAGTAGACATAATGGATATTATATTAATCAAGTCACAATAGTAGCCATTATGGATTTTATATTAATCAAGTCACCATAGTAGACATAATAGATTTTATATTAATACAGTCACCATAGTAGCCATAATAGATTTTATATTAATCAAGTCACCATATTAGCCATAATAGATTTTATATTAATCAAGTCACCATAGTAGAAATAATGGATTTTATATTAATCAAGTCACCATAGTAGACATAATGGATTTTTTATTAATCAAGTCACCATAGTAGCCATTATGGATTTTATATTAATCAAGTCACCATAGTAGACATAATGGATTTTATATTAATCAAGTCACCATAGTAGCCATTATGGATTTTATATTAATCAAGTCACCATAGTAGACATAATGGATTTTTTATTAATCAAGTCACCATAGTAGCCATTATGGATTTTATATTAATCAAGTCACCATAGTAGACATAATGGATTTTATATTAATCAAGTCACCATAGTAGACATAATGGATATTATATTAATCAAGTCACAATAGTAGCCATAATGGATTTTATATTAATCAAGTAACCATAGTAGACATAATAGATTTTATATTAATCAAGTCACCATAGTAGACATAATGGATTTTATATTAATCAAGTCACCATAGTAGCCATAATAGATTTTATATTAATCAAGTCACCATAGTAGACATAATAGATTTTATATTAATCAAGTCACCATAGTAGAAATAATGGATTTTATATTAATCAAGTCACCATAGTAGACATAATGGATTTTTTATTAATCAAGTCACCATAGTAGCCATTATGGATTTTATATTAATCAAGTCACCATAGTAGACATAATGGATTTTATATTAATCAAGTCACCATAGTAGACATAATGGATTTTATATTAATCAAGTCACCATAGTAGACATAATGGATTTTATATTAATCAAGTCACCATAGTAGACATAATGGATTTTATATTAATCAAGTCACCATAGTAGACATAATAGATTTTATATTAATCAAGTCACCATAGTAGACATAATGGATTTTATATTAATCAAGTCACCATAGTAGCCATAATAGATTTTATATTAATCAAGTCACCATAGTAGACATAATAGATTTTATATTAATCAAGTCACCATAGTAGAAATAATGGATTTTATATTAATCAAGTCACCATAGTAGACATAATGGATTTTGTATTAATCAAGTCACCATAGTAGCCATTATGGATTTTATATTAATCAAGTCACCATAGTAGACATAATGGATTTTATATTAATCAAGTCACCATAGTAGCCATTATGGATTTTATATTAATCAAGTCACCATAGTAGACATAATGGATTTTTTATTAATCAAGTCACCATAGTAGCCATTATGGATTTTATATTAATCAAGTCACCATAGTAGACATAATGGATTTTATATTAATCAAGTCACCATAGTAGACATAATGGATATTATATTAATCAAGTCACAATAGTAGCCATAATGGATTTTATATTAATCAAGTAACCATAGTAGACATAATAGATTTTATATTAATCAAGTCACCATAGTAGACATAATAGATTTTATATTAATCAAGTCACCATAGTAGACATAATAGATTTTATATTAATCAAGTCACCATAGTAGACATAATGGATTTTATATTAATCAAGTCACCATAGTAGCCATAATGGATTTTATATTAATCAAGTCACCATAGTAGACATAATGGATTTTATATTAATCAAGTCACCATAGTAGACATAATGGATTTTATATTAATCAAGTCACCATAGTAGCCATAATAGATTTTATATTAATCAAGTCACCATAGTAGACATAATGGATTTTATATTAATCAAGTCACCATAGTAGACATAATAGATTTTATATTAATCAAGTCACCATAGTAGACATAATAGATTTTATATTAATCAAGTCACCATAGTAGCCATAATAGATTTTATATTAATCAAGTCACCATAGTAGACATAATGGATTGTGTATTAATCAAGCCACCATAGTAGCCATAATAGATTTTATATTAATCAAGTCACCATAGTTGCCATAATAGATTTTATATTAATCAAGTAACCATAGTAGCCATAATAGATTTTATATTAATCAAGTCACCATAGTAGACATAATGGATTTTATATTAATCAAGCCACCATAGTAGCCATAATAGATTTTATATTAATCAAGTCACCATAGTAGCAATAATAGATTTTATATTAATCAAGTCACCATAGTAGACATAATGGATTTTATATTAATCAAGCCACCATAGTAGACATAACAGATTTTATATTAATCAAGTAACCATAGTAGCAATAGTAGATTTTATATTAATCAAGTCACCATAGTAGCCATAGTAGATTTTATATTAATCAAGTAACCATAGTAGCAATAGTAGATTTCATATTAATCAAGTCACCATAGTAGCCATAATAGATTTTATATTAATACAGCCACCATAGTAGACATAATGGATTTTATATTAATCAAGCCACCATAGTAGACATAATAGATTTTATATTAATCAAGTCACCATAGTAGCCATAATAGATTTTATATTAATCAAGTCACCATAGTAGCCATAATAGATTTTATATTAATCAAGTAACCATAGTAGCCATAATAGATTTTATATTAATCAAGTCACCATAGTAGACATAATGGATTTTATATTAATCAAGCCACCATAGTAGACATAATGGATTTTATATTAATCAAGCCACCATAGTAGCCATAATAGATTTTATATTAATCAAGTCACCATAGTAGCCATAATAGATTTTATATTAATCAAGTCACCATAGTAGCTATAATAGATTTTATATTAATCAAGTCACCATAGTAGCCATAATAGATTTTATATTAATCAAGTCACCATAGTAGAAATAATGGATTTTATATTAATCAAGTCACCATAGTAGACATAATGGATTTTTTATTAATCAAGTCACCATAGTAGCCATTATGGATTTTATATTAATCAAGTCACCATAGTAGACATAATGGATTTTATATTAATCAAGTCACCATAGTAGACTTAATGGATTTTATATTAATCAAGTCACCATAGTAGCCATAATGGATTTTATATTAATCAAGTAACCATAGTAGACATAATGGATTTTATATTAATCAAGTCACCATAGTAGACATAATAGATTTTATATTAATCAAGTCACCATAGTAGACATAATGGATTTTATCTTAATCAAGTCACCATAGCAGACATAATAGATTTTATATTAATCAAGTCACCATAGTAGACATAATAGATTTTATATTAATCAAGTCACCATAGTAGACATAATAGATTTTATATTAATCAAGTCACCATAGTAGACATAATGGATTTTATATTAATCAAGTAACCATAGTAGCCATAATAGATTTTATATTAATCAAGTCACCATAGTAGACATAATAGATTTTATATTAATCAAGTAACCATAGTAGCCATCATAGATTTTATATTAATCAAGTAACCATAGTAGCCATAGTAGATTTTATATTAATCAAGTCACCATAGTAGCCATAATAGATTTTATATTAATCAAGTCACCATAGTAGACATAATGGATTTTGTATTAATCAAGCCACCATAGTAGCCATAATTGATTTTATATTAATCAAGTCACCATAGTAGCCATAATAGATTTTATATTAATCAAGTAACCATAGAAGCCATAATAGATTTTATATTAATCAAGTCACCATAGTAGCCATAATAGATTTTATATTAATCAAGTCACCATAGTAGCTATAATAGATTTTATATTAATCAAGTCACCATAGTAGCCATAATAGATTTTATATTAATCAAGTCACCATAGTAGAAATAATGGATTTTATATTAATCAAGTCACCATAGTAGACATAATGGATTTTTTATTAATCAAGTCACCATAGTAGCCATTATGGATTTTATATTAATCAAGTCACCATAGTAGACATAATGGATTTTATATTAATCAAGTCACCATAGTAGACTTAATGGATTTTATATTAATCAAGTCACCATAGTAGCCATAATGGATTTTATATTAATCAAGTAACCATAGTAGACATAATGGATTTTATATTAATCAAGTCAGCATAGTAGACATAATAGATTTTATATTAATCAAGTCACCATAGTAGACATAATGGATTTTATCTTAATCAAGTCACCATAGCAGACATAATAGATTTTATATTAATCAAGTCACCATAGTAGACATAATAGATTTTATATTAATCAAGTCACCATAGTAGACATAATAGATTTTATATTAATCAAGTCACCATAGTAGACATAATGGACTTTATATTAATCAAGTAACCATAGTAGCCATAATAGATTTTATATTAATCAAGTCACCATAGTAGACATAATAGATTTTATATTAATCAAGTAACCATAGTAGCCATCATAGATTTTATATTAATCAAGTAACCATAGTAGCCATTGTAGATTTTATATTAATCAAGTCACCATAGTAGCCATAATAGATTTTATATTAATCAAGTCACCATAGTAGACATAATGGATTTTGTATTAATCAAGCCACCATAGTAGCCATAATTGATTTTATATTAATCAAGTCACCATAGTAGCCATAATAGATTTTATATTAATCAAGTAACCATAGTAGCCATAATAGATTTTATATTAATCAAGTCACCATAGTAGACATAATGGATTTTATATTAATCAAGCCACTATAGTAGCCATAATAGATTTTATATTAATCAAGTCACCATAGTAGCAATAATAGATTTTATATTAATCAAGTCACCATAGTAGCAATAATAGATTTTATATTAATCAAGTCACCATAGTAGCCATAATAGATTTTATATTAATCAAGTCACCATAGTAGACATAATGGATTTTATATTAATCAAGTCACCATAGTAGACATAATGGATTTTATATTAATCTAGTCACCACAGTAGACATAATGGATTTTATATTAATCAAGTCACCATAGTAGCCATTATGGATTTTATATTAATCAAGTCACAATAGTAGCCATTATGGATTTTATATTAATCAAGTCACCATAGTAGACATAATGGATTTTATATTAATCAAGTCACCATAGTAGCCATTATGGATTTTATATTAATCAAGTCACCATAGTAGACATAATGGATTTTATATTAATCAAGTCACCATAGTAGACATAATGGATTTTATATTAATCAAGTCACCATAGTAGCCATAATAGATTTTATATTAATCAAGTCACCATAGTAGACATAATGGATTTTATATTAATCAAGTCACCATAGTAGACATAATAGATTTTATATTAATCAAGTCACCATAGTAGACATAATAGATTTTATATTAATCAAGTCACCATAGTAGCCATAATAGATTTTATATTAATCAAGTCACCATAGTAGACATAATGGATTTTATATTAATAAAGTCACCATAGTAGCCATTATGGATTTTATATTAATCAAGTCACCATAGTAGCCATAATAGATTTTATATTAATCAAGTCACCATAGTAGCCATAATAGATTTTATATTAATCAAGTCACCATAGTAGACATAATGGATTTTATATTAATCAAGCCCCCATAGTAGCCATAGTAGATTTTATATTAATCAAGTCACCATAGTAGACATAATAGATTTTATATTAATCAAGCCACCATAGTAGACATAATAGATTTTATGTTAATGAAGTAACCATAGTAGACATAATAGATTTTATATTAATCAAGTCACCATAGTAGTCATAATAGATTTTATATTAATCAAGTCACCATAGTAGCCATAGTAGATTTTATATTAATCAAGTCACCATAGTAGCCATAATATATTTTATATTAATCAAGTCACCATAGTAGACATAATAGATTTTATATACATCAAGTGTACCATAGTAGCAATAGTAGATTTTATATTAATCAAGTCACCATAGTAGCCATAAATGATTTTATATTAATCAAGTCACCATAGTAGACATAATAGATTTTATATTAATCAAGTCACCATAGTAGACATAATAGATTTTATATTAATCAAGTCACCATAGTAGCCATAATAGATTTTATATTAATCAAGTCACCATAGTAGCCATAGTAGATTTTATATTAATCAAGTAACCATTGTAGCAATAGTAGATTTCATATTAATCAAGTCACCATAGTAGCCATAATAGATTTTATATTAATCAAGCCACCATAGTAGACATAATGGATTTTATATTAATCAAGCCACCATAGTAGACATAATAGATTTTATATTAATCAAGTCACCATAGTAGCCATAATAGATTTTATATTAATCAAGTCACCATTGTAGCCATAATAGATTTTATATTAATCAAGTAACCATAGTAGCCATAATAGATTTTATATTAATCAAGTCACCATAGTAGACATAATGGATTTTATATTAATCAAGCCACCATAGTAGACATAATGGATTTTATATTAATCAAGCCACCATAGTAGCCATAATAGATTTTATATTAATCAAGTCACCATAGTAGCCATAATAGATTTTATATTAATCAAGTCACCATAGTAGCTATAATAGATTTTATATTAATCAAGTCACCATAGTAGCCATAATAGATTTTATATTAATCAAGTCACCATAGTAGAAATAATGGATTTTATATTAATCAAGTCACCATAGTAGACATAATGGATTTTTTATTAATCAAGTCACCATAGTAGCCATTATGGATTTTATATTAATCAAGTCACCATAGTAGACATAATGGATTTTATATTAATCAAGTCACCATAGTAGACTTAATGGATTTTATATTAATCAAGTCACCATAGTAGCCATAATGGATTTTATATTAATCAAGTAACCATAGTAGACATAATGGATTTTATATTAATCAAGTCACTATAGTAGACATAATAGATTTTATATTAATCAAGTCACCATAGTAGACATAATGGATTTTATCTTAATCAAGTCACCATAGCAGACATAATAGATTTTATATTAATCAAGTCACCATAGTAGACATAATAGATTTTATATTAATCAAGTCACCATAGTAGACATAATAGATTTTATATTAATCAATTCACCATAGTAGACATAATGGATTTTATATTAATCAAGTAACCATAGTAGCCATAATAGATTTTATATTAATCAAGTCACCATAGTAGACATAATAGATTTTATATTAATCAAGTAACCATAGTAGCCATCATAGATTTTATATTAATCAAGTAACCATAGTAGCCATAGTAGATTTTATATTAATCAAGTCACCATAGTAGCCATAATAGATTTTATATTAATCAAGTCACCATAGTAGACATAATGGATTTTGTATTAATCAAGCCACCATAGTAGCCATAATTGATTTTATATTAATCAAGTCACCATAGTAGCCATAATAGATTTTATATTAATCAAGTAACCATAGTAGCCATAATAGATTTTATATTAATCAAGTCACCATAGTAGCCATAATAGATTTTATATTAATCAAGTCACCATAGTAGCTATAATAGATTTTATATTAATCAAGTCACCATAGTAGCCATAATAGATTTTATATTAATCAAGTCACCATAGTAGAAATAATGGATTTTATATTAATCAAGTCACCATAGTAGACATAATGGATTTTTTATTAATCAAGTCACCATAGTAGCCATTATGGATTTTATATTAATCAAGTCACCATAGTAGACATAATGGATTTTATATTAATCAAGTCACCATAGTAGACTTAATGGATTTTATATTAATCAAGTCACCATAGTAGCCATAATGGATTTTATATTAATCAAGTAACCATAGTAGACATAATGGATTTTATATTAATCAAGTCAGCATAGTAGACATAATAGATTTTATATTAATCAAGTCACCATAGTAGACATAATGGATTTTATCTTAATCAAGTCACCATAGCAGACATAATAGATTTTATATTAATCAAGTCACCATAGTAGACATAATAGATTTTATATTAATCAAGTCACCATAGTAGACATAATAGATTTTATATTAATCAAGTCACCATAGTAGACATAATGGATTTTATATTAATCAAGTAACCATAGTAGCCATAATAGATTTTATATTAATCAAGTCACCATAGTAGACATAATAGATTTTATATTAATCAAGTAACCATAGTAGCCATCATAGATTTTATATTAATCAAGTAACCATAGTAGCCATTGTAGATTTTATATTAATCAAGTCACCATAGTAGCCATAATAGATTTTATATTAATCAAGTCACCATAGTAGACATAATGGATTTTGTATTAATCAAGCCACCATAGTAGCCATAATTGATTTTATATTAATCAAGTCACCATAGTAGCCATAATAGATTTTATATTAATCAAGTAACCATAGTAGCCATAATAGATTTTATATTAATCAAGTCACCATAGTAGACATAATGGATTTTATATTAATCAAGCCACTATAGTAGCCATAATAGATTTTATATTAATCAAGTCACCATAGTAGCAATAATAGATTTTATATTAATCAAGTCACCATAGTAGCAATAATAGATTTTATATTAATCAAGTCACCATAGTAGCCTTAATAGATTTTATATTAATCAAGTCACCATAGTAGACATAATGGATTTTATATTAATCAAGTCACCATAGTAGACATAATGGATTTTATATTAATCAAGTCACCACAGTAGACATAATGGATTTTATATTAATCAAGTCACCATAGTAGTCATAATAGATTTTATATTAATCAAGTCACCATAGTAGCCATAGTAGATTTTATATTAATCAAGTCACCATAGTAGCCATAATATATTTTATATTAATCAAGTCACCATAGTAGACATAATAGATTTTATATTAATCAAGTGTACCATAGTAGCAATAGTAGATTTTATATTAATCAAGTCACCATAGTAGCCATAAATGATTTTATATTAATCAAGTCACCATAGTAGACATAATAGATTTTATATTAATCAAGTCACCATAGTAGCCATAATATATTTTATATTAATCAAGTCACCATAGTAGACATAATAGATTTTATATTAATCAAGTGTACCATAGTAGCAATAGTAGATTTTATATTAATCAAGTCACCATAGTAGACATAATAGATTTTATATTAATCAAGTCACCATAGTAGCCATAATAGATTTTATATTAATCAAGTCACCATAGTAGCCATAGTAGATTTTATATTAATCAAGTAACCATTGTAGCAATAGTAGATTTCATATTAATCAAGTCACCATAGTAGCCATAATAGATTTTATATTAATCAAGCCACCATAGTAGACATAATGGATTTTATATTAATCAAGCCACCATAGTAGACATAATAGATTTTATATTAATCAAGTCACCATAGTAGCCATAATAGATTTTATATTAATCAAGTCACCATTGTAGCCATAATAGATTTTATATTAATCAAGTAACCATAGTAGCCATAATAGATTTTATATTAATCAAGTCACCATAGTAGACATAATGGATTTTATATTAATCAAGCCACCATAGTAGCCATAATAGATTTTATATTAATCAAGTCACCATGTTAGCCATTATAGATTTTATATTAATCAAGTCACCATAGTAGACATAATGGATTTTATATTAATCAAGTCACCATAGTAGAAATAATGGATTTTATATTAATCAAGTCACCATAGTAGACATAATGGATTTTATATTAATCAAGTCACCATAGTAGCCATTATGGATTTTATATTAATCAAGTCACCATAGTAGACATAATGGATTTTATATTAATCAAGTCACCATAGTAGACATAATGGATTTTATATTAATCAAGTCACCATAGTAGACATAATGGATTTTATATTAATCAAGTCACCATAGTAGCCATAATAGATTTTTTATTAATCAAGTCACCATAGTAGACATAATGGATTTTATATTAATTAAGTCACCATAGTAGACATAATAGATTTTATATAAATCAAGTCACCATAGTAGACACAATAGATTTTATATTAATCAAGTCACCATAGTAGCCATAATAGATTTTATATTAATCAAGTCACCATAGTAGACATAATGGATTTTGTATTAATCAAGCCACCATAGTAGCCATAATAGATTTTATATTAATCAAGTCACCATAGTAGCCATAATAGATTTTATATTAATCAAGTCACCATAGTAGCCATAATAGATTTTATATTAATCAAGTCACCATAGTAGCCATAATAGATTTTATATTAATCAAGTCACCATAGTAGACATAATGGATTTTATATTAATCAAGTCACCATAGTAGCCATAATAGATTTTATATTAATCAAGTCACCATAGTAGACATAATAGATTTTATATTAATCAAGTCACCATAGTAGACATAATGGATTTTATATTAATCAAGTCACCATAGTAGACATAATAGATTTTATATTAATCAAGTCACCATAGTAGCCATAATAGATTTTATATTAATCAAGTCACCATAGTAGCCATAATAGATTTTATATTAATCAAGTCACCATAGTAGCCATAATAGATTTTATATTAATCAAGTCACCATAGTAGACATAATGGATTTTATATTAATCAAGTCACCATAGTAGCCATAATAGATTTTATATTAATCAAGTCACCATAGTAGACATAATGGATTTTATATTAATCAAGTCACCATAGTAGCCATAATAGATTTTATATTAATCAAGTCACCATAGTAGACATAATAGATTTTATATTAATCAAGTCACCATAGTAGCCATAATAGATTTTATATTAATCAAGTCACCATAGTAGCCATAATAGATTTTATATTAATCAAGTCACCATAGTAGCCATAATAGATTTTATATTAATCAAGTCACCATAGTAGACATAATGGATTTTATATTAATCAAGTCAACATAGTAGACATAATGGATTTTATATTAATCAAGTAACCATAGTAGACACAATGGATTTTATATTAATCAAGTCACCATAGTAGCCATTATGGATTTTATATTAATCAAGTCACCATAGTAGCCATTATGGATTTTATATTAATCAAGTCACCATAGTAGACATAATGGATTTTATATTAATCAAGTCACCATAGTAGCCATTATGGATTTTATATTAATCACGTCACCATAGTAGACATAATGGATTTTATATTAATCAAGTCACCATAGTAGACATAATGGATTTTATATTAATCAAGTCACCATAGTAGCCATAATAGATTTTATATTAATCAAGTCACCATAGTAGACATAATGGATTTTATATTAATCAAGTCACCATAGTAGACATAATAGATTTTATATTAATCAAGTAACCATAGTAGACATAATAGATTTTATATTAATCAAGTCACCATAGTAGCCATAATAGATTTTATATTAATCAAGTCACCATAGTAGACATAATGGATTTTATATTAATAAAGTCACAGTAGTAGCCATTATGGATTTTATATTAATCAAGTCACCATAGTAGCCATAATAGATTTTATATTAATCAAGTCACCATAGTAGCCATAATAGATTTTATATTAATCAAGTCACCATAGTAGACATAATTGATTTTATATTAATCAAGCCACCATAGTAGCCATAGTAGATTTTATATTAATCAAGTAACCATAGTAGACATAATGGATTTTATATTAATCAAGCCACCATAGTAGCCATAATAGATTTTATATTAATCAAGTCACCATAGTAGCCATAATAGATTTTATATTAATCAAGTCACCATAGTAGACATAATGGATTTTATATTAATCAAGCCACCATAGTAGCCATAATAGATTTTATATTAATCAAGCCACCATAGTAGCCATAATAGATTTTATATTAATCAAGTCACCATAATAGACATAATGGATTTTATATTAATCAAGTCACCATAGTAGCCATAATAGATTTTATATTAATCAAGTCACCATAGTAGACATAATGGATTTTATATTAATCAAGTCACCATAGTAGCCATAGTAGATTTTATATTAATCAAGTCACCATAGTAGACATAATGGATTTTATATTAATCAAGTCACCATAGTAGACATAATAGATTTTATATTAATCAAGTCACCATAGTAGCCATAATAGATTTTATATTAATCAAGCCACCATAGTAGACATAATGGATTTTATATTAATCAAGTCACCATAGTAGACATAATAGATTTTATATTAATCAAGTCACCATAGTAGACATAATAGATTGTATATTAATCAAATCACCATAGTAGCCATAGTAGATTTTATATTAATCAAGTAATCATAGTAGCCATATTAGATTTTATATTAATCAAGTCACCATAGTAGACATCATAGATTTTATATTAATCAAGTAACTATAGTAGCAATAGTAGATTTTATATTAATCAAGTCACCATAGTAGCCATAATAGATTTTATATTAATCAAGTCACCATAGTAGCCATAATAGATTTTATATTAATCAAGTCACCATAGTAGACATAATAGATTTTATATTAATCAAGTCACCATAGTAGACATAATAGATTTTATATTAATCAAGTCACCATAGTAGCCATAATAGATTTTATATTAATCAAGTCACCATAGTCGCCATAGTAGATTTTATATTAATCAAGTAACCATAGTAGCTATAGTAGATTTCATATTAATCAAGTCACCATAGCAGCCATAATAGATTTTATATTAATCAAGCCACCATAGTAGACATAATGGATTTTATATTAATCAAGCCACCATAGTAGACATAATAGATTTTATATTAATCAAGTCACCATAGTAGCCATAATAGATTTTATATTAATCAAGTACCATAGTAGCCATAATAGATTTTATATTAATCAAGTAACCATAGTAGCCATAATAGATTTTATATTAATCAAGTCACCAGAGTAGACATAATGGATTTTATATTAATCAAGCCACCATAGTAGCCATAATAGATTTTATATTAATCAAGTCACCATAGTAGCCATAATAGATTTTATATTAATCAAGTAACCATAGTAGCCATAATAGATTTTATATTAATCAAGTCACCATAGTAGACATAATGGATTTTATATTAATCAAGCCACCATAGTAGCCATAATAGATTTTATATTAATCAAGTCACCATAGTAGCCATAATAGATTTTATATTAATCAAGTCACCATAGTAGCCATAATAGATTTTATATTAATCAAGTAACCATAGTAGCCATAATAGATTTTATATTAATCAAGTCACCATAGTAGACATAATGGATTTTATATTAATCAAGTCACCATAGTAGAAATAATGGATTTTATATTAATCAAGTCACCATAGTAGACATAATGGATTTTATATTAATCAAGTCACCATAGAAGCCATTATGAATTTTATATTAATCAAGTCACCATAGTAGACATAATAGATTTTATATTAATCAAGTCACCATAGTAGACATAATGGATTTTATATTAATCAAGTCACCATAGTAGCCATAATGGATTTTATATTAATCAAGTCACCATAGTAGACATAATGGATTTTATATTAATCAAGTCACCATAGTAGATATAATGGATTTTATATTAATCAAGTCACCATAGTAGCCATAATAGATTTTATATTAATCAAGTCACCATAGTAGACATAATGGATTTTATATTAATCAAGTCACCATAGTAGACATAATAGATTTTATATTAATCAAGTCACCATAGTAGACATAATAGATTTTATATTAATCAAGTCACCATAGTAGCCATAATAGATTTTATATTAATCAAGTAACCATAGTAGACATAATGGATTTTATATTTATCAAGCCACCATAGTAGCCATAATAGATTTTATATTAATCAAGTCACGATAGTAGCCATAATAGATTTTATATTAATCAAGTAACCATAGTAGCCATAATAGATTTTATATTAATCAAGTCACCATAGTAGACATAATGGATTTTATATTAATCAAGCCACCATAGTAGCCATAATAGATTTTATATTAATCAAGCCACAATAGTAGCCATAATAGATTTTATATTAATCAAGTCACCATAATAGACATAATGGATTTTATATTAATCAAGTCACCATAGTAGCCATAATAGATTTTATATTAATCAAGTCACCATAGTAGACATAATGGATTTTATATTAATCAAGTCACCATAGTAGCCATAGTAGATTTTATATTAATCAAGTCACCATAGTAGACATAATGGATTTTATATTAATCAAGTCACCATAGTAGACATAATAGATTTTATATTAATCAAGTCACCATAGTAGCCATAATAGATTTTATATTAATCAAGCCACCATAGTAGACATAATGGATTTTATATTAATCAAGTCACCATAGTAGACATAATAGATTTTATATTAATCAAGTCACCATAGTAGACATAATAGATTTTATATTAATCAAGTCACCATAGTAGCCATAGTAGATTTTATATTAATCAAGTCACCATAGTAGCCATAATAGATTTTATATTAATCAAGTCACCATAGTAGACATCATAGATTTTATATTAATCAAGTAACCATAGTAGCAATAGTAGATTTTATATTAATCAAGTCACCATAGTAGCCATAATAGATTTTATATTAATCAAGTCACCATAGTAGCCATAATAGATTTTATATTAATCAAGTCACCATAGTAGACATAATAGATTTTATATTAATCAAGTCACCATAGTAGACATAATAGATTTTATATTAATCAAGTCACCATAGTAGCCATAATAGATTTTATATTAATCAAGTCACCATAGTCGCCATAGTAGATTTTATATTAATCAAGTAACCATAGTAGCAATAGTAGATTTCATATTAATCAAGTCACCATAGTAGCCATAATAGATTTTATATTAATCAAGCCACCATAGTAGACATAATGGATTTTATATTAATCAAGCCACCATAGTAGACATAATAGATTTTATATTAATCAAGTCACCATAGTAGACATAATAGATTTTATATTAATCAAGTCACCATAGTAGCCATAATAGATTTTATATTAATCAAGTAACCATAGTAGCCATAATAGATTTTATATTAATCAAGTCACCAGAGTAGACATAATGGATTTTATATTAATCAAGCCACCATAGAAGCCATAATAGATTTTATATTAATCAAGTCACCATAGTAGCCATAATAGATTTTATATTAATCAAGTAACCATAGTAGCCATAATAGATTTTATATTAATCAAGTCACCATAGTAGACATAATGGATTTTATATTAATCAAGCCACCATAGTAGCCATAATAGATTTTATATTAATCAAGTCACCATAGTAGCCATAATAGATTTTATATTAATCAAGTCACCATAGTAGCCATAATAGATTTTATATTAATCAAGTCACCATAGTAGCCATAATAGATTTTATATTAATCAAGTCACCATAGTAGACATAATGGATTTTATATTAATCAAGTCACCATAGTAGAAATAATTGATTTTATATTAATCAAGTCACCATAGTAGACATAATGGATTTTATATTAATCAAGTCACCATAGTAGCCATTATGGATTTTATATTAATCAAGTCACCATAGTAGACATAATGGATTTTATATTAATCAAGTCACCATAGTAGACATAATGGATTTTATATTAATCAAGTCACCATAGTAGCCATAATGGATTTTATATTAATCAAGTCACCATAGTAGACATAATGGATTTTATATTAATCAAGTCACCATAGTAGACATAATGGATTTTATATTAATCAAGTAACCATTGTAGCCATAATAGATTTTATATTAATCAAGTCACCATAGTAGCCATAATAGATTTTATATTAATCAAGTCACCATAGTAGACATAATAGATTTTATATTAATCAAGTCACCATAGTAGACATAATAGATTTTATATTAATCAAGTCACCATAGTAGCCATAATAGATTTTATATTAATCAAGTAACCATAGTAGACATAATGGATTTTATATTTATCAAGCCACCATAGTAGCCATAATAGATTTTATATTAATCAAGTCACGATAGTAGCCATAATAGATTTTATATTAATCAAGTAACCATAGTAGCCATAATAGATTTTATATTAATCAAGTCACCATAGTAGACATAATGGATTTTATATTAATCAAGCCACCATAGTAGCCATAATAGATTTTATATTAATCAAGCCACAATAGTAGCCATAATAGATTTTATATTAATCAAGTCACCATAATAGACATAATGGATTTTATATTAATCAAGTCACCATAGTAGCCATAATAGATTTTATATTAATCAAGTCACCATAGTAGACATAATGGATTTTATATTAATCAAGTCACCATAGTAGCCATAGTAGATTTTATATTAATCAAGTCACCATAGTAGACATAATGGATTTTATATTAATCAAGTCACCATAGTAGACATAATAGATTTTATATTAATCAAGTCACCATAGTAGCCATAATAGATTTTATATTAATCAAGCCACCATAGTAGACATAATGGATTTTATATTAATCAAGTCACCATAGTAGACATAATAGATTTTATATTAATCAAGTCACCATAGTAGACATAATAGATTTTATATTAATCAAGTCACCATAGTAGCCATAGTAGATTTTATATTAATCAAGTCACCATAGTAGCCATAATAGATTTTATATTAATCAAGTCACCATAGTAGACATCATAGATTTTATATTAATCAAGTAACCATAGTAGCAATAGTAGATTTTATATTAATCAAGTCACCATAGTAGCCATAATAGATTTTATATTAATCAAGTCACCATAGTAGCCATAATAGATTTTATATTAATCAAGTCACCATAGTAGACATAATAGATTTTATATTAAACAAGTCACCATAGTAGACATAATAGATTTTATATTAATCAAGTCACCATAGTAGCCATAATAGATTTTATATTAATCAAGTCACCATAGTCGCCATAGTAGATTTTATATTAATCAAGTAACCATAGTAGCAATAGTAGATTTCATATTAATCAAGTCACCATAGTAGCCATAATAGATTTTATATTAATCAAGCCACCATAGTAGACATAATGGATTTTATATTAATCAAGCCACCATAGTAGACATAATAGATTTTATATTAATCAAGTCACCATAGTAGACATAATAGATTTTATATTAATCAAGTCACCATAGTAGCCATAATAGATTTTATATTAATCAAGTAACCATAGTAGCCATAATAGATTTTATATTAATCAAGTCACCAGAGTAGACATAATGGATTTTATATTAATCAAGCCACCATAGTAGCCATAATAGATTTTATATTAATCAAGTCACCATAGTAGCCATAATAGATTTTATATTAATCAAGTAACCATAGTAGCCATAATAGATTTTATATTAATCAAGTCACCATAGTAGACATAATGGATTTTATATTAATCAAGCCACCATAGTAGCCATAATAGATTTTATATTAATCAAGTCACCATAGTAGCCATAATAGATTTTATATTAATCAAGTCACCATAGTAGCCATAATAGATTTTATATTAATCAAGTCACCATAGTAGCCATAATAGATTTTATATTAATCAAGTCACCATAGTAGACATAATGGATTTTATATTAATCAAGTCACCATAGTAGAAATAATTGATTTTATATTAATCAAGTCACCATAGTAGACATAATGGATTTTATATTAATCAAGTCACCATAGTAGCCATTATGGATTTTATATTAATCAAGTCACCATAGTAGACATAATGGATTTTATATTAATCAAGTCACCATAGTAGACATAATGGATTTTATATTAATCAAGTCACCATAGTAGCCATAATGGATTTTATATTAATCAAGTCACCATAGTAGACATAATGGATTTTATATTAATCAAGTAACCATAGTAGACATAATGGATTTTATATTAATCAAGTAACCATTGTAGCCATAATAGATTTTATATTAATCAAGTCACCATAGTAGACATAATGGATTTTATATTAATCAAGTCACCATAGTAGACATAATAGATTTTATATTAATCAAGTCACCATAGTAGACATAATAGATTTTATATTAATCAAGTCACCATAGTAGCCATAATAGATTTTATATTAATCAAGTAACCATAGTAGACATAATGGATTTTGTATTAATCAAGCCACCATAGTAGCCATAATAGATTTTATATTAATCAAGTCACGATAGTAGCCATAATAGATTTTATATTAATCAAGTCACCATAGTAGACATAATGGATTTTATATTAATCAAGCCACCATAGTAGACATAATGGATTTTATATTAATCAAGCCACCATAGTAGACATAATGGATTTTATATTAATCAAGTCACCATAGTAGCCATAGTAGATTTTATATTAATCAAGTCACCATAGTAGCCATAATAGATTTTATATTAATCAAGCCACCATAGTAGACATAATGGATTTTATATTAATCAAGCCACCATAGTAGCCATAGTAGATTTTATTAAAATCAAGTCACCATAGTAGCCATAGTAGATTTTATATTAATCAAGCCACCATAGTAGCCATAGTAGATTTTATATTAATGAAGTCACCGTAGTAGCCATAATAGATTTTATATTAATGAAGTAACCATAGTAGCCATAGTAGATTTTATATTAATGAAGTAACCATAGTAGCCATAGTAGATTTTATATTAATCAAGTCACCATAGTAACCATAGTAGATTTTATATTAATCAAGTCACCATAGTAGCCATAGTAGATTTTATATTAATGAAGTCTCCATAGTAGCCATAGTAGATTGTATATTAATCAAGTCACCATAGTAGCCATAGTAGATTTTATATTAATCAAGTCACCATAGTAGCAATAGTAGATTTAATATTAATCAAGTCACCATAGTAGACATAATGGATTTTATATTAATCAAGTCACCATAGTAGCCATAGTAGATTTTATATTAATCAAGTCACCATAGTAGCCATGATAGATTTTATATTAATCAAGTCACCATAGAAGGCATAATAGATTTTATATTAATCAAGACTCCATAGTAGCCATAGTAGATTTTATATTAATACAATCACCATAGTAGCCATAGTAGATTTTATATTAATACAATCACCATAGTAGCCATAGTAGATTTTATATTAATCAAGTCACCATAGTAGCCATAGTAGATTTTATATTAATCAAGTCACCATAGTAGCCATAATAGATTTTATATTAATCAAGTCACCATAGTAGCCATAATCGATTTTATATTAATCAAGTCACCATAGTAGCCATAATCGATTTTATATTAATCAAGTCACCATAGTAGACATAATGGATTTTATATTAATCAAGTCACCATAGTAGCCATAGTAGATTTTATATTAATCAAGTCACCATAGTAGCCATAATAGATTTTATATTAATCAAGTCACCATAGTAGACATAATGGATTTTATATTAATCAAGTCACCATAGTAGCAATAGTAGATTTTATATTAATCAAGTCACCATAGTAGCCATAATAGATTTTATATTAATCAAGTCACCATAGTAGCCATAATAGATTTTATATTAATCAAGTCACCATAGTAGACATAATGGATTTTATATTAATCAAGTCACCATAGTAGCCATAGTAGATTTTATATTAATCAAGTAACCATAGTAGCCATAATAGATTTTATATTAATCAAGTCACCATAGTAGACATAATGGATTTTATATTAATAAAGTCACCATAGTAGCCATAGTAGATTTTATATTAATCAAGTCACACTAGTAGCCATAATAGATTTTATATTAATCAAGTCACCATAGTAGCCATAATAGATTTTATATTAATCAAGTCACCATAGTAGACATAATGGATTTTATATTAATCAAGTCACCATAGTAGCCATAGTAGATTTTATATTAATCAAGTCACCATAGTAGCCATAATAGATTTTATATTAATCAAGTCACCATAGTAGCCATAATAGATTTTATAATTATCAAGTCACCATAGTAGACATAATGGATTTTATATCATTCAAGTCACCATAGTAGCCATAGTAGATTTTATATTAATCAAGTCACCATAGTAGCCATAATAGATTTTATATTAATCAAGTCACCATAGTAGACATAATGGATTTTATATTAATCAAGTCACCATAGTATCCAGAGTAGATTTTATGTTAATCAAGTCACCATAGTAGCCATAGTAGATTTTATATTAATCAAGTCACCATAGTAGCCATAATAGATTTTATATTAATCAAGTCACCATAGTAGACATAATGGATTTTATATTAATCAAGTCACCATAGTAGCCATGGTAGATCTTATATTAATCAAGTCACCATAGTAGCCATAATAGATTTTATATTAATCAAGTCACCATAGTAGCCATAATAGATTTTATATTAATCAAGTCACTATAGTAGACATAATGGATTTTATATTAATTAAGCCACCATAGTAGCCATAGTAGATTTTATATTAATCAAGTCACCATAGTAGCCATAATAGATTTTATATTAATCAAGTCACCGTAGTAGCCATAATAGATTTTATATTAATGAAGTAACCATAGTAACCATAGTAGATTTTATATTAATGAAGTAACCATAGTAGCCATAGTAGATTTTATATTAATCAAGTCACCATAGTAGCCATAGTAGATTTTATATTAATCAAGTCACCATAGTAGCCATAGTAGATTTTATATTAATGAAGTCTCCATAGTAGCCATAGTAGATTTTATATTAATCAAGTCACCATAGTAGCCATAATAGATTTTATATTAATCAAGTCACCATAGTAGCCATAATAGATTTTATATTAATCAAGTCACCATAGTAGACATAATGGATTTTATATTAATCAAGTCACCATAGTAGCCATAGTAGATCTTATATTAATCAAGTCACCATAGTAGCCATAATAGATTTTATATTAATCAAGTCACCATAGTAGCCATAATAGATTTTATATTAATCAAGTCACCATAGTAGACATAATGGATTTTATATTAATCAAGCCACCATAGTAGCCATAGTAGATTTTATATTAATCAAGTCACCATAGTAGCCATAGTAGATTTTATATTAATCAAGCCACCACAGTAGACATAATGGATTTTATATTAATCAAGCAACCATAGTAGCCATAGTAGATTTTATATTAATCAAGTCACCATAGTAGCCATAGTAGATTTTATATTAATCAAGCCACTATAGTAGCCATAGTAGATTTTATATTAATGAAGTAACCGTAGTAGCCATAATAGATTTTATATTAATGAAGTAACCATAGTAGCCATAGTAGAGTTTATATTAATGAAGTAACCATAGTAGCCATAGTAGATTTTATATTAATCAAGTCACCATAGTAGCTATAATAGATTTTATATTAATCAAGTCACCATAGTAGCCATAGTAGATTTTATATTAATGAAGTCTCCATAGTAGCCATAGTAGATTTTATATTAATCAAGTCACCATAGTAGCCATAGTAGATTTTATATAAATGAAGTAACCATAGTAGCCATAGTAGATTTTATATTAATCAAGTCACCATAGTAGCCATAATAGATTTTATATTAATCAAATCACCATAGTAGCCATAATAGATTTTATATTAATCAAGTCACCATAGTAGCACTAATAGATTTTATATTAATGAAGTAACCATAGTAGCCATAGTAGGTTTTATATTAATCAATCTCCATAGTAGCCATAGTAGATTTTATATTAATCAAGTCACCATAGTAGCCATAGTAGATTTTATATTAATGAAGTCTCCATAGTAGCCATAGTAGATTTTATATTAATCAAGTCACCATAGTAGCCATAATAGATTTTATATTAATCAAATCACCATAGTAGCCATAATAGATTTTATATTAATCAAGTCACCATAGTAGACATAATGGATTTTATATTAATCAAGTCACCATAGTAGCCATAGTAGATCTTATATTAATCAAGTCACCATAGTAGCCATAATAGATTTTATATTAATCAAGTCACCATAGTAGCCATAATAGATTTTATATTAATCAAGTCACCATAGTAGACATAATTGATTTTATATTAATCAAGCCACGATAGTAGCCATAGTAGATTTTATATTAATCAAGTCACCATAGTAGCCATAATAGATTTTATATTAATCAAGCAACCATAGTAGACATAATGGATTTTATATTAATCAAGCAACCATAGTAGCCATAGTAGATTTTATATTAATCAAGTCACCATAGTAGCCATAGTAGATTTTATATTAATCAAGCCACTATAGTAGCCATAGTAGATTTTATATTAATGAAGTCACCGTAGTAGCCATAATAGATTTTATATTAATGAAGTAACCATAGTAGCCATAGTAGAGTTTATATTAATGAAGTAACCATAGTAGCCATAGTAGATTTTATATTAATCAAGTCACCATAGTAGCCATAGTAGATTTTATATTAATCAAGTCACCATAGTAGCCATAGTAGATTGTATATTAATTAAGTCTCTATAGTAGCCATAGTAGATTTTATATTAATCAAGTCACCATAGTAGCCATAGTAGATTTAATATTAATCAAGTCACCATAGTAGCCTTAGTAGATTTTATATTAATCAAGTAACCATAGTAGCCATAGTAGATTTTATATTAATCAAGTCTCCATAGTAGCCATAGTAGATTTTATATTAATCAAGTCACCATAGTAGCCATAGTAGATTTTATATTAATGAAGTAACCATAGTAGCCATAGTAGATTTTATATTAATCAAGTCACGATAGTAGCCATAGTAGATTTTATATTAATCAAGTAACCATAGTAGCCATAGTAGATTTTATATTAATCAAGTCACCATAGTAGCCATAGTAGATTTTATATTAATGAAGTAACCATAGTAGCCATAGTAGATTTTATATTAATCAAGTCACCATAGTAGCCATAGTAGATTTTATATTAATCAAGTCACCATAGTAGCCATAGTAGATTTTATATTAATCAAGTCACAATAGTAGCCATAGTAAATTTTATATTAATCAAGTCACCATAGTAGCCATAGTAGATTTTATATTAATCAAGTAAATATAGTAGCCATAGTAGATTTTATATTAATCAAGTCTCCATAGTAGCCATAGTAGATTTTATATTAATGAAGTAACCATAGTAGCCATAGTAGATTTTATATTAATCAAGTCACCATAGGAGCCATAGTAGATTTTATATTAATCAAGTCACCAAAGTAGCCATAGTAGATTTTATATTAATCAAGTAACCATAGTAGGCATAGTAGATTTTATATTAATCAAGTAACCATAGTAGCCATAGTAGATTTTATATTAATCAAGTAACCATAGTAGCCATAGTAGATTTTATATTAATCAAGTAAATATAGTAGCCATAGTAGATTTTATATTAATCAAGTCACCATAGTAGCCATAGTAGATTTTATATTAATCAAGTAACCATACTAGCCATAGTAGATTTTATATTAATCAAGTAACCATAGTAGCTATAGTAGATTTTATATTAATCAAGTCACCATAGTAGCCATAGTAGATTTTATATTAATCAAGTAACCATAGTAGCAATAGTACATTTTATATTAATCAAGTCACCATAGTAGCCATAGTAGATTTTATATTAATGAAGTAACCATAGTAGCCATAGTAGATTTTATATTAATCAAGTCACCATAGTAGCCATAGTAGATTTTATATTAATCAAGTAACCATAGTAGCCATAGTAGATTTTATATTAATCAAGTAACCATAGTAGGCATAGTAGATTTTATATTAATAACGTAACCATAGTAGCCATAGTAGATTTTATATTAATCAAGTAACCATAGTAGCCATAGTAGATTTTATATTAATCAAGTAACCATAGTAGCTATAGTAGATTTTATATTAATCAAGTAACCATAGTAGCCATAGTAGATTTTATAATAATCAAGTCACCATAGTAGCCATAGTAGATTTTATATTAATCAAGTCAACATAGTAGCCATAGTAGATTTTATATTAATCAAGTAACCATAGTAGCAATAGTACATTTTATATTAATCAATCACCATAGTAGCCATAGTAGATTTTATATTAATGAAGTAACCATAGTAGCCATAGTAGATTTTATATTAATCAAGTCACCATAGTAGCCATAGTAGATTTTATATTAATCAAGTAACCATAGTAGCCATAGTAGATTTTATATTAATCAAGTCACCATAGTAGCCAAAGTAGATTTTATATTAATCAAGTCACCATAGTAGCCATAGTAGATTTTATATTAATCAAGTCACCATAGTAGCCATAGTAGAGTTTATATTAATCAAGTCACCATAGTAGCCATAGTAGATTTTATATTAATGAAGTAACCATAGTAGCCATAGTAGATTTTACATTAATCAAGTCACCATAGTAGCAATAGAAGATTTTATATTAATCAAGTCACCATAGTAGCCATAGTAGATTTTATATTAATCAAGTCACCATAGTAGCCATTGTAGATTTTATATTAATGAAGTAACCATAGTAGCCATAGTAGATTTTATATTAATCAAGTCACCATAGTAGCCATAGTAGATTTTATATTAATCAAGTCACCATAGTAGCCATAGTAGATTTTATATTAATCAAGTAACCATAGTAGCCATAGTAGATTTTATATTAATCAAGTAACCATAGTAGCCATAGTAGATTTTATATTAATCAAGTCACCATAGTAGCCATAGTAGATTTAATATTAATCAAGTAACCATAGTAGCCATAGTAGATTTTATATTAATGAAGTAACCATAGTAGCCATAGTAGATTTTATATTAATCAAGTCTCCATAGTAGCCATAGTAGATTTTATATTAATCAAGTCACCATAGTAGCCATAGTAGATTTTATATTAATGAAGTAACCATAGTAGCCATAGTAGATTTTATATTAATCAAGTCACCATAGTAGCCATAGTAGATTTTATATTAATGAAGTAACCATAGTAGCCATAGTAGATTTTATATTAATCAAGTCACCATAGTAGCCATAGAAGATTTTATATTAATCAAGTCACCATAGTAGCCATAGTAGATTTTATATTAATCAAGTCACCATAGTAGCCATAGTAGATTTTATATTAATGAAGTAACCATAGTAGCCATAGTAGATTTTATATTAATCAAGTAACCATACTAGCCATAGTAGATTTTATATTAATCAAGTCACCATAGTAGCACTAATAGATTTTATATTAATCAAGTCACCATAGTAGCCATAGTAGATTTTTTATTAATCAATCTCCATAGTAGCCATAGTAGATTTTATATTAATCAAGTCACCATAGTTGCCATAGTAGATTTTATATTAATGAAGTAACCATAGTAGCCATAGTAGATTTTATATTAATCAAGTCACCATAGTAGCCATAGTAGATTTTATATTAATCAAGTCACCATAGTAGCCATAGTAGATTTTATATTAATCAAGTAACCATAGTAGCCATAGTAGATTTTATATTAATAAAGTAACGATAGTAGCCATAGTAGATTTTATATTAATCAAGTCTCCATAGTAGCCATAGTAGATTTTATATTAATCAAGTCACCATAGTAGCCATAGTAGATTTTATATTAATAAAGTAACCATAGTAGCCATAGTAGATTTTATATTAATCAAGTAACCATAGTAGCCATAGTAGATTTTATATTAATCAAGTCACCATAGTAGCCATAGTAGATTTTATATTAATCAAGTAACCATAGTAGCCATAGTAGATTTTATATTAATCAAGTCACCATAGTAGCCAAAGTAGATTTTATATTAATCAAGTCACCATAGTAGCCATAGTAGATTTTATATTAATCAAGTCACCATAGTAGCCATAGTAGAGTTTATATTAATCAAGTCACCATAGTAGCCATAGTAGATTTTATATTAATGAAGTAACCATAGTAGCCATAGTAGATTTTACATTAATCAAGTCACCATAGTAGCAATAGAAGATTTTATATTAATCAAGTCACCATAGTAGCCATAGTAGATTTTATATTAATCAAGTCACCATAGTAGCCATTGTAGATTTTATATTAATGAAGTAACCATAGTAGCCATAGTAGATTTTATATTAATCAAGTCACCATAGTAGCCATAGTAGATTTTATATTAATCAAGTCACCATAGTAGCCATAGTAGATTTTATATTAATCAAGTAACCATAGTAGCCATAGTAGATTTTATATTAATCAAGTAACCATAGTAGCCATAGTAGATTTTATATTAATCAAGTCACCATAGTAGCCATAGTAGATTTAATATTAATCAAGTAACCATAGTAGCCATAGTAGATTTTATATTAATGAAGTAACCATAGTAGCCATAGTAGATTTTATATTAATCAAGTCTCCATAGTAGCCATAGTAGATTTTATATTAATCAAGTCACCATAGTAGCCATAGTAGATTTTATATTAATGAAGTAACCATAGTAGCCATAGTAGATTTTATATTAATCAAGTCACCATAGTAGCCATAGTAGATTTTATATTAATGAAGTAACCATAGTAGCCATAGTAGATTTTATATTAATCAAGTCACCATAGTAGCCATAGAAGATTTTATATTAATCAAGTCACCATAGTAGCCATAGTAGATTTTATATTAATCAAGTCACCATAGTAGCCATAGTAGATTTTATATTAATGAAGTAACCATAGTAGCCATAGTAGATTTTATATTAATCAAGTAACCATACTAGCCATAGTAGATTTTATATTAATCAAGTCACCATAGTAGCACTAATAGATTTTATATTAATCAAGTCACCATAGTAGCCATAGTAGATTTTTTATTAATCAATGTCCATAGTAGCCATAGTAGATTTTATATTAATCAAGTCACCATAGTTGTTATAGTAGATTTTATATTAATGAAGTAACCATAGTAGCCATAGTAGATTTTATATTAATCAAGTCACCATAGTAGCCATAGTAGATTTTATATTAATCAAGTCACCATAGTAGCCATAGTAGATTTTATATTAATCAAGTAACCATAGTAGCCATAGTAGATTTTATATTAATAAAGTAACGATAGTAGCCATAGTAGATTTTATATTAATCAAGTCTCCATAGTAGCCATAGTAGATTTTATATTAATCAAGTCACCATAGTAGCCATAGTAGATTTTATATTAATGAAGTAACCATAGTAGCCATAGTAGATTTTATATTAATCAAGTAACCATAGTAGCCATAGTAGATTTTATATTAATCAAGTCACCATAGTAGCCATAGTAGATTTTATATTAATCAAGTAACCATAGTAGCCATAGTAGATTTTATATTAATCAAGTAACCATAGTAGCCATAGTAGATTTTATATTAATCAAGTCACCATAGTAGCCATAGTAGATTTTATATTAATCAAGTAACCATAGTAGCCATAGAAGATTTTATATTAATGAAGTAACCATAGTAGCCATAGTAGATTTTATATTAACCAAGTCCCCATAGTAGCCATAGTAGATTTTATATTAATCAAGTAACCATATTAGCCATAGTAGAGTTTATATTAATCAAGTCACCATAGTAGCCATAATAGATTTTATATTAATGAAGTAACCATAGTAGCCATAGTAGATTTTATATTAATCAAGTCTCCATAGTAGCCATAGTAGATTTTATATTAATCAAGTCACCATAGTAGCCATAGTAGATTTTATATTAATGAAGTAACCATAGTAGCCATAGTAGATTTTATATTAATCAAGTCACCATAGTAGTCATAGTAGATTTTATATTAATCAAGTCACCATAGTAGCCATAGTAGATTTTATATTAATCAAGTAACCATAGTAGCCATAGTAGATTTTATACTAATCAAGTCACCATAGTAGCCATAGTAGATTTTATATTAATCAAGTCACCATAGTAGCCATAGTAGATTTTATATTAATCAAGTCACCATAGTGGCCATAGTAGATTTTATATTAATGAAGTAACCATAGTAGCCATAGTAGATTTTATATTAATCAAGTAACCATAGTGGCCATAGTAGATTTTATATTAATCAAGTCACCATAGTAGCCATAGTAGATTTTATATTAATCAAGTAACAATAGTAGCCATAGTAGATTTTATATTAATCAAGTCACCATAGTAGCCATAGTAGATTTTATATTAATCAAGTAACCATAGTAGCCATAGTAGATTTTATACTAATCAAGTCACCATAGTAGCCATAGTAGATTTTATATTAATCAAGTCACCATAGTAGCCATAGTAGATTTTATATTAATCAAGTCACCATAGTGGCCATAGTAGATTTTATATTAATGAAGTAACCATAGTAGCCATAGTAGATTTTATATTAATCAAGTCACCATAGTGGCCATAGTAGATTTTATATTAATCAAGTCACCATAGTAGCCATAGTAGATTTTATATTAATCAAGTCACCATAGTAGCCATAGTAGATTTTATATTAATCAAGTAACCATAGTAGCCATAGTAGATTTTATATTAATCAAGTCACCATATTAGCCAAAGTAGATTTTATATTAATCAAGTCACCATAATAGCCATAGTAGATTTTATATTAATCAAGTAACCATAGTAGCCATAGTAGATTTTATATTAATCAAGTCACCATAGTAGCCATAGTAGATTTTATAATTATGAAGTAACCATAGTAGCCATAGTAGATTTTATATTAATCAAGTCACCATAGTAGCCATAGTAGATTTTATATTAATCAAGTCACCATAGAGGCCATAGTAGATTTTATATTAATCAAGTCACCATAGTAGCCATAGTAGATTTTATATTAATTAAGTAACCATAGTAGCCATAGTAGATTTTATATTAATCAAGTAACCATACTAGCCATAGTAGATTTTATATTGATCAAGTCTCCATAGTAGCCATAGTAGATTTTATATTAATGAAGTAACCATAGTAGCCATAGTAGATTTTATATTAATCAATCTCCATAGTAGCCATAGTAGATTTTATATTAATCAAGTAACCATAGTAGCCATAGTAGATTTTATATTAATGAAGTAACCATAGTAGCCATAGTAGATTTTATATTAATCAAGTCACCATAGTAGCCATAGTAGATTTTATATTAATCAAGTAACCATAGTAGCCATAGTAGATTTTATATTAATCAAGTAACCATAGTAGGCATAGTAGATTTTATATTAATCAAGTAACCATAGTAGCCATAGTAGATTTTATATTAATCAAGTAACCATAGTAACCATAGTAGATTTTATATTAATCAAGTCACCATAGTAGCCATAGTAGATTTTATATTAATCAAGTAACCATAGTAGCCATAGTAGATTTTATATTAATCAAGTCACCATAGTAGCCATAGTAGATTTTATATTAATCAAGTCAACATAGTAGCCATAGTAGATTTTATATTAATCAAGTCTCCATAGTAGCCATAGTAGATTTTATATTAATCAAGTCACCATAGTAGCCATAGTAGATTTTATATTAATGAAGTAACCATAGTAGCCATAGTAGATTTTATATTAATCAAGTCACCATAGTAGCCATAGTAGATTTTATATTAATGAAGTAACCATAGTAGCCATAGTAGATTTTATATTAATCAAGTAACCATACTAGCCATAGTAGATTTTATATTAATCAAGTAACCATAGTAGCACTAATAGATTTTATATTAATCAAGTCACCATAGTAGCCATTGTAGATTTTATATTAATCAATCTCCATAGTAGATTTTATATTAATCAAGTCACCATAGTTGCCATAGTAGATTTTATATTAATGAAGTAACCATAGTAGCCATAGTAGATTTTATATTAATCAAGTCACCATAGTAGCCATAGTAGATTTTATATTAATCAAGTCACCATAGTAGCCATAGTAGATTTTATATTAATCAAGTAACCATAGTAGCCATAGTAGATTTTATATTAATCAAGTCTCCATAGTAGCCATAGTAGATTTTATATTAATCAAGTCACCATAGTAGCCATAGTAGATTTTATATTAATGAAGTAACCATAGTAGCCATAGTAGATTTTATATTAATCAAGTAACCATAGTAGCCATAGTAGATTTTATATTAATCAAGTCACCATAGTAGCCATAGTAGATTTTATATTAATCAAGTAACCATAGTAGCCATAGTAGATTTTATATTAATCAAGTAACCATAGTAGCCATAGTAGATTTTATATTAATCAAGTCACCATAGTAGCCATAGTAGATTTTATATTAATCAAGTAACCATAGTAGCCATAGAAGATTTTATATTAATGAAGTAACCATAGTAGCCATAGTAGATTTTATATTAACCAAGTCCCCATAGTAGCCATAGTAGATTTTATATTAATCAAGTAACCATAGTAGCCATAGTAGAGTTTATATTAATCAAGTCACCATAGTAGCCATAATAGATTTTATATTAATGAAGTAACCATAGTAGCCATAGTAGATTTTATATTAATCAAGTCTCCATAGTAGCCATAGTAGATTTTATATTAATCAAGTCACCATAGTAGCCATAGTAGATTTTATATTAATGAAGTAACCATAGTAGCCATAGTAGATTTTATATTAATCAAGTCACCATAGTAGCCATAGTAGATTTTATATTAATCAAGTCACCATAGTAGCCATAGTAGATTTTATATTAATCAAGTAACCATAGTAGCCATAGTAGATTTTATACTAATCAAGTAACCATAGTAGCCATAGTAGATTTTATATTAATCAAGTCACCATAGTAGCCATAGTAGATTTTATATTAATCAAGTCACCATAGTGGCCATAGTAGATTTTATATTAATGAAGTAACCATAGTAGCCATAGTAGATTTTATATTAATCAAGTCACCATAGTGGCCATAGTAGATTTTATATTAATCAAGTCACCATAGTAGCCATAGTAGATTTTATATTAATCAAGTAACAATAGTAGCCATAGTAGATTTTATATTAATCAAGTCACCATAGTAGCCATAGTAGATTTTATATTAATCAAGTAACCATAGTAGCCATAGTAGATTTTATACTAATCAAGTCACCATAGTAGCCATAGTAGATTTTATATTAATCAAGTCACCATAGTAGCCATAGTAGATTTTATATTAATCAAGTTACCATAGTGGCCATAGTAGATTTTATATTAATGAAGTAACCATAGTAGCCATAGTAGATTTTATATTAATCAAGTCACCATAGTGGCCATAGTAGATTTTATATTAATCAAGTCACCATAGTAGCCATAGTAGATTTTATATTAATCAAGTCACCATAGTAGCCATAGTAGATTTTATATTAATCAAGTAACCATAGTAGCCATAGTAGATTTTATATTAATCAAGTCACCATATTAGCCAAAGTAGATTTTATATTAATCAAGTCACCATAATAGCCATAGTAGATTTTATATTAATCAAGTAACCATAGTAGCCATAGTAGATTTTATATTAATCAAGTCACCATAGTAGCCATAGTAGATTTTATAATTATGAAGTAACCATAGTAGCCATAGTAGATTTTATATTAATCAAGTCACCATAGTAGCCATAGTAGATTTTATATTAATCAAGTCACCATAGAGGCCATAGTAGATTTTATATTAATGAAGTAACCATAGTAGCCATAGTAGATTTTATATTAATCAATCTCCATAGTAGCCATAGTAGATTTTATATTAATCAAGTAACCATAGTAGCCATAGTAGATTTTATATTAATGAAGTAACCATAGTAGCCATAGTAGATTTTATATTAATCAAGTCACCATAGTAGCCATAGTAGATTTTATATTAATCAAGTAACCATAGTAGCCATAGTAGATTTTATATTAATCAAGTAACCATAGTAGGCATAGTAGATATTATATTAATCAAGTAACCATAGTAGCCATAGTAGATTTTATATTAATCAAGTAACCATAGTAGCCATAGTAGATTTTATATTAATCAAGTCACCATAGTAGCCATAGTAGATTTTATATTAATCAAGTAACCATAGTAGCCATAGTAGATTTTATATTAATCAAGTCACCATAGTAGCCATAGTAGATTTTATATTAATCAAGTCAACATAGTAGCCATAGTAGATTTTATATTAATCAAGTAACCATAGTAGCAATAGTACATTTTATATTAATCAAGTAACCATAGTAGCCATAGTAGATTTTATATTAATGAAGTAACCATAGTAGCCATAGTAGATTTTATATTAATCAAGTCACCATAGTAGCCATAGTAGATTTTATATTAATGAAGTAACCATAGTTGCCATAGTAGATTTTATATTAATCAAGTAACCATACTAGCCATAGTAGATTTTATATTAATCAAGTAACCATAGTAGCACTAATAGATTTTATATTAATCAAGTCACCATAGTAGCCATTGTAGATTTTATATTAATCAATCTCCATAGTAGATTTTATATTAATCAAGTCACCATAGTTGCCATAGTAGATTTTATATTAATGAAGTAACCATAGTAGCCATAGTAGATTTTATATTAATCAAGTCACCATAGTAGCCATAGTAGATTTTATATTAATCAAGTCACCATAGTAGCCATAGTAGATTTTATATTAATGAAGTAACCATAGTAGCCATAGTAGATTTTATATTAATCAAGTAACCATACTAGCCATAGTAGATTTTATATTAATCAAGTCACCATAGTAGCCATAGTAGATTTTATATTAATCAAGTCACCATGGTAGGCATAGTAGATTTTATATTAATCAAGTTACCATAGTAGCCATAGTAGATTTTATATTAATGAAGTAACCATAGTAGCCATAGTAGATTTTATATTAATGAAGTAACCATAGTAGCCATAGTAGATTTTATATTAATGAAGTAACCATAGTAGCCATAGTAGATTTTATATTAATCAAGTCACCATAGTAGCCATAGTAGATTTTATATTAATGAAGTAACCATAGTAGCCATAGTAGATTTTATATTAATCAAGTCACCATAGTAGCCATAGTAGATTTTATATTAATGAAGTAACCATAGTAGCCATAGTAGATTTTATATTAATCAAGTCACCATAGTAGCCATAGGAGATGTTATATTAATCAAGTCACCATAGTAGCCATAGTAGATTTTATATTAATGAAGTAACCATAGTAGCCATAGTAGATTTTATATTAATCAAGTAACCATAGTAGCCATAGTAGATTTTATATTAATGAAGTAACCATAGTAGCCATAGTAGATTTTATATTAATCAAGCCACCATAGTAGCCATAGTAGCCATAGTAGGTTTTATATTAATCAAGTAACCATAGTAGCCATAATAGATTTTATATTAATGAAGTAACCATAGTAGCCATAGTAGATTTTATATTAATCAAGTTACCATAGTAGCCATAATAGATTTTATATTAATGAAGTAACCATAGTAGCCATAGTAGATTTTATATTAATCAAGTAACCATAGTAGCCATAGTAGATTTTATATTAATCAAGCCACCATAGTAGCCATAATAGATTTTATATTAATGAAGTAACCATAGTAGCCATAGTAGATTTTATATTAATCAAGTCACCATAGTAGCCACAGTAGATTTTATATTAATGAAGTAACCATAGTAGCCATAGTAGATTTTATATTAATCAAGTCACCATAGTAGCCATAGTAGATTTTATATTAATCAAGTTACCATAGTAGCCATAGTAGATTTTATATTAATCAAGTCACCATAGTAGGCATAGTAGATTTTATATTAATCAAGTTACCATAGTAGCCATAGTAGATTTTATATTAATGAAGTAACCATAGTAGCCATAGTAGATTTTATATTAATCAAGTCACCATAGTAGCCATCGTAGAGTTTATATTAATCAAGTCACCATAGTAGCCATAATAGATTTTATATTAATGAAGTCACCATAGTAGCCATATTAGATTTTATATTAATCAAGTCACCATAGTAGCCATAGTAGATTTTATATTAATCAAGTCACCATAGTAGCCATAATAGATTTTATATTAATGAAGTAACCATAGTAGCCATAGTAGATTTTATATTAATCAAGCCACCATAGTAGCCATAATAGATTTTATATTAATGAAGTAACCATAGTGGCCATAGTAGATTTTATATTAATCAAGACTCCATAGTTACCATAATAGATTTTATATTAATGAAGTCACCATAGTAGCCATAATAGATTTTATATTAATGAAGTAACCATAGTAGCCATAGTAGATTTTATATTAATGAAGTAACCATAGTAGGCATAGTAGATTTTATATTAATCAAGCCACCATAGTAGCCATAATAGATTTTATATTAATCAAGTAACCATAGTAGCCATAGTAGATTTTATATACATCAAGTCACCATAGTAGCCATAGTAGATTTTATATTAATGAAGTAACCATAGTAGCCATAGTAGATTTTATATTAATCAAGTCACCATAGTAGCCATAGTAGATTTTATATTAATCAAGTTACCATAGTAGCCATAGTAGATTTTATATTAATCAAGTCACCATAGTAGGCATAGTAGATTTTATATTAATCAAGTAACCATAGTAACCATAGTAGATTTTATATTAATCAAGTCACCATAGTAGGCATAGTAGATTTTATATTAATCAAGTTACCATAGTAGCCATAGTAGATTTTATATTAATGAAGTAACCATAGTAGCCATAGTAGATTTTATATTAATCAAGTCACCATAGTAGCCATCGTAGATTTTATATTAATCAAGTCACCATAGTAGCCATAATAGATTTTATATTAATGAAGTCACCATAGTAGCCATATTAGATTTTATATTAATCAAGTCACCATAGTAGCCATAGTAGATTTTATATTAATCAAGTCACCATAGTAGCCATAATAGATTTTATATTAATGAAGTAACCATAGTAGCCATAGTAGATTTTATATTAATCAAGCCACCATAGTAGCCATAATAGATTTTATATGAATGAAGTAACCATAGTAGCCATAGTAGATTTTATATTAATCAAGACTCCATAGTAGCCATAGTAGATTTTATATTAATCAAGTCACCATAGTAGCCATAATAGATTTTATATTAATCAAGTCACCATATTAGACATAATAGATTTTATATTAATCAAGACTCCATAGTAGCCATAATAGATTTTATATTAATGAAGTAACCATAGTAGCCATAGTAGATTTTATATTAATCAAGCCACCATAGTAGCCATAATAGATTTTATATTAATGAAGTAACCATAGTAGCCATAGTAGATTTTATATTAATCAAGTCACCATAGTAGCCATAATAGATTTTATATTAATGAAGTCACCATAGTAGCCATAGTAGATTTTATATTAATCAATCCACCATAGTAGCCATAATAGATTTTATATTAATGAAGTAACCATAGTAGCCATAGTAGATTGTATATTAATCAAGCCACCATAGTAGCCATAATAGATTTTATATGAATGAAGTAACCATAGTAGCCATAGTAGATTTTATATTAATCAAGACTCCATAGTAGCCATAATAGATTTTATATTAATGAAGTCACCATAGTAGCCATAGTAGATTTTATATTAATGAAGTAACCATAGTAGCCATAGTAGATTTTATATTAATCAAGACTCCATAGTAGCCATAATAGATTTTATATTAATGAAGTAACCATAGTAGCCATAGTAGATTTTATATTAATCAAGACTCCATAGTAGCCATAATAGATTTTATATTAATCAAGTCACCATAGTAGCCATAGTAGATTTTATATTAATCAAGTCACCATAGTAGCCATAATAGATTTTATATTAATGAAGTCACCATAGTAGCCATAGTAGATTTTATATTAATCAAGACTCCATAGTAGCCATAATAGATTTTATATTAATCAAGTCACCATAGTAGCCATAGTAGATTTTATATTAATGAAGTAACCATAGTAGCCATAGTAGATTTTATATTAATCAAGACTCCATAGTAGCCATAATAGATTTTATATTAATCAAGTCACTATAGTAGCCATAGTAGATTTTATATTAATCAAGTCACCATAGTAGCCATAATAGATTTTATATTAATGAAGTCACCATAGTAGCCATAGTAGATTTTATATTAATGAAGTAACCATAGTAGCCATAGTAGATTTTATATTAATCAAGACTCCATAGTAGCCATAATAGATTTTATATTAATGAAGTAACCATAGTAGCCATAGTAGATTTTATATTAATCAAGTCACCATAGTAGCCATAGTAGATTTTATATTAATCAAGTAACCATAGTAGCCATAGTAGATTTTATATTAATCAAGTCACCATATTAGCCAAAGTAGATTTTATATTAATCAAGTCACCATAATAGCCATAGTAGATTTTATATTAATCAAGTAACCATAGTAGCCATAGTAGATTTTATATTAATCAAGTCACCATAGTAGCCATAGTAGATTTTATAATTATGAAGTAACCATAGTAGCCATAGTAGATTTTATATTAATCAAGTCACCATAGTAGCCATAGTAGATTTTATATTAATCAAGTCACCATAGAGGCCATAGTAGATTTTATATTAATCAAGTCACCATAGTAGCCATAGTAGATTTTATATTAATTAAGTAACCATAGTAGCCATAGTAGATTTTATATTAATCAAGTAACCATACTAGCCATAGTAGATTTTATATTGATCAAGTCTCCATAGTAGCCATAGTAGATTTTATATTAATGAAGTAACCATAGTAGCCATAGTAGATTTTATATTAATCAATCTCCATAGTAGCCATAGTAGATTTTATATTAATCAAGTCACCATAGTAGCGATAGTAGATTTTATATTAATCAAGTAACCATAGTAGCCATAGTAGATTTTATATTAATCAAGTAACCATAGTAGGCATAGTAGATATTATATTAATCAAGTAACCATAGTAGCCATAGTAGATTTTATATTAATCAAGTAACCATAGTAGCCATAGTAGATTTTATATTAATCAAGTCACCATAGTAGCCATAGTAGATTTTATATTAATCAAGTAACCATAGTAGCCATAGTAGATTTTATATTAATCAAGTCACCATAGTAGCCATAGTAGATTTTATATTAATCAAGTCAACATAGTAGCCATAGTAGATTTTATATTAATCAAGTAACCATAGTAGCAATAGTACATTTTATATTAATCAAGTCACCATAGTAGCCATAGTAGATTTTATATTAATGAAGTAACCATAGTAGCCATAGTAGATTTTATATTAATCAAGTCACCATAGTAGCCATAGTAGATTTTATATTAATGAAGTAACCATAGTAGCCATAGTAGATTTTATATTAATCAAGTAACCATACTAGCCATAGTAGATTTTATATTAATCAAGTAACCATAGTAGCACTAATAGATTTTATATTAATCAAGTCACCATAGTAGCCATTGTAGATTTTATATTAATCAATCTCCATAGTAGATTTTATATTAATCAAGTCACCATAGTTGCCATAGTAGATTTTATATTAATGAAGTAACCATAGTAGCCATAGTAGATTTTATATTAATCAAGTCACCATAGTAGCCATAGTAGATTTTATATTAATCAAGTCACCATAGTAGCCATAGTAGATTTTATATAAATGAAGTAACCATAGTAGCCATAGTAGATTTTATATTAATCAAGTAACCATACTAGCCATAGTAGATTTTATATTAATCAAGTCACCATAGTAGCCATAGTAGATTTTATATTAATCAAGTCACCATAGTAGGCATAGTAGATTTTATATTAATCAAGTTACCATAGTAGCCATAGTAGATTTTATATTAATGAAGTAACCATAGTAGCCATAGTAGATTTTATATTAATGAAGTAACCATAGTAGCCATAGTAGATTTTATATTAATTAAGTAACCATAGTAGCCATAGTAGATTTTATATTAATCAAGTCACCATAGTAGCCATAGTAGATTTTATATTAATGAAGTAACCATAGTAGCCATAGTAGATTTTATATTAATCAAGTCACCATAGTAGCCATAGTAGATTTTATATTAATGAAGTAACCATAGTAGCCATAGTAGATTTTATATTAATCAAGTCACCATAGTAGCCATAGGAGATGTTATATTAATCAAGTCACCATAGTAGCCATAGTAGATTTTATATTAATGAAGTAACCATAGTAGCCATAGTAGATTTTATATTAATCAAGCCACCATAGTAGCCATAATAGATTTTATATTAATGAAGTAACCATAGTAGCCATAGTAGATTTTATATTAATCAAGCCACCATAGTAGCCATAGTAGCCATAGTAGGTTTTATATTAATCAAGTAACCATAGTAGCCATAATAGATTTTATATTAATGAAGTAACCATAGTAGCCATAGTAGATTTTATATTAATCAAGTTACCATAGTAGCCATAATAGATTTTATATTAATGAAGTAACCATAGTAGCCATAGTAGATTTTATATTAATCAAGTAACCATAGTAGCCATAGTAGATTTTATATTAATCAAGCCACCATAGTAGCCATAATAGATTTTATATTAATGAAGTAACCATAGTAGCCATAGTAGATTTTATATTAATCAAGTCACCATAGTAGCCACAGTAGATTTTATATTAATGAAGTAACCATAGTAGCCATAGTAGATTTTATATTAATCAAGTCACCATAGTAGCCATAGTAGATTTTATATTAATCAAGTTACCATAGTAGCCATAGTAGATTTTATATTAATCAAGTCACCATAGTAGGCATAGTAGATTTTATATTAATCAAGTTACCATAGTAGCCATAGTAGATTTTATATTAATGAAGTAACCATAGTAGCCATAGTAGATTTTATATTAATCAAGTCACCATAGTAGCCATCGTAGAGTTTATATTAATCAAGTCACCATAGTAGCCATAATAGATTTTATATTAATGAAGTCACCATAGTAGCCATATTAGATTTTATATTAATCAAGTCACCATAGTAGCCATAGTAGATTTTATATTAATCAAGTCACCATAGTAGCCATAATAGATTTTATATTAATGAAGTAACCATAGTAGCCATAGTAGATTTTATATTAATCAAGCCACCATAGTAGCCATAATAGATTTTATATTAATGAAGTAACCATAGTAGCCATAGTAGATTTTATATTAATCAAGACTCCATAGTAGCCATAATAGATTTTATATTAATGAAGTCACCATAGTAGCCATAATAGATTTTATATTAATGAAGTAACCATAGTAGCCATAGTAGATTTTATATTAATGAAGTAACCATAGTAGGCATAGTAGATTTTATATTAATCAAGCCACCATAGTAGCCATAATAGATTTTATATTAATCAAGTAACCATAGTAGCCATAGTAGATTTTATATACATCAAGTCACCATAGTAGCCATAGTAGATTTTATATTAATGAAGTAACCATAGTAGCCATAGTAGATTTTATATTAATCAAGTCACCATAGTAGCCATAGTAGATTTTATATTAATCAAGTTACCATAGTAGCCATAGTAGATTTTATATTAATCAAGTCACCATAGTAGGCATAGTAGATTTTATATTAATCAAGTAACCATAGTAGCCATAGTAGATTTTATATTAATCAAGTCACCATAGTAGGCATAGTAGATTTTATATTAATCAAGTTACCATTGTAGCCATAGTAGATTTTATATTAATGAAGTAACCATAGTAGCCATAGTAGATTTTATATTAATCAAGTCACCATAGTAGCCATCGTAGATTTTATATTAATCAAGTCACCATAGTAGCCATAATAGATTTTATATTAATGAAGTCACCATAGTAGCCATATTAGATTTTATATTAATCAAGTCACCATAGTAGCCATAGTAGATTTTATATTAATCAAGTCACCATAGTAGCCATAATAGATTTTATATTAATAAAGTAACCATAGTAGCCATAGTAGATTTTATATTAATCAAGCCACCATAGTAGCCATAATAGATTTTATATGAATGAAGTAACCATAGTAGCCATAGTAGATTTTATATTAATCAAGACTCCATAGTAGCCATAGTAGATTTTATATTAATCAAGTCACCATATTAGACATAATAGATTTTATATTAATCAAGTCACCATATTAGACATAATAGATTTTATATTAATCAAGTCACCATAGTAGCCATCGTAGATTTTATATTAATCAAGTCACCATAGTAGCCATAATAGATTTTATATTAATGAAGTCACCATAGTAGCCATATTAGATTTTATATTAATTAAGTCACCATAGTAGCCATAGTAGATTTTATATTAATCAAGTCACCATAGTAGCCATAATAGATTTTATATTAATGAAGTAACCATAGTAGCCATAGTAGATTTTATATTAATCAAGCCACCATAGTAGCCATAATAGATTTTATATTAATGAAGTAACCATAGTAGCCATCGTAGATTTTATATTAATCAAGACTCCATAGTAGCCATAGTAGATTTTATATTAATCAAGTCACCATAGTAGCCATAATAGATTTTATATTAATCAAGTCACCATATTAGACATAATAGATTTTATATTAATCAAGACTCCATAGTAGCCATAATAGATTTTATATTAATGAAGTAACCATAGTAGCCATAGTAGATTTTATATTAATCAAGCCACCATAGTAGCCATAATAGATTTTATATTAATGAAGTAACCATAGTAGCCATAGTAGATTTTATATTAATCAAGTCACCATAGTAGCCATAATAGATTTTATATTAATGAAGTCACCATAGTAGCCATAGTAGATTTTATATTAATCAATCCACCATAGTAGCCATAGTAGATTTTATATTAATCAAGTCACCATAGTAGCCATAATAGATTTTATATTAATGAAGTCACCATAGTAGCCATAGTAGATTTTATATTAATGAAGTAACCATAGTAGCCATAGTAGATTTTATATTAATCAAGACTCCATAGTAGCCATAATAGATTTTATATTAATGAAGTAACCATAGTAGCCATAGTAGATTTTATATTAATCAAGTCACCATAGTAGCCATAATAGATTTTATATTAATGAAGTCACCATAGTAGCCATAGTAGATTTTATATTAATCCAGTCACCATAGTAGCCATAGTAGATTTTATATTAATCAAGTCACCATAGTAGCCATAATAGATTTTATATTAATGAAGTAACCATAGTAGCCATAGTAGATTTTATATTAATCAAGCCACCATAGTAGCCATAATAGATTTTATATTAATGAAGTAACCATAGTAGCCATAGTAGATTTTATATTAATCAAGACTCCATAGTAGCCATAGTAGATTTTATATTAATGAAGTAACCATAGTAGCCATAGTAGATTTTATATTAATCAAGCCACCATAGTAGCCATAGTAGATTTTGTATTAATCAAGTCACCATAGTAGCCATAGTAGATTTTATATTAATCAAGTCACCATAGTAGCCATAGTAGATTTTATATTAATCAAGTCACCATAGTAGCCATAATAGATTTTATATTAATGAAGTCACCATAGTAGCCATAGTAGATTTTATATTAATGAAGTCACCATAGTAGCCATAGTAGATTTTATATTAATCAAGTCACCATAGTAGCCATAGTAGATTTTATATTAATGAAGTAACCATAGTAGCCATAGTAGATTTTATATTAATCAAGTCACCATAGTAGCCATAGTAGATTTTATATTAATCAATTCACCATAGTAGCCATAATAGATTTTATATTAATGAAGTCACCATAGTAGCCATAGTAGATTTTATATTAATCAAGTCACCATAGTAGCCATAGTAGATTTTATATTAATCAAGTCACCATAGTAGCCATAATAGATTTTATATTAATGAAGTAACCATAGTAGCCATAGTAGATTTTATATTAATCAAGCCACTATAGTAGCCATAATAGATTTTATATTAATGAAGTAACCATAGTAGCCATAGTAGATTTTATATTAATCAAGACTCCATAGTAGCCATAGTAGATTTTATATTAATCAAGCCACCATAGTAGCCATAATAGATTTTATATTAATGAAGTAACCATAGTAGCCATAGTAGATTTTATATTAATCAAGTCACCATAGTAGCCATAATAGATTTTATATGAATGAAGTAACCATAGTAGCCATAGTAGATTTTATATTAATCAAGCCACCATAGTAGCCATAGTAGATTTTATATTAATACAATCACCAAGTAACTCAGCAAAGTTGGACACGACATCAATGGGGAGTCTAGCTTACCCAAATAAAAGGACACTATGAATGGGAGTAAAATTTGCTGTGTTTTGATCCGTTGATATTCTCTGGCAGAGACATCTCAGGCAATTGGCAATCCCCCCCCTGCACTGAACAGAACAATATTTATTTTATTTTTTACATAGGCATCACCAATTATCAAGGCCAAGCGGCTACTCGAGGATGAGAGTTAAAGAGTATACAGTAGAAATTGGACAATGTAGTAATCGTTGGTAATGGAAATTCGGTAAATTTGTTAACTTATATGGAACGGCTCATCAAGAACTTGTTTACGTTAGACTTAAAGACAACCATATTGTAGTCAGCCGGAAAGCAGGAAAACGGAAGACAATTCCACAGGCGTGCAGTTATAAAGAAAGAAGCTTTGTTCATGGAATCTACATTTAGGTTTAGGCACAGATAAAGAGTGGGGGGAATTATTGATAGTGTTTTCCGCTAGACGAGTGTTTCTTGTGAAATTTCGGCGAGGGGGAACCATAGATTGAAGCTCAGTCGAACACTTTCCATGAAAATAACGATACAGCAGAGACAAACTCACAACATCTCTTCTGTGAGATAGAGGTTGCAGGGAAGAGAAAAGGACATCCCCTACAAGGCTACGAAATCCATTTTGAACTCTATCAAGGCAGAACAAGTCCTTTCTACCAGCTCCTGCCCAGATGTGGCAACAGTATTCCATCCTTGGACGTACCTGGTTCTTATATAGATAGAGAATTGCATCAGCAGTGAGATATCTACTGGATCGATAGAAAGATCCAACCATTTTTCCAGCGGCCTTGGCAACAGATTTGATGTACGTGTTCCATTTAAGATCAGGAGTAAGGATCAAGCCCAGAAGCTTGTCAAAACTTGAGGTCTCCTGAAGACGAGAGCCATTCATTTCAATTGATGGCAGATGTGGATCAGAATGATGATGATGTAAAGAGAGAAGCTTGGTTTTAGATGCATTAAAAGTAACCAGCCAATTCTTTTCTCTATTGTACCATGTGCTCAAGATCAGAGGAGAGATAATCAGAGAGAACTTGGTCATTTACTGTCTTAGATGTGCTACCATAGATGGTAGTGTCATCAGTATAGATGTCTACAAATGATGTAAGGATGTGATTTGGAAGATCATTAATGTAGATCAGGAAAAGAGTTGGGCCCAGGATGGACCCCTGAGGGACACCAGCATTAATACTGTGAGCTTCTGATTTTTGCCCATCAACCACTACTCTTATGAACCTATCAGAAAGAAATGATTTAATAATCGAGAAGACATTTCCAGTTGTACCACAGCTAAAGATCTTGTGAAGTAAACCTTTATGCCATACTCTATCAAAGGCCTTAGATATGTCAAGAGAAATTGCCCTAGAAAGGTTGCCTATGTTGAGATATTTGCTAATCCTATGAGATATAACTGTAAGCACTTCTGCTGTAGATTTAGCAGAACGGAAACCATATTGAGTGTCACGAAGAAGGTTATTTTTGCTGAGATGGTTGATTACTTCTGTATTTAACACAGATTCCAGCAACTTACTCATGATGCACAGGAGACTTATTCGCCTGTACTGAGAGGGGGATGAGCGATCACCTGAATTCTTAAATACAGGGCATACTGATGGGATTTTCCAGGGTGATGGGAAGCTATTCTCCTTAAGACAACGTTTAAACAGTTTTGTAAGTATGGGCGTTAGTTCTGGTTGAAGTTTTTTGAGTACCATAATTAGAATACTGTCAGGGCCGGTCACTGGAATGAAGGTTTTTGATTAGCTTGGCAACATCACATACAGATATATGTATATCACATAGCGTGTTTTCTGATACAGGAGGAAATATTGGGGGTTGGCGGCCTTGGTCGCAAAGGGTAGAATTAGTTGCAAAGTTCTTGGCAAAGAGTTTGGCTTTGTCTGATGCTGACGAGATTACCTCAGGTCCATTGATGATAGTTGGAATAGAGCACATGCTTCTGTTCAGGATTCTGTTTGCAATTTGCCAAAACTGGTGGGAACCAAGCCGCTGCTCAGCTACTTTGGACTTGATGGACTGAGCATACAACTCTCTTGCATTCTTTATTACTTTCTTACAATGATTGCTGGCAGTTCTGAAAGCGGCTTTAGTTTCCATACATCTATTATGTTGGAAGCAGTGGAAAAAGTGAATTCTGTGCGTAATGGCAGCAGCACATTCTGGAGAGAACCATGGCTGGCTGTTAGGTTTTTTTTAATTTCAATGCAAGAGCAAAGAACCTCTCCACCTCCAAACCATGTTATTTGTTGTATTTTTATCTCTGTATTTAATCAAAATCATGGTAGCAATGAGAAAGATTCGATGATTTAAAAGAATTTCATAGCAAAGAAAAATACGAGTATGTACACACAGTTGAAATAAAACAAAGAAAAAAGTAATACCTAAGAAAAAAGAAACGTTTAAGTTATATATATATATATATATATATATATATATATATATATATATATATATATATATATATATATATATAAAATAATAATTACAATAAGTTTACCAAGGTAATCAAAATGGTAAACTTAAAATATATTATAAATATTAAAGAGTTAATATTTACAAGTAAAGTAATCTCAACCAGATGTAAAAGCTCAATAAAACCGAAAAGGAAATAGAGCTTTTTCAAGATGTCTTTTAACATATATATATATAGAGACAGCATGTTTTCATTCAGACAAATATTGTTAAATAGCACGAAGTCTTTTTGCTTAATGAGCTATTTTTGTAATTTATTCAATTTTTCGAATTGTCGTTCTTATATCTCGGTCGAATCTGTGCATGAAAGTTCGAAAGTCATCTTCGTCCATCCGTTTTTTTTTTTATTTGTTTTTTGCAAGTATTTTCAACTGGGTTTTATCAGTCATCTTCATGAAGTTTTTGATTATTGTTTGTTTAAAATCTAGATGCTTTTATATGCTTTGGTTAAAGTTATATTTAAATTTCTTGAACTAGTGAAGCCTCTCGTGCATAAAAGAAACGTTTTTAACATGTTAAGAACATGGTTAAAATAGATGTACAGTGGTTTAAAGGTGTGATATACAAAATGGTATAGAATTTACAGGGGTTTTTTTGTTTCTTTTTAAATAATTCATAAGTTTACATTACAACATCTCATATATGGGGACAAATAATGGGCATGTTTGTGTATGTTCATGAAAGCATCGGCTTCTTGCGTCGTTGGATTCCGTGAAAAGTTTTCGCATATTTCTCAGTTCGTAATATCTCAGATTCGCAAACGGACATCGTCTCTATCCTTTTTTTTTGATCGAGTTAAACAAAATTCACACTGTGCCTCTCAAGAGTTTGTTTGTCTATAAATAAAGCGAAACTATTGGAATGTAACCACTTGGCCTTAGGGCCGGGTAGTATCTCTCCTGTAATTGGTCCTCGGTCAATATAGGGGACCCTTCATACTGAGACAATTACTATTTATTTGGGTGCTGCCAGAGTGTACGCTTTTGGGGGGAGCTGCCCCCCCCCCCACATTAATAACGCCATTGTGTTTAATTTTCTTTTGTGGGAGGTTTAAAAGCAACGCCATTTTTGATTGACTACATTAAATTTTAACACTTTACACTTCCAATCGCGTCATGGCAAAGCGGTAAGACGTCAGATTTTCTTTCACTCTCTTTTCCGCCTTCGCATCACGGGTTCGAGACTGCCTGCCTACTACCACTTTTTTTTTTTTTGCTCAAACACCCGGACAACGCCAGGTACCCAGGCTAGTATATATAGATATACACAGGTAACTATATATGTATATACACATATACACACACACACACACACACATATATATATATATATATATATATATATATATATATATATATATATATATTGGATGGTTATATACCCAGGCACTTTAAAATGTTGTTACCGTTTTCAAAATTTACATTGTTACTTTTGTAATGTTTAGTTCTTATATACAGTACTTCTAGTATTTTTATGGATTCAAACGTGAAAAGATTAAAAATACTGGAAGCACTGTTGTTTACAAAATAGGTTGCAAATTATTCCTTTTGCAGACATTCTAAAACAAAAAAAAGCCAAGTAACAAAAAATAGCACAAAAACAACTGGTTCATAAATTGTAAACGTTGCTACAACGAACGACTACCATTAATATGAAAATTAAACGACTACCATTAATATGAAAATTAAACGACTACCATTAATATGAAAATTAAAAACGAAAATTTCCAAAATCATACACGATAAATTCTATGGAACATACTCACAAGCTCGAAGATAGACTGTACAGTCATTTGCCTTTTTTAACTCTCAGTTATGGACCAGAGGTCATCTCGACAGCATCCAACAAGACCAAACTATTTGCCAAAAACTTTGCAGCAAATTCTACCCTGTGCGACGAAGGCCATCAACTCTCCATATTCCCTCCTATAACAGACAACACGCTATGCAACATACAAATATCTGTGCATGAGGTCGCCAAGCTAATCAAGAACCTTGACTCCAGTAAATACCGTCAGGACCAGTTGGTCCTGACGGTATTCCAATTAGTGTTAAAAAAAATTACAACCAGAACTTGCCCCCATACTTACAAAACTGCTTAAGCGTTGCCTTAAGGAGAAGTGCTTCCCAAAACCCTGAAAAACCTCATCAGTATGCCCTGTATTTAAGAATTCAGGTGATAAGTCATCCCCCTCTCAGTACAGACCAATAAGTCTACTGTGTGTCATGAGTAAGTTGCTGGAATCCACAATAAATAGAGAAGTAGTCAACCACCTCAGAAGAAATAACCTTCTTAGTGACACGCAATATGGTTTCCATTCTGCTAGATCTACAGCAGATGTGCTAACGGTTATATCTCATAGAATTAGCGAATCTCTCGACAAAGGCTTCATTTCTAGGGCAATTGTTCTCGACATATCAAAGGCCTTTGATAATGTTTGGCATAAAAGCCTAATACACAAGATTTCCAGCTACAGTATAACTGGAAATGTTTTCTCGATCATTAAATCGTTTCTCTTTGATAGGCTCATAAGAGTAGTGGTTGATGGGCAGAAATCAGAGGCCCACAGTATTAATGCTGGAGTCCCTCAGGGGTCCATACTGGGCCCAACTCTCTTCCTGATCTACATCAATGATCTCCCAAAACACATAATAAAATCTTTCATTGACATCTATGCTGATGACATGACCATCTATGGCAACACAGCCGTAAATGATGATGTTCTCTCTGATTCTCTCTCATCTAATCTTGAGCACGTGGTACAGTGGGGAAAGAGGTGGCTGGTTACATTTAATGCATCTAAGACCAAGCTCCTATCTCTACATCATAAACGCTCTGATCCCCATCTGGCATTAATTGAAATGGATGGCTCTCGTCTAAGGGAAACCCCATGTTTTGATAAGCTTCTGGGTTTGATCTTTACTCCTGATCTTAAATGGAACACATACATCAAGTCTGTGGCCAAGGTCGCTGGGAAAATGGTGGGATCCTTCTACCGCTCCAGAAGATATCTCACTAATGATGCAATTCTCTATCTATATAAGAGCCAAGTACGTCCAAAGATGGAGTACTGCTGCCACATCTGGGCGGGAGCTGTTAAAAACAGCCTATCCTGCCTTGACAGAGTACAAAATAGACTTTTTGGCTTGGTGGGGATGCCCTTTTCTCTTCCCTACAACCCCTTTCCCACAGAAGAGACGTAACGAGCCTGTCTTTGTTCTATTGTTATTTCCATGGCAAGTGCTCGTCTGAGCTCCATTCTCTGGTCCCCCTTTGCCAATCTTTTTCAAAAAACATCCGACTAGCTGAAACCACCGTCAATAATTTTCCCCACTCCTTATCTGTGCCTAAATCAAAATGTAGATTCCATGAACAAAGCTTCTTTCTTAGAACTGCACGCCTGTGGAACTCTGTTCCGCTTGCCTGTTTCCCTCCCGACTTCAACCTGAATGTCTTCAAGCCCAACACAAACAAATTCCTGATGAACCGCCCCCTAAGTAATGACACCTTATTAATTCTCCAATACTATTGCTACACTATCTCATTGATTACTGTACACACAATAACCCTTATCCCCGAGTGGCCATTATGCCTTGATAAGTGGTGAACTCTATGTAAAAAAAAAAAAAAAAAAGAACGGCTTTGAAATTACTTCAAATTTCTTTCCCTCAAATACATGCTTTTCGTCAGCGCATATATAAAAGTTTTAAGAAAGTATTTGCCTTGTTGCAACGCGAGTTTTCTTCTTGCCGGATTATACTTCCAGAAGGAAAGACTCAGGAATCGTTGTCCATGGCAGGCAATGAAATGCACGTTCACTGTCCTTTGTGGCAGGATTCGAAAGATAGATTTTCTGTGCTAGATTCCCTGACGTCAATCCAAAGAAACTCGCCTTACTTTTTATTAAAGATTAAAGGTAGCTTCGTATGAATATCAAAATGTACGAAATCAAGTTTAACAGATGTACAAAATATAACAAATATAACTCATGAACCAGAATCAAAACATAACAAATATACATGGGGATACACAATTGTTGGTACCAAAAAATTCCAACAGTGTTCCAAATTCTTGTATGAAAACTGAACGAATCTATTAATAAAATGGAGTTGCCCCCCTTCAGCACAATGACAACGATTGCAAAAGTGTCCTGCATTTATAGATAAGGTTATAAGGAAGATAAATTAAGCACTCATAACATTTGTTAAAATCGATTGTTTTGAAACTGTAATATCTATATTATCTATATTTATTAATACAGAAAAGCAGATCATTGTATGCATGCATTACATGAGATATATATTCGAAGAGGATCAAAACTGAATCAGCGAAATAAAAATATTACATTACATTTTATTTTGGAAAAATTACCTAAAATCTGATGCTCAATTGCTTACTTTTTAATAAACAGGAAAAACTTTTTTTAAACAAGGATAAGCGTTGCAAAATAGAAATTTGTTTAAAATCATATCTGACGATTGAAAAGATCAAATGTATAACCACCGCCGCTGCCACCGAATAATAATCATTTGATACTTGAATTATACTAGCTTGAATGCTTTATAATGAATGGAGCAAATACTTAATTTCGATTGGTTCCCTATATCAGGATTTAATCAATCAGAAATAAATTATCCTGCAAACCTGTTCAGGAACGTTATTTAAGGAAGCATAGTTGCGCTTTTCAAGCAGTTAGTTGGCAAGAGTGCCAAGTTGTCTAACCAACCTATGTCACTAAAAACAATTACCAGATTCCTTATTGGTGTGCAAAGAAAACCTGCCTTTAGTCTCTGACTAAAAGCATCTACATGTAAATTAAACTTTCAAAGATGGTGACACTTCAGCACGTGGGCTTACTTCATAATAATAATTATACAAATTCTGCCAATTTCACAAATTTCCTATGGTACGAATTCTGCCAGTCTCATGAACTTTTAATACTGCGGTTATAACATTCTTCTTATATGAACTTATAATACCATTCAGACTTATGGACACCTGGTAACCTTTTCTTGTCTGGGTCTATGATAACATTTTGTCGTATTTTGACTCAATGTCGCATGTTCCCCATCAAGACACATAAACATTTAATCTCTTAATTATTAACAAATGTCCATTGAGTTTCGATTAATTCTTTGTAGTTCACTTTTGATACATTTGTATTTTCAAATGATTTAAGATAAGAAACGGTGCACACTCTTCAAATATTGTTAAAAGAAGTTTATGCAAATATGAATGCATCTAAACAACATTATAATTCCAATAAATAGGTGCCATACTAATGTTTCTCTCTATTGGTTCAGGCATATTCTGTTAAATATCCTTAAAATGGGAAATTTTACAAAAAAAAAATTAAATGTGAAGTAGTAATTTCTTTCTATACACAATTGAGAAAAAATATGTACAACATAATCACGTTTACACACCAACTCCCATTAAATCACCAAAGTTAAGCAATGTTGAGCCTAATTGGTACTAAAATGTCTGACCATTTCGGAATATCAATGACTGTATGTGCGAGGATTCTCTGCTTATCTTGGTATTGTTTCCAATCGTCCTGTACTTTGTGTCATTGTATTCTAACAATGCTGTAAAGAAGATTGCAGAGCAGTTGATGATTGTGCAACCTTTGCTTCACAACTGACTCCCCCATGCAGGTACTTAGTCTTTCAAGATTCAACTGATAAAAATTCTTAATAATAATGCTTCCCTGTTTCCTGTTTTTGGATTAATCAATAAATTGCAATCATTTTAATTCTTACAAATTCTGTCTTCTTAGCGTACGTGATGTTATGAATTGACTAGGAAGTCATTTCTCTTGTTTTGAAAACCATATATTTCAATTTATTATAAAATATTACATTGAATAATTCTTCATTAAAATATTTAACTAGAGTTTTGGACTAATTTATTTCATAAAATGCCTTCCTAATTCCTTTTACTCTCATCAATAACTGAAAAAAAACAAATAATTTTTGAATAAAACAAACAAATATGAAAAACTGACCTGGTTGTTCTTAGAAGCCAAACTGGAAATGTGTTCGAACAGTAAAACATCACGAATTTTCGCTTCAGTTGCACACACCGCCTGACTCAGAGCACTACCTGCAGGACTTCCTAAAACCCATTCATATGGTGGGTCATTAAGAGGTAATGTGACATCCACTTTAGATTTTCCTCCCCTGATGAAAAAAAAATAGAATACATTTTAAAACTTTACTAATCGAAATTGTGACAGAAAATCCTATTAAAAAAATAAGGAATAAAAGATAGATTATTAAAGTGTTGAAGAATGCTCAACCAAATAATAATGAACATGCAACAATGTTTGCATCAGCTTAATATCAATTGATGTATTGAGTTAAATAGTGTTTATATATATATATATATATATATATATATATATATATATATGTATGTATGTATGTATGTATTATGCTATATTTTATTCAGAAGAAATGACTAGAGTGTTCAGTTACAATCAGCTGAAGAAGTGCTCCACTCAATGTTCTTTAGCCTCATAAGTTGCAATTCCTGTGCTTTCATGGCACTGTGGGTATTGATGACTGATCAAATTAATGTAAAGTGTTATTTGTAACAATTAACATATAATTTGAAGCAATCTATTCTATTATATCTATAAAAGTGAACGTGTCTGTGTGTGTACATTTCCCTAAGCAATAACTCTGTCAATTTTAAGTCTACAGACTCGAAATTTGATATACAGGGTACTGAGATTTGGAAAAATCTGTGTAATTACTTTTCGGCCAGAAATTTGGCTAATAAGGGGTCAAAGTTCAACGATTTGACCTTTGAGAACTCTACCAAACTCCTCCGACAATTTTGGGCCTAAGCACTTGAAATTTTAGATATATATAGTCCATGGGTATGGATCTAACTTAATCACTTGATCTGAACCCAAAACAATAAATGTTACGGGGTCATAATAGGGGTAAAAGTTAAAAAAAAATTGACCGCTTTTATTATTTTTTTTTTTGCTCAACATATACCTCCAAACACCCGGGCAACGCCGGGCTGAAATGCTAGTATTCAATAGTTTTATTGCAAGAAATAAGTACACATGTCGGACCAGAGTTACATATTATCAACACAAGAAAGCTTATGGCATAAGTGTTTGTAATTGTGTTCTACCCACACTGTGAAGAATTCTAAATGAGACTGTTCCTCATTTTTACTGGACTTCTAAAGCTAAAGTATTCGCAGGACTATTAAAAATCCTAATGGTTTTGTTTGTCCAATTATATTTCTGATCAGGTTATTCAACTCTCAGACTATGTTCAATGAACTATACAACATTTCCATAAAATGTTCTTGGAATGGTGTGTCACTGTTGTAGAAATTCAATGTAAATAAAGTTTATATACGCTTTATATTCTTATTTTTTCGCCTCAGCAAGATGTTGTTTTTATTCCAATGAATTTAGGAGCTATATCCTAATTACTTCCATGTGTATTTGTAATGCCTTACATGTCACCTAATGTCTTTAATGTTAAGCCATGGCAAAACTGTGAATAAATTCAATATTTTATCCAACTGTTTCCCTACTTATTTTTTCTTTCAGCACATGTGTGTTATCACTGATAAAACACACAGATAATAATTATGTGCAAAGAAAATAAATATTCCAAATATGTGATTAGCTCAGATGATAAAATCAGAATATCAAATATTCCTCTTTATTCAATATTAGGTTTAGTTTGTTAGTCGACGTATAAAAGGTGTTTGTTAAAGGCAGCAAACTTTGAATTAAAATAAATCATAGAAAAATATGTTTATTATATTTGTATTATAAAAATATTTTTATTATATTTGTATTATAAAAATATTTTTATTATATTTGTATTAAAAAATATTTTTATTATATTTGTATTATAAAAATATTTTTCTTATAAAAATATTTTTATTATATTTGTATTATAAAATATTTTTATTATATCTGTATTATAAAAATATTTTTTATTATATTTGTATTAAAAAATATTTTTATCATATTTGTATCATAAAAATATTTTTATTATATTTGTATTATAAAAATATTTTTATTATATTTGTATTATAAAAATAATTTTATTATATTTGTATTATAAAATATTTTTATTATATTTGTATTATAAAAATATTTTTATTATATTTGTATTATAAAAATATTTTTTATTATATTTGTATTATAAAAATATTTTTATTATATTTGTATTATAAAATATTTTTATTATATTTGTATTAAAAAATATTTTTATTATATTTGTATTATAAAAATATTTTTATTATAAAATATTTTTATTATATTTGTATTATAAAATATTTTTATTATATTTGTATTATAAAAATATTTTTATTATATTTGTATTATAAAAATATTTTTTATTATATTTGTATTATAAAAATATTTTTATTATATTTGTATTATAAAAATATTTTTATTATATTTGTATTATAAAAATATTTTTTATTATATTTGTATTATAAAAATATTTTTTATTATATTTGTATTATAAAAATATTTTTATTATATTTGTATTATAAAAATATTTTTTATTATATTTGTATTATAAAAATATTTTTATTATATTTGTATTATAAAAATAATTTTATTATATTTATACTAGCAGGGGTACCCGGCGTTGCCCGAGTGTTTGTTTCCGGGACGGGGGGGGGAGTTTTAAAAAAATGTTATGGTAGGTAAGTAGGAAGGATCAAACCCGGAGTCATGAGTAAAAGTAGGAAAATAAAGTGTGAAAAAAAACAAAAAAAAAAACATCTGCAACGTTAACAGTTCGGCCACCAAGAAAAGTCCATTCCAGTTGTTTAGGAAAAAAAAAAAAAAAAAAAAAACGACTACGGTAGGTCGGCGCGAACGTGAAAATATAATGTGAATTGTCCAGCACGCTAACCACTACGCCACAGAGCACTGCAGCTTAGTTTAGTGATTTTAAATAACTTCACATGAAAGAACTACGAAGCCAAACCGGTGTTCTCTTCTCAACTGTTCCTTGTGAACGATCCCCAAATGGTGTTAAGTGGTGGCAGGGGGAGGAGGAATTTATTAGAGAGAAAATATTTTACCACTTCCATTGATCTTAACCGATTTTGGCCGTGACTTCTCAGCAGAAAAAGTATAGAAATCTAAGATTATCGAGGAATTTGAGAAATAATAAGCCTATAACACACCTCAGATATTGTTCTGCCGTTTGTGCATATTATATTTGCATGAAATATCTTGATTTTTAATCCTATTAATGTCAAAATCAGACGGGAAAAATGAGTTCATTTTATTTATATAGAGATAATAAAAATATTTTTATTATATTTGTATTATAAAAATATTTTTATCATATTTGTATTATAAAAATATTTTTATTATATTTGTATTATAAAAATATTTTTATTATATTTGTATTATAAAAATATTTTTATTATATTTGTATTATAAAAATATTTTTTATTATATTTGTATTATAAAAATATTTTTATTATATTTGTATTATAAAAATATTTTTATTATATTTGTATTATAAAAATATTTTTATTATATTTGTATTATAAAAATATTTTTATTATATTTGTATTATAAAAATATTTTTATTATATTTGTATTATAAAAATATTTTTATTATATTTGTATTATAAAAATATTTTTATTATATTTGTATTATAAAAATATTTTTATTATATTTGTATTATAAAAATATTTTTATTATATTTGTATTATAAAAATATTTTTATTATATTTGTATTATAAAAATATTTTTATTATATTTGTATTATAAAAATATTTTTATTACATTTGTATTATAAAAATATTTTTATTACATTTGTATTATAAAAATATTTTTATTACATTTGTATTATAAAAATATTTTTATTACATTTGTATTATAAAAATATTTTTATTATATTTGTATTATAAAAATATTTTTATTATATTTGTATTATAAAAATATTTTTATTATATTTGTATTATAAAAATATTTTTATTATATTTGTATTATAAAAATATTTTTATTATATTTGTATTATAAAAATATTTTTATTATATTTGTATTATAAAAATATTTTTATTATATTTGTATTATAAAAATATTTTTATTATATTTGTATTATAAAAATATTTTTATTATATTTGTATTATAAAAATATTTTTATTATATTTGTATTATAAAAATATTTTTATTATATTTGTATTATAAAAATATTTTTATTATATTTGTATTATAAAAATATTTTTATTATATTTGTATTATAAAAATATTTTTATTATATTTGTATTATAAAAATATTTTTATTATATTTGTATTATAAAAATATTTTTATTATATTTGTATTATAAAAATATTTTTATTATATTTGTATTATAAAAATATTTTTATTATATTTGTATTATAAAAATATTTTTATTATATTTTTATTATAAAAATATTTTTATTATATTTGTATTATAAAAATATTTTTATTATATTTGTATTATAAAAATATTTTTATTATATTTGTATTATAAAAATATTTTTATTATATTTGTATTATAAAAATATTTTTATTATATTTGTATTATAAAAATATTTTTATGTGATTTATGTTGCTTATTACAAAGATTAATTTTTGTCATTTATAATTTAAATATAATTTTGGGCATATCGTGTAATCTAAGTGACCAATTTTCACAAACTCTGTGCATTAAAGTAGGCTGTATTTCGAGAATAACTTGTTGAATGTTGTCTTCCAAATGGTCTATTGTGTCTGGTTTATTAGCGTAGACATTGTATTTTACATATCCTCAAAAAAAATAATTTAATGGAATTAAATCGGACAAACGAGGTGGCCAGTTGAAAGGTCCATTTCATGAAATTATTTGTCCATCTGTTGTGGGGTACAAATCACCCCTATTTGAGAATTAAGTGGAATCAACCAGTCCTATGAATACCACTGGTTTCAGAGACTAAATGGAGACATTCATTCCATGTCTAACCGCATGTTGTGAATTCTTTCCCGGGATTTTTCTAATTTGCTACAAATTTGAAAAAGTCGTACCCACTTGACCACTCGTTGGCCATTTAAGGGCTTTTCTTGTTTGGCTATAGAGACCGACCCCTTCTTTGGGTGAGTGGTCCCTTAAGCATTGTTTTTATTTACTTGTACCCAATTGGGTTTGTTGTTGTTTTTATTAATTGTTGTTTTCCATTTTTTGCAGATAGTCCAGTGTCTGGACCCAACTTAAGCAGCCGGCAGGGCTAGGGGAAACCGACGTGCCTTTTTAGGCAAAAGTCCCCCTGGTTTCCAAATTGGCAGGTTGGGAACGGGAACTGGGCCAACACTTAGGAGGGAAGGCCTCTGCCTCTTCACCATGGGAGGCGCCCCTGGTGTAGCGATCGTGAAGGGTTTGGGCACACAAATACGCACATACATATGCATATACATACGTACACACACATATACATGTAAAATACACATGAAGGAACATTCCAAAAGTCATACATAGTAAGTGATCAGCGGCTGGACAGTTTTTGCCCCTTTTCCTTCCTGTCCTTTTTATTTAAATTTGCAGTACATGATAATGATTATTACCTTGTTGACAAATTCACACATAAGTTTCCAAATAACTCAACGTACGAATTGACGAAAACAACAGTCCAATTGATATGATTTATAGACGCTTGGATTTTTTTTTTTTTAAGTTTGTTTTAGACTCACACATATGCAGTACATGATAATGATTATGATCATGTTGACAAATTCACACATAATTTTCCAAATAACTCAACATACGAATCGACGAAAAACAACAGTCTAATTGATATGATTTATACATGATATAAACATATATATACATATTTATGCATACATATATATGCATATACATATATACATGCTCATATATATACATATATACCTGCTCATATATATACACAGATGCATACAAACATATATATACATATATACATGCATATATATATATATACATATATACATACACATATATATACATAAATATACGCATACACACACACATATATATACATACATATGCGCATACACACACACATATATATAGATATATATATATATATACAGATACATACAAACATATATATACATAAATTTATACACATATACATGCATATATATGTACATAGATATACATATATTCATACATATATATGTCCATAGATATATATATAAATACATACATATATATACATACATATATATATACATACATATATATGTACATATATACATACATATCTATGTACGTATATACATGCATATTTATATACATATATACATACATATATATGTACATAGATATATACATAAATGCATACATATATACATGCATATGTACCTACATATATATATACATACATATGATGGCAGCAAATTCGTTTTCGAACATTGCCATTACTTGATATAGCACACAAAAAAAAATATACAGAAACACGAAAACAAATCAGTGATGGGCCGCACGAAGGTGACTTTTAAGCCCTGCCAAACACTGGCATTCTTTGGCACACACTCCAGACCAATTTGGCCCATTCACTGCCCCTTTCACCTCCCCTCCTTTCCCATATCATGCTTCAGCTGCTCATACTGGGTTCGATCTGGCTCAAACTTGCCCACACCTCCCTGTAAGGTCCTTCTCCACTCTTCATGATCCAAAGCAAGACTCCCCCAGATTCTTTCGTCTATCTCACATTTTTTTAAGGTGGACCTCAAACAATCTTTGAATCTCATTTTAGGCTTTTGAGCCAGACGTCTTCCCTCGATAAGCTCGCCATAAAGGAATTGTTTGGGGAGTCGACTGTCTTACATCCTCATCACATGTCCACTCCATCTCAGTCTATGTTTGATAATGTGAGCTTCAATGCTTAGACATTGGGTCCGTTCATAGATATATATACATATTTGATGATTGCAACGTCTTGTCAGACGAGTGCCACTCTCTCAGACATTTAAAGTCCATGAGCCCAAATGCCTGAGGGAGTATCTATACAAAGATGATGTTACAGAGTCTTAGCTTTGTACGACAGCTAAGTCTCTCTCTCGGTTCAAAATGTTGAGATCCAGCAACAAGCAAGAGCAAGATAGCCAGCAACAAATTAAACTGCAGACCAGCTTAATGCGGGTACTGGTATCCCGCTTTATGGTTTTTTAAATCAGAGATTTGCTTCTCCTAGAAAGGTTGCCTTCACCACGGCTTACGGGAGCCCTCTCCACCCTAATACACATATACACACACACAAATATACACGGTGCTAGTTGGCCGTTGACCCAGAAAAAGAGTTCATTCGCCCTTTTATACATATTTACATACATACATACATACATACATATATATATATATATATATATATATATACACACATATACATATATACATAGATATATACATATACACATATATACATACATATATATACACATATATACATACAGATATATATATATATAACTGTTTAACGGTACAGAACTTATACATTGCTTTAAACAAAATGGCCGGCAAAACCCGAGAAGCCCCTTTCATCAACAGACTCATCAGGAGTTAATCGTTGATCATAAAATAAATAAATAAATAAAATAATTTGCAAGAAAAAACTTAATGGGGCATATGTGTAAATTTTACCGAGGGAGAGGGGGGAAAACACGGATGGGAATACGAATAAAATATTTACAATAATATAAAATATATGTGCAAGTGTGGCAAGAGAAGAGTTAAAATATATCCCCAAATAAGTCTAATGATCTGACGAACTCCTTCTGTCGATAGAGAGACGGTCTGCGCAAGTGATTTTGAGAGTCAGCCCGATGCAAAATCCTAAAACACTCCATTTTATACGCATTGGCACACGCTGGATTTTCATGAAGATGTTCGCCAATGGCAGATTACAAGGTGGAAAAAATGGAATAAGAGTGACAAGGCTTGCCCAATCTTATTTTTACTGGAAGATGTTGATTGATTCGAGTCTGCAAATTTAAGGAGGTTCGACCTACATAGTCAGCAGCACATTGATATTAAATTCATAAACTACATTTCTTTTTGTGATGTAAGATAAACCATCCTTAACAACTAGGGGAAATGCAGACTTTACACCAAAGATCAAATGTAGACCAACGGACGAGAAGTAATTTGAAACAGATTTAATGATTCGTCTACCCAAACACTGACCGGTCTCCCCAATCCAAAGGACCTTTAAGTAAACAGGACGCCTGGAGAGACCAAAGAATGCAGGAGAATTATATCTTTTAACTTTATTTTTAATAATATAATCAATTAAATTCTCCGGATAACCGTTTTAACTGAAAACATGTTTGACGGTCTTCAATTCATGTTCCAATTTACCAGAAGAACAAATTCTAAGGGCTTGTTGCGGACCAGGATATAAATACCCTAACTTGCTACAAAAGAAAATAAGGAAACAAATGGAATGAAGGAAACAAAAACTCAATTACTGGGTAAAATAAACATGTCGTTTATTTTCTGTCGTAAATAAAATGGTTTAGGTGTAACACGTGTTCATTCAGGTGTTGACGACTACATGCGTGGAAAAGAAAGGAATGAAGTCGAGGATGAGAAATGGCCGTCCCGCATGTAGAAAAGGAAATAGAAAGGGAGTGTTTGCCTCAGCAAAACCGTGCATTCATGATAGCAGTCGTCCATGTGGAAAAGTCTTCAAACCAAGAGCTATGGACGCCGAACGTGCCTGGTTGATGAAACCAGGGAAAAAAGGAAGAAAGAGGAAGTTGAATGGTGTTGTGGACTTTTATATCGGGGTGAGTGTTCTGACTGCGCTTGTCTAGAATTCCTTTCAGGGGAAGTGACGTTTTCCATGTGTGCATAATGCATGCGTATGTGTGCGTACATGTGTGTATGTTAGCGTGTGTGTGTGTGTATGGCCATGAATGTGAGTGTATATACGTGAATGTGAATATATGTATGTGTCTGTGCGTATGTGCATGCGTACATGTGGGTGTGTGCGTATGAGGATGTGTATATGCGTGTGTGTGTGCGTATGTGCGTGCATACATGTGGGTGTGTATATGTGAGGGAAAACATGTTCGAACAAGACTGGGGAGAAAAAAAATATATATATATACAAGAGAAACATATTTCGTTTTTGTTTTTTTATGTATATATATTTTTTTTTTTTTTTAATAAGTTATGCATTGTTTGAAATGTTTTGGCCAATGAACTTTTCGACCAGTTTTTGTTGTTGTTTGTGGTGTGTTGTTTTTTGTAATTTCTTTGTCCGTTTCTGAGTGTGTATGTTCTTGTATTGGACTAGAAGAAACGTGTAATTGTTCGTCTATGAATGCAGGTTTAAGTCTGTCTATTGCAATAGTGTCTTTTTTATCTCTTTTTAAAATAGTAAAATACTTTTCACTTCTGTTGAGAACTAGATAAGGTCTGGAATATTTTGGACATAGTGGTTTTTTACTGTGTCGTTCCTGATAAAAACGTATTTACAGGTGTGAATATCGCTTGGAATGAAAATGTTCGTGTCTGGCTTTTTGGTTGAAGTAAATTTTAATCGTGACATTTTATGTTTTAAGTCTGTCACAAAAATTGTTGTTGGGGAAATGTCTGTATTGTTTTCCCAGAATTGTCCTGGTAAAATCAGCGTTGATCCGAAAACTAATTCTGCAGGTGTGCTCTGCAAATCCTCCTTCACAGTGTTGCGAATTGCTAGGAGAATAAGTGGCAAATTGTCTGACCAGTCCAATTTGTTTCCATTCACAGCCAAAGATGCTTTTAATTGTCTATGAAATTGTTCCACCGTACCGTTTGCGCAAGGATGTTAGGCAGTAGTCTTAATGTGCTTTGTTCCCAACAAATGGTTGAATTCAGCGAAAAGAGTTGATTGGAACTGTCCGTTGTGATTATGGAGGGCACTCCGAAAATCGCTATCCAATCTTGTAAAATTGCTCTGGCTATTGTTGTGGCTGATATGTCTTTCACTGGTATTGCTGTCGGCCATCTGCTGAATCTATCGACTATAGTAAGGATGTGGGTATGTCCTTTTGAAGTGGGCAAGGGTCCAACCAAGTCGATATGCGCATGAGTAAACCTAGCGTCTGGTACACTGAAAGTTCCTGAAGGTGATTTTGTGTGCCTGTGAACTTTGTTTTTTTTGGCAAGGAATGCAAGTTTTGGTCCAACTACGGATGTCCGTATTCATATTTGGCCAAACAAAATGTTCCGCTATTAATTTCATGGTGGCATGTTTTCCTGGGTGGGACAAATTGTGGAAGTACTGGAAAACTTGTCATCTGAGGCTGGGTGAAATATAAGGGCGAGGGTGTTTTTGTGAAACATTGCAATACAAATTTGTTGTTCCGAATGGTATCGGCATTTCTTCCAGCTTCAGTGAAGTTTTGTCCATTATAGCTGGGAGCGTGGTATCGGTTAATTGCTCTTGTGCTATTAATTCCATACTTAGTGGAGTGGAATTTAAAGAAGCAATTGTTGCGCGAGATAAAGTGCCAGCTACATTTTCTTGTCCTTTTACGTACCGTATATTGGTAGAATATTGGGCTATAAAGCCCAGATGTCGAATTTCTCATGGACCATATTTGTCGACGTGTGTAGAGCAAATGTTAGAGGCTTATGATCCGTATAAATGGAAAATTTTCTGCCTTCGAGGAGATGTTTAAAGTACTTAATTGCAAGGTAAATTGCAAGTAACTCTCTCGAGAAAGCACTATATTTAGTCTGCGCTTTGTTTAATTTGGCAAAGAAGAATGAAATAGGGGTCATTTTGTTGTCAGAAATTTGGTAAATGACAACTCCTACTGCTATTTCTGATGCATCCGTCGTAAGTGTAAGTTCCATTGTATCACTATCTTGGATATATGTAAGTTTGGTGAAGTTTGTTAAAGCAGTTTTCGATTGTTCGAAGGCCTGTAGTGCAGGTCCTTCCAAAACTAACTGTTGATTTTTGGTTTGTTTTTTTAACAATCTGTTAAAGGTGTGAGTAACGTGGAACAGTTAGGCAAAAAGCGTCGGTAATAGTTAATTATGCCTACAAAACGGCGTACTTGTCTGACAGATGTTGGTAGAGGGAAATTCGAAATAGCACTTACTTTTTCAGGCAAAGGGGAGATTCCGATGTCGGTATTAAATGACCGAGAAATTGACCTTCCTGGTGGCCAAAAACACATTTATTGGTGTTAAGTTTAAGACTGAAATGTGACAGTCTTTTGAAAGTTTGTTCCAGGTGTAGCCGGTGTTCTTCAAGGTTTCTGCTGGCGATTAAAACGTTGTCCACATATGCGAATATGAACGGCAGACCTCTGAAAACTTCATCAATCAAATGCTGGAAAGTTTGACAGGCGTTTCTCAGCCCGAAAGGTATCCTTAGGAACTGGTAAAGGCCAAATGGTGTGGTCAGTGCGGTTTTATGAATGTCTTCTTCCACAACTGGAATTCGAAAATATGCCTTAACGAGGTCCAGTTTGGAGAAAATTGTGGCGCCTTGGAGTCCATTGGCAAAGTCATGGATATGGGGAATAGGATATCTATCTGGAACAGTTTTCGCGTTTAAGCGTCTAAAATCTCTACACGGGCGCCATGTGGTGTTGTCAGCTTTCTGTACCATGTGAAGTGGTGATGACCAAGCACTTTTCGAGGGCTGTATTCCCATGTGGAGTAGGTTTTGAAACTCGGATTTTGCCAATTTGTATTTATCCGGTTTCAAGCATCTGGGGGTTGAATAGACAGGTGGTCCTGTTGTCTTAATATAGTGCTTAGCGCTATGTTTGATGGGGTCCGTGTTTTTAAACGGCTGGGAAAGTTGAAGAAATTTTTAGAATAACTGGCGGATGTGTAAATCTCCGGGTAGGGCAGTGCTGATTCCATTGGTTAAAAATTTCAAGGTAGTTCCTCTTGCCGAAATCTTCGTTTCATTGTCTGTCAATGTGTGATGAGTCATGTCGACAGACAGGTTGAAATGGGCTAAAAAGTCCACCCCCCAAATTCTTTCGCATTCCAAGGTTTAAATATAAAGTTTTCTCGCCAAAAGTGGGTATTTTTGTACCGTTGGCGGCTTGTAGGTTGAAAAATTGGTTCCCTGTTGGGTGGCCATGCGGTGTCGGTATGACGCTGATTTCCGCTCCGGTGTCTATTAAAAAGTTATATCCGTGGATTTTGTCATGGATATAAAACAGACAACCTTCTTTTTGTGCTCCAGCTACAGTCGTCGTCATTACTGGCTGGAAGGTTCGTTCCCCTGTGCTGGTTTTTTGAACACACAGGGTGTAGTGCATTTCCTTGCGTCGACGCCGAATCTCCTGTGGTAGAAAAAAACATCTTGTCTATGTCGTGACGTGGATCGGTTCCTGCTTGAACTTCTTCACCTGTAACTTCGCCGCGTGTCGTTGCAGTTTCTGTGATAATGTTGACGCGTTTGAAGTACATCGGCTAGCTGCTTTGAAAGCTTGTCAACGGCAGACTTTAATTCTACTAATTCCTCATCTTGGTTTTGGTCAGGTTGCCGAATGTTTAATGCCATGGTTTCGTTGTAGAAGTGCGTCCGTTGAAGTTCCATTTTGTTTTGTTTTTTTTTGTTGAAACTTTTATATTTCAATTTCTTGTGCACAGTTTGAAAATGTTCCTCCTCGTGGTCGACAAGTTTTTTTTGTTTTTTTTTTAGGGAAAAATTATTTTTCGTGCATGCCGTGGAGTTGTGTGGGCGAGTTTAGTTTACACCGCGTGTTTTGTCCAAACTCATTCATTTCATTTTAAAATAACGGGGTCACCATTGTTTATTGCGGACCAGGATATAAATACCCTAACTTGCTACAAAAGAAAATAATGAAACGAATGGAATGAAGGAAACAGAATCTCAATTGCTGGGTAAAATAAACATGTCATTTAGTTTTTATCGAAAATAAAATGGTTTAGGTGTAACACGTGTTCATTCAGGCATTGACGACTACATGCATGGAAAAGAAAGGAATGAAGTCGAGGATGAGAAATGGCCGTCTGCATGTAGAAAGGAAAATAGAAAGGGAGTGTTTGCCTCAGCAAAACCGTGCATTCATGATAGCAGTCGTCCACATGGAAAAGTCTTCAAACCAAGAGCTATGGACGCCGAACTTGCCTGGTTGACGAAACCAGGGAAAAAAAGGAAGAAAGAGGAAGTTGAATAGTGTTGTGGACTTTTATATCAGGGCGAGTGTTCTGACTGCGCATGTCTAGAATTCCTTTCAGGGGAAGTGACGTTTCGCATGTGTGCGTACATGTGTGTACGTTAACGTGTGTGTGAATGTGAGTGTATATACGTAAACGTGAATATATGTACGTGTCTGTGTGTATGTGCATGCGTACATGTGGTTCTGTGTATGAGGATCTGTATATGCGTGCGTATGTGTGCGTATGTGCGTGCGTACATGTGAGTGTGTATATGTGAGGGAAAACATGTTCGAACAGGCTCTATACACTAACGTCTGAATAAGTCCAATTTTTCTGAAAATAGGCACAAATTAATGAAAGTTCATATATAGGCCCGCAAATGTCAACTTTTGATAGACTGTAGTAAGAAAACTATTACTGCGTTCAACTAAAACGTCCAGGAAAGGCAGTCAACCATAATTCTTGTTCTCCATAATAAATAATAGCATTGTATGGAGAGAATTGAGTTTGTTGAAAAATGTTTTAGCCTGATTTTCAGAGGAAAACGCTGCAAAGGTGTCGTCGACGTATCTGCAATATATTGATGGCTTCAATACATCGTTAAATAATGCCGACTCATAAAATCCTACAAAAATGTCAGCTAGTGCAGGATCAAGGGGACTTCCCATCTGAACCCCGTCGATCTGACTGTGCATAATGTTGTAGAAGATAAATTCTACTGGTTTAATATAGACCAACATGAGTTCAACAAATATGTCTCAGAGGAAAGGGGAAGAGGTTAAATATAATAGGAGGGGTTAATATATATATATACAGTGATGATCATATTTATTGGCACGGTAAAATAAAAGTTAAATTTTGTCTAATAAATTCTAAAAAAGGGATTAAATTAAAGAAAATAACAAAGTATATTATGTATTTTTAACTGGCCTTTCCGATGCAGCAATCGGATTTTAGTAAAAAATAAATAACAAAGGAACAACAAACATAATTGCAAAAAACCCTTGTTCAAAATTATTGGCACGGCTTTGTTTTTCTTTTAGTATCAGTATAATATCAATCAATTTCCGGTTTACGTGCTTTCTGAACTTTGTTATAGCCATATTATGCTTGTTTAACGCTAATTCAGTGAATAATTTTTTTCAGATAATTTTTAGATAGCGATTTATTTAAACTATTATAAGTGACTAAATTATAATTTTCAATCGCCATGGTTAAAACTAAGGAACACAGCGAAGACGTCAGGAAGCTTGTTGTAGCATGCCATACCAATGGGGAGGGCTATGATAAGATTTCAAAGAAGCTAAACCTTCCCAAATCCACTGTTAGAGCCATAATAAACAAGTTCAAATCGCAAGGCCACGTTATGAGTTTAGAGGGTAGAGGGAGAAAAAGGATTCTTTCCCCAAGAGATGAACGGAAAATAGTTCGACAAGTAAAACAAAACCCAAGGATCTCTGTTGGGGAGATTGTTGATGAACAGAGCACCTCTGGAGTGAATGTATCTCGACATACAGTTGGTAGAGTTTTGAAGAGAGCTGGTTTAAAAGCATGTCGTCCGAGAAAGACTCCCTTATTGAAGTCTATGCACCTGAAAGCAAGGCTAGCCTTTGCAAAACGTCATATTGATAAAGATGTTGCATTCTGGAAACGTGTTCTATGGACTGACGAAACGAAAATAGAGTTATTTGGCCATAATAAAGTGTCTTATATTTACAGAAAATCTGGCGAAGCTTTCCTGCCTAAGAATACCATACCCACAGTGAAGCACGGTGGAGGCAGTTTGATGTTTTGGGGATCCTTTGCTGCCTCTGGACCAGGCCGACTTGTTAAGGTCACAGGTAGCATAAAAAAGGAAGATTATGTTAAAATATTGGATGAAAACCTGAAAGACTCTGCTAAAGAGCTCTCACTTGGTCGTCGTTGGTGGTTCATGCAAGATAATGACCCAAAGCATTCGGCTAAACTGACTAAGAAATGGCTTGAGGACAATCCTATTAATGTTTTGGAGTGGCCATCACAAAGCCCAGACCTTAATCCAATTGAAAATTTATGGAGAACATTAAAATTGAGGGTAATGCAAAGGAAGCCTAAGAATCTTATTCAATTGGAGGATTATTGTCAGGAAGAGTGGGCTAAAATTACTACTGAAGAGTGCAACAACTTGGTTGTAAACTATGAAAAGCGACTGAGGAAGGTAATCAAGGCCAAAGGCTATACAATTGATTATTAAATAAATCGTGCCAATAATTTTGAACAAGGGTGTTTTGCAATTATGTTTGTTGTTCCTTTGTTATTCATTTTTTCTAAAATCCGATTGCTGCATTGGAAAGGCCAGTTAAAAATACATAATATACTTTGTTATTTTCTTTAATTTAATCCCTTTTTTAGAATTTATTAGACAAAATTTAACTTTTATTTTACCGTGCCAATAAATATGATCATCACTGTATATATATATATATATATATATATATATATATATATATATATATATATGTACATATATACATTCATATATATATATACATACATATATATATATACAAACATGCATATGATGATTGAAACGTCTCGTCAGACGAGAGCCACTCCCTTAGTCACTAAAAGTCCATGTGCCCGAATATGACTTTTTAGCCCTGCCAGCGACTTGCACACCCTCAAGCAGACATGACACTGAAAACGCTCACTGATTTGTATGAGACTAACAGCAGCGGAACCTGTATTATCGTGGGCTTTCATGTGATTAACAAAACCTGCCTTCGACAACAGAGCCCGATCACACACCTTACAGATTCAGAGATCTCCATGGTTGGGCGGCAAGGTTTGGCATTTCCTACATGCTCTCTTAAGCTTCTCTCGGTCTATTTTGGCTGCTTCAGTGTTCTGCACCCCTGTATATCAGTGTCCTCCACTGCTTGCAATCAAACGCTAGGGACTCCCAACTGTCAACAGGAATATGAAAGCTCACCAGACTCTCCTTGATGCTATCACGAAAACGTTTTTTGGGCTTGTGCTGGGGTCTTTTTCCAAGAAAGAGCTCACCATAGAACAATTGTTTTGGGAGACGATAGTCTTCAAACCGGATGAGATGACCCGCCCAACGCAACTGGTTCTTAATAACAATGGTAGCAATACTGGTTGTTTTGGCCTTTTTTAAGACATATGTATCAGGGACAAAGCTATACCACTTTAAACCAAGAATGTGTCTAAGGCAGTGCTGATGGAACCTCTCGAGCAATTCTATATGTGTCCGGTACAAGGTCCAAGTTTCAGATGTGTAGAGTAGGGATGGTACTACACATGCTTGATATACTGAAATTTTAGTTGTCAGAGTCAGATCACCGTCAGACCAGACTCTATCTTGTAGCCTTCCAAAAGCATTAGATGCCTTGCTGATTCTCTGTCTTATTTCTGCATTAAGAGTGCCATCATTTGATAAGGCACTCCCAAGGTAGACAAAAATTTTTACGACTTCAAGGCGCTTTCCACAGACGAAGATATCAGGTTCCACATACAGATCATTGGGAGCGGGAGTGTACATGACTTTAGTTTTCTTAATGCTAACTGTCAGTCCGAAGCAGGTACAAGCATTTGTAAAGAGATCCATCACTAGTTGCATATCTACTGGGGAGTGTGTTACCAGGTCAGCATTATCAGCATACAACAGTTCCCTAACAAGTTCATCACTAACAAGTGTTTTGGCTTGGAATCTTCTGAGGTTGAACACCTTTCCAGTCGTTCGGAATCTAATATAAACACCCATATCACAATCGTGGAAACCATACCAGAGCACAGCAGTCAAATAGAGCGAAAACAATGTTGGTGCAGCTATATCACCCTGCTTCACACCATTATCAATGGGGAATTCTTCCGAAAGCTGACCATTGAAGTTGACGCGACCTTTCATACTATGATGAAGTTGCTTGAACTTGTCTGTAAAAGCAAGTGTACAGACAAATTTTTCCAGCACTTTCCAGAGAGCCTCACGGTTGACTGTGTCAAACGCCTTGGTTAAGTCCACAAACACCTGGCAAAGAGGCATACGCTGTTCAATACATTTTTCCAAGAGCTGTCTAGCAGAAAACACCATATCCACAGTTCCTCGCCCACCTCTAAAACCAGACTGGGATTCCGGAAGGATATTAGAACATACATACTTTTCCAATCGGTTTAGCAAGAGTCGTGCAAATACCTTTCCAACCGCACTCAGCAGCGAGATAGCTCGATAATCTCTATGTCTGGGAACCTTCAATCCAAGAACTTCAACACCTTTTTGGTATATTGTATCTCTTACTGTCTCCCAGTCACAATCTGAGAAATCCACCTGGTTGAAAACAGATTTCAAGGAACTTTGTACGACTGGATCCTTCAATTTGGAAACATCAATACGTTTAGGCACTTTGACACCATTGAAACGGCTTTTTTTGTGAACTGTAATTCTCAGTTTAGCTCTGACCATTAAATGATCAGTACCACAGTCAGCACCACGCATTACTCTAACTTTGCAAAAATTTCCAAAATCACCACGTCTACACAGTATGTAATCAAGCAAATGGCCATGTTTAGATTGGGGATGGAACCAGGTCTCCTTGTGTTTCTGGTGGGAAAAAGTGTTGGTGATAACAAGATTTAGTTCACTGCAGAGATGGAGAAGCAGCATACCATTTGAATTGACTCTACCAATGCCATATGGACCCAATGGAGACCAAGTCTCATTGTCTGATCCAACCCATGCATTGAAGTCACCAAGAACCACCAAACTCTCAGCGCTTGGTAAACCGGTGATAACAGATCTAAGCATATGATAAAAGGACGTAATATCGTCTTCAGGCGAAGTAAGAGTCGGTGCATAGACAGAAAGAACATTCATATAACGACCAGCAGCAAGGGGCATTCTCAATGTCATTGCACGGTCATTTATGGCTACTGGCTGTTCGATCTTGTCAATTAAGGAGTTCTTAACTGCAAAACCAACACCAGCCTTACGCCTCTCCTTTTCAGCTCTACCAGCCCGACTCGCGCTCAACCAGTTGATCCTCACTTGCGAAACGTGTCTCAGAGAGTGCAGCAATGTCTATATTGTATCTTTGCAATTCCTTAGTCAAAATTGCAGTCTTCCGTTCTAGTCTTTTACCATTGTCAATAAGTGTTCTCACATTCCAGCAACAGAGCTGGAGCGGGTGTCGTTTAGCATAATATCTTCTGTTCCTGTTTATATGGACAGCCATCGCCAATAGGACTTTTCTTTCTTTTCTTCTTTTCGAGTGCCACTTCCTCAGACATTTAAAATCCATGAGCCCAAATGCCTGAGGAAGTATCTGTACAAAGATGTTATTCCAGAGATTTAGCTTTGTCCGACAGCTAGTCTCTCTCTCGGTTCAAAATGTTGATATCCAGCAACAAGCAGGAGCAAGATAGCCAGCAACAAATCAGACTGCAGACCAGCTTAATGCGGGTACTGGTCTTCCGCTTTGTTTTTTAGTTCAGAGATTTCCTTCACCATGGCTTTCTGGAGCCCTCTCCACTCCAGATAAAACAAAACCCACGAATGCAACATGTTTTTTTTTGTTGTTGTTTTTGTTATTTCTTTTTTTGTTATTTCTTTTATTTTTAAAATCGAGAGAAGTGTTTAAAAAAAACAAAAAAAAACGGTATGATTCCTCAATGGTTATGACGATAGTGATGATGTTACAATTCAATAAATACACACGATAATAAACATGAAAGGAATCCACAGATGCAAAATGTAAAACAAACCAGTCATGAATCTCGATGTTTTTTCAAACATGCATATACACACATATATACAAACATACATATACACACACACACATATATATATATATATATATATATACATACATATATCCATAGACATATATATATATATACATCCATCCGTAGACACACACACACACATATATATACGTATATATATATATATACCTACACATATACGTATATATATACCTACACATATATACATATATATACATATAAATGCATATACCTATATATACATATACATATATACACATCTATATATATACGTATATATACAGACATATATATATATATATATATACATATATATATACATACATATATATATACACACACATATATATACATATATATATACATACATATATATATATACACACACACATATATACACACACACATATATATATACACACATATATATACATATATATATATACATACATATATATACATATATATGATGATGATGATTGCAACGTCTTGTCAGACGAGTGCCACTCCCTCAGACATTTAAAATCCATGAGCCCAAATACCTGAGGGAGTATCTATACAAAGATGATGTTACAGAGTCTTAGCTTTGTACGACAGCTAAGTCTCTCTCTCAGTTCAAAATGTTGAGATCCAGCAACAAGCAAGAGCAAGATAGCCAGCAACAAATTAAACTGCAGACCAGCTTAATGTCAGGTCATGTCATATGCTACTGGTACCATGTAACCCAGTACTACCTACCTCATGGTCGGGTCACCGGCGACTAAACTGGTTCCCCCACCAGACTTGTTTGGTGAGAAGGGCGGCTAGTCTCCCTGAAGGATTAAAAACAAGACCTTCCAAAGGGCGAATGAACTCTTTTTCTGGGTCAACGGCCAACTAGCACCGTGTATATTTGTGTGTGTGTATATGTGTATTGGGGTGGAGAGGGCTCCCGTAAGCCGTGGTGAAGGCAACCTTTCTAGGAGAAGCAAATCTCTGATTTAAAAAACCATAAAGCAGAAGACCATACATATATATATACATATGCATACATACATATATTTACATATATATATATATATATATATATATATATATATATATATACATATGCATACATAAATATATTTACAAATATATATATACATACATATATTTACACATATATATACATACATATATACATACACATAGATATATATGCATACATATGTGTACATATATATACATATCACATATATAAACATATATATATGCATATATATATGGACATAAACGCATATATATATCAACATATATATAACCATATATGTATATATAAACACATATATGTGTGTATATATATATATATATATATACATATCTACACATACACAGCCAAACATATATATATATATATATATAAAGTGAAAATGTCTGTGTGTTTGTCAGTCTGTGTACATTTCCCTATCTAAAAAGTCTATCACTTTTCTGTCTAACGACTCGAAATTTTACATAAGGGGCATTGAGATTTGGGAAAATCTTTTCAATCGGGTTTTGGCCAGAAATTTATCTGTTAAGAGGTTGAAGTCCAACAATTTGACCTTTACAAACTCTACCTAATTTTCGATCTAAACACTTGAAATTTTAAATATAGGTTTCTTTGACATGGATCTAAATTTATAATTTGATTTGAGCCTAAAACAATAAATGCTAAGGAGTCATCATTTGGTTCTAAATTTTCTTTTAAATTGACCTCTGCAGTCTCTATAAAAGTACGCAGCCGATTTTTGGGCTAAATATTTTTTTTTTTTTTTTTTTTTTTATTCAATTTTCACCCCAAACAAGGCACAGTGCCACTTTGAAGCAGGGGGCTACTATTAGGGAATTAATTAGCGGGGTCATTATGAAGGGAGAAGAGTAGAAAGATGTTTGTTAACATTACACTTGAACTTCTGCATATCATTGCAGTTGGGAAAGCAGAATCCCGGAAGGGAGTTCCAAAGACCCGCAGTTCTGGGGAAGAAACTATTGGAGTAAAAGGCTTTCTTGCACCTAGGGATCTCCACTGTAAAGGGATGAGACTTAGTAGCTTGTCGGGTTTGTCGGGGGTAGTTACGTCGGGGAGGTACAAGTGTTTGCAGTTCGTCAGAGCATTCACCATTAAAGTATTTGTAGAACAGGCAGAGGGATGCAACATCTCGTCGATGGGACAGAGGTTGAAGCCCAGATGACAGTTCAGGACCTATCAGGTTTGCGACTCTTTTTTGAACCCTGTCCAGGAGCGAGAGACAAGCAGCAGATGCACCAGCCCAGATGTGACAACAGTACTCCATACATGGGCGAATGGTTGCCTTATAGAGGTATAGGATACTGGCAGGCGTAAGTAGTTTTCTAGCACGGTAGAGGGAGCCAACCTTCCTTGCAGCAGCCTTGGCAATGCTCTCAATGTATCTATTCCAGTTCATATTCCCTGTAAACGTTAGGCCGAGGAGTTTAAAAGAAGTACTTTCAGGCAATGTGTTCTTGGCCATTGCTATTGGTGGTAGAGAAGGTTTCTTGTAGTTATTGAAGGAAACAAGCTTAGTCTTAGCAGCATTGAATGAGACCAACCATTTTTGTCCCCATTCCACTACGGATTGGAGGTCATCCTCTAGTGTTTCTGCCATTTTCTTGGATATGTGTTCATTTGTTTTCCCCTCATATCTGTTAGTGGTGTCATCGGCAAATATACCCATCTCCGAAACAATATTATCAGGGAGGTCGTTTATGAATATCAGGAACAATAGAGGTCCAAGGATAGACCCCTGAGGCACTCCCGCATTTATGTCATATTGTTTGGATGTACGTCCGTCGAGGACAACTTTGATTTTTCTATTACTTAAGAAGGATTTAATTACGTTATGAATTCTTCCAGTGATTCCATATGATCTAATTTTCCTTAGAAAACCATCGTGCCATACCCTGTCAAAAGCCTTAGATATATCAAGGGCCACCGCTCTACCCTCCCCTGTTTTATCCAATGAACGGTATATACGTTCAGAAACTACAGTTAAGATATCTGCTGTTGAACGGGCTTGCCTGAATCCATATTGTTTGTCAGTCAAGAGTTTAGCAGCTGTTAGGTGCTGGACTAGGGCTTTATTAACTAAGGACTCAAATATTTTGGCGAAAAGCGGGAGGAGGCTAATGGGGCGATAATTTAGTGGGTCAGTTCTTTCACCAGAATTCTTGAAGACTGGTACCACAGAGGCGGTTTTCCAGCAGTCGGGAAAACAAGATTGAAATTTTACATAAAGTATAATCATTCATGGTCAAGCTTTTTAATCGGTTTTTGGCTGAAACGTTGGCTTCCAAGAGTTCAAAGTCAAAAAGGTTTTATCTTTGCGATCTCTAACAAACTAGTAAGCCAATTTTGGGTCTAAACATTTGAAACGTTACATGGAGGGTATTCAGACATGCAGCAAGCTTTTTAATCAGTTTTTGAGTGAAAATTTGGCTGGCAGGATAACAAAGTTAACCTTGCAGACTCTACCAAACTCCTCCGCCAATTTTGGGCCTAAATACTTGAAATTTTAGATGTACGGTACTTGGACATGGGTCAAACATTTTAATTAAATTTAAGTCCAAAACATTAAATATTAAGGGGTCAAAATTGGGGTCAAAGTTAAGACAAAATTTGATGTCTTCGGTCTCTACCAATTTTTCTCTATGGAAGCCCAATATATAGAAAGGAACTACCGTACATATCGGCACTTTTTAATATATACATATGCACATAAAGTTATGAACAGTACATAGGGCCCAAGCAAAGCCGGGCTGAACCACTAGTATACATATATATATATATATATATATATATATATATATATATATATATATGTGTGTGTGTGTGTATATAAATATATGTATACATGTATGCATATATGTGTATATACACATATATGCATACATGTATACAGATATACATATATATACATATGTACATGTATAGATATGCATATATATATACATACAAACGTATATATGTACACTCGTGAGCAAAAAAAAAAAAAATGGGCCAAACAAATTTTATACATTTTATTGCACTAAAAGCTATATTGAAAAGAATAATTGAACAAGGAAACTTAAACGAGACTAATTAATACAACAGAACAAGACATTTACTTTAAAAAATTCTTAGGATTGGATTTCTTTAAAAGATCAATCATTTTAGACATGCTCTCAACCAAAGTAGAACACTGTGAAGAGGAGATGCTATTCCATTCACTTTGCACAGCCTCCTACGGTGTGTCATTGTTCTCAAAAGTGCCAATGCACGAGATATTATGGGCCAAATATTCTCGCTTGGGTTTAAATCGGGGCTTTGACCTGACTAAAATATCACATCAATTGAATTATCAGAAAACCATTTTTTGTGACTTCAGCAGTGTGTGCAGGGGCAGTATCATGTTGAAAAATAATGTTCTGGGATATTCCTAGTTTCTGGATTCTTAGTAACATTCCTGTTTCTAACATCCGAATGTATTCCTTTACATTGATTGACTTCTCACATCTAATAAGTTCCCCAACTCCTGCTGCAGTAAAAGTTTTTCATACCATGATCCTTCCATTCCCGTGTTTAACTGTCGTTTTTATGCAACTTGGCGAGAATCATGTTCCAGTTCTTCGATTGCACCGTTCAGGAGAGCATCACTAACAAGACAAAATCTTGGTTCTATCTAACCGGAAAACATTCCTGAACCAGTCTGTATCTTTCTTACCATAATACGAGAAAAATCTCTTTCTATCATTGATGTTCTTCTTAGATAAAAATGGCTTCATTTATTAGGTTTTTTTTTTTTGTTTGTTTATTTTTTCGTTTGTGTGTTTTGTTTTTTTCGAACAAATAAATAATTTTAAATATTTTTTGAATTGTCAAGATTCATTTTCTCCAGGAATATCGGTTTACCAAGTTTCTGGAAGTAATAAATGATAATTTTAGTTTAAGGGAGTAATAAATGTTAATTTTGGTAAATTTATTTAGTTTAATTTATCGTTTCCGGAATTAATAAATGTAAATTTTGGTAAATTTATTCTTTCCCTCCCTTTCCGGAAGCAATCGTTCGGCCATATAATGATGTCTCCTCTAGATTTGGATAGTAAGTGCGTGAAAAAAAATGGTGTCTCCAATTTCGGCAATAAAGTGTAAAAGCACCGAATCTGCTAACCGAGTGACAAATCTGATTTTATTTATTGATTTTTATTGAAAAAAAGAAAGAAAAGAATAGAACCTCTAGATGTATCAGAAATTTGGAGGAATTTTTGAAACCCCTAACAGAAAACTGCGAATAAAATATAAAAAAAACTCGTAATTGTAAAGTGAGTTGTTTATTTTCTATATGGAATATACTTTCAAAATAAACTATTAAAGTTGTTTAAAAAATAATAGAAATATTACTTTTTATTTTTTAAAAAACAGTGTTTACAAAATGTTTACAAAATGCTGGCGTGCCTTCATGCAGCCATTTTTTTATGTAATAAAATTAATAGAATTTTACGAGTTAAATATTTTTCAATCTTTAAACTTTAAAAGTCTATCAAAACTTTTCTATGGTTTCAATTTTTACGATATTTTCAGGGTCAATGTGAAATTTTATGCTCTTTCCAATAAACCAAATATAATATTTTAGGCAAACGTTTTTTTTTTTCAAATTCACACCCCCATTTTGAAATGTTTATTAAAATTTTAATGAATTTATGTGTCAAAGTTTTATATATCACAAATTGAAGATAAAAGATCAATAAAGAAAATATTCCAATTTAGAACAAAAAAAAGAATAGTTTTTTGGAAATTTACCTGTAAAGTCCAAAGTGTAAAACCTTTTTTTTTTTTTTTTAAAAACATGTTGACTTTTTTTTAAATGAAAGCTCATGTTATGCTTACATCGTCAAGTAAATACCAGACGCTTATGGCAAATTTTTCTATCTCATTGAATGTTTTCTTTTTTTTAGATATTAAAAAAAAAAAATTAGTCGATGAAGAAGTATTAAAATATATCAATCAAAAACTCGTGTATTTCATTAAAAGAATTTTTTAAAAATCGATGAAGCGGATTTTTTGTTCTAGGAGAAAAACTTATAAGTGAATGTGCGTTTCTTTTTTAACTGCAGAGGATGAAAAATACTAATTTTGGTTAACACACGCAATAAAAAGAGACATTATGTATGCCCTTGGACGAAACCATACTTCATAAATTTCATTTTAGCAGCAGCAGCTATTTAATGCTTTGCGCAAAACACGTTACAAAAATGCGATTTTCTAGGACCCTCGCTTTAAAAAATCCTTTTATTTAAAAACTACATGGAATTTAAAATATAAATACGGATAAATTCTTAACAATGATGAATGGAACTACCCATTTAATAATATATTTTTTAGGTAAGTGATGTTTTGGCATTTATATATATACATATACTAGCAATCGGTGCCCGGCGTTGCCCAGGTGTTTTGAGGTTAATGCTGAGAAAAAAAAAAAGGTCAATTTTTTAAAACTTTTACCCCTATTATGACATCTTAACATTTATTGTTTAGGGATCAAGTAAAGTTAATAAGTTAGATCCATGTCCAAGGAATCTATATCTAAAATATCACGTGTTTACTGTTTAGACCCAAAATTGTAGAAGGAGTTTGGTAGAGTTCTCAAAGGTCAAATCGTTGAATATTGACCACTTAATCGCCAAATTTCTGTCGAAAACCTATCACATCGATTTTCCCAAATCTCAGTACCCTGTATATCAAATTTCGAATCTCTAGGCTTAAAATTGACAGAGTTTTAGCGTAGGGAAATGCACACAGACACACAGACACACACAGACACTTTATATATATATATATATATATATATATATATATATATATATATAAACATGTGTGTGGCATCCGTCAGTCGAAACGACTATGGATCAGCAGCGCCGTATTAAGATGTTGTTATAAACATAAACATCATATATATAAGGATAATAGTACGCCATATATATAACAAAAGACCATTATTTACTCAAGTGAAAGGAAAACCCGGGGGAACTTTACCCAAAAATAAATCTATATTTTTTTTGTGTGTAATGATAGTCTTATAAGCGAGTAATTAATAATTCAGCCATCTTGAGTTCAAGTAGGGGGAGTTCCCTTTTTTTTTATAGCGAGGCCAAATTTCGCGAATTTGGCCTTTTTTTTAAAGCAGTTTGGCCTTCAAAATTTCTGTTTGGCCTTTTTCTTCACCGATGAAATCTGGAGACGCAACGGGAATTTTCGGCAAAAAAATGTTGTTACTATGCACATCTATGTAATGAAATACAATTTGTGGCAAAATTTCAGGAAAAACTAATGGATGGTTATCTCGCAATAGTCCGGACAATTCGCTAAATTATCTCGTCAAAACCTTAAATCTCGAATTTTTGTGCATTTTTTTTGGGGGGGGGGCTAATTTGGCATAATAGTGTCCATTTAATAGTATTATCTTGAAAAAATAAAAAATTAAGGAAAATTACCAAAAAAAACAAACAAGAACAATAAAAGTTTGCCGTATTTTTAAAAGTTTTATTGCGTTGTTTTTATTTGCTTTTTTTATTTCATCGGTGAAGAAAATGGCCAAACAGAAATTTTGAAGGCCAAACTGCTTTAAAAAAAGGCCAAATTCGCGAAATTTGGCCTCGCTATAAAAAAAAAAAAAAAGGAAATCCCCCTACTTGAACTTTCTGTTTAATTTCGCTTGTAGCGTTGATTTTTTTCTTTTTTCGCTATAAAAAAATAACTACTTGATGAAATTACGTGATTTTTTCTGTAGGAAAACTTTATCCCATGACGAGTACGTACAATATATTTTTTTAAAAAATATTTCCATTTCTTAATGTCAATGGAAAACTGCACAAGTACCCAAACCCGAAATGTAAAGACCACGAGTGGACGCACGTTTTTTTTTTTTTTTTTAGTTTAGTTTCATAATGGCGGCCGTGATGTTGGAGGTTCGATTGTTAGATTGTAAGTTAGTTTCGTATTTTTGTAATTTGTAAATCGCAAGTTAGGAAAAAATTAAACCCTTCCAAGATGGACAATAAATAAAGCCATAATATTTTATGGTAAAGTTAAGAGCCTACGAACCATAGTTTTTTAGGAGATGTGATTATTGGATTAACCAATCAGAAATCGTCTGGGGCACACACATCTCTGTTTTTATAGATATATATAGATAGATATATAGATATATAGATATAGATATAGATTTATAAGCAAGTCAAAATATGTTGGTTTTCTTTATATTTTTTTAAAAGAAAACCGCTTTAAAGAAACAAATATTGCATAATTTGCTATTAAACCTGTTATTTTTTTAAATTTTGGTCTTTGCTCCTTTAATTGAAAAAAATTAGGGTTCGAATTATATTTTCAAGTAGTTATAAGCTTAAAAAATAGTAAGTTGAATTATTAAGGTTCTGATCATCATTTTTAATGGCCACTTTCTGATACACCTCTCCCAAACATACTGGCAATAATTTGGTTTCGTCCTTCCTTTCAGTGTTTCCAATAAGGGGAATTGATTTACTAGGATTTGTATTAGAAGCTGGGCACTTATTAAAATTATTTAATTGTTGAATTTTTTGCATTTTGGTTAAATTTGTTAGTTTGCTAACGCTAGAAGCCCACACAAAAAATTGAAGAAAAGACAAAATTAAAAAGAATGGTACTCATGCAGAATTTAACCCCCCCCCTCCCCGCACCGGATTCCAATTAGTTTAAGGTTCGACCGGCAATCACCGGATTCAGCTGGGCATTGTTCAAATGTTGAAACACTAAACCAACATTTTATTTATTTTTTTGCAGAATTAATTAATGATGGGAGTATTTTTTCCGTTTATTTTCTTAACATCTATTGACAAAACAAAATTGTACATTCTCTTGAAAAAAAAATCAAACTTTTCTCTACTTTCACCTAACTATTTACAGTGTTCATATAAAGCATTCATTTTTTCTTTTTATAATAAAAATTCTGTTTTTAAAAAGAAATGTTTACTGCCAGCTTTCTTTTAAAAAAAGTGCAAGTTTTCCGGAACAAAAAAAATCTTTCACCTAACAATTTATGGTAAAAAAATTCACCTTTTCTTGGGGAGAATAAACAACTTTTATTGATAAAAAAAATTGCAAAAATTGCAAAAATAAATAAACAATACAAAATGCAATTTTTTATGAGGAATGTGTTCCATTTTAACAAACTGAGCAACAGCAACGCGTGGCCGGATACAGCTAGTATATATATATATATATATATATATATATATATATATATATATATATATATATATATATACAGGAATGCTTATATAAATACACACACATATATACATATATGCATATATAAATATACACACATATATGCATATATAAATATACACATATATATGCATATATAAATATACACATATATATACATGATGATTGCAACGTCTTGTCAGACGAGTGCCACTCCCTCAGACATTTAAAATCCATGAGCCCAAATGTCTGAGGGAGTATCTTATACAAAGATGATGTTACAGAGTCTTAGCTTTGTACGACAGCTAAGTCTCTCTCTCGGTTCAAAATGTTGAGATCCAGCAACAAGCAAGAGCAAGATAGCCAGCAACAAATTAAATTGCAGACCAGCTTAATGCGGGTACTGGTCTTCCGCTTTATGGTGTTTTAAATCAGAGATTTGCTTCTCCTTCACCACAGCTAATGGGAGCCCTCTTCACCCCCAACACACACATTCATACACACAAATACACACGGTGCTAGTTGGCCGTTGACCCTGAAAAAGGGTTCATTCGCCCTTTGGAAGGTCTTGTTTTTCATCCTTCAGGGAGACTAGCCACCCTCCTCACCAAACAAGTCTGGTGGGGGAATCAGTTTAGTCGCCGGTGATCCAACCATGAGGCAGGTAGTACTGGGTTACATGGTACCAGTAGCATATGAAATGACCTGACACTAATACATAAGCATACACACATATATACATACATATATATGATGATTGCAACGTCTTGTCAGACGAGTGCCACTCCCTCAGACATTTAAAATCCATAAGCCCAAATGTCTGAGGGAGTATCTTATACAAAGATGATGTTACAGAGTCTTAGCTTTGTAAGACAGCTAAGTCTCTCTCTCGGTTCAAAATGTTTAGATCCAGCAACGAGCAAGAGCAAGATAGCCAGCAACAAATTGAACTGCAGACCAGCTTAATATACATATATATACACATACGTATACACACATATATGCATACATATATATACATATCTTACGCATACATACATATACACATATATATATATATACATATATATACACATACATACATACATATATATACACAAACATACATATATATATATACACATAAATATATACATGCATATTGTTACGGGCATATTGTTTGGGAGCTGGGGTATTAGAAATGGGGTACTTAACTATTGACACAATATATTGCATGGCCAGCGTAACTTTTCTTCTTTCATGCTTTTTTTTTCTTATTACTTTTAAAAGGCCATGAACGCAGATATATTTCCTTCTACAGTCCCTTTCAAATTTGTCAACGTTGTCTCGTCGACCCAAAACTTTTACATCATTCCATGCGGGCATCATTTCCGCCCTAATTTATTTTTTTTATTTTTTTTTTGCCAGTTGAATGTTAAGTTTCTTTTCATGGGGGTTTGAGTTGGACAGCAAAAGAAGGTCCTTCATTTTATCCTCGGAACAGTACAGAGATGATTCCTCCGTCATATCTGGTTACTGGTTCTTCCATTGCTTTTTGGCATAGCGGCGAAAGGGATTTTTCCACCTGCTTTCCTCATGGTTTCGGCCCAAAAAGACCGGGCTTTTGCATTTCTCCCACTTTGAGATCTTTCTCCTCTCCCTCCCTTCTTTTCTCATTGCTACTACTACTTCCTGTTACCTCGGGTTTTACACAGTGAGAGAGAGGGGTGATAGAGTTCTTGTTGCTAGCGCTGTTGTGTGTGAGGAAAGGGGTGCATGCTTGGTAGGGGTCTATGTTTGATTTGGAGAAGGAGGAAGGGGGGTTGCTTCTCACAGATATTTATTCATTTATTACTCTTTTCTGTCGTTTCTTTTCCTCTCTGCACCTATATTTATACAATAATCCTGAATAAATCTCTCTACCACATAAGCGAGTGAGTTTATGAGTTCTTATTCTATCTTTGTTGGTAAGGACATATTTGACCGCTAATTTGGCCATGTCAAGTACCTTTTCTACTTTTTTCTCGGCCAGGTGTAGCCTCATATCCTCGGGAACACAATTTTGAAACTCCTCTATTAACAAGAGTTTCCTCAACTTGTCATAATTTCCCTCCACGTTTTTAGAACTACACCATGGGTCGAAATATCTCTCCTATTGTCTAGCAAACTCCATATAGGTCCAGCCTTCGTGTTTCCTTAGGCCCCTAAACTTTTGCTGGTAAGCTCGTGGAACTAATTCATATGTTTTTAGGATAGCTGCCTTAACTGTTTCATAGACTGCACAATCCTCTGCGGGGAGCGCCGCGTACATTTTCTGTGCTCTGCCGCTCAATGCGGTTTGAAGTAGCATCGTCCAGTATTCTTTCAGCCAGCCCATGTTAAGAGCTGTCCTCTCGAAATGGGCAAAGTAGTCGTCCACTTCTTGTTCTACAAATTTTGGGATAAGTCTAACTTGTTTGGTCACATCGAACCTATTTTGCTTATCCTCGTTTGTTTGACGTGCTATGCTAAGTTCGCTCATCCTAGTCTCTTGTTCAATTCTGGCCTTTTCTATTTCGATTCTAGCTAATATTATAATATGGCCTTTTTGATTTCTACTTCGGCTGATATCATAATTGCTATTTCTGCTGGCAATTCTTCCAGTGTTTCCTTTCCGAACACCTCATTATCTACCACATGTTTGGTGATAATTCTAATTAATGTAACTTATCTCATAGATCCTTTTACTTCTAAGTCTAACCGTTTCCCAACTTCTATCAATTCGTCCTTCTTTAATTTACTAAGGCTATCTGGGGATAGATTCCTTATAAAGCTTTCTATACTCACCATCTTGCCTTACAAATTGTTCAGTTATTTAATGTAGGAGTTAACAAAATTAGCTGGCAAGCACCCAAATATGTTACGGCCTAAGAGAAGCTAAGTCGGGGTGATCCCCCTGGTTAGAATCTTTGACTCTAAAATGGCGCTTCAGCCTTACGTTTTCGTAACACAGATTAAAAAGAAATTAAAAAGAGTTAAAACGTGTCGGGTGCAGATTCGCGCCCTAGAATGACACGTTGTCTGAGATTCATGAATAACTCATTTAACCTTGAATAATTCCACCGTAAAGCAAGAATGACAACACATGGATAAAATATCATAAGAGCTTTATTAAACATGTAAATGAAATTTAATGTAACATCTCAATGGGTTGGGGTGAGGTCGAGCAAATGAGAAATTAAGCAAAAAAAAATAATGAAATCAAACAAAAGAAAAAAGGGATAAAAGAAATGCCATGAATGTCTTTCTGGATTAGCAGTCCAAAAAAAATATATAAACATGGAGGAGGAGGGGTTGGATTTGAGATCTGGGATATTAGAAATGGGGTACTTAACTGTCGACAGAATATATCGCATGGCCAGCGTAGCTTTTTTTCTTTCACGCTTTTTTCTTTGTTGCTTTTTCTTTATTATTATTTTTAAAAGTCCATGAACGCAGATATATTTCCTTCTACAGTCCCTTTCAAATTCGTCGACGAGACAACGTCGACGTGAAACATGTACGTGCTGTGCGCCATTTTACATCATTCCATGCGGGCATCATTTCCACCCCGATTTATTTTTTTTTTTCATGGGGGTTTCTTTTCATGGGGGTTTGAATAAGACAGCAAAAGAAGGTCCTTCATTTTATCCTCGGAGCAGTACAGAGATGATTCGTCCGTCATATCTGGTCACTGGTTCTTCCATTGCTTTTTGACATAACGGCGCAAGGGATTTTTCCGTCCGCTCTTCTTGTGGTCTCGGTCCAAAAAAACTGGGTTTTTTTCATTTCTCCCACTTCGAGATTTTTCTCCTCTCCCTCCCTTCTTTTCTCATTGCTACTACTACTTCCAGTAACCTCAGGTTTTACACAATGAGAGAAAGAGGGGTGATAGAGTTCTCGTTGCTAGCGCTGTTGCGTGTGAGGGAAGGCGTGCATGCTTGGTAGGGGTTTACATTTTATTTGGAGAAAAAGGAATCTGCTCACAGATATTTATTCATTTATTACTCTTTTCTTTTGTTTCTTTTCCTCTCACCACCTATATCATTATCTTATATATATACATCTATATATATATATACATATATATACATGTACATATATTTATACATATATATATACATACATATACATATATACATGCATACATATGTATAGAGTTATATACATACAAAGATATACATATATGTATATAAATATATATACACATATATATACATATACATATATATAATACATATGTAACTATATATATACATATACAACAATATACATCTATATACATGTATATGTGTACATATACATATATATACATATGTATATACATGCATATGTGTACATATACATATATATACATATGTATATACATGCATATATGTGCATATACATATATATACATACATATACAGATATATATACATGCATATATGTACATATAAAAAAAAAAAAGAGGCTTCCTTCAGTCTTGACAGACCATGGATACCCATGGTAAGGGTGCCTGCGCGTAAAATTTTTGTGGCAAGAGTTGCGCAATCTCCAACCACACTTCTTCTGAATCGACATTGTTGAATACCAGTGGCAAGTGGAGGTTCAGGACGACTGGAAACAATGCCGAGATAAGCGGAAAGCACATACAGTGCCTAGAATTCCCAAATGGTCACCCATCAAGTATTAGCCAGGCTCAACGTTGCTTAACTTTGATGATCTGTCGAGAACCGGTGTGTCAACGTGATTATGCTGTACATATACATATATATATATACATGTATATATATATATATATATACATATAGTAGTCAGTTATAAAAATATACATGGCAATTAAGCTACACGCATTTCATTCACGCTAGGATTCGTCAGACGAGTTGTAGTTGTCTCGCATTTTTACATATGCACATTCTATTGAGTTTTTAGTTAGTCAATCAAATTCCTAGTTTCCACCGCTCCTTTCCTAATTAGCCAATGGGCAGGTACTTACAGGACAAAGGCCCAGTTGACCTTGGGTTCATACATATATATATATATACATATTTATATACGTATATATACATATACACATTTACATATATATACATACATTTACATATGTATATTTATATATACATATACATATACATATGTATATATATATGCATATATATATGCATATATATATGCATATAAATATATATATATACATATAAATATATATATACATATAAATATATATATATATACATACATATAAATATATATATATACATATAAATATATATATATATACATATAAATATATGTATATATACATACATATAAATATATATATACATATACATACATATAAATATATATATATACATACATATAAATATATATATACATACATATAAATATATATATACATACATATAAATATATATATATACGTACGTATAAATATATATATACATATACATTTATAAATATATATATATATACATATAAATATATATATACATATATATATATATATACATATAAATATATATACATATATATATACATATTATGGCTATGTAAAGACCAAATTTAAACTTGTTCGAAAACATTTTAGATTGTGAAATTAAAAAATAAACATGAATACGTCAGCTGACCGGTTTCGAAGCTCGCTCAACAGAGCTAAAATCAAGCTTAATTACATTTTAAAAAGAAAAGCGGGGGGACAATGAATCGGAGATGAAAAAGTAGGGAGGAATATATGTATAAAAAAAAGGGGGGGGGTAATTATTAAATAGAAACTAGATTAAGCCCTAAGAGATTCTCTTTTTGTTTGCAAAGAGAAGGTATCAGAGTCTTAATATATCTAGTTTCTAGAATTTTGAGATGATAAAGAGAGTGCAACTTGCTAAGGATGGGAAAAAAGTCCGCACTAAAATTCGAAGCGCAAATACGATTATTTATAAGGTGCTCTCCTATAGATGAGCCATGGGTATTGTTCAAAATGTCCGAAGTTAGGTAGTTTCCATTTCGAATTTAGGATGGAATATGTTGTTTTATGCTATTATCTAATCTTTGAGACGTTCACCCGACGTAGCGCACACCGCAGCTACATTTAAATAAATAAATAATAGAATGTTTTCGAACAAGTTTAAATTTGGTCTTTACATAGCCATAATAAAATTTTGTACCCGGCAAAAAATATTTAAATATCTTAAGACTAGACACTTGAATTAATCAATGGATTAAATTCATTGTTAGAAATTAGGAGTAACATAAGAACTATGCAGACTAACCAGTCCTTTTTATATATGTGCCAGAGCAATAAAGTCTGTCCCTCTTTTATTTTGTTTAAAATAAAAAGAGCTAATTTACATCCTGGACAAAAGATTGAAGATGCATTTATCTCCAATTTTTTGTCTAAACTTTCTTGCGATCTGACGTACTTGAGAAGGAAGTACTCTGAATTATTGAGAAATTGTGTAGGCAGTTTATCCTTGTTTGATAAAATACGATTTATTCGTTATGTTGCAAGAATACACGAAAGGTTGAAGTCAAAACACCAGAATAAATTGCAACATTTAATATTTAAAAAATTTGGTTGCTCGACTTGCCCGGATATTTCTAGAAATGTCCTTAATATCTCTTCCTCGCAATTGTTCCAACTCGAATTGAATATACTTTCACATGGGTTGGACTTCTGCATTCCCCCTTCTAACCCCAAACGTGAAGAAATTTATTCTGAATTCGAAGTCTTTTTTGCTCAATTAGCAAGACTATCTCCTGTTTCCGACAGTAAGGTTAGTGACCTTAAGGCGAAATTGAATGATATTGCTCATTCATATGCAGGTACACCAGTCTCATTTAGTGAATCCAAATGGCGAAATGAACATTTCCGTGTTATCAAAACACTACGCTAGAATAAATCTCTTACTATCACTAAACCGGGCAAAGGTTCTGGTGTTGTTATACTTGACCACCAGGATTATATCAATAAAATGATGACAATTCTCAATGACACCTCTAAATTTGAACAGCTAGGTCCGGTAGAGACACATGACTCTACTGTATCTATTGAATCTAAATTCCAAAGATGTCTGGTTAAATGGGTGGAGAGTGGAGCTCTTTCTTCCTCCATTTCTGATTTAATCAGACCGACTGGTTCATTACATCCCCGTCTCTATGGTTTACCTAAAACTCATAAGAGTGGGGTACCTTTAAGACCTATAATATCCATGATAGGTTCCGCCCAACATAAAATAGCCAAATAGCTTACTAATATTTTAGAACCAGTTTTGGAAGAGTTATAGGTCTTTCTGCATTAAAGATTCTTTTTCTTTTGCTAAATTTATGCAGAATTATACTCAGACTGACAAATTTACGTGTTCTTTTGATATTGAAAGCCTATTTACCTGCGTTCCACTCTCAGAGACTATTGATATATGTGCCGATGCCCTTTATCGCAGTCAGCTCCCAACTCCCCCTATTCCTGAGAATATTTTTGTGGAACTTATGGAATTCGCCACCATGTCGGTCGAATTCAGTTTTAATAACATTATGTACAGGCAGATAGATGGTGTTTCGATGGGTTCTCTCCTGGGACCAGCTCTGGCAAATATTTTCGTAGGTTTCCACGAAAAGAGTCTTTTATCTGGCTTTCAAAAACCAGATATTTATTTTCTTTATGTTGACGACACTTTTTGTCTGTTCAACAATGAAACGGAAGCAGATACCTTTTTTGCACCCGTTAATAATATTCACCCAGTTCTAAAATTTACTATAGAAAAGGAAAGTAATTCTTCCCTTCCTTTTCTAGATGTACTGGTGTGTAAAACACCTTCCGTTTTCTTGACTTCCATCTACCGTAAACCTACATTTACTGGTCTTTACACACGTTGGGACTCTTTTTGCCCCACTAAACAAAAATATAATCTTATCAACACTCTTATCCATAGAGCTTGTATGATATGTTCAGAGAACAAATTAAATAATGAAGTCAAATTTATTACCAAGACTCTTTGCAAAGTATTCTTATGTACATCTATATAAAAAACACTGGTAAACGTTTTTTTTTTTAATTTTTAAATTTTTTATTTTATTTTATTATTTATTTGTGGACAAGGCGCGTACGCAGACCCCACAATTTTAATGAATCATCATTATGCCAGATCAAACATACCCATTCCTGTGCCTCGATACATCTTCTATCATTATATGTGATCAGTTTTCTATGATAGTCAACCATATAGGAGCCTATTCGTGACCAGACACACACACAGACGCTCAGCTTTATATTATAAGATATATATATATATATGTATATATATATATATATATATATATATATATATATATATATATACACGTACTAGCATGGGTACCCGGCGTTGCTCGGGTGTTTGGAGTTGTATGCTGAGCAAAAATAACAAAAAAAAAAAAAAAAAACGGTCAATTTTCTAAATTTGACCACTTAAGATTTTTTTCTTTTAGACTCAAATCAAGTTATTAAGTTAAGCAAAAACTCTGTCAATTTTTAGTCTACAGACTCGAAATTTAATATACAGGGTACTAAGATTTGGGAAAATCGATGGGATCGGTTTTCGGCCAGAAATTTGGCGATTAAAGGGGTCAAAGTTCAACGATTTAACCTTTGAGAACTCTACCAAACTCCTCCGACAATTTTGAATCTAAACACTTGAAATTTTAGATATAGGTTCCTTGGACATGGATCTAACTTGAGCCCAAAACAATAAATGTTAAGGGGTCATAATAAGAGTCAAACTTTAAAAAATTGCCCTTTTTATTTTTTGCTCAACATATACCTCCAAACACTCGGGCAACGTCGGGGTGGAATGCTCGTGTATATATAAATATATATATACATATTTACATGATACATATATAAATATACATATATATGTTATACATATATACATATATATAATACATATATACATATATATACATACATACATATACATAGATAGATATACATCAACATATATACATATTAATGTTACAAGGAAAGGCTGTCCCCTTTCCATGTAAATAAGAAGAATATTAAATAAGTGAAAATGAGATTAGGATAAGCTGTATGAATGTCTTCTCTCCCTCATCATCACTATCCTTATATCCGTTATATGTATTGTCCCAATATGAATCCCCCGTAATATCACTTTAATAGGAGTCCCCTGCTTCACAACATCTATCGATTTGATGCTCATTTCCACTGCACCCATAAAAAGGTGTGGAAAAAAATTGAATCTCGCGTATACAATGGATACAAAAAAAAAGGTTAGCTAGACGAAATTAACAAATACACAATGAAAAATAAAAGTAAACCATACACTCTCACACAAAAAAAAAAATGTCGATACGCCGCAAAATGAAATGAGAACAGTCGTAGAAACGGAAAAAAGTGTAACGTGCATCCAGGAGATAAGCGCCCGCGTGTTTGCGTGTTGTGTGGGTACGTGGGAGAGACGGATGAGGGGAAAAGACTTACCTCGAGACCAGCTCAGCGTTACCGACCAAAAATAGAAAAGAAAGACCAAGATGGCGGCCGCCGTCTTTTGTAAAGTATGATGTCTCGCAAAGTCACACGAATTCTCGCAATATGCAAATTTAGCCGGCCTAGAACGACGATAAAAGCGGGTGATGAGAAAGACGTGGGGAGAGCGACGATTGAGTTGGCCGGGGAATCGTGTGGCTGTTGCTTCTCGTGCCGTGTGAGGATATTTTACCGTTGTTGGATTCCGTGCAGAACCGGTGTATAATGATTATTGAATTGCTGCAACATTTATAACATCTTTTCCTGAACTTACCATGTTAAAGAGAGAGTCGGGCGCCATCTTGAATTTTTCCTTACACATTTTTGTTACAAAAAGTAAATAAATAAAAACTCACACACGGAAAACGGAAGAAAAGCAAGTTCACAAAAAGTACTTTGGCGTATTTCATTGATAAATGAATTGCTTTGTTTTGCTATGATACACACACATACACACACATATAATGTGAAAATTTCTTCATGTATCTCAAATGCATTCTTTCTTTTTAGAAAGAATGCATTTGAGATACATGAAGAAATTTGGGGTCAAGTTTAGGGTTATAAAATTTGTGTCAATGCTGAAATTGTTGAATTATAACTGTTAATCAAAAGAGTCAAAGTCGCATGCACTTTAAAACAGCATGTGGAAATACACTTTTGGTTGCAAAAGGCATTTTTTGTCATAGTTGAACTTTTCAAATTTCCAGGGGCTTTTTTTGTTTGTTTTTTTTTTTTTTTTAAAGGTACAATTTTTTTTAAAGACTTTGTTGTTATTGTTGTTTTTGTTACAGAAAATGTTTTTTTTTTAAACAGTTATAACTGTATCGTTTTCTGTAAATCATAGCTTTAAATGTATGTATAATGTTATTATTTTTGTTCGTCAGTAATTCAAATCATAATTAAGTAAATAAATTAAAATGAAAGAAACAATAGGAAAAATAAAAATTTTATGATGTTGAACAAATATTGTAAATTGTCTTAAATGTATGTATAGTTTTATTGTATTTTAACGTCAGGAATTCAAAGTCATAATTAGGTAGATAAATTAAAATGAAAGAAACAAGTCATAGGAAAATAAAAATGAGACGATAATTGAGACAAATAGTTGGCCTAGAAATAAGTTAGAATTTTAGAACGGGGACAATAGAAAATTACGTAAACGGCTCTTTTGAGAGTTTTTCGGATGTGATAAGCCAAAAGAGAGAATTTTTCTTTTCTTTTTTTTTTTTTTTGATGCCTATAACATTTTTCACAAGAAGTGTAACTTGCCATGCGACAGCATCAGATATGCCCCTATTAGGAAAATATAGATGTGGACATGCAATATTGTATGCTTATAAAGCATGCTGCACGTAACAGCACTGAGCAGAATTATAAGTCTCGGCACAATATATTAAAAATGCAGGCATTGAAGGATATGAGAATTCTTTAGAGTCTCAAATGACTATAAGAGTTAGTACCACGGGCAAATCACATATAGCATTAAGAAGGGAGAAAAAGTAAAATATACCATAAGTACGTAGGAAGAAAAGATATAACCTTAAATTTTTTTTTAGAGATGTATGAATGCGGGGCATCTCTGTTCTGGGATCTTGGACGCTCTGATGAGAGAAAAAAAAAGAAAAATCACAGAAATCCGAGCCATAGTTAGAATTCAGTGTGCAAATAGGAATTTTGGCACAAGGGATGATGGTTATTTAGTTAAGGGTGATGTTTTCTAAGTATTTATCGAAGTTCCAAGAGTCCAAGCAAGGAAACCTGAGCGAATCAGGGTGATGAAAAGGTATATCTTAATAATTAGAAGCCAACCACAAAGATTAAAGTAAATGAGCTTTGAGGTATGTGCCAAAAGAAATAAAGTAGTTAGAAAATGAGACAAAGCTCTAATTAATAGAACAACCAAGCGAAAGAAAGGAGGACACATTTAGACGAAGGTTGTTGATTTCGTAAGAGGTAAAATCGGACCTCGGTTTACAGCATAAGTGTGGCTGGATGAAGCAGTTGATATGAATCATAGGAAGTATACCCTACACCCAAAAAGGAAATGCCAGAAAGATCAGAGAGAGATTCTGATTTAAATAAAATAATTATGAAGTCAGTTGAAAAAGGGCTGACTAAAGAAGTTAATTTTTTGATGGATTCTTTTGCTTGCATAAGTGTGTTTTGGACAAACACATAACCACGTGAAATTAGTCATGTTTGGAAAACACACTTCTAACGGCATAGACAAAGGACAATTCTCCATATAGTTCTACGTCATTAAGCTAGTCAGTCAGAGAGAGAGTTAAGAGTCAGTTGGCAGTCAGTGGTCAGTTAATCACTTAGAGGCGAAGGGGTAGAAGATTAACCATGTAGATACAAATGAATTCCTGACGTCACTCGACCAGTCGATCTGATAAATAAAGAAGTCATCATGTTTTGTATGTGTTGTCTCGTGTCGTCATTCAGTTACAACAAAAAAAGGTAACGTGTTTATCATCAATTATAACGAACTCTTGTGTAAAGCCTTCCAAGTATTATGTATCACCACGATCATCATAAGTGAAGTATCACCCTCTCCTCTAATATGTGTTAAAAGAACTTGTACACATCTCCAGTCAGTACATATATGAAGTCCCAAGCATCCCAGAACTGTACAAATGTCTTTCTCCCTCTCATACCGATCGTTATGTATTACATGAGTCCCATTATATATGTGCCCTAATATCAACTCCCGCGTCATCTTAAAAATGTCCCCCACTATTCAACATTAATATATATATATATATATATATATATATATATATATATATATATATATATATACATACACATGCATATATATACATTTATACATACATATGAACATATGCATATGTACATATACATACATGTATGTAAACATATATACATCATATATACATACGTAAACATATATACATATACAGATATATATATATATATATATATATATACATGTATACATACATATTTACATATATATATACATATGCACATGGATATATATACATATATATACACAAATATATATATATATATACATACATATATCTATATACACATATACATAAAATATGTATCTATATAAACATATGCAAATATATATGTATATACATATACATAAATATATATATATATACATACTAGCAGAAGTACCCGTCGTTAACTGGGTTCAAAAACAGCCTACAGAAAATGAACTGTGATTGATGAAAGTATGATAGGTTATGAAAAGAAGGGGGTTGTAAAGAGATAGGTGTTGATACTTTAAAATTTTACCCTAAGCAAAATATGATGAAAGTAAAGATAATTTTTGCGAAAAAATATTTTTTTATATCAACTTTGTTTCCATTCGTAGCCAAGAGTAACCAACAAAATGATGTTTCCTTACAAAGAGAAAATGTTATATATATAATAATATAAATATACAAGAAATAAATGTTACCATAGTCAATAAAAATTACTTTTATGGTAGAAAAGTTCATTGCTTAATATTTTTAAGTAGTTTGTAAAAATTTTTTTTTTTAATTCACGAACCAGTTTTAAAAAAAATCAAAATGGCGGCGACTTTGAAATGGAGAGCCCTGTTTTCAATTTGAAAGAGGGGCACCTGAGCATTCTGTGTTAACAATTTAAGAGAGTTCCGTCAACGTAAGGAATATTTATAAACATATTTTAATGTTTTCCGTTATTTTGTGCTTGAGGAATATTCGATTATAGGATGTGTAGTTTATATAAAAATTCATTTAAGTAGTTATTGCCTCAAATTTCGTTTTAATTTCGGTTCGCTGAAATTATTTCAAGTAAAAAGCATTAAAAACTATTTTAAAAAATAAAAACATGAACTGAACTTTTATTGACTATGGTAACATTTATTTCTTGTATATTTATTTTTTCGGGTAGTCGTTTGTTGGGTTTTCTGCTAAACACTCTTACTAAATAATATCGACAAAATATCGAAAAACAAAGAAACAAAAACAGTTTTGAAAAATAATGAAGCTTTACTTACTTTAGTAAAATAATCCAAAACAACAAAATGGTATATTAAAAAGGTAAACACGTAATTACTTTAGTTTTTTAAAGCAAAGAATCGATAAAAATATGAATAAGAAGAAAATAGCGCCCTTTTCAAGCAGAACAGCTTCGTTTCAGTTTTACAGTATTGAACGGTGTAGTATTGTGCCATCGGATTCAGGGTTGTACTGTTGTAATGTAAAGAATACGCAGAAAGGACTGTAATCAACTGAATTTCTGCTAGTACACTGACAAAAAAAAAAAAGCTTAAACAGATATATAAATAAAAATAAAAAGGTTATGTACCTATTTACTATGCCTCCCCACGGGACAGAGTTAGACATCAGGGTCGTTTTTTAACGTGGAGAAAAGGTACAAAAATAAAAATTATCTCAGTCATGAAGGATTTCTCCTCCACCGAAAGAAAACAAGAAATAAAAGTGCAGCATCTGAAGAACAGATACTACACTTTGATCTTGTCCCGAAGGCCAAGAACTTTTTCGAAAGTGTGCCACGTGCAAGTGGAGAAGGAAAAAAAAAAACAGAGTTATGCAAAATTTGTGTTGAGAATTGTCTAAAGTTTTGACTTTTTTTTTTACTTTCACTTTAATAAGAACGTGAATTTATGAGGTGAATTTATTCGGCACAATATGATTCAACTCAAAAAATAATTAAAAGCTAATGTGAATTAAGATTAAAGTTAAGGTGTTATTATGGACCTTCACCCCTTTTAAAAAACCTTGTTAAACTTTGTGACATATTTACATTCTATGGAGGTTAGGTGCGACCGAACACTCAATAATTTTACTATACCATATTTCTCAAAGCTGAAACATAATAATCAAAGTATACTTACGCAAATAGATATGAAAAGTAACGGAATTTTGGGCAGTCGTCACTAAAATCCGCTTTTTAAGGTACCAAATTAAAGAAAAAAAAAAGAAAAAAATAAACAAGCAAAGTAAAGAACGAGCAAATGAAATATAGACCCAAAATGAATTTAAAATGATTCGAATTTATTTAAGGAAATTAGTCATGGTTGCTTATATTTTCCTAAGCTCAGGTTTTAAAAACCTGCAACATGGAATAAAACAAATATAAAACACCAATCTTACTTGACAGAAAGGCTGAAATAAAAGCACATACAAAATATTCTTTTTTTTTCAGTCTTTCAATAAAAAGTTATTTTCTCTTTTTTTTGAAAAGAAAAACATGCAGATAGCAAAGTTCTTTTTTTTCTGTCTTCTTTGTCTCTTTTCTTTTTTTTTTTAAACAAACAAAACCTTCTAAAGGTTTAAAAGAAAGTTCTCTGAAAAAGGGGGGGTCTTATTCTCTCTTTTCCTGGCTCTCTGAAAAAGGGGTTATCTTTTCTTCAGAATCCCCTGAAATAATTCTTTCTATCTCTGATAGGTTTCTTTTCTGAAATAATTTTCCGATCCTGATAGCGAAGGTCGTGTTATTTCTTCTTTGTGACAGGCTCTATCATGCTCCTTCCGTTGGTCTCCTTTCTCTGAAAGGGGTTACCGTCTTCAATAAATGGTGTTTTCTGAAACACCAATTTTTACCTCTTAATATGGGCCTTCCACCCTTAATGAAGAAGTTGAGTATTTTACGTCGCTCGCTAGGGCCGACGGAATTCAAAAAAAAAACTGGACTTCACTGTCCTATGTCTTCTATGGAACTAATTTAAAAATGGAGAAAGAAAGATTTCTGGAATTGTCCAGCCAATCAGCGTTAAGCAATGCTGATGGCTACCAAGAAAAAGGGAAAACATCAAGAGAGAGAGAGAGAGAGAGAGAGAGAGAGAGTGAGTGATAGAAGTACACATCTTCACCCGCTGAAAGGTCCCTCAATTCACCGACTGCTAGATGTGGTCAAGATGAGGAGGAGGGTAGAGGTTAGGTGAAGTTTACAAGTTGGCGAAAATGCTGACACCTCCACCCTTTCCCTTTGCACTGATAATGAGGAGGTCCTAAAAAAAATAAAATTCAGACACTCTCCCAACAAGAAAAAAAATTCCCTGCAACAGAAAAGCTTCCAAAACCTAGATCAAGTTAAATTTAAAGGGGCTTAATTTTTTCTTTAATTATTTTAACTAAGGATGGTCAAAATTTAATAAAAGAGTTAATTAAAAAAACTTAAAATTTCGAAAATAATGATATAATCGTTTTTAGGGAGATGAAAATGGCTTGAATTCTGTGATTTAAATTTGAGAACCATGACAAGCATGCTGGCGCTATTTCACGAAGCCATAATAAGCCAGTCGTATTTACCCTATAAACAGGCGCGCGATAAAAGCAGTTTTCATTTCGATTAAGGAAACTACACCAGGCTTTCCAAATACATAAATTCAAGGTGTATTTCTTACATAAACTGCTCAGGTAAAATGTAGCAGTAAATGTCTGTCGAACTTCACGCATCAAGCTCAACAAACTAGGACTAACAAGTCTCTTACAAGCACCCAAATCCTTGGTGCTTAAAGGTTCTTCCGAAATCTCCCAGGTGAGCGCCAAAGCTTCATATTCTAGCATCGGGAACTTCACCTCACTCTTACCAAATCTTCCTAAAAACATTAATTTTGCTCCAGTGGAAGAATCCAGTAGCAAAATAAATTGGGCTATAAAAACCCGAATAACGTTGCAAGAAGCAACGTAGAGGCATATCCTCAAATACTCCATGAGGCATGAAATAGCTTTAATTAAAGGAGAAACTTTATCCTCATACAAACAAAATTCTACAGAAGGCTTCTGCAGAACAAAACATGCACCCTCACAGATCTTCTGAGGGGCTGCTCTACACATCATGTAGCTAATAAATATTCCAGATTTTACAGCCAAGTAACACTCGACAGTAAATATCCATTGATTGAGATTGTCGGACTGACTTCCTCATCTTGGTTGTTATTGTCACAACGTTTCGGCCGTTTTGCCCTCCGGCCTTCATCAGGTGTTTTGTATCGAACTGGGGAACCGTTTGTTAGGAGTCTCGAACCCAACCCTTTATTATTATTACGGGGGTACCGTGTTCGGACTCCAGTTAGCATAGAGCTGAATGCAATTTGGACACCTCTGATAGAGAGAGAAAACCTTGAATAACAACATAGGTTTAACATTAACAAAAACCAACTAAGAATTGTCCTAGTGACATATGGCCGAGTGGTTCTAGACGTTGTATCAAAGTTTACAGTTACCCAAAGGTGCTGAGTTCAATCCTGAACAAAGTGAAAAAGTAACATTCAAAAACAGAGAATCAGCAACTATGTCCCAAAGCCTAGCTGGAGTCCGAACACGGTACCCCCGTAATAATAATAAAGGGTTAGGTTCGAGACTCCTAACAAACGGTTCCCCAGTTCGATACAAAACACCTGACGAAGGCCGGAGGGCAAAACGGCCGAAACATTGTGACAATAACAACCAAGATGAGGAAGTCAGTCCGACAATCTCAATCAATGGAAACACCTCATCTAAAAAATACAGACAATTACTAGTAAATATCCAGTCAAGCTTAAGATTGCCAAACTCTCGCTTGAATAGTCTCCCCTTAACCCCAACATGGAGACAAGGTGATATAGGACCAGAAGTCCTGAAACTTTCGGAGTGACATTCCGTCTGAAGATGCAAGCTTGCACCGAAAGTAGTACTTTACAAGTACTAATGTCTTCCAGTACTTGTTCTGAAAAAGTTGAAAGGAGTTGCAACAAACTAAAGAAGAACTGGAGTTTAGTTACTTGCAACTCCTTTCAACTCCTTTTAGTTTAGTTTGTTGCAACTCCTTTTCAGAACAAGTAATTTCGACAATCATTTTTTATCATTTCAACCCACATTATCACCCCGCTTACAAAAATAATAACTTTGATATATTGTCAGGGTTGTTTATTTCATTACAAACACATCAATCGATTTAATCACATTTTATCAGTTTTCATAATTCCTGGATATGATAATTATTTCGGCAATCTTTTTTTATTATTTTAACCTACATTATCGCACCCCCTTACAAAAATAATAACTTTAATACATTGTCTGGGACGATTATTTAATTACAAACGCACCAATCAATTAATTAACATTTCATCATTTTTCATAATTCCTGAATATGTTACTAATTTCGACAGTAATTTTTATAATTCTAATCCACATTATCGCCCCACCCATATGAAAATAACAACATTGACATATTGTCTGGCTTTATTATTTCATTACAAACATGCCAATCAATTAACTCACATTTCATCATATTTCATAATTCTTGGATATGTTACTAATTTCGACAATCATTTTTCATAATTTTAACCCCTATTATCTTAAAATATATTTTATTTTGTATTTTTTAAAAGGTGGTAATGCCTGGTAGAAAACTATATTACGCTTACTTGACCTTTTGGCTAAGATCAAAGTGTAGTATCTGTTCTGACGCGAAATCAGCGAAATCATCAACTGCCCCCCCCCCTCTCCATAAACATAAAAAGTGGTGGTAATGCTTGGGAGAATGAACAGGATGTAATTCACCACACACCAACCTCACCTAAAAAAAGAAGGTTTGGTAATCCCTGGCAGCCTCCAGAGTACTTTTTAAAGCAACATAATCGTGCTTGTCCCCTCCCCCATATCATCAACACATGATGTCACTTCCGGAAAATGACTCAGCAGTTTGTCGAAATACATGACTTCATTATAAATTGTTTGTATTTTTTAAATATGTGTACTACACTGTAGAATCACTTTATTTAAAATGCATGCTACTCAAAAAATAAATATTTCAAAGTGCAGTTAGTGATTAGGCAACACTTGCTTTACAATAAACTCATCAAGAAATTGAATTGACAAACAGATGCTTAATGCCAAACAAAAATAGAGATAATACATGTCAGTTTCTTATTTAATAAATTGTTAGGTGAAAGTACAGAATAGTCTAAATAATACCTTCCTCTCCCCATATTAAGAACGGCTTTCTAACTAATAACGTTATTATTTCAGCACTGTCCGTATTCCGTATGTCATTCCCCCTTCTCTGTCGTAAAATAATGTATGAAATTAAGTAAATATGTGATCGTAAAAAAGATATATAGGTTTGTTTTCATATTTACAAATTTCAAACCGCGAGTAAAATGTACGTTTTTTTTTTAATACAAAGACATAAAAAATGAGTTGGTGTCATCAGTTAGAATTGAAATTAAAAAGAACCGAGTGTTCTAGCATGAGAAAAAAACAAATGCATGCACAGGCGCACAAAAAAAAATGTCAGCTAATGATTCATGAACATTTTACATGTAAATTTGCCGATGTCAGTATGCGATATACGTGCATGTAGGCAAAGATATTATTCGCTAAAAACCACCCTTAGTGCATGAATATTATTTCCTGAAAATGTCTGTGCTATGTGACCAGTGATTTAATAGTGTACCTGTTAGATATTTACACACACATACGTCTACTGTTTTATTTCTATAGATATAAATTTGGTTTGTTATTAAATTGATTTGCTTTGCTGTAAAAAAAAAAACAAAAAAAAAAAAAACATAAACAAAAACGAGATGCAAATAATAACAAGTAGCGGGACCTGAGGAAATTCCACAGGGGACTCATTCATAGGTAATATATTGCTATTGGTATTCATGGCGTAAATAGAGATGCTGTGATATTATTGCAACTCTTGGCAAAACTGCAAAAGTATTTATCTAAGCTAGCAAGGACGCTCAGCGTAGTCAAGTTGTTAAGTACACTTAAATATAATATTTTAATTCTTGCAGATTTCGTATATATTATTACAGAGTTAATGCTCTATCGATTTTTATATATTATAAAGTTGTGATTTCAAAATTTGAAAATTATATCCATATGACTTGGGTGCATCAGCTTGAATTCCTTCAGTTATAATCGAAACCAAAACCAAAATTTATGAAGAATTCTTGGTAAAATTATTTATTATAAGAAATTGGAATGTATAATTAAAAAATAGTCACTCGGATGTAATCATAACACACAAAATAAATAACACACACTATCATATTAATATATAGTATTGTTAAAAGTCATAACCCCCCCCCGCTTCTTTCCTACTACTAACCCTAAGTACGGTGGCAATATGAAAAATATAGCAATTATATGTGATTTTATGATTTTATTGATCAGCCTTAGAATTATTGGTAAAAATTACTTAACTGTTTTTGTACCAGAATGGGATCAGTTTACATTATATTTATATGCACAACTGAACCCCCATTCTAAATTCTAAAATAACATTTCAGTGTCTCACACATAATCGCCTAAAAAAGAAGAATCTCATATGTTTTGGGTATTTTAAATGAAAATGAAAGTTTTTTTAAGTTAACAAACTTCTCAATGTTTACTCTTCCAAAGTTTTGATAAACTTGTAAGATTTTCATTTATATTTTCACTTTTGCCAAAACCAAACAAAATATAAGGAAACATGAAATATTTCAAAGGATGTCATGATCATACAAAAGAAGTACCAGAAAAAAAAAAGTTCAAGCATGTTAAATCTTTGGTATTAAAGTCAGAAGTCTCTAATAGCCGCCATATGGCCCTTTATCAAATAGGTGTGAAAAGCTTTTTAAAATCTGTGATATTGAATAGGCAAGTGACTTCTAGAATATTTACTTTGCTTACAATAAAAACTAATAAAAACAAATTAAATTAGGTTTGGAGAGTCTGAGGATATCCTTGTGTCCAAAAAGGTGCCATAAAACTTAAATTAGTTCAGACAAACATCCCAATGTACAGCTGGCTCAAAGGAAATTTTACTCCTCATGAGAGCATTTAAACTTGTAAATTATCACGTGAAATCCCTCAGATGAGGGCACAGACATTTTAGCGAATAGATGTGAAACGATTACAAAAGATGTAAATGACCAATAAATAAAATAAATTAAATTCTGCTAATCAATGTTAAATCTGTAAATGATTCTCATTTTGTGGCCCTTCTCAGTCTTATTTTGTAAAAGGAACAACTTCTAATAATAATTAAAAAAAAAAACAATTTGAGCTTGTTTCATTTTTTATTTTAAAATTTTAAAGAATCGATTCCTAATTGGAAATTCCACTATAATTTTTCCGATACCCTAAAAAGTTCTGATTTTTCCGATTCACAATTCTGATTCCGATTAATTGTTCCAACATTAATATATATATATATATATATATATATATATATATATATATATATATATATATATATATATATATATGCCGGAGGCATTGCCCAGTCATGAAATACACTTAAATATGATATTGTGATTAATGTAGCTTTCGTATTTATTATTATCTTATATTGGACGCAATATATAGAAATGATTAAAAAAGTTTTTTTAAAAAATGACTCATGCGCCACCACTGAGAATCAAAACCAAAACGTTTAGCTTATGATTTGCTTTTTATTTTTTACTTTTACACCTCCAAACACCCGGGCAACGCCAGGCACCCACGCTAGTCTAATATATAAAAGGCAAAATGGGCACTAGCATTTGTGTATGTCTGCCAAAGGCGTTTTGCATCAGGTTCTCACGTCCGTTAGATTCCGCAAGAAGTTTTTGCATACTTCCCAGATCGTAATATCTTGCATTTGTAAATGGACATCCTTTCTTTCCTTTTTTTTGATTGAGTTAAAAAAAATTCCCACCGTGGCGTCATCTCGAGTATTTGTTTAGCTTTTTCATATAAAGCAAAACTGTTTGAACACAAATGACAGAAAGCAGGAAGCTCAACTGGCCCATGGCCAGCTGTTCTGATACTTCACATAAGTAATTGGTCTTTAGTCAATGCAGGGGAAACCCTTCATACTGAGACAATTACTATTTATTTGGATACTGCCAGAGTGCCCCCTTTTTGGAGGAGCTAGTTTTCCCCTACATTAAAAATGACTTTGTGCCTAATTTGCTTTCGTGGGGAGCAAATAAGTAAAGTATCTGGCCACTGACCAGGTTTAAAAACACCATTTAATACAGTGGGAAGCTTACCTGGTGCCCAGCCAGGTTTAAAAGCAATGTTCATTTCTGTGCATGCGTGGTGGCTTCTATGATTATTAAGTTAATTACCAACTCATTGAATTCATTATCCTCTTTGGCCTAATGGTTTGCAAGGAAGACTAATTACCAGGTTTGCGGAGTCGGATGGTGAAAGTCTGACTCCAACTCCGACTCCTTGAATTCCTAAAATGCCGAATCTGACTCCGACTCCTTTGATATCTTAGACTCCGACTCCGACTCCCAACTCCGACTCTGACTCCCGACTCCTTGACCACTATGTGGGAATCTATTCTGCAGATCCATATACCAACCTCCCACACCTATTCAGCATTTTATAATTACTTTTCATGTATATAATTTTTTATGTCTAACATTCACTTGTATGATAAATATATTCACATATAAACTCTACCAGCTCTATTTATTTATTTAACGTTAACTCCTAACAAGGCATATCACCACTTGGACGAAAAAGGCTACTTTTTGAGATCATATCTAGGAAAGATTAGCAAGATGTCGGTTTATGTTACATTTAAACTTCTGCATATAAGTACGACCAGGAAAGCAGGTAGCAGGAAGGGAATTCCAAAGTCTAGCTGTTCAAGGGAAGAAACTATTAGAATAGAAAGTTTTTTGGCATCTAGGGACCTCAACAGTCTTTGCAATGTCCTCTCTGTATTTGTTCCAGTCCATATTGCCCACAAAGTAAAATATGGTAAAATAATCCCAAAAAAGGAGTTTAAAGGTAGAATTCTCAGGTAGGGTGTTTTTTTCATCGACATAAGCGGTTTGAGAGGTGTCTTGTAATTGTTAAAGGAGAGCAGCTTAGTTTTCCTAGCATTAAATATTACCATCCATTTGTGTCCCCATTCAACTATGGTCTGGAGGTCATTTTCTAATGATTTTTCCATTGTCTTAGATTTATTTACATCTTTTTTTCCTTAATGCATGTTATAGAGCACTGTATCATCAGCAAATATACCCATCTCAGATACAATATTATCAGAGAGATCGTTTATGAATACCAGGAATAATAATCGTCCAAGGATCGACCCCTGAGACACTCCCTCATTAATGTTATGCTGCTTGGATGTACGTCCATCAATAACAACCTGTATGCTTTTATTGTCTAAGATGGATCTAATTATATTTAGTATATAAAACCAACACAAAGTCAAGTATCTGCAGAATGTCTTCTTGGTTCCTCCTCTTCTCTTTTCTCTCTCCCAACAATCGAACACAGCATATAATAACAAAACTCTAAAGCACGTCTGACAGCACTGACTTCTGCCAACAGTCTGCCCCTCCTCTTAACAACACAGGCTTTTTATATCGCAAAATCGTTCACCTCTATTTGCATATTCTTCTAACTCACGTGATCACTACTCTATAAATAAGAGTCTTGACCATTTCTTTTCTTTCTTTTTATTTATTTTTGGTGACCGACCCGCACGTGGTCTATCCAGGTAAGTCACGCATTTCTCCACACTCCCCCCTGATCTCATGATCACAAACAGGACATGCGGGCAATCGTCGTTGGCGGGTACTCCTTCGAAGAAGCACTTCCTCATTGCTGTTTTCTTCATTACCACCATCATTACTACCAGTCTGTTCCATTATCCCGTCTCGTGGTTCCATAGGCGGTGTCTCACAATCAGGGCAGGAGGGCAGTATCCGTCTTTGTCGGGTACTTCTCCGAAGAATCGGAGGCGTCATCTCCTCGGTATGCTCCATCATCCCTTCTCGCTGGGTTTCGCAATCACGGGGGGTGGGCAGTATTCGTCTCTGTCGAGTATTTCGATGAGGCATTACTTCCTTGTGTCCATCGCTCTCCTCACTATTGTCATCAGTATGTCCCATCATTCCCTCATCTGGTTCTGTTGGTGGTGTTTCTATGCTCACCTGAAGGGGCAGTAAGTGATCAGAATCATCTCTGAACGGTGTGTGATCCTCCTCATCGTCCTCAGAATCAGAAGAGGTATAACAAGGGCGGATATCTTTTACGTGACGTGGTATGCCACCAATCAACATGGTCTGAGGACTTATGATTTCATCTATTTTTCCCCGGAAAAATTTCGTAGTGCACCCAGCATTTGGGGGTTTTATCCAAACAAGGTCTCCCACCTGATATGGTGTATTGACAACACTCACCACTGATGGTATGGCATCAACTCCTTTCACACGCTGTTCATATTGGTAAATCCCATTGGCTGGTGCAGTTGCTGGTGTTGCATTGTCCTTGGGTGTTATATTATACCAGTACACAGCTTCTGGAATAGAGCACTGCGTCCTGGCTGCAATTCTTTTGATGGTGCGGTGACACCGTTCTGCTATACCATTACCCTCGGGATAATATGCACACCGATAATGCATTTTAATCCCCCATTCGTGCACGAATTTCTGAAATTCTTGACATCGAAATGTGGCGGCATTATCAGTCAGAATTTCAATCGGGGCACCACGTTCAAAAAAGACGGCTCTCAACTGTTGTATAATGCTGGCTGCATCCTGTCGTGTCAACAGGCGCCATATTGTGAAACGCGTCGGGCCACAATCCGTCATGGTCAAAAAATGTTTGCCCCCATAATGTGTTATGTCCATCCCTACTCGCTGCCAGTTGCCCTCCACCTCGAGCTTCCCTTTTTGCCATTGGGATGGTGCCGGATCAATTCTCTGACACTCTTCACACGAACGTATGGCTGCTTTCACTGATGCTTTTGTAGTTGCAGGGCATACTCTTCGGACAAAATATGCAGTCCTCTGAATTCCAGGATGTCCAATCTGCTGGTGTATCATACGGATCTGGTCAGGTGTTAATTGATCCGTTACAGTCGCGCATGTTTGTTGTTGAAGATCGGATCCCTGCCTCATTGCATCGATCCACCTCTTTGGTACTCGAGTCAAGCTATCAGCCAAATTCTGCATCGACGAGACTAACGTAATGTCTACCTGCAAGCTGTATTCGTCAACTAGACGCTTAATTATTGCTAGTCTCCTTCGTACTAGCATTTCACTTGCAGCTCTAGTCTTAACTCGAGCCTTTCCAGTCAAGGTGTCGGTTAACCAATGGTAAACACACAATGAGTCAGTGTGGAGATGCACAACATTAGTCTGCCATTGCAATGCGAGATTAAGACCTTTTAACGTGGCATCAAGTTCTGCCAAATTTATATGTTGGGCATCATTTTTCGGACGAAGCCAGCATGCATCTTCCACAACAACACCTAGTTGCTCCAACACGACACCTGTAGCCAACGAACTTGCGTCAACCCATGCATTTAGTTCGTTTCCAGACACTTGCCACTCACCCCGGGCAGGGTCATTCCTATGCACTCTGGACAACATTTCAGCCATCATTTGTTGGAGAGAATCATCATCCGCAACATCGTCCCATCCTTTTGTTACTGTAGTCACTCGTCTTTTCACCACTCCTGTTGCCGATCGGAGCCATCCACAGACAGGTAGATGTCCTACCAATTTACCACAGATAGAAAACACAGTACGTCTTGTTAATACATTGGGTAACTTTGGAAGTGGGCTCCCTCGTTTCCATCGCAACGTATTGCCCTCCTCCCAGACCTCGAGGCCTAGCACGGGCACTCCATCCTTTAGGCGCTTAGGGTCTTTGCTTATTAACCCAAACGCTTTCAGTTTTATTCGAACTGCATCCGCAGACATTATGTCCTGATTAACATAGATGTCATCTATGTAGGCTGAAGCAGCTTTTGCTGTGGTCTCATCCTGCATCAAAACAGTTTTAATAATGGTTGTCATAATCAAGGGTGCTACGTTTAGGCCAAAACCCAAACGTGTCAAACAATATAGTTTTCCCTTGAGTAGTACTGTCTGAAACGGCCATAATGACTCATGGACACGTATCTGCAGGTAGGCCCTCTTTAGATCCAGAAGTGCTACATTGCTCCCTTTTTGACGCCACTCTCTCAGTTTAGCAGCGCACACATCTGCGTTTCCGGTAAACGCATCAACATGCCGATTCAACTCTCGGTAATCCATTACGGGACGAATTTTTTCTTTGGTAGGTTGTTCAACAGCCATGAGCGGAATTAATCCCTTGGGTGGTCCCAGACGTTCCTGTGGGTATGGTATTAACCAACCGTTGTCAATCCACATCTGAAGTTCTTCTTCATATGCGGCCCTATTCTTGGTAGAAACTGCATACTCTGGAATCGTGTTGCACAGCCGATCTGGTTCCTGGCCCATGGCCCATTTCCACTTTGCAGTCCACACCCTTTCGTTGTCATCAAATGTAGCACAGAAGTCCTTTTCTTCAATCGACATGGCTGCACAGACGTCTTTCCCTTCTCCAAGCCTGATACCTCTAGCTGCTGTGATTGTAACGCCTCCTAGTGCTTGTATTGCATCAATTCCAAGCAACATGTCGTAGCCAAGGGGTTTCTCCTGCATCACCAGAACGTCAACTTTAGCTGTGTCACCCTTCTCAGTGCAGATTGTGACTGTCCCTTCACCACAACATACCCGTGATAAGCCATTGATGGTCATAACGCCAACTGGGTTCCTCCGCCACACCGGACAGCAATGGGCACTAACTATAGACCGGGAACACCCCGTGTCTATAAGTGCTGAACACTGCACATCATCAAGTTTAACGCTAATGACAGGCAATCCTGTGTTTATTGGTTGGCAGGGGGCAAGGGTAGCGATAGTACCTTGCCCCCAACTTCGTTTCCCGAACAGTTGCGAGATATGTGCCCAAACTTATTGCAGCGATAGCATTGCACTGGTCTCTTTGATTGTGGATATACACCTCTCCTATCACTCCGGCACTCTTTAGCAAAATGATTGGCCTCCCCACATTTATAGCACACTGGGGTGGCATGCTTATTACTATCTGGAAGAGAGTCCACATTGCCTCCATGTCGAAAACGAGCTGCTGCTGCAATTGGTTCCTGTTCCTTACAGATGTTTCGAGCTCGGGCCAATAACTCATCAGTTGACAATTCATCGATTCTTGATGATGCCCGCAACAGTTTACTGACCTCCTCGGGTAGGCCTACCAAAAAAGCACAGCTTAATATTTTATCGTTGACCCCACCAAACGGTACAGATAATTTTCGCAGGTCGGCTAGGTACACGTCGACTGTTTCCTTGGGTTGAAGTGTCCGGCTCGTGAACTGTTGCCACGCAACAAATGGATCTGTACCAAACGCTGTATACAGGCTCTGCTTGATTTCATCCCAGTCTGGTTCATCCCCGAGTTGTTGGTAGACTGCATAGGCCCCTCCGGTTAGCCTCAAAGGGATAACTGTGGCTGGTTCTTTAATTTTGCACAGTTTACAGATTTTCTCTGCCTTTTCAATCCATTCAACGACAGCCGGTCCAGTGGTAGATCCGTCGAACTCGGGTATTAAGCGAATGTCGAATCTGTCCATTGTTAGTAACCGCACACCAAGCGCCGAGATAGCTTAAAACCAACACAAAGTCAAGTATCTGCAGAATGTCTTCTTGGTTCCTCCTCTTCTCTTTTCTCTCTCCCAACAATCGAACACAGCATATAATAACAAAACTCTAAAGCACGTCTGACAGCACTGACTTCTGCCAACAGTCTGCCCCTCCTCTTAACAACACAGGCTTTTTATATCGCAAAATCGTTTACCTCTATTTGCATATTCTTCTAACTCACGTGATCACTACTCTATAAATAAGAGTCTTGACCATTTCTTTTCTTTCTTTTTATTTATTTTTGGTGACCGACCCGCACGTGGTCTATCCAGGTAAGTCACGCATTTCTCCACAGTATACATCCAGTTGTACCATACGATTTAATTTTTATTAGCAGCCTTTTATGCCAGACTTTGTCAAAGGACTTGGATGTATCATGTATCGCAGATATGAGAAGGAGTGATTTTTACATCATCTAATGTGGCTTTAGTCCGCATAGGGAAATTTGGGAGGGAGTTGTTTGTTGGCTCTAAGGTGGAGTTAGAGGCAATCGCCAAGATAGCAGTTCCACCTTCTCCATTGCCATACATTCAACCTTCTGGTTGTTGTTCAGTGGAAGAATTACTGATTGTCTTTTATTCACTACACTATTATAGATTTTTCAGAAATCACGAGTTCCTATCTTTGGTGATTCTATGCGTTCCCTGATTATTTCAGCATGCTTTCTTTTGACTGTCACTATTTCTCTCTTACAATGATTTCTAGTATCTACGAATTTTGCCTATTTGTATTTGACTTATGACGTACAAAATGGTGGAATGCATGCTGTCTTTGTGCCATAGCAGCTGCACAATCACATGGGGGTGAGTAGGGTTTGCTATAATACTTCCGTGTGGGAACATGTGCTTCAATTTCTGCTTTGCACCATTCAGTTGTCTCATTGGCACTCTGTTCAGCAGAAAGAGAGAAGATAGTGGTTCATAGGGCATCTCGGATGTGTTCTCTAATGGCTTCCCAGTAAGCCCAGTTATAGTACCTTGTGGTTTTGAGCAATGGTTCCTCACTTTGAGGTTGGGATTTAAATGTGATGTCAACTGATACCACTAGGTGGTCTGCATTTCCAAGTGGACTGTGAGCATTAGTCACACAATCCTCAGGTACTGTGGTGAGGAATAGGTCTAGAAGTGAAGCCTGCTGAGGTTCACGATCTAGTAGGCCAATTGGAAACATTACTGTCTGTGTGAGGGAATGGGTTATAGAGAGGATATAAGTGGAGCGTCCAGCTGCACCTATGTAACCTGAGAAACCAAGCTAATTTTTATGGTGGACATAAAAGTCACCAAACGCATGTATTTGGGCGTTACTATCCAAGGAGAGTGCTGCATCTATACTATCAGAGACATGATTGATTAGGGTACAATTTGGACTTAAGAGAGAATGGCAGAGAAAATATAATTAACTAACGCAGTGATGAAATGTTAGTCAAAAGCACATAAAACCTGGTCATCAGATTCAAGATTTTTCTCTCTAGTTTAAGGGAAGGTGCTACGAATATAGACTCTAAGTGCGTGCATACATCTATCCAAGTCCTTACAGTAAAGAGGAAGGTATCCTGTAATGTTAAAGTAGTTGGAGGGGATTGAAGAGTGTAAGCTTATTTCACTTAATGCTAAGATATCCGGGGAGTTTACTAAAAGGTAAGAGTCTACATCATCTATATTACCTCTAAACCCACGGATATTTGTGAAAGCGAACCTCAAGAGCGGAATCGAATTGGTTTTCTTTCTTTTTTTTTTTTTTTTTACATGGTGGTCACCACTTATCAAGGCCTGGAAGCTACTCGGGAAATAAGGGTTATTGCATGTACAATGATCAATGGGAAAATATCGTAGTAATTGTTAGTATTTGAGATTTGATAAGGTGTCTTACTTAAGGGGCGGTTCATCAGGAATTTGTTTATGTTGGACTTGAAGACATCCAAGTTGTAGTCAGGTAGGAAACAGGCAAACGGAAGACAGTTCCACAGGCGTGAACTTCTAAGAAGGAAGCTTTGTTCATGGAATCTACACTTTGATTTAGGTACAGATAAAGAGTGGGGAAAATTATTGACAATGGTTTCTTTAAACTAAATTTAAATAGCGTTAGCTACTTGTATTTTCTTTATTGCTCTCCATCCAGCCAGGACTGTACTATAATTAATCATGTCTCTTACAGCATAGACGTAGCACTCTCCCTTGACACTAGCGCCAAAATACATGTATTTAGTGACTCTAACGCCCGCCACAGAAATTTGCTTGGCTTCTCTAACTTCACTGACACAGCTAGTAGCATCATCCATAACTTTGCTATATCCCATTCCTTGACACAGACAGTGACATTCCTGACCCATCTCCCAGATCTCCAGGACCAGCAAGCTTCACTTGTGGATCTTTTTCTGACAAAAGATCCTTAGGATTGTGTAACAAATGCTGATTGCCCACTTAGGAATGCTGATCATGCTGTGATAATGATAGAATCACTCTAAACTCCCGACCCCAAGTTGAAGAGCCATTGCTCAAAACGGCAACATACTAAACTAAGGTTGACTGGGATGCCATTTCGCATGGGGAAATATCTTTTATCTTCCTGCAGAATAGTGTGCAAATGAGACTACTAAATGGTTCAAAGCAGCAATTGAAGCATATGTTCCTACACGAAAGTTCTATAGCAAACCCCACCCTACCCTATGGTTTACTTTTACTTGCACAGCTGCCATTGCTCAGAGGCAACATGCATACCGTAGATTTATCCAGCATAAGTCCTGAACAAACAGACAAAGTATATAGAAGCTAGAAGTAATTGTAAAAAAGAAGTAGCAACAGCTAAGAGTGAATATACTGAAACCATCAGGAAATATACTGAAGTGCAGAAATTAAGAACTCATGATTTCTGGAAAATCTACAATAGTGTAGTAAATAATGGGCAATCAATAATTCTCCCACTATCCAACAATCATGAGGTTGTTTGTACAGCAACTGAGAAAGCTAACATATTTGCCCGTTATTTTCCCTCAAACTCTACCTTGGACCAAGCAAACCATTCCCTCCCTGATTTTCCTCTGTGAACAAAAACCACACAAGATGATTTGAAAATCACCCCTTCTCAAGTACATGATATCATAAAAAACATAGACACCTCAAAAGCATGTGGACCTGATCTCATGCTGGCTGTGCTATTAAAAAAAAAATGCTCCGCTGAGGTTACTCCAGTTCTCTCTAAACTCTTTAACAAATGTCTTACCGGATCTTGCTTTCCTGACAGCTGGAATGCTGCTTCTGTGGTACCAGTTTACAAAATCTCTGGCAAACGAACTGACCCATTAAATTATTGCCCAATTAATCTCCTCCCGCTTTTCGCCAAAATATTTGAGTCTTTAATTAATCAAGCTCTAGTCCACTACCTTACACCTGCTAAACTTCTGTTTGACCATCAATATGGATTTAGTCAAGCCTGTTCTACTGCAGATATTCTAACTGTAATCTCTGAACGTATATACCAAGCACTGAATAAGGCAGGGGAGGGGAGGGCAGTAGCCCTATATATCTAAGGCTTTTGACAGGGTATGGCACGATGGTCTTCTCATGAAAATAAAATCTATGGTATTACTGGACGAATACTTAACATAATTAAATCCTTCTTAAATGAGAAAATAATCCAGGTTGTCCTCGATGGGCATACATCCAAACAATATAATATAAATGCAGGTGATCCTCAGGGATCGATCCTTACCGGATAAAATTGTTTCTGACATGGGTATATTTGCTGATGACATCACGCTCTATAGCAGGCACGTGGGGAAAACTAATGAGCACATATATAAGGCAATGGCGGAAACCCTAGAGGAAGACCTTCACTCTGTAGTGGAATCAGGTCAGAAATGGATGGTGACGTTCAAAGCTGCCAAGAGAAAGCTTGTTTCCTTTAATAATTACATGAAACCTTACCAACCACCAATAGTTACGGCTAAAGATACATTACCTGAAAGTACTTCGTTCAAACTCCTTGGCTTAACGTTCACAGGGAACATGAGTTGGAATAAATACATTGAGACCATTGCCAGGGTCGCTGCAAAGAAAATGGGCTCTCTCTACCGTGCTTGAAAGTTATGCCTGAAAGTATCCTGTACCTCTACAAAGCCACCATTCACCCAAGTATCGAGTACTGCTGCACATTTCGGCTGGTGCATCTGCTACTAGTCTCTCGCTCCTGGATAGTGTTCTAAAGAGAGTCACCAACTTGACAAGCAGCAAAGTACCACCCCTACACAGTAGAGACCCCTAGATGTAAGAAAGCCTTCTACTCTAATAGCTTCTTCCCCAGAACTGCTAGACTTTGGAATTCTCTTCCGGTTTCCTGCTTCCATAACTGTACTGGCATGCAGAAGTTCAAATGTAATGTAAACAGACACCTTGCTGCTAAACTCCCTACATAGTACCCCTGAAACTAAGATCCATGATAGCAGCTCCCTACATCAAAGTGGCAATGTGCCTTGTTTGGTTAGAAAATGTAATTTAAAAAAAATGGTAAAACCAAACAGGAAAACCATGTAAAAAAATAAATTTATTGGACTTAAGGAGTCGGAGTCAGATAAAAAATTCTGACTCCGACTCCGACTCCTTGTACTTTTGGAAATCCGACTCCGACTCCAACTAAAACCTTCGACTCCTTCCGACTCTGACTCCGACTCCGCAACCCTGCTAATTATCCTATGTTTTCGAGTTCGATCGCACCTCTCTATTTTTATCTTTTTTTTATATTTTTATTTCATCCTTATGCCAATATCCTCCACCCAGGCAAAAGTTAATTACCAACTCATTGAATTCACTATCCTCTTTGGCCAAATGGTTAGCATGGAAAACTAATTACCCACCTCTCTCTCTATTTTTTTTATATTTTAACCACTGGAAGCCATTCTTAACATCACTTCATCCTTGTGCCAATATCCTCCACCCAGGTGATTCCGGGTACTCCCTGCTAGTAGTTAACTAAAGATAATCATCCCATAAGAAAACAAAAAAAAACTAATAGGGAATTAATTAAAATGAATGTTTAAAAGAATATGCAAATTTGGTAGATCCTTTGCAGATGAATGCAATTCCACAACCTGTATATAACAAAGTTATATTTTCTTTTAAAATAAATAGAAAAAAGGGTGTTTAATATAAATAGCAATATACAAAACAAATTTATAGGAGTATAAATATATCTTTATAATTATAAAACTCAAATGACCTTGTAACGAGCTTTCCAGTTTAGGACATCTGGTTGCACATGCGTGCATAAACATTAACCCATAACAACGTAAACAAATAAACACAAATCGCTTCTTTTGCAGATTTTGACCTGCGCACTGAAATATTAACGTTATTATTTCGAAATTATTATTTAACATGGGAAGAGTGGGGTGTTTTTCAACTATTCTTCATTACAACTATACTATCACTATTTGCTTACAACTAAACAACTTTAACCGTTGACAAACATAAGAACAATTGTTAATACAATTGTTCTTATGTTTGTCAACGGGTTAAAGTTGTTTAGTTGTAAGCCAAGACTACTACTACTACTATTACTACTACTACTCTCTATCCGTCCCTTTTCCTTCCTTCTGTTTTTATTTTTTGTTTACATTTCTAGATACAAAATAGTTGTGAGAACAGTGAATTTGTTGACAAATTTACTAATCTGTTTCAATATTATTTTTATTTTATTTTATTTTTTTGCTTCAAGTTTTATTAATTTTTTTTTTAGATTTTAAGTTTCTATAACTTGGTGAAAGGATTCCAATATGGGTTTTTCATGTGCGTTTTTGCTGCTAAATGACTTCCGGCGGCGTTCGATTCATAGGAAAATCATGTTTAATTTTCGATTTTTGAGCGATTATTCAGAAAAATAGGTAACTTTACACGAATAGGGAGGATTTTTTTTTCATGTTTAAGTGATCTGTCCATGATTTTTCATTTTAATATACTTTAATAGAAATGTTTCTGTTATGTCAAAAAAAAACCCTATTTTCTTTACATCACAAGTGTCATGCTCATACATGAATTCCATAGCTAATATAACATACTGACCCAACGGGTCACGGGTAATCTAGTATACATATATATATATATATATATATATATTCGCGCATATTTTATTGAAGAGGATCTTCGTTCTTCTTTTTATGATCTTTCTTTCGAATTTTTCTTGTTTTCGTACAAGTATTTTTGTTGTGGCATCCAAAGTTCTTATAAAGTCCCCTAAAGAACGTTTTCGGTCTCGATTGACCATCGTCAAGGTTGGTCTTCCCGTGCATCCTACTTATTGATTGATTTGTTCTCTGTCATTTTACTGTTTTTATTACTAATTTACTATGTGTAGTTTCGCCTAATTTGAATTTTTTTTTTTTCCTCTTCACCTTTATCGTGTTAGAATAGGCGGAGAATTCGGCTGCTGTTGTCAAAGTTTATTTTATTAATGGTTGAGATTTTACTTTTTATTATTAATGCTTCTAGCATTGTTAGTTGTTGGTAATTATTGCAAGTTTTTAATATGTTAGTGTTATTTTTTAAAAGTTCTTTGTATTGTTTGGAGGTGGTGTTTATTATGTTATGTTCTTGTTTGAGGTGTTTGCAAATAGCACTGGAGATGTTCTGATGTCCTGTGAGATGTCTTCCCAATGTAGTGCGTGTATGGCCAATATAGTTCATATTTTTCGAGTAGCAGTCCTCGAGGGGGCATTTAAACAAATAAGCTGCATTGACCATACTCATTTCATCGGTTGTATCGTTGTTATTATTCTTTACTTTAGGTTTTTTGTTATGTATTTTTTATAATATATTATTGGTTTTATTTTGTTGTTAGGATTTTTTATTTTTATGTATCTTTTTATAATATTTTTGATGGTGATTTCGTCCTGTTTGTGATTATAGTGCATTTGATTTTTGTAGTATAGAGGAATTAGGGTGTTTTCATTTTGATTAATTGGTTTGTTTTTATTTCTAATAAATTGGGCTATTTCTTGATCGATTATTTTATTGGGAAAGTTATTGTTAACTAGTGTTTGTTTAATGTTTGCTAGCTTTTTATAGAAAAGGATTTTACTAGATGATATTCGGTGTGCTCGGTCTAATAGGTTTTTTATTATGGCTATTTTATATTTGTTGGGGCAATAGCTGTTAAAATTAAGAAGGCAGGAATGTTTATTGGTTGTTTTTTTGTATACGGTGGTGGTAAATTTGTCGTTGTTTTCGGAGTTAATTAGTATGTCTAGAAATGGTATTTTATTGTTTATATTATGTTCTATGGTAAATTTTAGATGGGAGTTTAGTTCGAGTGTTTCTTTTAGTTTTGTTATTTCGTTTATATTTTTGGATAATATAAATATATCATCTACATATCGTGCATATATTGTGGGTTTTTTAATACTACCATTAAAGATTTTATTGTCAATTGCTGACATGTAATATTCAGCAAATGTTGGGCCTAAGGGTGATCTCATATATATATATATATATATATATATATATATATATACTAGCGGGGGTACCCGGCATTGCCCGAGTGTTTGTTTCCGGGACTGGGAGGGGGGGAGTTTTAAAAAATGTTATGGTAGGTAAGTAGGAAGGATCAAACCCGGAGTCATGAGTAAAAGTAGGAAAATAAAGTGTGAAAAAAAAAAAAAAAAAAAAAAACGTCTGCAACGTTAACAGTTCCGCCACCAAGAAAAGTCCATTCCAGTTGTTTAGGAAAAAAAAAAACCGACTACAGTAGGTCGGCGCGAACGTGAAAATATAATGTGAATTGTCCAGCACGCTAACCACTACGCCACAGAGCACTGCAGCTTAGTTTAGTGATTTTAAATAACTTCACATGAAAGAACTACGAAGCCAAACCGGTGTTCTCTTCTCAACTGTTCCTTGTGAACGATCCCCAAATGGTGTTAAGTGGTGGCAGGGGGAGGAGGAATTTATTAGAGAGAAAATATTTTACCACTTCCATTGATCTTAACCGATTTTGGCCGTGACTTCTCAGCAGAAAAAGTATAGAAATCTAAGATTATCGAGGAATTTGAGAAATAATAAGCCTATAACACACTTCAGATATTGTTCTGCCGTTTGTGCATATTATATTTGCATGAAATATCTTGATTTTTAATCCTATTAATGTCAAAATCAGACGGGAAAAAATGAGTTCATTTTTTTTATATAGAGAAGAGATATACACGGCACAATCACGTTGGCACACGGGTTCTCGCCAGATCACTGAAGTAAAGCAGCGTTGAGCCTGGCCAGTACCAGATGGATGACTATTTAGTAAGGTGAGGCGCTGCATGTACTGCGAGGTAAAATACCAGGTTGAGAAACTGCCGTGGTCTATCTTTCTCTCAGGGGTAGATAGGAATCTCTTAAGTCATGGTAGGCACCCTGTCTAGTGATGGTGTCACGATAAAAATACCCCTGGCGAAGCATCAAGTATTCAACTACTGACAAAATTTGAATTACACTGCAAACTCATGTAGTGATTTCAATCTCGGCTTATATATATATATATATATATGATGGACTCTCCCATCGATTTCGACGTATGAGCTTCCGCCACAACAACTAAGTTGCTCAGAAATCCACACAGATGATTTGTTTTATAGTGGTGAAGGTTTAGAGATTAATATTTGGTGCTTTTAAGGCACTCCCTAATAAAATAATTTAACACAATTTTCCGAACAAACAACAAACCACTTCTTAAACTTAACAAGGAAAAGGTTTATTTAAAAAGGCATTAAACTCGATGGAGGAAAAGAAGGAAGGAAGGTTCGGGACTTCACTGCTTACTAGGTAGTTACAGCCGGTGGCTGTCGTCTGATACCTAGTAGGAGCAGAGAAGCAAAAGGTCTAGTCCCTTCGAAAGCTGGTGGAGTAAGAGAGAGTTTTCTTCTCAGGACCGGAAGCTGTCAGGTCCTTGGTGGTTAAAAATATTCATGTGCTACTCCTCTGATTGGCCAGTGTATAGCCACATCACTCAATCAGGGAGGAATATATGCAAGAAGAAAGAGGTCTATTTGCGTCTGCTACAAAGGCTTTCTGTAGAACCAACCACACTTTTTGGCATTACTGCTAATCGTTGTCGGTGCAGATGACTGCCACAACAGGACAGAGTATACACAAGACCGCAGGGTTTTACATTGGAGTTTCCTTCTCCTAGATGCATGTCTTAATGAAGACTAGGGGTGAATCTTTCCCAGTGAATTAAAGCGCCCCCAGATACTAACCTGGATATTCCTACGACTTAGCGCGGTACTGACAGCGTCTAGCCCTTCCAAATGGTCACCCATCTGGCACTGACCAGGCTCAACTTTGCTTAACTTCAGTGATCTGACAAAAACTGGTGTGTCAATGTGATTATGCTGTATGTATATATATATATATATATATATATATATATATATATATATATATATATATATATATATATGACACTATTGGTATCATGAATGCATGCAGCAAGGTGCACATTGCGATGAGAGGGGGTGTTTGACCGGACGGAATGGGGTGAAGGAGTGCAGAGAAATGCAAAACCTTAGCTAGGAAAATAGAACCAACCACCGATATGTCATTATGAGCTTGTTAAAGGCAAAGCAGATGTTATATTATATCAGAAGTGGAGACAGATTTGGAATTATCTATGATATGTCAAAAGAGATGGTGTATTAGAAGTGACATTAGATGATAACGGACCACACACACAGTGCTGGGCAAAGGCAAACCCCTGGGGACTGCCAATCAGTGTGGGCAACCACCCCCTCCCAGGAAAAGGGAGAGAGAGAGGTGTTGAGTGGACAAGACGAAGGGTAAGCTCAGAGAGGAAGAAAGAAAGGGTGTTTTTAGAGGTTGGGAAAAGGGATTGGATTTATAAAAAGGAATTCTAAAAAGAGTAGAGTCATAGCCAGCAACCTAAACGGCTGGGCTGGTCAAGGGCCTGATATTATGATGTTAACTAGCCTGTATTAATGGGAAATCTGTGACTTTACTGGTCTGGTCTTACATCGTTTCACTGCTATAGTCAGTCACCTCAATTTAGACAGTAGCTGTTATGAAGTAATGAAATTAATAAGTAGTTTGTCATTGTTATAAACCGGAGTTCTGTTTGTGATGAGGACTCTTCATTTTGCAGCAAGCCGCAAGGACCAGCATAGTGATTGATGTATCCAGAGACTACCTACATAGGGTAGGAGACAATTCGGTCAAAAAGCAAAGCGCCCCACCATGAAAACACAGCGGGTGGAGACGATCAACAGGCCAACTTGTGACAGGACCATGTACGTTTGACAGAACACCTGTCATCTCAGGTGCAGTCCCACGAGGTTAGCGAGGTGTGGTTGCTGCAGTATCGGTTTCATTATATATATATATATATATATATATATATATATACTAGCTGGAAGCCCGCCATTGTATGATTGTCTAATACGCTTAAACATGATATTTTAATTTATGCAGATTGCATATGTATTATTATAAAATCAATCATCTATCGAATATATATTTTACAAGGAATAATTTGCTCGGTGGACTAATTCGCAAAAAAAAATTAAAAAATAATGACAATGTTGTTCATCAAATTCCATCTATGTTTATTTACAATATCATGTCAGCTGATATTAGGGATTGACGATGAATGCACTGGAAAAGTCACTTTTGATTAATGTTTAGTTTTAAAATATGCAAACGAAGAAATGATTTGTGGCGATTTTAAATGGTACCGCTTCTTTTATCATAAATTGAACTCATTAATAAGAAAATATTAAAGTAAAATAGTGAGGTACACCAGGGGTTGAACAGGGGATCATACATTCTGTAGTCGGATGCTCTACAACTAAGCTATATCTCCAGATTATAATAAATCTGTTTTTTTAAGAAGAAATTATTTGCTGAAATTTTATTATCTCCCTTCAACGGTGTAACGTGAAATACTTTCCTGTAAAATTTAATCTTTCACCTATAAGAGGATAAGCTAATTTTAAGATAAGATTTTTTCTGATTTTCGATACTTACCAGATGAATTTCTGTTCAAAACATATCTAAGAAAATTGCCAGATATATGCATTAGGTCTGTGTGAAATTTACAAAGCATAGTCTCAGAAGTTTGGAACCCATGAAGAAGGAACTCACGCAAAAAGTGACTTTTATATCTATATATATAAAATAAAGTATTTATATCTATATATATAAAATAAAGTATTTATATCTATATATATAAAATAAAGTATTTATATCTATATATATAAAATAAAGTATTTATATCTATGTATATAAAATAAAGTATTTATATCTATGCATATAAAATAAAGTATTTATATCTATGTATATAAAATAAAGTATTTATATCTATATTTATTTATAAAATAAAGTATTTATATCTATATATATATAAAATAAAGTATTTATATCTATATATAAAATACAGTATTTATATCTATATATATAAAACAAAGTATTTATATCTATATATATAAAATAAAGTATTTATATCTATGTATATAAAACAAAGTATTTATATTTATATATATAAAATAAAGTATTTATATCTATATATAAAAAATATAGTATTTATATCTATATATATAAAATAAAGTATTTATATCTATATATATATAAAATAAAGTATTTCTATCTATATATATAAAATAAAGTATTTATATCTATATACATAAAATAAAGTATTTATATCTATATATATAAAATAAAGTGTTAATATCTATGTATATAAAATAAAGTATTCATATCTATGTATATAAAATAAAGTATTTATATCCATGTATAAAAATAAAGTATTTATATCTATATATATATAAAATAAAGTATTTATATCTATGTATATAAAATAAAGTATTTATATCTATATATATAAAATGCAGTATTTATATCTATATATATAACATACAGTATTTATATCTATGTATAAAAAATAAAGTATTTATATCTATGTATATAAAATACATTATTTATATCTATATCTATAAAATAAAGTATTTATATATATGTATATAAAATAAAGTATTTATATCTATATATAAAATAAAGTATTTATATCGATATATATAAAATAAAGTATTTATATCTATATATATAAAATACAGTATTTATATCGATATATATAAAATACAGTATTTATATCTATATATATAAAATACAGTATTTATATCTATGTATATAAACTAAAGTATTTATATCTATATATATAAATTAAAGTATTTATATCTATATATATAAAATAGAGTATTTATATCAATATATATAAAATCAAGTATTTATATCTATATATATAAAATACAGTATTTATATCTATATATAGAAAATACAGTATTTATATCTATGTATATGAAATAAAGTATTTATATCCATGTATATAAAATAAAATATTTATGTCTATATATAAAAATAAAGTATTTATATCTATATATATAAAATAAAGTATTTATATCTATGTATATGAAATACAGTATTTATATCCATGTATATAAAATAAATTATTTATATCTATATATATAAAACAAAGTATTTATATCTATATATATAAAATACATTATTTATATCTATATATATGAAAAAAAGTATTAATATCTATATATATAAATACAGTATTTATATCTATATATATAAAATAAAGTATTTATATCAATATATATGAAATAAAGTATTTATATCTATATATAAAATAAAGTATTTATATCTATGTATATGAACTAAAGTATTTATATCCATGTATAAAAAATATTTATTTATATCTATATATATAAAATAAAGTATTTATATCTATATATATAAAATAAAGTATTCATATCTATAAATATGAAATAAAGTATTTATATCCATATATATAATATAAAGTATTTATATCTATATATATAAAATAAAGTATTTATATCTATGTACGTAAAATAAAGTATTTATATCTATATATATATAAAATAAAGTATTTATATCTATGTATATATATATGAAACAAAGTATTTATATCTATGTATATAACATAAAGTATTTATATCTATGTATATAAAATAAAGTATTTATATTTATATATATAAAATAAAGTATTTATATCTATGTATATAAAATAAAGTATTTATATCTATGTATATAAAACAAAGTATTTATATCTATGTATAGAAAATAAAGTATTTATATCTATGTATATAAAAAAAAGTATTTATATTTATATATATAAAATAAAGTATTTATATCTATATATATAAAATAAAGTATTTATATTTATGTATATAAAATAAAGTATTTATATCTATGTATATAAAATACAGTATTTATATCTTTGTATATAAAATAAAGTATTTATATCTATGTATATAAAATACATTATTTATATCTATGTATATAAAATAAAGTATTTATATCTATGTATATAAAATAAAGTATTTATAACTATATATATAAAATAAAGTATTTATATCAATATATAGAAAATAAAGTATTTATTTCTATATATAAAAAATACAGTATTTATATCTATGTATATAAAATAAAGCATTTACATCTATATATATATAAAAAAGTATTCATATCTATATATATAAAATTATGTATTTATATCCATGTATGTGAAATAAAGTATTTATATCCATGTATATGAAATAAAGTATTTTCATCCATGTATACAAAATAAAGTATTTATATCTATATATATAAAATAAAGTATTTATATCTATATATATGAAATAAAGTATTTATATCTATATATATAAAATAAAGTATTCATATCAATATGTAATAAAGTATTTATATCCATATGTATAACATATGAAATAAAGTATTTATATCCATATATATAATATAAAGTACTTTAATCTATATATATAAAAGAAAGTATTTATATCTATATATATATATAAAATAAAGTATTTATATCTGTGTATATATATATATATGAAATAAAGTATTTATATCTATGTATATAACATAAAGTATTTGTATCGATGTACATAAAATAAAGTATGTATATCTATATATATATATAAAATAACGTATTTATATCTATATATATAAAATAAAGTATTTATATCTATATATATGAAATAAAGTATTTATATCTATATATATAAAATAAAGTATTCATATCTATAAATATGAAATAAAGTATTTATATCCATATATATAATATAAAGTATTTATATCTATATATATAAAATAAAGTATTTATATCTATGTATGTAAAATAACGTATTTATATCTATATATATATATACATAGATATAAATACTTTATTTTATATATATAGATATAAATTCTTTATTTTATATATATATAGATATACATACTTTATATATATATAGATATAAATACTTTATTTATATACAAAGATATAAATACTTTATTTTATATATATAGATATAAATACTTTCTTTTATATATATAGATATAAATACTTTATTATATATATATAGATATGAATACTTTATTTTATATACATCGATATAAATACTATATGTTATATACATAGATATAAATACTTTATTTCATATATATATACATAGATATAAATACTTTATTTTATATATATAATATAAAATAAAGTATTTATATCTATGTATATATATATGAAATAAAGTATTTATATCTATGTATATAACCTATAGTATTTATATCGATGTATATAAAATAAAGTTTTCATATATATATATATATATAATAAAGTATTTATATCTATATATATAAAAGAAAGTATTTATATCTATATATATAAAATAAAGTATTTATATCTTTGTATATAAATAAAGTATTTATATCTATATATATATAAAGTATGTATATCTATATATATATATAAAATAAAGAATTTATATCTATATATATAAAATAAAGTATTTATATCTATGTATATAAAATAAAGTATTTATATCTATATATATATATATATAAAATAAAGTATTTATATCTATATATATAAAATAAAGTATTTATATCTATGTATATAAAATAAAGTATTTATATCTATGTATATAAAATACAGTATTTATATCTATGTATATAAAATAAAGTATTTATATCTATGTATATAAAATACATTATTTATATTTATGTATATAAAATAAAGTATTTATATCAATATATATAAAATAAAGTATTTATATCTATATATAAAAAATACAGTATTTATATCTATATATATATATATATAAAAGTATTCATATCTATATATATAAAATAAGTATTTATATCTATGTATATAAAATATTTATATCTATGTATATAAAAATATTTATATCTATGTATATAAAATAAAGTATTAATATCTATGTATATAAAATACAGTATTTATATCTTTGTATATAAAATAAAGTATTTATATCTATGTATATAAAATACATTATTTATATTTATGTATATAAAATAATGTATTTATATCCATGTATATGAAATAAAGTATTTATATCCATGTATATAAAATAAAGTATTTATATCTACATATATAAAATAAAGTATTTATATCTATATATATAAAATAAAGTATTTATATCTATATATATGAAATAAAGTATTTATATCTATATATATAAAATAAAGTATTCATATCAATATGTAATAAAGTATTTATATCCATATATATAATATATGAAATAAAGTATTTATATCCATATATATAATATAAAGTATTTATATCTATATATACAAAAGAAAGTATTTATATCTATATATATATATATATATATATATATATAAAGTATTTATATCTATGTATATATATGAAATAAAGTATTTATATCTATGTATATAACATAAAGTATTTGTATCGATGTACATAAAATAAAGTATTTATATCTATATATATATAAAATAAAGTATTTATATCTATATATATATAAAATAAAGTATTTATATCTATATATATAAAATAAAGTATTTATATCTTTGTATATAAAATAAAGTATTTATATCTATATGTATATATATAAAGTATGTATATCTGTATATACATATATAAAGTATGTATATCTGTATATATATATATATATAAAATAACGTATTTATATCGATATATATAAAATAAAGTATTTATATCTATTTATATAAAATAAAGTATTTATATCACTATATATAAAATAAAGTATTTATATCTATGTATATAAAATAAAGTATTTATATCTATATATATAAATTAAAGTATTTATATCTATGTATATAAAATACAGTATTTATATCTATGTATATAAAATAAAGTATTTATATCTATGTATATAAAATAAAGTATTTATATCTATGTATATAAAATAAAGTATTTATATCTATGTATATAAAATAAAGTATATCTATATATCTATAAAAGTGAACGTGTCTGTCTGTCTGTCTGTCTGTCTGTCTGTCTGTGTACATTTACCTACGCAATAACTCTGTCAATTTTTAGTCTATAGACTCGAAATTTGAAATACCGGGTACTGAGATTTGGGAATAACGATGTGACGAGTGTCAGCCAGAAATTTGGCTGTTAAGGGGTCAAATTTCAACGATTTGACCTTTAAGAACTCTACCAAACTCCTCCGACAATTTTTGGTCAAGACACTTGAAATATTAGATATAGGTTCTTTAAACCTGGATCTAACTTAATAAAGTGATTTGAGCCCGAAACTATAAGTTTTAAGGGGTCATAATCGGGGTCAAATTAAAAAAAAAAAATACTGTTTTTTTTTTTTGCTCAGCATACACCTCCAAACACCCGGGCAACGCCGGGCTGAAATGCTAGTATATATATAAAATAAAGTATATATATCTATGTATATATATATGAAATAAAGTATTTATATCTATGTATATAACATAAAGTATTTATATCTATGTATATAAAATAAAGTATTTATATCTATATATATAAAAAAAAATTATTCATATCTTTGTATATAAAATAAAGTATTTATATCTATGTATATAAAATAAAGTATTTATATCTATATATATAAAATAAAGTATTTATATCTATATATATTAAATAAAGTATTTATATCTATGTATATAAAATAAAGTATTTATATCTATCTATATATATATATACAATAAAGTATTTATATAAAATAAAATATATATATATAAAATAAAGTATTTATATCTATGTATATAAAATAAAGTATTTATATCTATGTATATAAAATAAAGTATTTATATCTATATATATATAAAATAAAGTATTTATATATATATATATGAAATAAAGTATTTATATCTATGTATATAACATAAAGTATTTATATCTATGTATATAAAATAAAGTATTTATATCTATATATATAAAATAAAGTATTTATATCTATATATATAAAATAAAGTATTTGTATCTATATATATACAATAAAGTATTCATATCTTTGTATATAAAATAAAGTATTTATATCTATATATATATAAAGTAGGTATATCTATATATATAAAATAAAGTATTTATATCTTTGTATATAAAATAAAGTATTTATATCTGTATATATAAATTAAAGTCGGGATGTTTGTAGTGCCATGTCGCGCATGGAAAGGGACCCTGCACTCATCCCCGGTGGGCTTTCCTGAGGCCGCAATCCTGTGGGTGAGGACAGCTGATGGTCTACTTGTATTGCATGTCTGATATTCTGCACAACTACTTGTCCAGCACCCCCTCACTCATCCACCCTAACTGAAACTTTTAAATAAAATAAAATGAAATGACAGCTCAAACAAAAGTTACGTTTAAACCAGGACAAAACTCAAAGAAAACCAACCTGCCTCCTCCCTTGAGGCTTGCATTTACTAATATCCGCGGGCTTAGAACTAACTTAGAGGATGTTGAGTCATTTCTCCTTGTAAACACCCCGGATATCTTAGCATTAAGTGAAACTAACCTTCACTCCTCCATTCCTTCTAACCACTTTAACATGCCTGGTTATCTCCCACTCTACCGTAAGGACTCGGACAGACATATGCATGGACTTGGAGTCTATATTCGAAACACCCTCCCCCTAACTAGAGAAATAAAACTAGAATCAGAGGGGCAGGCCTTTATGTGCTTCAGACTAAATATGCAACACAATATTAGCTACTTGTATTTTCTCTACCGCTCTCCCTCAAACCAAGACTGTACCCTAATAAACAAAGTCTCAGACAGCATAGATATAGCACTCTCCCTCGATACTAGCGCACAAATACATGTATTTGGTGACTTCAATGTCCACCACAGTAACTGGCTAGGGTTCTCAAATCACACAGACGTAGCTGGTAGCGCAACTCATAGCTTCTCTATATCTCATTCCCTATCTCAGTTGGTTACATTTCCGACACGTTTCCCAGACCAGCATGATCAACATGCCTCACTTCTAGATCTCTTTCTGACAACGGTTCCCAATGACTGTACAACAAATGCCCACAGCCCACTCGGGAATGCTGATCACGCTGTAATAATGGTAGAAATCAGCCTAAATTCTCACCCTAAAACTGAAGACCCACTTCTCAAAACAACGAGGTATTACAAAAAGGCTGATTGGGAAGCCATCAGGGAGCTCATCAGAGATGCCCCATGGCAAAATATCTTTACTCTTCCAGCGGAACAGTGTGCAAATGAGACAACTGAATGGTTCAAAACTGCTATTGAAGCACATGTTCCCGCACGGAAATACTATAGCAAGCCCCACTCTCCCCAATGGTTTACTTCTGCTTGTGCAGCTGCCATTTGTCAAAGGCAGCATGCGTTCCGCAGATTCAACCAACATAAGTCCAGCTCAAATAAACAGAAGTTTATAGAAGCTAGAAATAATTGTAAGAGAGTGATAGACACAGCTAAGACAGATTACTCTGAAACCACCAGACAGCGCATCGAAGCACAGAAATTAGGAACCCGGGATTTTTGGAAAATCTACAACAGCGTAGTTAATAATGGACAGTCAATTATTCCCCCACTAACAAACAATCATGAGGTTGCTTGCACGGCAACTGACAAGGCTAATCTGCTTGCCAGTCGGTTTGCCTCAAACTCCACACTGAACTCGGTACACCACTCACTCCCTGATTTTCCTCTGCGAACAGACGCCACACTTGATGATTTGAAAATCACCCCTTCTCAGGTACATGCTATTATAAAAAACCTAGACACCTCAAAAGCATGTGGACCAGATCTCATCCCGGCTGTGCTATTAAAAAAATGCTCTGCCGAGGTTGCTCCAGTTCTGTCCAAACTTTACAATAAATGCCTTAACGAATCTTGTTTTCCCGACTGCTGGAAAACCGCCTCTGTGGTACCAGTCTTCAACAATTCTGGTGAAAGAACTGACCCACTAAATTATCGCCCCATTAGCCTCCTCCCGCTTTTCGCCAAAATATTTGAGTCCTTAGTTAATCAAGCCCTAGTCCAGCACCTAACAGCTGCTAAACTCCTGACTGACAAACAATATGGATTCAGGCAAGCCCGTTCAACAGCAGATATCTTAACTGTAGTTTCTGAACGTATATACCGTTCATTGGATAAAACAGGGGAGGGTAGAGCGGTGGCCCTTGATATATCTAAGGCTTTTGACAGGGTATGGCACGATGGTCTTCTAAGGAAAATTAAATCATATGGAATCACTGGAAGAATTCATAATGTAATTAAATCCTTCTTAAGTAATAGAAAAATCAAAGTTGTCCTCGACGGACATACATCCAAACAATATGACATAAATGCGGGAGTACCTCAGGGGTCTATCCTTGGACCTCTACTATTCCTGATATTCATAAACGACCTCCCTGATAATATTGTTTCGGAGATGGGTATATTTGCCGATGACACCACTCTCTATAACAGATATGAGGGGAAAACAAATGAACACATATCCAAGGAAATGGGAGAAACACTAGAGGACGACCTCCAATCCGTAGTGGAATGGGGACAAAAATGGTTGGTCACATTCAATGCTGCTAAGACTAAGCTTGTTTCCTTCAATAACTACAAGAAACCTTCTCTACCACCAATAGCAATGGCCAAGAACACATTGCCTGAAAGTACTTCTTTTAGACTCCTCGGCCTAACGTTTACAGGGAATATGAACTGGAATAGATACATTGAGAGCATTGCCAAGGCTGCTCCAAGGAAGGTTGGCTCCCTCTCCCGTGCTAGAAAACTACTTACGCCTGCCAGTATCCTATACCTCTATAAGGCAACCATTCGCCCATGTATGGAGTACTGTTGTCACATCTGGGCTGGTGCATCTGCTGCTTGTCTCTCGCTCCTGGACAGGGTTCAAAAAAGAGTCGCCAACCTGATAGGTCCTGAACTATCATCTAGGCTTCAACCTCTGTCCCATCGACGAGATGTTGCATCCCTCTGCCTGTTCTACAAATACTTTAATGGTGAATGCTCTGACGAACTGCAAACACTTGTACCTCCCCGACGTAACTACCACCGACAAACCCGACAAGCTACTAAGTCTCATCCCTTTTCAGTAGAGATCCCTAGGTGCAAGAAAGCCTTTTACTCCAATAGTCTCTTCCCAAGAACTGCGGGTCTTTGGAACTCCCTTCCGGGATTCTGCTTTCCCAACTGCAATGATATGCAGAAGTTAAAGTGTAATGTTAACAAACATCTTTCTACTTTTCTCCCTTCATAATGACCCCGCTAATTAATTCCCTACTAGTAGCCCCTGCTTCAAAGTGGCACTGTGCCTTGTTTGGGGTGAAAATTGAAAAAAAAAAAAAAAAAAGATATTTATATCAATATATATAAAATAAAGTATTTATCTCTATATATATAAAAGAAAGTATTTATATCTATATATATAAAATAAAGTATTTATATCTATATATATAAAAAAATATTTATATCTTTGTATATAAAATAAAGTATTTATATCTATATATATAACAAAGTATTTATATCTATATATATAAAATAAAGTATTTATATTTATATATATAAATTAAGTATTCATATTTATATATATATAAAATAAAGTATTTATATCTATATATATAAAATAAGGTATTTATCTCTATATATATAAAAAAAAGTATTTATATCTATATATACAAAATAAAGTATTTATATCTATGTATATAAAATACAGTATTTATATCTATGTATATAAAATACAGTATTTATATCTATATATATAAAACAAAGTAATCATATCTATATATATAAAATAAAGTATTTATATCTATGTATATAAAAGAAAGTATTTATATCTATATTTATAAAATAGAGTATTTATATCTATATATATAAAATAAAGTATTAATATCTATATATATAAAATAAAGTATTTATATCTATATATATATAAAATAAAGTATTTATATCTTTGTATATAAAAAAAAGTATTTATATCTATATATATAAAATAAAGTATTTATATCGATATATATAAAGTAAAGTGTTAATATCTATGTATATCACATAAAGTATTTATATCTATGTATATAAAATAAAGTATTTATATCTATATATATAAAATAAAGTATTTATATCTATATATATAAAATAAAGTATTTATATCTATATATATAAAATACAGTATTTATATCCATGTACATAAAATAAAGTATTTATAACTATGTACATAAAAAAAGTATAAAAAATACAGTATTTATGTCTATGTATATAAAATAAAGTATTTATATCTATATATATAAAAAGTATTTATATCTATATATATAAAATATAGTATTTATATCTATGTACATAAAATAAAGTATTTATATCTATATATAAAAAAAGTATTTATATTTATGTATATAAAATAAAGTATTTATACCTATATATATATAAGATACAGTATTTGTATATATATATAAAATACAGTATTTATATCTATGTATTTACAATAAAGTATTTATATCTATGTATATAAAATAAAGTAATTATATCTTTGTATATGAAATAAAGTATTTATATCTATATATATAAAATAAAGTAATTATATCTTTGTATATAAAATAAAGTATTTATATCTATATATATATAAAGTATGTATATCTATATATATAAAATAAAGTATTTATATCTATGTATATAAACTAAAGTATTTATATCTATATATATAAAATAAAGTGTTTATATCTAGTGTATATAAAATAAAGTATTAATATCTATGTATATAAAATAAAGTATTTCTATCTATGTATATAAGATAAAGTATTTAAATCTATATATATAAAATAAAGTATTTATACCTATGTATATAAAATAAAGTATTTATACGTATGTATATAAAATAAAGTATTTATATCTATATATAGAAAATAAAGTATTTTTATCTATATATATATAATACAGTATTAATATCTATGTATATAAAATAAAGTATTTATATCTATATACATAAAATAAAGTATTTATATCTATATATATAAAAAAAGTATTTATATCAATGTATATATATGAAACAAAGTATTTATATCTATGTATATAAAATAAAGTATTTATGTCTATGTATAAAATAAAGTATTTGTATCTATATATATAAAATAAAGTATTCATATCTTTGTATATAAAATAAAGTATTTATATCTATATATAAAAAGTATGTATAGCTATATATATAAAATAAAGTATTTATATCTATGTATATAAAATAAAGTATTTATATCTATGTATATAAAATAAATTATTTATATCTATATATATAAAATAAAGTATTTATATCTTTGTATATAAAATAAAGTATTTATATCTATATATATAAAAAAGTATTTATATCTATATATATAAAATAAAGTATTTATCTCTCTATATATAAAACAAAGTATGTATATCCATATATATACAATCAAGTATTTATATCTATATATATAAAATAAAGGATTTATATCTATATATATATAAAATAAAGTATTTACATCATTGTATGTAAAATAAAGTATTAATATCTATATATATTAAAAGAAAGTATTTATATCTATATATATAAAATAAAGTATTTATATTATATATATATAAAATAAAGTATTTATCTCTATATATATAAAATAAAGTATTTATCTCTATATATATAAAATAAACTATTTATATCTATATATATAAAATAAAGTACTTATATCTATATATATATAAAATAAAGTATTTATATCTATATATATATAAAATAAAGTATTTATATCTATACATATAAAATACAGTATTTATATCTTTGGTATACAAAATACAGTATTTATATCTATATATATAAAATAAAGTAGTTATATCTATGTATATAAAATAAAGTATTTATATCTATATTTATAAAAAAACGTATTTATATCTATATATACAAAATAAAGTATTTATATCTGTATATATAAAATAAAGTTTTTATATCTATGTATATAAAATAAAGTATTTATATCTATGTATATAAAATAAAGTATTTATATCTATATATACAAAATAAAGTATTTATATCTATGTATATAAAATAAAGTATTTATACCTATATCTATAAAATACAGTATTTATATCTATATATATAAAATACAGTATTTATATCTATGTATATAAAATAAAGTATTTATATCTATGTATATAAAATAAAGTATTTAAATCTATGTATATAAAATAAAGTATTTATATCTATATATATAAAATAAAGTATTTATATCTATATATATAAAATAAAGTATTCATATCTTTGTATATAAAATAAAGTATTTATATCTGTATATATAAAGTATATATATCTATATATATAAAATAAAGTATTTATATCTATGTATATAAAATAAAGTATTTATATCTATATATATATACACAATAAAGTATTTATATCTTTGTATATAAAATAAAGTATTTATATCTATATATATAAAATACAGTATTGATATCTATGTATATAAAATAAAGTATTTATATCTATTTATATAAAATAAAGTATTTATATCTATGCATATAAAATAAAGTATTTATATCTATGTATATAAAATAAAGTATTTATATCTATATATATGAAATAAAGTATTTATATCTTTGTATATCTATATATATAAATTAAAGTATTTATATCTATATATATAAAAAAAAGTATTTATCTCTCTATATATATATATACATAAAATAAAGTATTCATATCCATATATATAAAATAAAGTATTCACATCTATATATATAAAATAAAGTATTTATATCTATATACGTATAAAATAAAGTATTTATATCTTTGCATATAAAATAAAGTATTTATATCTATATATATAAAATAAAGTATTTATATTTATATATATATAAAATAAAGTATTTATATCTATATATATAAAATAAAGTATTTATCTCTCTATATATAACATAAAGTATTTATCTCTTTATATATAAAATAAAGTATTTATATCTCTATATATAAAATAAAGTATTTATACCTATGTATATAAAATAAAGTATTTATACGTATGTATATAAAATAAAGTATTTATATCTATATATAGAAAATAAAGTATTTTTATCTATATATATAATACAGTATTAATATCTATGTATATAAAATAAAGTATTTATATCTATATACATACAATAAAGTATTTATATCTATATATATAAAATAAAGTATTTATATCTATGTATATATATGAAACAAAGTATTTATATCTATGTATATAAAATAAAGTATTTATGTCTATGTATATAAAATAAAGTACCTGTATCTATATATATAAAATAAAGTATTTATATCTATATATAAAATAAAGTATTTGTATCTATATATATAAAATAAAGTATTCATATCTTTGTATATGAAATAAAGTATTTATATCTATATATAAACAGTATGTATAGCTATATATATAAAATAGAGTATTTATATCTATGTATATAAAATAAATTATTTATATCTATATATATAAAATAAAGTATTTATATCTTTGTATATAAAATAAAGTATTTATATCTATATATATAAAAACAAGTATTTATATCTATATATATAAAATAAAGTATTTATCTCTCTATATATAAAATAAAGTATGTATATCCATATATATAAAATCAAGTATTTATATCTATATATATAAAATAAAGTATTTATATCTATATATATATATAAAATAAAGTATTTACATCTTTGTATGTAAAATAAAGTATTAATATCTATATATATTACAAGAAAGTATTTATATATATATATAAAATAAAGTATTTATATTATATATATAAAATAAAGTATTTATATCTATATATATAAAATAAAGTATTTATCTCTATATATATAAAATAAAGTATTTATCTCTATATATATAAAATAAACTATTTATATCTATATATATAAAATAAAGTACTTATATCTATATATATAAAATAAAGTATTTATATCTATATATATATAAAATAAAGTATTTATATCTATACATATAAAATAAAGTATTTATATCTTTGTATATAAAATACAGTATTTATATCTATATATATAAAATAAAGTAGTTATATCTATGTATATAAAATAAAGTATTTATATCTACGTATATAAAATAAAGTATTTATATCTATGTATATAAAATAAAGTATTTATATTATGTATATAAAATAAAGTATTTATATATACATATATAAAATAAAGTATTTATATCTATGTATATAAAATAAAGTATTTATATCTATGTATATAAAATAAACTATTTATATCTATATATATAAAATAAAGTATTCATATCTATATATATAAAATAAAGTATTTATATCTATATATATATAAAATAAAGTATTTATGTCTATATATATAAAATAAAGTATTTCTGTCTATATATATAAAATAAAGTATTTATGTCTATATATATAAAATAAAGTATTCATATCTATATATATAAAATAAAGTATTTATATCTATATATATGAAATAGAGTATTTATATCTATATATATGAAATAAAGTATTTATATCTATATATATAATATAAAGTATTTATATCTATGTATATAAAATAAAGTATTTATATCTATATATATAAAATAAAGTATTTGTAGCTATGTATATAAAATAAAGTATTTATATCTATATATATAAAATAAAGTATTTATATCTATATACATATAAAATAAAGTATTTATATCTATGTATATAAAATAAAGTATTTATATCTATATATATTAAATAAAGTATTTATATCTATATATATAAAATAAAGTATTCATATCTATATATCAAATAAAGTATTTATATCTATATATATGAAATAAAGTTTTCGTATTTATATATATAAAATAAAGTATTCATATCTATGTATATAAAATAAAGCATTTATATCTATATATATAAAATAAAGTATTCATATCTATATATATATATAAAATAAAGTATTTATATGTATATATATAAAATAAAGTATTTACATCTATATATATAAAATAAAGTATTTATATCTATATATATAAAATAAAGTATTTATATCTATATATATATATAAAATAAAGTATTTATATCTATATATATAAAATAAAGTATTTATATCTATATATATAAAATAAAGTATTTATATGTATATATATAAAATAAAGTATTTACATCTATATATATAAAATAAAGTATTTACATCTATATATATAAAATAACGTATTTATATCTATATATAAAATAAACTATTTATATGTATATATATAAAATAAAGTATTTACATCTATATATATATAAAATAAAGTATTTATATCTATATATATAAAATAACGTATTTATATCTATATATATATATATAAAATAAAGTATGTATATCTATATATATATAAAATAAAGTATTTACATCTATATATATAAAATAAAGTATTTACATCTATATATATAAAATGAAGTATTTATATCTATCTATATAAAATAAAGTATTTATATCTATATATATAAAATAACGTATTTATATCTATATATATATATATAAAATAAAGTATTTATATCTATATATATATAAAATAAAGTATTTACATCTATATATATAAAATAAAGTATTTACATCTATCTATATAAAATAAAGTATTTACATCTATATATATAAAATAAAGTACGCATCAGATGTCGTTGAAAGTCAAATCCCAACGCAATATTACGGAAATAAACAAATATTTTACTTGTTTGAAATTTATAATTTAAATATATTTTGGAGTCAAACTTATCCTTAGTTGTACATCTTTTTTTTCTTTTTTCTTACCATGTTGTAAAGTTCGAGAAAGAAAAGTCAGTTAGTAAAGATGTGTGTGTTGTCTCTCAGCGGGGTTGTTTTGAAAGTGTCGAAACGGTGCGTTGGCTACGCAAGATTTATGTCAGGGGGTGAATTCCGTTGTAGAAGCGTTGATTTAATTTGAATCAAATAAAATATGCATCTGATGCATATTTTATTTGATTCAAATTAAATCAAGGTTTTTATATTTCAAAATACAACCGCTGAGAGACAACGCGCGAATCTTTACTAACTGATTTTTCTTTCTCCAACTTTACATGGCAAGAAAGAAGAAGAAAACAAAGAAAGAAAAAAGATGTACAAAATACTGAGGATGGAGATTGACTCCAAAATATATTTAAATGATAAATTTCAAATAAGTAAAATATTTGTTTATTTTTATAATACTGCATCGTGATTTGGCTTTCAAGCGCACCTGATGCATATTTTATGCGATTCAAATTAAATCAACACTTCTATAATGGAACTCACACCCCTGACATATATATATATATATACATATATATATATATATATATATATATATATATATATATATATATATATATATATATATACTACATTTCAGAACGAAAAAAGTCGTTCACAACAAATAACTTTTCAAATATATATTTACATGCATTCATAGTCATATAAATATGAAGAGACATAGAATCTCCTCTGAATTCCCTTCTAATGTTTTTCTTTTACTGGCATATTACAACATTTTACAAAATCTAAACGTTGTTTTAATACTTATTATTATTATCTTCTATCTATATATATATATAAACTAGCGAGGGGTACCCGGCGTTGCCCGGGTGTTTGGAGGTGTGGGTGGAAACTCTGGGGTTGGGGGGGGGGGGGGGGTTAAAAACAAATGTTTTGGTAGGTAAGTATGAGGATCGAACCCGAACCCTTCAGTTGTAAATTAAAGTGTGAAAAAAAAAAAATGTGCGACGTTAACGATTGCCCCACCGCGAGATGCTAACGGAAACACATTTGAATTTATTTAATTACTTGGATTTGGCAAGTGCCCGTTTTAATGAGTTAATGAGGTCAAGTTTGACTGCGGGATTTTTATTTTCCCAAGATGTTATAGGAAAAAGACTAACCCACATGCAGCGAGTGACAAATGTTGAATATTTATCTTCCGAAATCGAGCAAATTAAATAGACAGGCGAGCTTTGTTGTAAACCCTGAGATATTACAATTTATATGTGATATAAAAAGTTTTTAAAAGTTGTGAAGCGACTGCCCACTTCTCTGAAAAAAGCCTTTTGTAGACATACAGAAAAAGTGAACACACATACAAACATACATACATTTTCGCTTTTATATTTATAGATTACATCTGTCTATTAGTGTATTTGTGCGTATGTCCACTAAAAACTCTTAACACACGCGAATACTACTCACAAAATTGGTATCGTTTGAAAGCTCAGTCTCTCAGTCGACAAATATCCGAAAATTGGCCAAAAATATTCATTCTTTCACCTTCAACTGGGTCGCTTTTTACAAAGAGGCGTCCCTTTTTTTGTTGGCATTTTTGAAGTCATCATATGCCTTCCAATGTGTAGCCTTATTTCGAACACCACTTTTTCTCTTAGCGTTACAGGTTCGAACCAGCCAGCCTGACTGCTTTCTACTTTTTTTTTGGGGGGGGGGGTACTTGTTGCTATTTTCATTTTTTTTTTAGGGGCTTGGTTAATTTTTTTTTTTCTTTTGTCTGAAACGTTTTTTTATTTTTTTTGCTTCATTGCTCAATACACTTAACATAAAACCTCTCCACACCTGGGCAATGCCGGGTACCCATGCAATTTTTTTATTTTTTTTATTTTAGTTTACACAATTTTACTTTCAGTTTTGCTGATGGCACCCAAATGACGACCCTCCCCCACCCCTTTTTTTTTCATTAAAAGCAGATTTTATGATCAAGCAACCTCCCCCCTTCCTATTCTTTTTGACGATTGGGTAATACCAGGCACCCCCTACTAGTCTTTATATATATTGTACATTACATAATTAAAAAAAAGGAGATTTAACAGTTTACAGATATGCACTATTATATAAGATATTAATTGCAATTCTTACATCACATTTTGAAAGAAGAAGAACTTGAAATTTGAAAAAGAAGATTAAAGATTAAACTAGAAAAAGGACTAGAGCTACTAACGAAACCTCTATAAAATTATATGAACCTACTACTCTTACCTCATAGGGGGTTAAGGAAGAAGAAGCCATGATGAATTAATGTTTCATTTAATCAATTTGATAATTATGTATGTGAACGGAATATTCAAATATATAAACAGTCCAAATATAATAACATGGTTAGCGCAAAATAATCGCGCGCTTGCGCGTACAAAATAGCCACCCATGATAACATATACAATTACATCGTTTAATATTTGGAAAACTACTTGTTTTTCGTCGAATTTTAATTTTTCGCCAATATTACACTGTGACAAGGCAGTTTGGTACGTGAGTGGACATTTAACAGCCTTTGTTTATGCTCGCGCATAGCGTAAACGAAGGCTAGGCTGTGAAATGAAAAAGAGTCCCAAGTTCAGGGGTTAATACCATGCAAAAGAAATCAAACAAAAAACTTTTTACCCAATAAACACACAAAAAATGCCCCCTCTCTCAGGTGGCCAGAAAGTGGGTAGTCATTTTAAGTTAAATTTATATGGAAAAGTGATCACCCCTTTTTCGAAAAAGTAATTTCTTTATATCATGGAAACTATTTTTTGCGATGGAAACGGTTTGCAGATTCGTTTTTAACACATCAAAATCTACAAAAAAATATTTTGTTATGTACGAACGTGAGACGGGCCTTAAAGTAAAATAATACCAAAAATACAACGTATATAATTATTCTCATTTGTTTCTATTCTAAAAAGATAGTGTTTATACATTTAGAAAAAACTTTACAAGTCGAATTCAGATTTCTCTTTAAGGTAAGTAAAGAGTACTTTAACTTTTTGTAATTATTTCAAATTTTATCAAATTTATTTTTTTTAAAAGTTGGCACTTATGTTACCATGCTGAAATAATAACATTATTATTTAGAAAACTATTTTAACATCAAATTTAACTTGAAAATACGATTTTTAAAAATAGCACGGTAACATAAGTGCATAGACACCAAATTCTTTAATCAAATTTATTTAAAAATTATTTGTGTTTAAATTACACAAATAATTTTAATATCTGAGTGTATTTTTTTTTTTTCAGATATTTTATTCAAAATGTCCCGAAAATCTACAATTTCAACTCGCAGTAAAAATGTAAGGAAATTTTCCGGTCTACTTACACCATTAAATAAAACAGAGCCTTCAACTTACTAGGTGTATCAGAATTTTTGACACCCCTAATAGAAAACTGCGAATAAAATATAAAAAACTCGTAATTTCTCTTTTTAAAGTAGGTTGTTTATTTTCTGTATGGAATATAATTCCAAAATAAACTATTAAAGTTGTTTAAAAAATAATAGAAATATTATTTCTTATTTTTTAAAAAACAGTGTTTACAAAGTGCCAGTGTGCGTTCAACCAGCTATTTTTTTTTTTACTACGTATGAAATCAATTGAATTTTACGAGTGAAATTTTTTTCAATTTTTAAACTTAAAAATCTATCAAAATTTTCCAATTTTTACGATATTTTCAGGGTCAATGTGAAATTTTATGCTCTTTCGAATAAACCGAATATGATATTTTAGACAAACGTTTTGTTTTAATTCACCCCCCCCTCATTTTGAAATGTCTATTAAAATTCGAATAATTAATTTACTCACCAAAGTTTTATATATCACAAATTGAAGATAAAAGATCAATAAATAAAATATTCTAATTTAAAACAAAAAAAAGAAGTGTTTTTTGGAAACCAGTGTAAAACTTTTTAAAAACTTTTTTTTTTAAACCATGTTGATTTTTTTTTTTTTTAATGAAAGCTCATGTTATGCTTATATCGTCAAGTAAATACCGGATGCTGACGACAATTTTTTTCTATTTCATTCAATGTTTTCTTTTTTTAGATATTTAAAAAAAAAATTCACTCGATAAAGTAGAAATAAAATATAATAATCAAAAACTCATGTATTTCATTAAGAGAATTTTTAAAAAAATCGGTCGACTGGGTTTTTCATTTAACGGCAAAATCTTATAAGTGAATGTGTGCTTTTTTTCACCTACGGAGGCCCAAAAATACTAATTTTGGGTAACAGCACGCAATAAAAAGAGACATTAATTATGGCGTTTATAAGTCACCGTAAGATAATCGCAAAAAAAATCAGAGATTTGTTTTCCTTTATTTGAGCAGTCAAAAAATGAGTTTGCATTTTTTTTTTTAGAATTCTTGTTTAAAAAAGTATTTTATTTAAAAAGGATATGGAATATAAGTATAAATAGGGATAAATTCTTAACAATGAACAATGGAAGTACACATTGAATAGAATTTTATATAGGTAAGTGATTTTTTGGAATTTATATCGATTTTTTATAATCGAAGTAAATAAAATTTCGTTGATTTTTTTAAAGAAAACTGATTTAAAAAAACAAATATTGCATAATTTGCTATTAAACTTGTTATTTTTTTAAAATTTGGTCTTTGCTCCGTTAATTGAAAAAAAAATAGGGTTTGAATTACATTTTTCAAGTAGTTATAAGCTTCGAAAGATAGTAAGTTGATTTATTCAAGTTCATATACAGCATTTTTAATGGCCGATTCTGATACACCTACCAATTTACCAACAAATTATTCAATTTAGTTAATATTTAATAAATACTTATCCTCACCTTTAAAATTTTGCTATTTCCAAATTAATAACAAAGGAAGTCTTGGAAAGCGGTTAATCCATGTTTACCTCTTTTAAGTTAAATGACTAGTTTAAAAAAAGGTGATTATACTATGTTTCAAGAAAGCCAAACAAATGAATCGAAAATCTCTCCCCATTTCCCAAAAGAAATTCTGGATAGAAAAACTGGATTCACTATTTGATATTTCATCCTGTTCTTGCAATCTGCCAGTTTTAAATTGTGACGGCCCTCATGTAAAATGCAATAAAGAAAATTGCCAGATTGAGCACATTATTTGCACCTGTCCTCTTCAACAAAAGGTAAGTTATTTTCTATTTTTTCCAATGTCTTTGTGAAATAATCTTATATCCAAACCAATTTCCATATTTTAATGCAAACTAATTTTTATATTAATCTGTTTAGATGTATTTTAATATAAGTAAAATCTGATTTTTCAGGTTTCAGTTGAGGACCGTCAATACCTAAAGGATCAAAGGAATAGGGCCAAAAGGTACGTTTCAGCTTTGTCCAGTTGATAAAAGTGCTATAAAAAAGTAAAAAGGAATGAGAGGGATAAACAAAAAAATGTACATTTCATCACCAACACCTTCAACTTCAAATCTCCAGAGTAATATTTCCTCCCCCTTTTACTCATCTTCTCAAAGTGAAGAACCAGAAGAAGATATTTGCAGCCAAAGAGTTATCCAAAATGGCCTTATAGCCTTATCAAATTTCCCAGATATGCTCTTGAGTTAGTCAGGGGTTGGGGTGGAGCATATCTTTTAATCTTGGAGCCAGCCTTGCCAATGCCTTGCTCTTGGATTTGCAGGCTATGGGCCTTCTTATACCCAATATTAATATAAGCAATATTCTTATTGATAAAAGTAAAGTGGACATGGAAAAAAGTGAAAACAATTGTCCCCCCCCCCTAAAAAAAACATAATGAAAGTGTGACAACACAGGTGAATGGTTGCAATTTTAGAAAAAAAATTAAAAAGAAATCTTCATACAATTGTTTTCTCTTTGCACCATAATGAACTACCTTTCAGGGCTCTTTTTAAAAAACATGGATGGTTGCAAAAAAGGCCTTATAACATTCAGCTGGGCCCCTGGGGAAATTATGCTCAAATGATTTATCCCAAATATCATTTTCCACTATTAGCAGTCCTCTGGATTCAATTTTGAAACTTGATGAAATAAATGACCTCAGTTGTGACCAAAGATTACTGTATGAATACACAGTAGGTATTTCTAGAGGTAAGGTTGACTCTAGATATGATTCATGGAAAATTAGCCCTTTAAACCAGGCAAGATGGCTAACTTTACCCATTAGACTCATGTGCTTATGGACTCGTGGTGCATACCCAGAAAAGCTCACAACAAAACTCCAGAGGTTAATAAATTTTATTGTAAATGTGTATGCCATTTGTTGGTTTGAAATTAAAAAAAATAATAAATTCCACAATCAGCAATTGCACATTTTTAATATGATCCAGAGGATTAAGGAGCAGCCTCACGAAATCCAGCAGATTGCATGAAAAAACACACACAAGATAATGCATTTTGTTTACTGCCTGAAAACCTTCTATATTCAATGGTCAAATCTGAGGAAGTTGAATTAAGAGAAGAAGCTTTAAAAATAATTTTGGCCATCAGGTAAGTAAACATTTATTCATATATCAATGATGCAATTATTTATTCTAATTTATACAAACATTTTTAAGATTTTATCTAATTACACCATAATTATTAAAGCAGTACACATTGAATTTTTTTAATATTCAATTAATTTTTATATTCTTTCAAGAGTGGGGAGTCAACCAAGAAACAATTAAAAAAATACCAAATATTAATTTTAATGCAACTCATTGGACACAATAGATTTGACATTATGTGGTATTTTTGAACCACCAATGACGGAAGATTTTTTTGAGTCTGAACTTTGAGAATCATTATTCAATGGGAACAAGCTTGACTTGCCAAGTTTGCCCTCACATTCTCAGGGCATGGAACGGGCAGTCAAGTTAACAATGGAAGCATCACAAACTGTATATGGTTTTCAATGAAGACATTGACACATCACAGCCAAAGTTTTGAGTAAAAAATTTAGACCGTCATTTTTGTCTAAGGGCTATTATATAGAGCAATTCCACTCTATACATTAAGCTCTATCAAAATAATATTTCGTCTTTTCCTTATTTGTTTGTTTGTTATATTTTCACTTATAACAGAAAAAAAATCAATTTTAAGATATTGAAATTTTACTGCTTGTAAAGACAGTTTGCTAATGCAACTCCATGATAAATGGAAAACTTGTCAATCATCTCAACAAAAATAACCTTTTCAGTGACATGCAATATGGTTTCCGCTCTATGAGATCAACAGTTGATGTGCTAATTGTGATATCACACAGAATCATGAATTCATTGATGAAGGTTTCATTTCTAAAGCAGTAGCACTTAGCATATCTAAGGTATTTGATAGGGTCTGACACAAAGGTTTACTTCATAAAATCTCTAGCTACGGAATAGCTGAAAATGTCTTCTCAAGTATAAAATCCTTTTGCTCTGATAGGTTTATTAAAGTGGTCATTAATAGGCAGAAATACGTAGGTCACAGTATTAATGCTGGTATGCCCCAAGGATCTACATTGGGCCCAACTCAATTCCTTATCTTTATCAAGGACCTCACAACCCATGTTCTTCGATCATTCTATGCAGACAATACAACCATCTATGACAAGACTACAAAACCCAACAATGATCAGAAGTTTTCTGATTCTCTCTCCTCTGACTTTAAATGTGTGCTGCAATGGGGTAAGGAATGGCTGGTCAACTTTAGTACATTCAAAATCGAACTGCTATCTGTTCACCACTTAACGCTTATATCCCCAGTTTACCCCAATTAAAATGAACATCTCTTGCCTTGATGAAGCACCCTGTTTTGACAAACTTCTGGGACTCATTTTGACCCTGAATCTGAAACGAAATACCAACATCAGATCCCTAACTACTCCAGGAAGTATCTCACTCCCGTCTTGATCCTCTACCTGTACAATAAACAATTTCATTCTAAGAGGGAGTACTCCTGCCACATCTGGGGTGAAGCTCCAAAAGCTTTCGTGTCTTGACAAAGTGCAGAACATCTACTCATTACTTAACCCTTATCCTAGAGTTGCCACAGAGCCTTGATAAGTGGTGATCCTCAAAGTAAAAAAATAAAATGAAAAGGGGGGGGACAGATTTTCAATTTGAAGATTATTTATGATTTGTTATATTAATATTATTTTTATAAAATAAAAAGACATCTGATTTGAAATACTGAAATTTTTTGGTATTCATACGAATATTCAAGACAAACCTTGCAAAAACGAAGAATTTTCAGTATATTTTTGTTTACAACTTTGATACAAAACGCTAAAAAAAAAACCTCAAGCATTTGATCTAATTTTTTGCATGAGTACTTAATAAATTCAGATGCAACTTTCGGTAAGTGCCATTTTTTTAATATTCTGAGAAAAGTTAAAAATCGACCTACCCTAATATATATGTACATATACTATCTCTACTTATATATATATATATATATATATATATATATATATATATATATATAAAAGGAACTCTGTGTGTGTTTTCTATGAAATCTGAAACAGCTGGGCTGATTTTTATGAAATTTCACACAAATATACTTTATGTGTCTGGGAATGTTCTTAGGTTTTGCATCAGAATACCTCTTATAAATATCGAAAATGGTTAAATGATTATCAAAAAAATTGAATCATGATACTTGACTTTTGAATTCATAAAATCAACAATAGATTCTCTACAGTGCAATGTAGACTACAATGTATTATGGACTAAGTTACTCCCGGAGCACTGTTGTGGTCATCAATTCGAGCTGGCAATCAATCGATTTGATTGAAAAATGGATAATTTAACCGATTTTTATGGCAATAAAAATATGGTGTGGAATATTCATTGATCCTCATTTAATCCCGAGCAACGTCGGGTCTCTCTGCTAGAACACACACACACACACACATATATATATACAATTATTTTCACTAAAAAATAATATACTGTAATAGTTTTCACATGAAACACATGTTAGTATTATCAGAATATTCCCAAGAAATTGTTTGAGGGGGTGGAGCACAGCATAAACTTGCACAAGTGCTAAATACTTTTATGTCTCACTTGGCTGATTTCTTGCGTGTGTTTCTTTTTGATAATGAACCATGTTCTGCTTCCACCTCTGCTGGCATAGATTCTGTTTCGCTTTCTTCTTGTTTCTCATCTTTTGTTGTTTCAAGAGCATCAAAGAAACTCCTAATGGGAAAATAAATTAATAGATAATAACCAATCAAAAGAAATTATTAAACAATTCTGCAAGAGTCCTAAAAAAGTTAAAGCATGTTTTACAGGGTTTTTTTTTTTTCAAGTAAAAAAAAACATGAATAGCTTTGAATTATTCATGATTGATTTATGACAGTAAATGTTGCAATGAAAATCGCTTTAGATGCAATCATATTTTATGTAAAATGTTATTTTTTTTATTCAATACATGCATTAAATTTTATTAATTTTATACTTTTTGTGAATTACTGACATTTTTAGAGAAGATTCAATTTGCTTAATTCAGAAACTAAGAAAATGAATAAATATGTAAACAGCATTTTTGTTCGGAAGATGGATGCTGATAAAATAACTTATTTTTTAACAAAAATATTTGATGATTACTATTTAGTAAGCTGTAAAACTTTACATTATAAGATGTTTTCATAGATTTGAAACACAATGCAAGTGTAAACTATTATTTTTGCTAAAAATCGAAGACAATATTTTGACAAAATTAAAGCATGAATGATTCAGTTTTGTACAAATAATAATGAAACATGAGAAATGTACAAAACGCAAAATAAAACTGGCATGCCATTAAAAAGGCACAATTCTGCACACTAATAAAGAAATATCAGCCTTAAATTAATGTTCATAATCAAGTGCATTATTCATATTTGAAAGAAAGAAGTATCTGACTTACTTAATACATGCATCAGTTTCTGACTGACTATTTAATATTTCTCTTCCATTAAATGTTTTCCCAAATTTTCCATTGATATAAGCAACAGCTGTTTTCACCGACTTGAGTTTTTCCTGTTTTTCATCTAACAACTGTTTTGTGTTGGTTATATCCCAAACTTGAGATTCAGAACCAGCATATATTGTTGAATTAACCAACTGAAAAGTAAACATTTGATAAGAGACTTTCATTAGAAAATGTCAGTACAATTTCGGATGAAACTTATAAATGTAAAAGGCATGTAAACTTCCAACAATAATGTAAGTCTATAAAACTCGAGTAATATGTGATCAAGTATTAAAAACTAGCAGGATCGATGTTGCAATGTTGTCCAGGAAAATTGACAAAACCAAGAATTGCAATTCTTTGAAGTAATTGACTAGAAAGACACTTTTTACTCCAAACGCTGAATATATCTATTTTGTTTTTGTTTCCACATATGTGAATGGAAATTTAGTATCTATTAAAATACATTCAATACTATGGCATGTATCATCTGTTTGGTTAAAATGTTTAGATATTTGATGTGTGATGTGTTTCGTCATGAGTTTATGCTCATGAATTCTAAATTTAAAATTTAACTGTCCCGCCTACCTGTGTGAACATTTTATGCAAAAGACATGGTTAAATAACCAAGTGTTAACTGTTCTACACTTTCCCTGATAGATTGTTAACTATGCTGAACTTCCAACAATTTTCAGGATAAAATTCGACACTCTGTTATCAAAACTCACAACTCCAAAGTTCGACAATCTGCTGTCAAAACTTAATACTCTAACATCCAAATCCATATCAAGTAAGTCTGAAAAAATCAGGCTTTTTTATTTAAACTGGAAGCATCTCATTTGCATATAAAGTGATAAGATTGGCAACATATATAGAGAAGCATCAGCCATTTTTTTCTTTTCTCCATTCTTTTTGTTTACACTGGACACTACAAGCTGCTAAGAGAACAGGTTTGTACCAATTTTTAAGGCATTTAATCACACTTAATCTTCAAGAATTTGTTTCATATTCTTTCATCCAAGGCAGGCGTCTTCAGTTATGGAGCAATCGTCATATGGGTTCTTCTTGAGGGACTTCACTGACTTCTTCTACTGATAAAGAAACTCTCTGTATGTCTAAGATGTGATGTGGCACTCCATCAACTGCCACTTCGTTCTTAGAGAGTACTGTCTCTCTTTCCCAGCAGGTTGTACAGCAATGATTGTGATCTCCACTTGTGCCTGTTCCACTCTCTCCATTATGTCGCCGTATATAAAAACAGATTTTGTATATAAAAACAGATAGTGCCCACATCAATGTTGTGAAGCACTAATATTTCATCTTGGCCAATCTTTGGTGCCATGTTATACAAAAAAAAAAATGCTTCCGAGGGCAAAATTTGGCTTCTTGCTGCCACAGTGTTTATAGTTTATGGTGCCACTCCATGATTCCATTGAGTGGTATGCAGATCTAAAATATTTTCTAACGCCCTACTTTTTACATGGCCCTCTAAAAGCTTCTAAGTGGAAAGATATACTGTTATCCACCAGAACCTTTTCCATGAACAACTTTCGTTATTGCTTCTGTTGTTTCTGCTTTAAGTTTTCACCATATCACTACTCTCCCAGTCATAGTTAAATACAGTTTATGTTGGTAATGAGTGATATAAATGGCCAACCACCACCTATTTTCTGTTACATGAAATTCACCTTTCTCCTGCTTGGACGGTAAATAGATTGACATTCTCTAAATTGCTCCATCACTTTTTGAACATCGTCCATTTTGATATTAGGATTCACTTTCCTTGCTAGATACAAGATCCTTTCCAAAATGATGTATGCAGGTTCTTCAGATTTTCTACTCCACAGCACACCAGCCTTCTTCAATCTGCTCAACTCAACTGCTTTCCTGTAATGGAAACAAAATGATGGTTACTTTCAGTCTGAATTCTTTGATCACGTCTCCAAGTGCTTCAAGTCAATGTTTTTGTCCTGATCCGCTTATCTTCTGACACTTTTGATTTAATCCATGATGCTATTGTGCCTGAATCCATTTTTACATCCACTGTTTGTAGACGCCATTTCAAAGCTAAATTGATGCCTTCATCTTGTCATCCTGCTCCACAGCATTGATGTGGACACTATCATCATTTTTCTGTAACTAAGCAGCATCTTCAGCAGTTACTCCTTCTATTTCTAACAAAACCCCTAATCATTTCATATTACCCCTTCTGAGCTGCTTTTTATATGCCAGCCTCCCTTTATAGGGTCTACCCTTTTCATTTCTGCAATGACCTCTTGTATCATGCGTAGCACCTCTTAGTTAGTTGCAGCCTCCCATCGGTCTGCACCAGTCTGCCTCTTAATAGAGCTGCATGCAGTTCGCAACTATCTAATCACAGGGTAATGATCTCCCACACACTGAGAAAAGTTCTCGCTTGGTTAAGCCATTCTTGACTTCAGGGTTCTCATTTCCTCATCCAAACATCAACTTTCCTGTCTTATTTCGCTGTAATTTCAATGCCAGAGCCATTTCATTTTCTAACGACTCTGATAGTTTAACTGTCAGCCGAGATATGTTGATTTGATCTCTCACCCTTTTTTCCACCAGTACATCATCGATATAAGAGCAGGTGGCTTTTTTCACTGCATCACGTTTGGTCAATACTGTCTTAAACACTGCTGTCATAATTTTTGGTGTGGAATTTAGTCCAAATCCCAATCTGGTCAAACAATAAATCTGACCTTTATATTCAACCAATTGTTTCTGCCACAGTTTCTTGTCCACATGAATTTGAAGGTAAGCCGACTTTATGTCCACAATTTTGGTTGCTTGTTCCATTCTCCTCCACTCTCACTGATTCTTAACATACATCAATTCTATTTTTGGTGTGGCATACCACATACTTGCTAAATTCCTGGAAGTTCAAACTGGCAGAATTCCTTCAACCTTCCCTGATCATGGTATTAGAATTCCTTTGTCAATCCACCTCTCAACTTTTTCCTGAAACTGTGGGTTTATCTTTCCTCTTAGAGTGCTTTTGTAGCAGTTAAACTGGTTTGTCAACACAGGTGGCCATGCAGTGAATTCCCATTCTACCCTCTACATCAAAATAGGCTCGAAAACTCCATCCTCAATCTGACATGTTGGTTGGATAGCATTGCTATTGATCCCATTTCTTGCCATTCTAGTTATGTACTGGTTGCCAAACTTCACCTGGCCCTTAGCAATTATAGCTTCTCCCAGCCAGTCTATAACATCCAGGCTCAGGATCATGTCAATTCCTGCAACAAGTTTATCAAGCACAAGTAGTCTGAGTCGTAGTGGTATTTGCCTTATCACAATCTCAACATTGGTCTCCCCATAACACTTCACCTCTTTGCCATCTACCATTCTAATATTGCTGGCTCTATTCCAAAAGTTAACGACACGAGTGTAGTTGTACAGCTGGTATCAACAATGGCTCTAGCCCTCTTCCCATTGACAGTGACAACTACCTGTGGCAACAAACTCTCATATGCCTTTTTAAAATTAAAAAAGTGACTACTGGTGCAATAGCACTCCTTTACTCGTTGCGCTGAAATAAAAGGCAATTCTTAATAATGCGCCGCACTGGAACAGATAATGTCCAGTCTCAGTTTTTATTAAATCATGTAACCACATCATCTTCGCCAGTAAATGGTCTCAGAATCTCACTGCTTAACCTCACTCATTCACACATTTTTTGCCAAAATAGTTTATGGCTAAATAATCAAGTTTTTACAATTCTACACTTTCTCAAATGGATTGTTAACTATGCTTTGGTATAGTGAGTTTTTACAGTAGTGTTTCTAATAATTTCCGGGTTCCGGGTGAAATTCAACTCATTGCTGTCAAAAACTCAACAGTTAATATTCCAACATCCAAATACAAATCAAGTGGGTTTCTGAAAAATCGGGTGTTTTTATTTAAACTGGAAACATCTCATTTACATATGAGGTTACAAGATCGCCAGTATATAAAGAGAAGCAGCAGCCATTTTTTCTTTTTGTTTACATTGGACACTACAGGGTTTTTTTTGTTTTTTTTACACAGGCATTAACATATTATCAAGGCCAAGAGGCCACTCCAGGATAAGGATTGAAGTGAAGAGTATCAGTAAGTAAAGAATTGCCTTTTAGAAAGGTTTTATTAACTGTAAAATACACGTACGCTCTTGAAAGGATCGAGCGGGAAAATGAAACAGAGGGCGCTTTTATTATGAATGTCAATCCCAAGGGGGATAACTCTTAACAACAAATTAAATCATAACATTTTCCCCGTCCTAAAGTATTCAAGTAAGAGGTAATTAATTATAGACAAATTTTTTTTTTTTTTTTTTTTTACAATCACATAAGAATCATTTTATTTACAAATAACATATGAACCCAAACTGCAGTTTTTTCAGTATTTAGTCACAAAATCCTTATATTTACTAGGGAATTGTCGAACTCGGGACGACCTCCGCACAGATTGGCAGGAATGCTGATTTTCAGTATTATTTTTTAGTGAAATCTGATTTTCTTCAAGATCAGACGATTGATTTTTGTCTTCCTCATGACCAATGTTTTCATTAGTAGAAGTCTCTGAAGTAGTAGGATTATTATTAGAGTTTTCTTCATTTGATGAGTTTGGAGCTAAGTCTCGAACGTTGACAGTGGTTTCAGTACCAGAAGGTAGTTGAACATAAGCGTAGTGGGGGTTGACATCTATTAGGGTGGCAGGCGTTACAGGAGGGTCATGTTTACTTGTTTTAGTGTGGTTTCTAATATATATTGGGCCTGGTTTAACCCAAGAAGGAATTGAAATTCCGGAAGCAGATTTACGACTATATTTAAATAGTCTATCATGGGGAGTCATATTAGTGGCAGTACAAAGTAATGATCTAATTGAATGAAGTGCGTCCGGTAGTATGTCTTCCCAATAAGGTAGTTTCATTTGATTAGAATGTAATGTTGTTTGAATGGCCTTCCATAAGGTACCGTTGAGTTTTTCAATCTGTCCATTACCTTCAGGATGATATCTACTTGTTTTAGAAGTAGCAATTCCTTTTTTGTGTAAAAAATCCTTTATTTCTCTTGCTAAGAAATCAGAAGCACGGTCAGTATGTATCATGTCAGGCAAACCAAAAATTGAAAAGAGTTTGTTTAGACAGTGGATAATGGTTTTGCTTGTCATATCTCTGCAAGGAAAAGCGAAAGGAAAACGGGAATACTCATCAATTAGAGTAAGTAGATATTTGTTGCCATGTATAGAAGTAGGTAGAGGGCCTTTAAAATCAAGATTTAATCGTTGAAAAGGTAATATGGCTTGAATGAGAGTCCCTCCATTGGTATTGGCGAATTTGGGTTTCAGTAATTGACAGGATGAGCAAGAGTCAGTAATATTCTTAATTTGATCCAAAGTAAAAGGGAGGTTCCTCGTTCTTATAAAATGGCTTAGTCTTGAAACACCAGGATGACATAATTGTTTATGTAAATCACGAAGATCTTGTAGATTGTAAGTAAGAGCAGAGATGCGAGAGAATGTGTCAGCAGCAATATTTTCAGGTCCAGGTCGATAAACTATAGTGAAATTGTATTGGGATAATTCTATACGCCAACGACATATTTTGTCATTCTTAATTTTTGATTTTCTTTTATTGTCGAATATGAAGCTGATGCTCTTCTGATCTGTGATGACTTTAAAGTGCCTGCCGAGTAGAAAATGTCGCCACTTATGGAGAGCTTCTACAATAGCGGCTGCCTCTTTTTCTACTGCATGGTGCTTAATTTCGTTAGTATTGAGAGTTCTTGAAAAAAATGCAATAGGACGACCTTCTTGATTTAGTGTTGCAGCAATGCAATAGTTACTAGCGTCCGTTTCTACTTCAAATTCTTTATTTGGATCTACCGTTATTAAAGTGGCGTCTTTTAGATCATTTTTCAATGTTTGAAAAGATTTTAATACAGATGGAGGTAGTGGAAATTCTTTGTTTTGATTTAGTAATAAAATTTTATCAGAAAATTTTTTAATGAATTTGCAGTAATAGGAAAACATTCCAACTATTCTTTTTTGAGATTTAAGATTCAGCGGAGGTGGCATTTCGAGTAATGGTTTTAGTCTTTGATAATCGGGAGCTATTTGATTATTTTCTATGGTGTAGCCGAGTAGAGTAATAGAACTAGAAGAAATTATGCTTTTATTTTCATTTAAAGTGATGTTATATTGTTTAGCAATTTTGTAGAATTTTTGAAGATTGTAATCGTGTTCTTCTTGATTTTTTCCACATATAGTTACGTTATCAACATACACAAAGGTATCGGTTAGATTTTCTTTTTCTATAATATAGTCTATGCTCCTCTGGAAAGCACTTACTCCATTGGTGACGCCAAAAGGAAGACGAGTAAATTGAAAAAGTTTGCCACTTACTTCAAACGCAGTGAATTTACGATCAGCATGATTTATAGGTATTTGGTGATAAGCAGATTTTAGGTCGAGAGTAGAGAAGATGTTATATTGAGCGATGTCGTCTACCATCTTATTGATATTAGGCATTGGGTAAGCGTCTAGTTCCGTGAATCTATTAATGGTATCGCTGTAGTCGACTACCATTCTTTTCTTATGATTCTCATTCGAAGTTACAAGAACTTGCGCTCGCCACGGAGATATCGAAGGTTCAATTATGCCTTCTTTCAACATTCTAGCAGTCTCTTCTTTTATGAATTTGTTGGCGGCAAAAGTGTAACGTCGGGATTTTGTCACAATAGGAGTAGTATGAGGAGAAAGATTAGAAAAGAGAGGAGGGGGTGAAACGTTTATGGTAGGAAAAAAATTATTCGTGTTTATAGCTCCAATTATAAGTTTGTTTCTAGGACCGTCGAATTTAAGTGTTACTTTTTTATATTTTTTTAAAATATCTTTTCCGATTATTAAATCAATGAAAAGGTTTTCAATGATTTCAATTGTTATTCCAGAATGGGTTTTATCTTTCAGTATTAAATCCACGACAGCTTCGCCAGTTATTTTAGCATGTTGATCGGAAACAGCCAGAGCTATAGTTTTGTTTTTAGGTATTGTGAAGAGTTTAAGTTTTTTAGCAGTATTTTCATTAATGAATGTTTTTACACTGCCGGAGTCCACCATAGCGTTCACGAAGTGCCCGTTAATTTGGCATTGAGTGAATGTGACATCTTTGGAGTTAGTTCCTAGTCAGGATAGAGAAGGTGAGGGGTAGTCAGAGTCGTCATAAAGAACAGCAGTATGAGTGTTAGAAATAGAAGATTTACACACTTTAGCCCAATGACCATTTTTTTTGCATTTTTTACATTCGGCGTTTCGTGCAGGACATAAATATCGAGGATGACGTGATTTTCCACAGAAAAAACAAACCCCTTTTGGATGCATATTTTCTTTAGTCACAGCTATACGATTGTAGCCCGAAGGATTATTTGTAGCTGCTACAGTAAAGTTATTTGCGTAGCTTATCGAATGCTTTTCTGCTTGTTCAAGAGATCTGGCCGTGGCATATGTGTCTTGTAAAGTCAGGATGGGTTTTTCTAACAGTCGTTGTCGGATGGACGAAGAAGAAATTCCACCGATGAAAGCTTCCCGAATGTATTGATTTTTGTTTTCTTCAGCAGAAACCGCTTCGAAGTTACATGTTTTGGCAAGCATTTCCAATTGTAGTATGAAGGCATCTATATTTTGTGTTGTTTGTTGCTTCGTCGTCATCAATCGATATCTATTATAAACAATATTTTCAGGTTTTAAATAAGCGGCGTCCAATGTTCTTAATGCACTATCGTAGTCGGTTTTATCGCTTATTAAATCGAAAACAGAGGCTGAAATACAATTGATCAAGGCAAAGAAATTATCTGAAGTGTTTTCGATTAATCCGTTATTATGTGAGCGGATATAATTCTGGAGGGTTAATTTCCAATGCCTATAGGATTTTTCGGAATTAGGGCATGTAGGTTCCACCTCGAATCTGTCGGGACGTAAGATTCGATCCATTATTTTTTTTTTTACAGTTAATAAAATTGAAGTGAAGAGTATCAGTAAGTAAAGAATTGCCTTTTAGAAAGGTTTTATTAACTGTAAAATACACGTACGCTCTTGAAAGGATCGAGCGGGAAAATGAAACAGAGGGCGCTTTTATTATGAATGTCAATCCCAAGGGGGATAACTCTTAACAACAAATTAAATCATAACAAGGATTAAAGAGTGTACAGTAGAAATTGGACAATATAGTAATCATTAGTAATGGAAATTCGGTAAATTTGTTAACTTATATGGAACGACTCATCAAGAACTTGTTTACGTTAGACTTGAAGACAATCATATTGTAGTCAGCCGGAAAGCAGGAAAACGGAAGACAATTCCACAGGCATGCAGTTCTAAGAAAGAAGCTTTGTTCATGGAATCTATGTTTAGGTTTAGGCACAGATAAAGAGTGAGGGGAATTATTGATAGTGTTTTCAGCTAGATGAATGTTTCTTGTGAAAGTTTGGCGAGGGAGGACCATAGACTGAAGCTCAGTCGAACACTTTCCATGAAAATAACGATACATAAGAGACAAACTCGCAACATCTCTTCTGCGAGATAGCGGTTGCAGGGAAGAGAAAAGGACATCTCCTATGAGGCTACGAAGTCTATTTTGAATCAAGGCAGGACAAGTCCTTTCTAGCAGCTCCTGCCCAAATGTGGCAACAGTATTCCATCCTTGGACGAACCTGGCTCTTATATAGATAGCGAATTGCATCAGCAGTGAGATATCTACTGGATCGATAGAAAGATCCCACCATTTTTCCACCGTCCTTGGCAACAGATTTGATGTACGTATTCCATTTAAGATCAGGAGTAAAGGTCAAGCCCAGAGGCTTGTCAAAGCTTGAGGCCTCCCCAAGCCATTCATTTCAATTGATGCCAGATGGGGATCAGAATGTTGATGATGTAAAGAGAGAAGCTTGGTTTTAGATGCATTAAAAGTAACCAGCAACTCCTTTCCCCATTGTACCATGTGCTCAAGATCAGAGGAGAGAGAATCAGAGAGAACTTGGTCATTTACTGTCTTAGATGTGCTACCATAAATGGTAGTGTCGTCAGCATAAATGTCTACAAATGATGTAAGGATATGATTTGAAAGATCATTAATGTAGATCAGGAAAAGAGTTGGGCCCAGGATGGACCCCTGAGGGACTCCAGCATTAATACTGTAAGTTTCTGATTTTTGCCCATCAACTACTACTCTTATGAACCTATCAGAAAGAAATGATTTAATAATTGAGAAGACATTTCCAGCTATACCATAGCTAGAGATCTTGTGAAGTAAACCTTTATGCCATACTCTATCAAAGGCCTTAGATATGTCAAGAGAAATTGCCCTAGAAAGGTTGCCTATGTTGAGATATTTGCTAATCCTATGAGATATAACTGGAAGCACTTCTGCTGTAGATTTAGCAGAACGGAAACCATATTGAGTGTCACGAAGAAGGTTATTTTTGCTGAGATGGTTGATTACTTCTGTATTTAACACAGATTCCAGCAACTTACTCATGATGCACAAGAGACTTATTCGCCTGTACTGAGAGGGGGATGAGCGATCACCTGAATTCTTAAATACAGGGCATACTGATGGGATTTTCCAGGGTGATGGGAAGCTATTCTCCTTAAGACAACGTTTAAACAGTTTTGTAAGTATGGGCGTTAGTTCTGGTTGAAGTTTTTTGAGTACCATAATTAGAATACTGTCAGGGCCGGTCACTGGAGTGAAGGTTTTTGATTAGCTTGGCAACATCACATACAGATATATGTATATCACATAGCGTGTTTTCTGATACAGGAGGAAATATTGGGGGTTGGCGGCCTTGGTCGCAAAGGGTAGAATTAGTTGCAAAGTTCTTGGCAAAGAGTTTGGCTTTGTCTGATGCTGACGAGATTACCTCAGGTCCATTGATGATAGTTGGAATAGAGCACATGCTTCTGTTCAGGATTCTGTTTGCAATTTGCCAAAACTGGTGGGAACCAAGCCGCTGCTCAGCTACTTTAGACTTGATGGACTGAGCATACAACTCTCTTGCGTTCTTTATTACTTTCTTACAATGGTTGCTGGCAGTTCTGAAAGCGGCTTTAGTTTCCATACATCTATTACGTTGGAAGCAGTGGAAAAAGTGATTTCTGTGCACAATGGCAGCAGCACATTCTGGAGAGAACCATGGCTGGCTGTTAGGTTTTTGCTGGAACTTTTTCGAGGGTATGAAACAGTCTATATCTACAATTAACCATTCCGTCAGGTCTGATACTATAGAGGACACATTCTTTTTGAACATGGAATGCTGCTAAGAGAACAGGTTTGTACCAAATTTTAAGGCATTTAATCACATTGCATTAAGGTTATCATAGTAAAGGGTAGTGGTTCTAGTAGAATGCAGCATGTTAAGTGGGAATGTGTGATTAAATGTTGATAAACTTGACATTTCAGTATTTTCGCTAATATAGTTATCATTTTGTGCAGTGTTGTGTGTTTTTTCAATATGGCTAGCATCATTAATAAGTTAGGTGCTTGTCATCACTCATCACCAAAATATACATAAATTGCTCTTTCTCTAACTAGAGATTTTACAATTTCTTGACTGAATTCCAGAAATAATTCCACTTTTAAGAAATCACACATTAAATATAAATAAACTTGCAGTATTTTCTTCACTAAACTCTGAATATAATATTAATTATATTTTTAGACATATTTTTTCTTTAGTTCTGAATTAAGTATATTTCATTGTTAGCTCACTTACGCTATAAATAGCTTTTGAAATTAATTCTGCTATCTTATCTCTCTATATATATAAAACTCAGATCAGCTAGCTTGGTTGATTTCCGACTTCTGCTTTCAAAAATTCTGCACATGCGCAAATATTTTCGTTTCTTGACATGCTCATTTCAAAACAAATAAAAACAAAAACCGTAAATGCCATTTCTATTTCTTTTACATCCGCATTTTATGAATCATTCTTTTTCGTATTTCATTTTTTTAATTACATGTCTACATTGTATTTTTTAAATAATTCTAACATAAACAAAACGAATAAACATAAATAAATGAAACCAAAGATAATTTTAAAAAAAGACTTTCCAGTTTCAAAAATTCATCTGATCGAAAAGAAAGTGATCATTTATTATTTTTGTAGATTACAAGCTCATAAATTTTACATTTTTCTAACGTCTATATTTTTCTTTTTTATTCTTGTCGCTAATATTTTTCTAATCTCACATGACAACTGTTATTCATTTGTAGATTATTTTTCCTCTAAGTTTATTTTAGCAACTTGTAGATGTCACATTAAATGTAGAATCGCGAAACAAAATTTTTCTTCATTATACACAGCAGTGAGCTTGACAACAGACAATTGTATTTCTTCATCTTTGGCACAAATAATATAGTTTAACTGAATGGTACAAAAATGTCAACAAAATATCATTTACTGCCTTTCCCCTGGTATCCAACTCGATATGAAAATGATCCAGACACTCTAACATTGTTCCTTTAGTCTCTTGCTGTAAATGACAACCCAGCATCTCTTGGTTCCTCTCCTGACATTCTTCTCTTTCTTCTGATTTTCTTCTCTGTGAGAGTATCAAGTACTTCACAGTTGGCAAATGCTTGCTGGATAGCACTGTCAACAATATTTGTAGGCTACTCTTCGAAAATGACCTTAAGAGCCCTTAATTTTGTAGCAACCATATCCATATTCAACCAGAGTAATACCTGGTGTTTGCATGTACTTCTAGGCTAAGTTGATTTTGACAGATATTTCAGTCATGCCTACAAAAATAATAGTTTTTACTAATTAAACAAAGATACACTTTAAATTATCTACAAACCTTGTCTTCATTGTTTACAATGCAGCGGACATCAATACCTAAAGTCGGTTGCCCTTTGCTGTCCCAAGCTGTGTAAGCTATAAGCTGAAATGCAAATTAAAAGATTTTAACAAGTATTTCCAGAATAGATTTTCACATAGAAATTCAAACTTCATTTACAAAGAAAAATTGAAGGTAACTACATTCAAAGCAAACATTTTACTGTATTATAAAATGATGAGATGATTCCAATGTTTTTCCTGATTCTGTTACAAATTCTTGATTCTGAGACAATAATCAATTTTGTTTGAAATTCCTGATTTCAATACAATTACCGATTCTGTTTGAAATTCCTAATTCCAATACAATAACTAATTCTGTTCTAAATTCCCAATTCCAATAAAGTTACCAATCTCGATTCTTTTTAAATCTCCATATATTTATATATAGAACTGTTTGGGGTTTTTTTTGTTTAATTTTTAGATTACAGTAAAACGACATGTAATATATGTATACAGTTTTGCAAACATAAAAATACACTTTTTGGATGATCTATAGATTTTAGTTTTACTTGTAATTTAAAATCAATAAATATCATCTTATCATTAGTAAACAATAGAAAAGTAAGTTTTGTAACAAAAAAAAACAACAAAGGAATCGTTTTTGGCATCAGAAAATAGGCACACATTTTTCCAATTCTGATACTAATTCTGATACCCCACAAAGTTCTGATATTTATGATTTCAATTAATCATGCTAACATTAATATCCGACCTTATAAAATTTAAGCCTATGAATATCTATATACTAACATAGGTGTATCTTTTATGCTATAGCATGGTATGTGTAGACTAGCACATCAGACATATTACTGAGAGAGACGTCCATTGATCAACTAATCAGTCCATGTGCAACACTCATTGAGTAAGCAGACTACAAATTAACCTAATGTCACAAAAGGACAGTTATTATGACAAATGATTGTACAATTGAAGTACATTGGCAGAATTTTCACTTCATGAGACAGAAAGAGAAAGAATCACACAATTCTTTGCTTGTTTACAATCCTAGCAAAATTTTCAAGATATCTATATATATAAAAGGCAAAATGTGTGTGACCATTTTGTGTATGTCTTCAAAAGGCTTTCCGAGCACACGCTCCCGGGGTCGTTACTATCGCTTAAAACTGTGTATATCGGTCCTAGATAATAATATGTACGATTTGGGAACGCATGTAGCTTATAGATTTATTCACGTCGACTTTTACAAAATTATTGCTATTTTGGATTCTCGCATGTTGATTGGGCTTTTTAGTATAAATATGTGAAACTAAACTCAAACGACGTCTTCTCAGCATTGCACCGGGAAAAACATCCAGAAGCAATCAGCTTTGATCAATGTTGTACATCAGACAATTGTTATTCAATCTGGACAATTGGGAGCTGGTTCCCCTCCAAAAAAAACAAAAAAAGTCAAACTTGGGTAAACAACTGCGTGACTTCTATTTGATCTTCTTAATTAGGTCAAATGGAAGCAGCAGATTTAACTTTAATTGTGCACGCCTGTTTTTATAGTTTAATAAATATATTCAAATGTATGTCGCCGTGGCTTAATGGGTAACGTCGCCCGGTTTTTTTTTTTTCACACATTAATTTCCAACTCAAGGGTACGGGTTCGATTACCTTCTAAAACATTTTTTTTTATTTAACACCCCCCCCCCGGAGTTTTGATTTACCTCAAGACACCCGGGCATCGCTGGGTACCCCCCGCTAGTCAATATATACAACACACACAAGATATTAGTATATACAAATATACAACACACACAAGATATCAATATATACAACACACACAAGATATTAGTATATACAACACACACAAGATATGAGTATATACAACACACACAAGATATTAATATATACAACACACAAGATATCAATATATACAACACACAAGATATCAATATATACAAATATACAACACACACAAGATATTAATATATACAACACACACAAGATATTAATATATACAACATACACAAGATATCAATATATACAAATATACAACACACACAAGATATCAATATATACAAATATACAACACACACAAGATATTAATATATACAACACACACAAGATATTAATATATACAACACACACAAGATATTAGTATATACAACACACACAAGATATCAATATATACAAATATACAACACACACAAGATATTAATATATACAACACACACAAGATATTAATATATACAACACACACAAGATATTAATATATACAACACACACAAGATATGAATATATACAAATATACAACACACACAAGATATTAATATATACAATACACACAAGATATTAATATATACAACACACACAAGATATCAATATATACAAATATACAACACACACAAGATATTAATATATACAACAAACACAAGATATCAATATATACAAATATACAACACACACAATATATACAAATATACAACACACACAAGATATTAATATATACAACACACACAAGATATTAATATATACAACACATAGAAGAAACAACAGATACACAAAAGATTGTATAAAAATATGATTTACTAGCAGATGTACCCGGCATTGCCCGGTATTAAACATAACGTTCAATTCCTTTAAAAAAAAACGAAGTAAAAAAGGAAAGAAACTGAGATATGTGCATGTGAGTATTATGCTATTTTCTAAACAGTTCAATTCTTGCAAGTCAAAAAAAAAAAAAATACTCGAGCTGAGATTGAAACTAAAACCTAAAGACAATGAGTCAAATATGATAATCATTCAACCAGTTTGCTACGATCTTTAAAAAGTGTTTACAAACCTATTTATTCTTAATAATAATAATCGTCATGTGAACGATTCGCAGATGTGTAGTCATGAAACAGTTGAAAAACAGATAAAAATCCGATGACTCCCATGTACCAATGTTTCACTTTTGACCTCTTAGCAGCCTTTTTTTAAGATAAAAACCAATTAAAAAGTTTTCCACATGTCCCTATATACCAAATTTCAAATTTGTAGATCAAAAATTCGTTGAGTACATAGGTTGTGAAATGTCCTCACACACACACACACACACGCACACACACACACACACACACACACACACACACACACAATTCTCACTTTTTGGGCTGGTGCATCGGCTACTAGTCTCTCGCTCCTTGGCAAGGTTCAAAAGAGAGTTGCAAATTTGATAGGCCCTAAACTGGCATCTAAGCTTCAGCCTTTGTCCCATCGACAAAACGATGCATCTCTCTGCCTGTTGTACAAGTATTTTAATGGTGAATGCTCTGATGAACTGCAAGCACTTGTGCCCCCACGACGTGAACACCCTCGACAGACCCGACAAGCTGCAAAATCCCACCCCCACACTGTAGAGATCCCTAGATGTAAAAGATCTTTCTACTCCAGTAGTTTCTTCCCCAGAACCGCTAGACTTTGGAATTCCATTCCAGGTCACTGCTTCCCCAACTGTACTGACATGCAGAAGTTCACGTGCAACGTGAACCAACAGCTTGCTGCCAAAATCCCTACATAGTACCCCAGTAGTTGTTTCCCCTGATAGTAGCCCCCTACACCAAAGTGGCAATGTGCCTTGTTTGGGGTGAAAATGTAATAAAAAAAAAGAAAAAAAAAAGATAGATTAAATAGAAATATTGATAAAGCAAGCACAACAAAGAAAGGAAAGAATAAACAAAATAATATAAAGGGGGAATAAAGTTCAGATTTGAAGTAAATACGGTTTCTGTAATAATATATCTTCAAAATGTGGGCTTGACATGCAGAAGTTCATGTGCAACGTGAACCAACAGCTTGCTGCCCAAATCCCTACATAGTACCCCAGTAGTTGTTTCCCCTGATAGTAGCCCCCTAATGTTCTAGTTTTGAGGGAAACAAGGTTTTGATAAGAAAACAAGTTTAAAGTGGATATGAAAAGTGATATTTTGAGCAAGGTATCTGGGGATGAATATGAACACCGGTTGATTGATAAATCTAGAAGAAACTGAAATGTTCAGTTATCTGGTTAAGACTGTTGTCAAACCTAACCATTAACCATCATGTATGTATATACTAGCAAGAAAACTCAATGTTGCTTAGAATTTCATAAGAAATTTTATGTCCTTCTGCCCTCTACTCATAACACCATGTTCATTTCTTTAAATTTATAATCGTTTAAGCCTCCCCCTCCCCGAAGCACAACCAGCATTTTCATGGGAATTCACATAGTTTTAAGCTTAGTTTGGGAGTTCCCTGTAGAGGGGGGTACATACAGATTCAGAACTACTTCTATTGTCTTTCATGGAATATTGTATAATCGCATGATTTGAATTTCATCAAAATATGATATACTTGAAGTTTTAAGGAGGTTCTGTCCTATGGTTCCCTGAGAGAGGGCACAGAGATTCAAGACTGCTTCCATAGTCTTTCCTGGAAAAGTTTACACTTTAACTTTTTATATTAGATTCTCTAACTTCCATTTCTATATTTTATTTCTATTTCACACACACATTGACATTTATAGAGAGAGAGATATCCTGATGGGAGTTTCAAGATATTTCTCTTGAAAACTAGATTCTTTTGATGAATTCTAATTTGATCTTTTGGTGTTTTTCTCAAAGTTCGTTTTAACTTTGAGCTTTAGATGATTTATTTTGTATCTGAATTGATGGCTTAAATGAGTAGATAGAATATTCAGTTTTGAAAGATTATGGGAGAAATTTTACAGCAAAACATTACTCAAGTGTAGTCAGGCAAAACTGAAATTTTTACTTAAAGTTTGGAATAGATGAGGAAAATCACTTGTAATGCTGATGTATAGGCTAAACTGACCCTCAACATTCAATATCTCGGGTTTCTTAATGGGAATTTGGTTTCAGTAAGAAAAAACGAAGGTTACATTTAAGGAAATATGATGAGACACATCTCAGTGGACATGGACTCAAATCTGTCATGAGTTATAGAGATCTTTTTCCTAAAGATTGACAGGGCAGTCTAAAAATATTCTTTTCTCTTTTTCATAAACATGAAAAGAACACACATTTTCTCCTCTCTCTATCCCTTTTGTAAACTCGGCAAAGCAAATAGTTAACAGCTTAACTAGCGATCAAAGTTTATCATTAGGGCACATTATCAAATATGCTAAATCTTTAACTACTTATGGGATTAATTCTCCCTCATCCACCCAGCAAAATCCTCTTTGCTCATATTCAATAAAGATGAAGTCAATCTGAGAAAGTTGTGGTGTGCCCGATGCAGCACTATTTAAGACTTCAAAGAAAACATGGTTGTGCTTGAATGGTTAAAATTATGTAGAAACACATGTAATGCCCGCTACATTTCAGCTCAAACGCAGGTTTATTTCATCCACTGTTCAATTTTCATTTTTATTACTTATATCTTGTTTTTTCACGTAAGACAAACACCAAAAATTTAATAACTTATAGTTACAACCTGCGGTCATTCATGCTCTTACAACAAAATAAACAGTGTCGTTTCTATATAGAACAAATGGCATTATATTATTATAATTTTTTTCTGACATAATATGGAATAGGGTAAAAAATACTAGTCAAACCTGTAATATTGGTTGGAACAATATTGATAAGAATGAACGCCCGAGGTATATTTTACTAGCCATTTTATTTACTTTACAAAAGAATTAACATACTCGATTCAAGGGAGACAACTCTTAAAAACTAAAGAGCTCTTTACTTAGTGACATCTCTCTTGTCAAGTAAAATTATTTTATTTATTTTTTAATTTATACATAATAAAGTCCTTACATTTTGTTGGGGGTTTTCTTGTTCTCACAGGTCGGTTTGATGAGGTTGTTAGTTCTTGTATTTTTCCAGATTGTGTCTGCAGTTATATGGGCTGGACGTGTTGCATTGTTGAATTGGTATTTCCGTGGAGTCACTGTCTGTTGGAACAGTGATGTTGGTTTATCCTGTTCAATCCCCTGGGCTGGTAGATTGAAAGTGACCCTTCTTTGTAGTCTGAATATTTATTGCAAATGTTTCTGTTGCATCTAATTAGTTTTCCATCATTTTTTTTTTTTTACAAGGTAGTCACGACTTATCAAGGCCCGGAAGCCGCTCGGGGATAAGGGTTATTGCGTGTGTAGTAATCAATGGGATAGTATCGTAGTAATCGTTAGTAATGGAGATTTGATAAAGTGTCTTACTTAAGGGGGCGGTTCATCAGGAATTTGCTTATGTTGGATTTGAAAACATCCAGGTTGTAGTCAGATGGGAAACAGGAAAACGGAACAGAGTTCTACAGGCGTGCACTTCTAAGAAAGAAGCTTTGTTCATGGAATCTACGTTTAGGTTTTGGCTCAGATAAAGAGTGGGAAAAATTATTTTGTCACTGTGTATTTTGACGATATATCTACGCAGTTCAGTGCATTTCTCTACCACTGTCACTGGCTGCCACATGTCATTTTCATGAAGAACAAACATCTTGCTACCTATCATCTATTCGCGAAGGTCTTTTGCATTTCTGTTGAAATATTTTTGTTGCCTCCTACATGTAATGCTCATCTGCTCATGGATTTGGTTGTCTTTTACTGTATTTGTATCTAACAGGGTTGGGATCCTTGTTCTTATTTTCCTGTTGTATAGGATTTCAGCTGGTGATAGCAAGTGATTATCAAGTGGGGCTGCTCTTAGGCATAGGAGAGTATTTGGTAGACCATCCTTGGCTATTTCCCCTTTTTTAATGTTTTTTTTATTGTTTGAACCATTTGTTCAATGAATCCATTTAACTGCGGGTATCTTGGGCTACCAAGCATGAATTCCAATTCCATAGAGAAACTGTGGAACTCATTTGATGTGAAATACTTGGCATTGTCTATGTATAAGCATTCTGGTATCTGGTATCCTGTGAATATCGAAAATTGCTCTTGTTTTGTGATACTCTTCATTATGATTGGCAGTTAAGACCAAATCGACATCTTAAATATCTGTATCTACCAAATGGAGTATTAAAACATGTGAGCAGACTCGATTCTTCGACAAGATGTGTGGCCCAGTGTCCATGTTTTGCATCAAGTTTCATAAAATGTTTAGCACCTGCCAGTTTATGGGATATTTCTTCCAGGGTTGGAGTTTTGTGGTTTGTTCTTTTGATGCATTTGTTCAATGGTTTCAGGCCTAAGCATATTCGTAATGCACCATTTTTTTTCTGCTACATGCAATCGCATTCACCCAGTTTGTTGGTTCATTTACCGTTTTTTATCACAACCATGTCTTCCATTTTTGTTAGCTCTTTAATTCTTCTCTCATGTGTACAGGATATTTTCTTGGTGGTTGAATGACTGGTGTTGCATTCTCAGTGATATGTATTTTTTGTTTACCTGAGAAGCTTCCGATATCTTGACATCTGTCAGGTCCTCTATATTTTCTATCTGTTGATCTGTTGTCTACAGTTGATTTGCACCAGACCCAAGTGGTCATAAACCCAATGTTTTGGTGTCATTTTCACAGACAAAAGCTTTTATAGTTGCTGAATTTCTATGTTTGATTTTTAAGATTATCAAGCCATATTGCTGTATTTTGGTGCCGTTTACTGCACATAGAATGGTTATCTCCCTTTTTATGTTGTATATATATATTTTGTATATTATGTTTTTTATGTTATTTCTCTGTTTTCATAGTTGTTTCTTGATTGTACATTTTTTTAATAAATTCTGTATGGTATTATATTTCATGTGCTCCAATGTCCACTTTTATTTTTATTCTGTGTTTTATTTTTTCTGAATCCTCACTATCTATAGCGACAAATATTTCCTCTCTGTTGTTACCAGGGTTGCGGAGTCAGATGGTGAAAGTTCGACTCCGATTCCTTGAATTTCTAGAATGCCAACTCCGACTCTTTTGATGTCTTAGACTCCGACTCTGACTCCCGACTTCGGACTCTTTGACCCCTATGTGGAAATCTATTCTGCAAATCCATATACCAGCCTCCCACACACAATCAGCATGCATTTTATAATTACTTTTCATGTATATCATATTTGACGTTTAACATTCACTTGTATGATAAATATACTCACACATACACTCAACCAGCTTTATTTATTTATTTTACTCACGTTAACTCCTAACAAGGCATATCACCACTTGGACGAAAAAGGCTACTTTTTGGGACCATGTCTAGGAAAGATTAGCAAGATATTGATTTATGTTACATTTAAACTTTTGCATATCAATACGACCAGGAAAGCAGGTAGCAGGAAGGGAATTCCAAAGTCTAGCTGTTCAAGGGAAGAGACTATTAGAATAGAAAGCGTTTTGGTATTTAGGGACCTCAACAGTGAAGGGGTGAGATCTTATTGCTAAATGGGTCTTTTGGGGATATGTATGGGGGAAAAGTGCAATGAGTTCATCAGAACACATTCCATTAAAACAGGCACAGAGATGCAACATTGTGATGATGGGACAAGAGCTGATAAAGTGAGACAGATTAGATTGACAACTCTTTCTTGGAACCTATCCAAGATGGAGAGGCTAGTGGTAGATGCACCAGCCCAGATGTGGCAACAACACTCCATGCATGAGCGAATGGTGGCCTTGTAGAAGTACGAGATACCCTCAGGTGTGAGTAGTCTTCTAGTTCAATAGAGGGAACCCACCATCTTTGCAGCAGTCTTTGCAATGTCCTCTATGCATTTGTTCCAGTTCATATTGCCCACAAAATAAAATATGGTAAAATAGTCTCAAAAAAGGAGTTTGAAGGAAGAATTCTCAGGTAGGGTGCTATTTGTCATGGATATCGGCGGTTTGAGAGGCGTCTTATAATTGTTAAAGGAGAGCAGCTTAGTTTTACTAGCATTAAATCTTACCATCCATCTGCGTCCCCATTCAATTATGGGCTGGAGGTCATTTTCTAATGATTCTGCCATTGCCTTAGATTTATGTACATCTGTTCTTCCCTAATGCATATTATAGAGCATTGTATCATCAGCAAATATACCCATCTCGGACACAATATTATCAGCGAGGTCGTTTTTGAATATCAGGAATAATAATCGTCCAAGGATCGACCCCTGAGACACTCCCTCATTAATGTTATGCTGCTTGGATGTATATCCATCAATAACAACCTGTATGCTTCTATTGTCTAAGATGGATCTAATTATATTTAATATACGTCCAGTTATAACGTACGATTTCATTTTCATTATCAGCCCTTTGTACCAGACTTTATCAAAGGCCTTGGATGTATCAAGGGCTACAGCTGTGGCTCCACCCGCTTTATCCAGTACATGGTAAATGCATTCACAAATAAATGTTAAAATATATGCAGTAGAACGACATTGCCTGAATCCATATTGTTTGTCAGAGAGAAGGTTTGCTTTGCAATGTGGTGAACTAGTGCTTGATTATTAAGGTCTTAAAGATTTTAGTGAAGAGGGGGAAGAGATTAATGGGGCGATAATTGAGAGGGTCTGTTCTTTCATCAGAATTCCTGTATATTGGTACCAGAGAGGCCATCTTCCAGCTATTAGGGAAGCAAGATTCAGCAAGGCATTTATTCTAGAGCTTGGAAAGTATGGAGGCTAGCTCAGTTAAACATTTCTTAATTAGTATAGCAGAGATGAGATCAGGCCCACATGCTTTTGAGGTGTCTAAGTTTTTTATGAGACATGAGAAGAGGTGATTTTTACATCATCTAATGTGGCTTTAGTCCGCATAGGGAAATTTGGGAGGGAGTTGTTTGTTGGCTCTAAGGTGGAGTTAGAGGCAATCGCCAAGATAGCAGTTCCACCTTCTCCATTGCCATACATTCAACCTTCTGGTTGTTGTTCAGTGGAAGAATTACTGATTGTCTTTTATTCACTACACTATTATAGATTTTTCAGAAATCATGAGTTCCTATCTTTGGTGATTCTATGCGTTCCCTGATTATTTCAGCATGCTTTCTTTTGTCTGTCATTATTTCTCTCTTACAATGATTTCTAGCATCTACGAATTTTGCCTATTTGTATTTGACTTATGACGTACAAAATGGCAGAATGCATGCTGTCTTTTTGCAATGGCAGCTGCACAATCTGTAGTGAACCATGGGGGTGAGTGGGGCTTGCTATAATACTTCTGTGTGGGAACATGTGCTTCAATTTCCACTTTGCACCATTCAGTTGTCTCATTGGCACACCGTTCAGCAGGAAGAGAGAAGATATCGGTCCATGGGGCATCTCAGATATGTTCTCTAATGGTTTCCCAGTTAGCCCCGTTGTAGTAGCTTGTGGTTTTGGGCAATGGTTCCTCACCTTGAGGTTGGGATTTAAATGTGATGTCAACTGATACCACTAGGTGGTCTGCATTTCCAAGTACTGTGGTGAGAAATAGGTCTAGAAGTGAAGCCTGCTGAGGTTCACGATCTGGTAGGCCAATTGGAAACATTACTGTCTGTGTGAGGGAATGGGCTATAGAGAGGATATAAGTGGAGCGTCCAGCTGCACCTATGTAACCTGAGAAATCAAGCCAATTTTTATGGTGGACATTAAAGTCACCAAACACATGTATTTGGGCATTACTATCCAAGGAGAGTGCTGCATCTATACTATCAAAGACATGATCGATTAGGGTACAATCCTGACTTGAGGAAAAACAGCAGAGAAAATATAAGTAACTAATGCAGTGATGAAATGTTAGTCGAAAGCACATAAACGCCTGGTTATCAGATTCAAGATTTTTCTCTCTAGTTTAAGAGAGGGTGCTATGAATATAAACTCTAAGTGCATGCATACATCTATCCGAGTCCTTACGGCAAAGAGCGAGGTATCCTGTCATGTTAAAGTAGTTGGAGGGGATTGAAGAGTGTAAGTTTGTTTCACTTAATGCTAAGATATCTGGGAAGTTTACTAAAAGGTAAGACTCTGCAGCCCATGGATATTTGTGAAAGCAAGTCTCAAGGGCGGAGGCGAGTTGGTTTTGTTTGGGTGGTTGTCTCTTTTTATTATGATATTTGTTTGGGTTGTCATTTAATCATGTTTTTGTTGAATGTTAGGTTAGGGGAAGAGTGTTGAGCAAAGTGGGCCTGTTTTGACACCAAGTATACACACATGGTGGTCCATTAGCCGAGTTCAGAATGTGTGGTCTTATGAAAGCCAACCAGATATAGCAGCAGGACCCCTTTTCATGCGCGACATGGCAACTATCCTAATATTATACATCTGATGAGAGAGCAGCCAGTCTAAGCATTACCAAAGAGTTAGGCCTTCTGCACTGTCAGTCAGAAACAACAGCAAGACAAATAGTCAATCAGTTACCCTCAACCTTTCAGACAAGACTGGCCCAAACAATTCTTGTGAGCACAAGTGGCATGCAAGCAAATTTTCTCAATTTCTGAGAGAAAAAGAGAAATATAAAATAGGGAATAGGGGAACGGCGTTCAATGTCCTAGTCAGGAAATAAGGCCAAGCACAGGGTGACTGGTGAGTATTGTATTGTACCTCTGGCAAAGAAGTATGAAAGCTGGCAATAGGAAGAGCTTATCTACTCCTTAAGTAAATTACGTTTGCAAGCCAGGAATTTGTTCAAGTCACCAGCTCCAGGAAGGTTGTCAAAAATGACTGAAGCCTCCCTCTCTGTTTTGTTATCAGTTTTCTTTCTCTTAGATGGATGATCTGACAAGATCTACAGGTCTATCACACCGAGAGGGTTAACCATGTGCCTGGTTTCTACACCAATTATTTTTGCGCCCCCGCATAGATGAAGATATTGAGTATCTTACTTTAAAGTTTTTCTCTATTCTTCATAAATAAGCGCAGGATTGGAGATAGATTCCCCTCTAACATTTACAAGAAAACCAAGTGAGAAAACCAATCTGCTCTAGCAACTAATTTGTTTAAAATAAATGAATAGTGACCCATGTTGGTTTAGCTAAAAGACTAGTGTCTCCACGTGGAATGAATTGAGGTGCAAAGATTAGCATTTATTTGAGAACAGTAAGAGGGAGGGAGGATCTGCCTTAAGAGCCAAATGTGTGCTTTGATTTTAATACTTCCTTCTTTTATTAAATAGAAAGGGTATAATTTTCGATTTCTATATTAATAATTTAAAACATACAAACTCATTTACCAAAGGTGATGAATACTAGAAAAGAGATGCATATTTCCAATTTCTCTATTGTGTCTATACATATGTTGCTAACTATTACTAATATATTACAAATAAAATGACATGCGAGAAAAATCTGGGAAAATAGTTTCAAGTGGGTAGATAGCACAGAATATAGAAATGAAATAAAATGATACAATAAAATAAATTAATTTTTTAGTAATATCTATTTTAAAGGCAGATTAAGGGATGGTTAAAATTTTTTTAAAGATTTAAAGCTTTTTTTAAAATGCGAGGCTATCTTACAAAATTTCATTATCATATTTTATTGTATAACATGGAGAGTAGACTCGCCAGTTAAAATGAATTCAGATAAGAATGGGAGTTTGGAAATGTGGTTTCAAATATACTATAAATACATTTAAAAACACAAACTAAATTATAGATTAAGTTAAAATAACAAAGAGATAAAAAAATTACGATTAAATTTTATTATGCTTTCAGTTCAAAAGGGACTACAATATTTTGAGATAGGAAAACCTCTTTAGGCCATAGCATTTTGAAGCCAAACGCTTCTCTTCAGAATTTAAAGACACATATTATACAGAGACGAAATTTTTTAAAAGATAATATTGCCTTCATGGAAGGAGGATCAAAAGAAAAACATGAAACTGTACTGAGACTAAAGCCGATTCTAGGACTGCCAGCAATCATTTTAAAAGAGTAATAAAGAATGCGAGAGAGTTGTATGCTCAGTCCATTAAGTCCAAAGTAGCAAAGCAGTGTCTTGGTTACCACCAGTTTTGACAAATAGCAAACAGGATCCTGAACAGAATCATGTGCTCTATCCCAATTATCAATGGACCTGAGGTAATCTCGTCAGTATCAGACAAAGCCAAACTCTTTGCAACTAATTATACCCTATGCGACTAAGACTGTCAGCCCATCACATTTCTTCTTTTATCAGAAAACACACTATGCGACATACAAATATCTGTGTGTGATGTTGCCAAGCTAATCAAAAACCTTGATTCCAGTAAAGTAACTGACCCTGATGGCATTTCAATTATAGTGCTGAAAAAGTTTTAACCAGAACTAGTTCCCATACTTACAAAGCTATTTAAGCGTTTTCTTAAAGAGAATTGCTTCCCAACACCCTGGAAAACCTCACTAGTATGTCCTGTATTTAATAATTCAGGTGATCGATCATCTTCCTCTCATTACAGACCAATAAATCTCCTGTGCGTCATAAGCAAGTTGCTAGAATCCATGTTAAATGGAAGTTAACTATCTCAGCAAAAATAACCTTCTTAGTGACATGTAATATGATTTCCGTTCTGCTAGATCTACAGCAGATATGGTAACGGTTATATCTCATAGGATTAGCGAATCTCTCAACGGAGGCTACCTTTCTAGGGCAATTTCTCTTGACATATCAAAGACCTTTGATAGGGTATAAAGGCCTACTTCACAAGATCTCCAGCTACAGTATAGCTGGAAATGTTTTCTCAATTATTAAACCATTTCTCTCTGATAGGTTCATAATAATGGTTGATAAGCAGAAATCAGAAGCTCACAGTATTAATGCTGGAGGCCCTCAGGGGCCCATCTGGGACCCAACATTCTTACTGATTTACATCAATGATCTTCCAAATCATATCCTAAGATCATTTGAAAACATTTATGCTGATGACATTAACATCTATGTCAACACATCAAAAACCATAAATGTCCAAGTTCTCTCTGATTCTCTCTCCTCTGATCTGGAGCATGTGGTGCAATGGGGAAAGGAGTGGCTGGTTAATTTTAATGCATCTAAAACCAAGCTTCTATCTTTATATCATCAACGCTCTGATCTCCTATCTGGCATCAATTGAAATGGATGGCTCTTGTCTTGGGGAGACTCCATGTTTTGACAAGCCTCTCGGCTGGAAAAAAGTGGGATCTTTTTGCGCTCCAGCAGATATCTCATTGCTGATGCAATTCTCTACCTAAGTAAGACTCAGGTACATCCACAGATTGAGTACTGTTGCCACATCTGGGCAGGAGCTGCTGGAAAACTCTTATCATGCTTTGACAAAGTTCAAAATAGACTTCGTAACCTGGTGGGGAGGGGGGGCTTTTCTCTTCCCTGCTACCTCTTTCTCACAGAAGAGACGTTACGAACCTGCCTTTACTTTATCACTATTTTCATGGCAGGTGCCTGTCTGAGCTCCAATCTATGGTCCTTCCTCGCCAAACTTTCATGAAAAACACTCGTCTATCTGCAACCACTATCAATAATTTCCCCCACTCTTTTTCTGTGCCTAATCCTAAACGTAGATTCCATGAACAAAGCTTCTTTCTTAGAACTGCATGCCTGTGGAATTCTCTTCCATTTCCCTGCTTTTCAGCTGACTTCAATTTGATCATATTCAAGTCCAACATAAACAAATTCTTGATGAGCCATCTCTTTAAGTAATCCAATTTACCAAATTTCCACTACTAACGATTACTAGGATATTGTGCCATTGACCTCTGTACACTCATTATCCATTATCCTCGAGTGACCTTTAGGCCTTGATAAGTGGTGACTCCTATGTAAAAAAAAAAAAAAAAAAAAAGGAAACAGCTATAAAGGGCTATAGTGCCATGGGTTCTTTCTTATTAATTTATGCCCATTATTTTTTTGGGGTGGGGGAGATAAGATTGTAATTCCAGATTGATCCCAAACTAATCCAATTGCCAAATTCCATTTGGCAATTCCACTGGATAACTTTCAGATTACAATCCGATTGTTATTCAATGTTATCCACAGTGATCCCACTCAAAGACAACTTTCATTGATCTTGTGTGACATCACAGCCAAAACGAAAACAGTTGTCCAGACAGGATTTGCAGTGATCCGACAGACCAAAATGTCTTGATGAAGTGGAAGCATTACAGTACAGTACAAAATATGAGATATCTCCAAAAATAAAAGCAAAACCATACAAAAACTGCTAAATTGTACAAACCACTGATTAAGAAACAATTAAGTTATTGCTTATTCACCAAACCTGTTTTTCTTGCTCTTATTTACTTATACTGCTTCCCTCTTTTTGGAAATCATAATTTATCATTCTATGACTAAGTGTAATGTTTAAATATAAGCCTAAACTGGCCACATGTATATTGTTACTGATGTATGTTACTAAAATAACTGGCACAAATGTTATTTCTAAATGTCTGCTTTAAAGCAATAATGCTTTGCCTCCAAGACGCCTTCCTGTCTGTTTTGCATGATAAACATTAAAAATCCTTATACTCTTAAATCCTGTCCAAATCCTTGTATATCTATATTGTATATTAATGCTGTATTTTTGTAAGTTATATCATCTTTCCTGTTTCAACTGGTCAAAAACTAATTGCTCTTCTCCCCAAGCTGATATAAAATCACATACTTTGCACGTACCTTTAGAGGAGGGTTTAGCTTCCGGTCCTAAACTTTAGTACGCTGACCTTTTCAAAATCGATAAATACTACACATCTATAGATTTCTATTGCTAAGGGATGCATTAGCTTATTCTATAGAGTATAAATATAGGTTATCTAAAAAATCGATAACTAATAGCCACAGTTTGTGCCCAGATTATAAGTGATCTATATTAACTAGCAACTATATCTTTCTTTCACTTAGATGGGATAAAGTACTGGTGATTATTTTTACTTGAAAACTAACACCTAAAGCACATTTCGAAATGCACCCTAACCCTTATACTATTATTTTCCAATTAGTCACTAATCCATAAACCATATTTGATCTTTTTTTAACCCTAGTAGATATTCACCTTTAATATACACCCCACACTCATACATACCTCCTTTAAAAATGTAACCAATTTTAAATCCTTTTCTGAGGAGTGTAACTTCAAAGCAGATACTAATTCTTTGATACTAACTTTATCAATGCTAACTATCCATGCGGGAGCATAGAAATACCTGGCTTTGAAACCAGGTGCAGGGAAACCCTCTCAGTACTGATGGACCAGTAGGTTAGGTCATCCATCTAGGATAAGGAAAACTTCGATTTGTAAACCGGTACCATTAACCTCATACATTTTGGCGCAAAACAGGAGAGGGAGGCCTTCTTATTCCTGGACAACAACCTACCTAGAGCTAGTGATTTGATCAAATCACCGGTTTACAAACCTAAACTGCTTAAGGAGTAGATAGGCTCTGCCTAGACTCCATGCTCCTTCTTTGCTTATTAGTTAGGAGCAGAGGTGCGGCCACAAGGACTCATTAGAGATGCCCAGTGCTTAGCTTTGTTTCCCGACTAGGGCATTGAATACCATCCCCCCACATTTGCCTCATTCCCTTCCCCTATACCTGGGCATCTTGTGGGTGCTTATTTAATATATATGCTAACATTATTATACTGGGCCACTTCTGTCAGACAGGTTTGAGGGTACCGGTTTGACAGTTGCTAGTTGCTGTTTCTCAACTGACAGTACAGGATCCCTAACTCTTTGATGGCACTTAGAGCGGCTGTTATTTCATCAGTTGTATAATATCGAGATATATGTAATGCCATGTCGCGCATGGAAAGGCTCCCTGCACTCATCTCTGGTGGCCATTCCCGAGTCCACATTCCTGCGGATGAGAAGCCGGCTGATGGTCTACTCGTGTTGCATGATGGTGGCTATGCACCTCAATCTAGATCTGAAACTACGAAATAGATAAAATGACAACTCAATCCAAAAAAATGTTCAAACCAGACACACACTCATGGCTTGTATTTACACACATCCGAGGACTTAGAACTAACTTAGATGATGTAGAATCATTTCTCCTAGCAAACTCCCCGGATATCTTAGCACTAAATGAAACTAACTTGCACTCCTCCATCCCCTCTAACATCTTTAACATGTCTGGTTATCTTCCATTTTATCGTAAGGACTTTAACAGGAACAGACTTGGAGTTTATATTTATAACACCCTCCCCATGTGTAGGGAATCTAAGCTAGAATCAGATGACCAGGCCTTCATGTGCTTTAAACTAAATTTACAACATAGCATTAGCTACCTGTATTTTCTTTATTGCTCTCCATCAACCCAGGACTGTACTATAATCAATCATGTTCCTGACAACATTGATCTAGCACTCTCCTTTGACACTAATACATGTATTTAGTAACTAACACCCACCACAGAAATTTGCTTGGCTTCTCTAACTACACTGACACAGCTAGTAGCATCATCCTTTGCCTTATCCCATTCCTTGACACAGACAGTAACATGCTCGACCCGTCTCCCACATCGCCAGAACTTTCTGGATCTATTTCTGACAAAAGATCCTGAAGATTGTGTAACAAATGCTGATTGCCCACTTAGGAATGCTGATCATGCTGTGATAATGATAGAATAACTCTAAACTCTTGACCCCAAGTTGAAGAGTCATTGCTCAAAACGACAACATACTATAATATGGCTGACTGGGATGCCATTAGACATTATATCAGAGATGCCCCATGGGGAAATATCTTTTCTCTCCCTGCAGAATAGTGCGCAAATGAGACTACTGAATGATTCAAAGCAGCAATTGAAGCACATGTTCCTACACGGAAGTTCTATAGCAAACCCCACTCTCCCCAATGGTTTACTTCTACTTGCGCAGTTGTCATTGCTCAGAGGCAACATGCATACTGCAGATTTATACAGCATAAGTCTTGTACAAACAGACAAAGTATATAGAAGTAATTGGAAGAAAAAAGTAGCAACAGCTAAGAGTGAATATACTGAAACCATCAGGAAATGCATTGAAGCGCATGATAAGAACTCATGATTTCTGGAAAATCTACAGTAGAAACACATAGAAAAATAGAGATATATATAATGGGCAATCAATAATTCCCCCACTATCAAACAATCATGAAGTTGTTTGCACAGCAACTGAAAAGCTAACATGTTTGCCCGTTATTTTCCCTCAAACTCTACCTTGGACCCAGCAAACCATTCCCTCTCTGATTTTCCTCTGTGGACAGAAACCACACTATATGATCTGAAAATCACCCCTTCTCAAATTCATATCATAAAAAACCTAGACACCTCAAAAGCATGTGGACCTGATCTCATTCCATGCTCCACTGAGGTTGCTCCAGTTCTCTCTAAACTCTTTAATGAATCTTGCTTTCCTGACAGCTGGAATGCTGCTTCTGTGGTACCAGTTTACAAAATCTCTGGCAAACGAACTGACCCATTAAATTATTGCCCAATTAATCTCCTCTCGCTTTTCACCCAAATATTTGAGTCTTTAATTAATCAAGCTCTAGTCCACCACCTTACAGCTGCTAAACTTCTGTTTGACCATCAATATGGATTTAGGCAAGCCCATTCTACTGCAGATATTCTAACTGTAATCTCTGAACATATATACCAAGAACTGGATAAGGCAGAGGAGGGTAGGGCAGTAGCCCTATATATATCTAAGGCTTTTGACAGTGTATGGCACGATGGTCTTCTCATGAAAATAAAATCTCTGGTATTACTGGACGAATGCTTAACATAATTAAATCCTTCTTAAATGAGAGAAGAATCCAGGTTGTCCTCAATGGGCGTATATCCAAACAATATGATATAAATGCAGGTGTACCTCAGGGATCGATCCTTACCTGATAAGATTGTCTCTGAGATGTGTTAATTTACAGATGACATCATGCTCTATAGCAGTCATGTGGGGAAAACTAATGAGCACATATATAAGGCAATGGCGGAAACCCTAGAGGAAGACCTTCGGTCTGTATTCGAATGGGGTCAGAAATGGATGGTGACGTTCAAAACTGCCAAGACAAAGCTCGTTTCCTTTAATAATTACATGAAACCTTACCAAACACCAATAGCTTTGGCTAAAGATACATTACCTGAAAGTACTTCGTTCAAACTCCTTGGCTTAACGTTCACAGGGAACATGAGTTGGAACAAATACATTGAGATCATTGCCATGCTAGAATTTTACTTACAGCTGAAAGTATCCTGTACCTCTACAAAGCCACCATTTGCTCATGTATCAAGTACTGCTGTCACATTTGGGCTGATGCCTCTGATCCTAGTCTCTCGCTCCTGGGCAGTGTTTAAAAGAGAGTTGCCAACCTGATAGGTCCTGAACTGTTATCTAAGCTTCAGCCCGTGTCCCAGTGACGAAATGTTGCATCCCTCTGCTTGTTTTACAAGTATTTTAATGGTGGATGCTCTGACGAACTATAAGCTCTTGTACCTCCTCAATGAAAATACCCCCGACAAACCCAACAAGCAGCGAAGTGCCACCCCTACACAGTAGAGATCCCAAGATGTAAGAAAGCCTTCTACTCTAATAGCTTATTCCACCATTCACCCATGTATCGAGTACTGCTGTCACATTTGGGTTGGTGCATCTGTTACTAGTCTCTCGCTCCTGGACAGTGTTCAAAAGAGTCGCCAACCTGATAGGTTCTGAACTGCTATCTAAGATTCAGCCCCTGTCCCAGCGAAGTGCCACCCCTACACAATAGAGATCCCCAGATGTAACAAAGCCTTCTACTCTAATAGCTTCTTCCTCAGAACTGCTAGACTTTGGAATTTTCTTCCAGGTTCCTGCTTCCCCAACTGTACTGACATGTCATGTAAACTGACATCTTGCTGCTAAACTCCCTACATAGTAGTCCTGAAACTTAGGTCCTTGATAGCAGCTCCCTACATCAAAGTAGCAATGTGCCTTGTTTGGGATGAAAATGTACTTAAAAAAAACTGGTAAAACCAAACAGGAAAACTATGTAAAAAAAGAAATTCATCGGACTTAAGGAGTCGGAGTCAGATAAAAAATTCTGACTCCTTGTACTCTTAGAAATCCGACTCTGACTCCAACTAAAACCTCCGACTCCGCAACCCTGGTTGTTACCATTCTTTTTATTTATGGTGTATAGGCATAAGTCATCAGACGCGATTTCTGTTTTGTAAATGGCATTCGCATTTTTCTCTGGAATATTCAGCTTTTTGAGTCTGTTGTGAGGACTTTAGTTTTTGGTTTCATGCAAGCTTCTTTGTCTCATTTTATTTGGACTATTTTTTCTATTTTATCACACTTGCATTTTTGTTAAGCAGTAATTTTCGAAATAGTTTCGTCCATGGCATCTTCTACCTTCTTTGTTAAATCCATGGCAGTCTTCTTTTCTTTTTCTGTGAGTTTTCCCACATCTTGTGCCCGAATTGGCCTTTCCTATCTTTACCTTGTGGTACATTCCGATTTTTATTTTATTTGCATCTTTGTAGCATGTGTTATTTTGAGTTGTAGCTTCAGATGCCCTTATGCTTTCGATAGCTATCTTCAGTGTCAGATTTGGTTTACTAATAAGATTTCTCCTCTCGGTTGAATATTTCAAACCTTTTATTATTTGTTCCAGGAGTCTTTCATCCTTATTACAACAACATCTGATTTCGTCTGCAGTTTGACTAAAAATTGTCTATTGTTTCTTCATTCCATTTGAATGAAGCAAATTCTAAACGTTCCACCCATTTATTCAGTATTTGAATCATTTGTCTTTCAAAAACTTTAAACATGTTTTCGGAATTTTCTTTTTGTTCGTTACTGAGATCTGCATTTTTTATCACCTCTCAACCCTTTGGTCCTGTGCTAATTAAAATATAGTAATATTTTAGTTTTTCCTCTATGATTATGAAATAAGATGACATAAAGTCAAGCCATTTGCTGAAGGCTTCATGCTTATTTTCATTCGTCCAGTCTGACATTGGTAGTAGAGGTCGTCATTTTTTTTTTTAGAGAGAAAAATTATTTCTTTTTTTCTTTTGAAAACAAAATTATTTTGATGTACTCATTTTATTTTATGATATATTTAGATCCACTTTTTTTCCTTAAGGTTACTTATAAATCAGTAAGTCAGTCACTTCCCGCTGCCACCATGTAATATTTTATATTGGGTGAACAATATTGATAAGAATGAATGCACAAGATATATTTTACTAGCCATTTTATTTACTGTACAAAGGAGTTAAAATTGATCCACGGGAGGCAACTCTTAAAAGTTAAAGAGCTCTCTATCTTGTGACAAAACGTGAAATACAAAATCTGTCCCCTTAAATTTAAGTTTCTTTGCCTTTTCAATATGCAAGTTTAATTTTCATGACAGTAAATAAATCTGTACATGTTTATTAAAATAAAAAATGTTGTTAATTGCAATGTCGATTATAACTTTCCGTAAGTTACACTATGTAGTGAAAAACGAAGAGCCGAATACCTTTGTAAAGGTTTTATTCACAAAAGAAAGCAAGTCATAAATAGCGTTAATTACGCAGCATTTATAGTTAATGGAAGAGTTCATTCAAGGGATGAGGGGTTAGGGATATTACACTTTCCCTTTCAAGTTTTTTTTTTTCGTTATTATTTTATTCATTTATTTTTTTTCATTATTTTTTTTTCTCTAACTTTTTTTTTTGCCTATAATTTAAACTTTTTTTTTTTCGTGCCTTACTTAGTAATGAAGAAATTTCAGTATTCTTCCAGATCTACGCAGCGGCTCGGTTGACATTTCGCTCTCAACTGGTTCCCCACGGGCGTTTTCTTCTATATGTTCAGGATATTGTATACATTCGTTTTCACTCCCTGGCTTACTCACAGGTGGCATGCAACCATTCTCTAACGTGTTGTCTCCATTAATTATGTTGGGAGCCAAATCTCTGACGTTGACGGTAGTGTCGATGCCTAAAGGTAGTCGTACTTGGGCATAATGAGGGTTGATCTCCAGTAACGTCGCAGGTGTAACCGGGGGGTCATTTTTACTCGAACTAATATGATCTCTGACGTATACTTGGCCTGGTTTTGCCCACAGGGGAATAGAAGTACCAGAAGTGGATTTACGGCTGTACTTAAATAGTCTATCATGAGGGGTTGCATTCGTAGCTGTGCAGAGCAATGATCGAATAGAATGTAGAGCATCAGGTAGAATATTTTCCCAGCAGGATAGTCTCATTTTACGAGAATGTAAGGTTACTTGTATGGCCTTCCATAGTGTGCCCTTTAGTTTCTCAATTTGACCATTGCCTTCCGGGTGATATCTACTCGTTTTCGAAGTCGCAATGCCTTTCCCATGTAAGTAATTGGTCGTTTCTTCCGACAGAAAATCAGTCACTCTATCTGTGTGAATCATATCGGGCATACCAAATATCGCAAATAGTTGATTCAGGCATTGTGTGATCGTTGAGCTTGTCATATCTTTACACGGAAATGCAAGAGGAAAACGCGAGTATTCATCGATTATCGTAAGTAGGTATTTGTTACCATGTGTGGACGTAGGCAGTGGTCCCTTGAAATCCATGTTTAATCGCTGAAATGGTACTATTGCTTTTATGAGAGTTCCCTTGTTACCGGTGAAGAATTTGGGTTTTAAATACTAGCAAGACGAGCACGAATTAGTTACTCCTTTTATTTGATCGAGGGAGAAAGGAAAGTTTCTTTCTTTGCAAAAATGGAAGAGTCGGGTAATGCCTGGATGGCATAATTTACAGTGTAGGTCCCGAAGATCTTGTAAGGAATAAGTGAGAGCAGATATTCGGGAAAACGTATCAGCGACAATATTTTCTCTACCAGGACGGTAGACGATGCTAAACTTAAATTGTGACAGTTCAATGCGCCAACGGCATATTTTGTCATTTTTTATTTTTGATTTCCTGGTATTATCAAACATGAAGCTAATACTTTTTTGGTCCGTAATTACAGTAAAATGTTTACCAAGGAGAAAATGTCGCCACTTACGTAGTGCTTCAACAATAGCAGCTGCTTCTTTTTCTACCGCATGATGTTTCGTTTCACTAGAGCTTAGTGTTCTGGAATAGAATGCAACCGGACGATTCTCTTGATTAAGGGTAGCTGCAATAGTTGTTACTAGCATCTGTTTCTACTATAAATTCTCTTTCTGGATCAACCGTTACCAGCATAGCATCTTTCAAGTCATTTTTCAGTCTTATAAAAGAGTCCAACGCCACAGAAGATAACGGGAATTCTCTATTGCGGTTTAGTGCTAATATTTTCTCTGAAAAATTCTGGATAAATTTGCTGTAGTAGGAGAACATCCCAATAATCCGTTTTCTTTCACTTTCTTCATATATATCTCATACACTTTTTCTGTAATCGAGCATGTATTTTATTTTTTGACTTTTTTAAATTCCTTTAATTAAATTTGACCCACACTTTTATTTTGTACTTGTTTTTATTTTATTTTCATTTTGTCTTATTTTTATTATATTATATTTTCCACACTAATATTTTTTGTTTCATTTATTTTTTCATACATATTCAAATAGTGCTTTTGGCTTCCCCCCCCCCTCAAAAAGTACCTTCAAAAAGTTTTTGTGATTAAATAACCAATGAAAACCTTTTGCATGTGTGTTTTTTAGGGAGCAACCATTAAATTAAAACCTGTTTACACAGAGTCCACATTCCCTGTGAAGTACCTTTTTTTGTTACTGTTGTTATAATAATAATAATTATAATAATAATAATAATAATGGTGCTTGTGCAGTGTACGCACCGTGCTATATTTTAGACAGGATTTTCAAGTTAAATTAAATTTTTATGGTATCTTTTTTTTCATTAAATTGTTAGTTGAAAGTGCAGAATAGTTAGAAAGCTCCTTCCTGTTAAGAATAGCTTTCTAAATAACGTTATTATTTCAGCATGGTGCACACAACATTTATTTATAAGATAAAACTCGAGAAAATATGTTAACTAAAATTTAATGTACTCTTTATTTTTAGTTTATATCAAAACTTTAATTAAAACTGATTAGTTAGTGAATTTTTAAGAAGAATTTGTGTTCGTACGTCTCTAGAGAGAATTTCCTATTTCATTTCTCATTTCAGTCATATAAATTATTCATAGATAAAATATTATAAAAAAAACCCAAAAACTTTTAAGTTTTAAATATATTTCAAAGAAATGAATTATTCCCGGTGCTAAAATATTGAATTCATCGATCGTTTTAGTTAAAAAAATAAATAAATAACAAAAATAAAACAAAAAACTGTTGTGAGAAATGTTTCTAACTTTAAAATATTTGGAAATAATCAATGAAAAGTTTTATTTATTATTAAAAGAACGGACTGAAAAATAATCTCATAAAAATCGTTTGTTTTGCAGTTTAAAAAAAGAAATAAAACGAAATATTCGATTTCCTTCAATAGATATAAAAATTCAAAAACAATCCACTTGCTGTTATATTTTGTTAGATTAAAATTATCCCAATGAGCAATTATTATAATCATCCAAATGGAGAATTTTTCTCTCTTTAGGAGAATAAAAAACATAATTATAACAGCGACAAATATAAGGCAACAAAAAATATATTTTATGGCCACGTGGTTGAACACCGGAAGCTTTAGTCACCTTTGTGCCTTTACCTACATGTTGATCGGGTAATGACGTCACGCTGTCATGTTCATTGGCCCGCTCTCTCGGTAGCCATGGTTAAACACCAGTTCAGTTTTTTAATGTGAAGAAGAACACTCTGGATTGGAACAAAAATATTGCCTGTATTTCTCCTCTAATGACCAAGCATAACAAAGATGAAATGTAGCATCATAATAGATGCTACACTTTAAATTATTCATTTAAAAAAAATCCAAATACAATTTTAATTTCACACAATTTAGATACAAGGCAATCAGAGTAAAGAGTGGGGATGTCATTGGTCATACTCTCTAGGGGCTCCCTTACCTAAAATATACCTGTGTTGAAAATTTTTACTTTTATTAAACATAAAACAGAACAAGCATTCACTGTCAGCAATTTATATATTATAATATTTTTACACATATCCAAAGCTTAACTGCATTAATTTAAAGTGTTTGTTTTTCTGATTTTTTCAACAAGGGATCATTTATTTTTTATATAATTAATACATCTGAGTTCTTTTTCATAACAAGAATATGACTGGCTAGTTAATCCATAAATACCTCTTGGAAGAAAGTTAGATCAGAAGTCTCATGCTAGGAAAACCAGTTTTAATGACGAAATCTCGTTTTTTTAATGCCATTCAGCAGATTATAACTAAAACCTGTAGCTGTTTGTTACTTCAAATGAATATATCCCTTTCACAGGATATGTGAGTAGTGACAGAGGATTCAAAACGAACAAGTTTTAAAAAAGAACTAACACCAGCATATGTTGGAATTTTTTTTTTTTTGTACCCTGTTTACATTTATTAGTTTTTATCTGGTTCTTGTATTTGATTTTTTGTATTTTGTATCTTTTTTGATTTTTAGTTTCGTACATCTTGGGTTTGTACAAAACTCCCTTTAACTGGAAGAAAAGGGAAATCCTAGCTCGGTGATGACGTCACGAGCCCAGCGCGAGATTCACCCTCTTTTGAAATTCCGGCGACGAGGGTATTGAACGTTCATTTCATTGCCCAACACTGAAAATGGAATTTTGACGAGCCTCCTTCAAAGAAGAAAACCCAGCAAGAATACCCTGGGCATGCGACGAGGCATGCTTCTGAAAAATATCTACGTGGCTACAGTTTTGCACGCATTTTTGAAGGAGTGTAATTATTTAAAAAAAAAGACCTTATTTTACGTGACGAGGAATTTTGGAACCTCCTTCAAAGAAGAAAACCTGGCAAGAATACCCCGGACATGCGGCGAAGCATGCTTCTGAAATCCATCTGTGTGGCTACGGTTTTTTGCTCGCACTTGGAGGAAGAGAAAATTCTAAAAGGAGTTTAAACGAAAAAAAAAGAAAAAAGGCACGTGCTTGACTGGCTTTCAATTTGTGAGTACGCTCCTAAAATTTATTTCATATGAGAGTGTGATTAGGAAATACTATTTTGAATCTTATTATTGTATTCATTCATGGATACGACATCTTCATTATAAGAACCAATGTTATTTTTTCATTATATGTTACCTTGGCGTTTTTTAAGTTTAATGCCTGCAAAGGGAAAAATTTGCAACTAATTTTATTGTGAATAAAATCTCTTCTTCGTTTCAAAGCAAGACCTTTATATTTTATCCCCCCCTCTCTTTTATTTCATGCTATCATTTTTTTTTTTTTCAGGTTAGTTACTTCAGCGTCGAATTTATCTGGAAGCAAGATAAATTTCCGACATATTGCAAATTTCTCCCCTTTATGTAAAAGTAGTTTGAAAAATTTCTGCTTTTATTTAAATGCTTTTTGCAAATTGTTTTCTCCTATTAAATACATTTTGCAAATTTTTTATTCCCTTTTTCGGAACACTTGGCAAATAAAGTATATTCCTTTTTCATCGAGATACGTTTTAATTATCTTTCTGTAAATGTACTTGGCAAATTTTGTCCCTATATTAAATGCATTTTGCAAATTGTTTTCCCCTATTAAATACATTTAGCAAAATTTTGTCCCTTATTTCAGAATACTTTTTAAATAAAGTATATCCTTCCTATGTCGAGACCCGTTTTATTCTCATTCTGTCAATGTGTTATTTAGCTAGGGTTAAATACACTCCTATCACTGGACCACTTGTTGAGTCTTTCTGTAACCTCCCTGCACCCCACATCTGTATTTAGAGCCAGCCCATATAGATATTTCAGCTACTAAATTCCCTTCCCATTTAACTTGTAACTTAGCATGTCTGTTAACGCTCTCCTTAAATCATTCGACGACTACTATGTCCTGAGTTTAGAAAATGTGTAATGTAATTTTGTAAGTTTCGAATATTTGACATTTTTCGCCTCACTAAAAATTCCCGAGTTTAACATAGTATGTCTGTAGTACAGGGACTGGAATGAAGTTAGCATTGTTATGCACGTCTAATGTCTTTATTTATATCTCTCTAATATATTTCACGCTCGCCTAGTGTAGCGCACAATTTTTCATATATTTTTCTTAATAAAAAGAGATTGAGAAATATGTATATGCTTCCCATTTTCTGCTTCTTAAAATTGAAGTTGTAACTTTCGTAACCCTCTTTCGAAATATAATTTACATTTTACTTGCTTTAGTTGAATTTCCACGGGTATTGCAAGTTACGTTGGGAGAAACTATAGCATTTTCTGTCCCTAGTCAGCGAATAAGAAGTCCTACTAGACTGAGGTAATTTTATTTTTCGTCCTAATCCAGCTTGTTCGATATTTTTTGGAAGCTGGATTTTCTCCACTTTAAGAAACGACTTTTATCTAACTATACCCTCGTGGGGAGCCTAGTAAATAGAGACGCTGTGTCCGATATCGGTGTTAGTTATATGTTCGTATTTTTCCCCCATATATATATATATATAAAGGGAATGAGTTTATACCCTATCTTGATTTATAATGAACACGTGCGTTCTCTCACATGTACTTGTGAATTAACCAAACGATAGTATCACAGATATTGTATTATGTGTTGAAGTCTACTTTACTTAAAACTTGTTGAATTCGCATGTGTGCGATTACTTTCGTATTTTATTGTAAAAAAGGATTTCTTATTTATAATTTTCGATAGCGAGTTCATACTCATTTACTTGCGGACTGTTATTCTAGGAGCTTGTGAAAATACAAGTTCCCTTTTTCTTTGCTTAGCCCGTATTTGCATTTGGTTATTTGGATTCATTCGAAGATACACATGTAACATAGTAGGATGTACTCTCCCCCGACGTAGTTCTATATTTAAACTCTCATCCCACTTTTTTCCTAGGTTATATTTCAGTGAGGGTATTGCTGTAAAAGTATTGAACGTTATCCATTTTCTAGTCAATTAACTTCCATATAGAAGTTTGCATTTTAAATACACTTAATTTTAATTTTGAGTCATAGGGACCCTTTTAATTTGTAACTGGGGATTGTATCCCTTGATATTTTCACGGTTCAATATGCTGTATTGGTCTTGTTTTGTTAGTGCTATGAGGAAGGAATTTTATGCAAATACCTTTGTAACCTTTGTGTGTGAATTTTTTTGTGTATAACATTTGAACGCCTATTTTGTATTTGTTTGGATTTAGTCCATATTTTTTAAAAAACAAACGCTGCACGATGTTGGTCACTCGTTCTTCCGGATTCCTTGTAAGGAAATGAAAGTTTTATTTAGGGAAGATTATTGTTGTCTTAGATTTGTTGCGGTTGCAGAGGGAATTACCTAAGCCTTATTTCATGACAATGAAGGCCGATGTTGATGAATTTATCGGTAGATAATATAACTGAGTTGTTGGGTGATTATCGGTAGATAATATAACTAGATTATATATAGATATATAGATTATCGGTAGATAATATAACTATTATAATAATAACGATTATATATAGATATATGATTATCGGTAGATAATACAACTAGATTATAAATAGATATATAGATTATTGGTAGATAATATAATATACTGAGTTGTTGGGTGATTATCGGTAGATAATATAACTGAGTTATTGGGTGATCGCTCCTTGCATGAGGACGTGGACTGTTCGCTTGTAGAAGCGGATGTTGTTAATGTTGTAGTGTTCTTGTCCCAGGTTTGATTCATTCTCTCGAGGTTGGCAGATGGTGTGGAGTGTGATTCCTTGTGTAACCCTGTGATATTCGAAAACCCTAGGGAGATGCTTGGCGAGTTACCGACTACTAAGCCCGAATGTCCAGACTCTGAAAACTGTTTGCTGAGTGCTGGCAAGTTTGGATTGGAAAATGTTGCATCACGGTCTGAAAGCAGTGTTGTAAGTGCCACTTCAGAGGATCTGCGTAGTCAGGCGCTGAAGTTTGATTTTTCTGGCGGGCAGTTTGCCAGTAATATTTTAAAGAAAAATGTATTTGGGGGTGAGATTCCCAGGTATCATGAATGATACCACTCGTGTTCACGACTTGTTAAGTGTGGGCATGAATATTGTGAAATTCTTGGAGGGATTTCCATGGAACGTTGGAATGGTTTTGCCCTCTAACAATGTGAGTTCGAAAACTCACATATGTAGTTATTTACTGCAACTTTGTCAGAATAATGAGGAACGTAGTCATGACTCATACTTGGGTCATGTAGTTCTGACAATAGCCAGTGGTTAAAGGACTATCCTGTGTGAAAGTGCAAGCTTTGTGAACTATCTTGTGTGAAAGTGCAAGCTTTGTGAACTTCTTTAAGTGCTAATGTTAGCACTGGGAGAGAAATTCTCCATCAAGGGTATAGGGCAAAAAGCACTATATCCACCTGTGAAGGTGTAAAAACCAAGAGGAGAATGGTTTTTGAAGAGTTACATGAACTCAAGTTGGATTGGGGCGTCCAGATTCAGGTTGAGTGTAACTCAATAAAGAATCCCATGATGGATCCTGTTGAATATGCTGACTACAGCTTCTCCGAGTTCCTACGAGAGTGTAGGATATGTTGTTCAGAGATCGCTTGCAGAACCTTCATTCTATGAAGTTGCTCCTTTAAGTAGAACGCTTCCTGTTTTGGAGTCACATGCAGGTGTTATCGTGTTTAAATGTTTTGTGAAGATCTGCCTTCGCATAGCTTACGGCAATCGAAGTCAAGCTCGATTTGTCCAGGGGTGTTTCTGAGGTGCTCAGAACCATCTTATACTTAGTTAGAAGTGAGTTTTCTAATGCGGAGATGTTTGTTTCAGTGCTGAACACAAGAAGATTGGATCTCTCCTTGATAGGAGTCTTCCATAAATATTACATCTCCAGATACCTGGGTGTTTCTGACACCTATACTCAACTTTGTTTGTTTGGCTATATGTATATAGCTATACAAACGTTTAAAGCTTTAATCGCCTTGCATAATTTGTGCAGGATCTGTGTTTCAGTTTTATTTCAATCCACCAAGTTGAAGAACTTATCAAAGCATAGGATTGATTGGATTCGACTCTCTTGTAGCACCGGTGTTCATCTCACTGGGCTCTTGTGGTTACGAGGGAGCTGAGATATTTTGGTATTCGCCAGAAATTCTATAGGGATGAGGAGGTTGGATGGTAAATTATGTGAACTCCTCCAGCCTTTATACTCTTTTATATGCAAATAGTTAATTATCTGGCGAAATATTCTCAGTTCAAACTTCTGTTGCAACCTTGCATCTGATCATTAGTTTTAAATTTATGAATCTGGTTAGATACTCCTCCGTTCAAACCTAAAATATGAAGGTTTTCATGTGAAATTTTATAGAATAAGCTTATTTGAATTTTTCTGCTTTTTGTTCTGATATGTGTTTCCTGGAGTACTTCTGACCATATGCTGTGTGGTATGTGTGTGTATATATATATATATATATATATATATATAAAGAAAAAATTTGTATTGTAAATTTTACAGGTGTCATCCAACTGTAGGTTGACTGCCATTTCCTGTTGGGGGAGAATGTTGGTATTTTTTTTTGTACCAATAATAGTACCCCCCCCCGTTTACATTTATTAGTTTTTATCTGGTTCTTGTATTTGATTTTTTGTATTTTGTATCTTTTTTGATTCTTAGTTTCGTACATCTTGGGTTTGTACGAAACTCCCTTTAATTGGAAGAAAAGGGAAATCCTAGCTCGGTGATGACGTTACGAGCCCAGCACGAAATTCACCCTCTTTTGAAATTCTGGCGACGAGGATATTGGAGGTTCATTTCATTGCCCGGCGCTGAAAATGGAATTTTGACGAGCCTCCTTCAAAGAAGAAAACCCAGCAAGAATACCCTGGGCATGCGACGAGGCATGCTTCTGAAAAATAACTACGTGGCTACAGTTTTGCACGCATTTTTGAAGGAGTGTAATTATTTAAAAAAAAATACCTTATTTTACGTGACAAAGAATTTTGGAACTTCCTTCAAAGAAGAAAACCCGGCAAGAATACCCCGGACATGCGATGAAGCATGCTTCTGAAATCCATCTGCGTGGCTACGGTTTTTTGCTCGCACATGGGGGGAAAAGAAAATTCTAAAAGAACTTTAAACAAAAAAAAAAAGAAAAAGGCACGTGCCTGACTGGCTTTCAATTTGTGAGTATGCTCCTAAAATTTACTGCATATGAGAGTGTGATTAGGAGATACTATCTTGCATCATATTATTGTATTCGTTCATGGATACGACATCTTCATTATAAGAACCAATGTTTTTTTTTCATTATATGTTATCTTGGCGTTTTTTAAGTTTAATGCCTGGAAAGGGAAAAATTTGCAACTAATTTTATTGTGAATAAAATTTGCAACTAATTTTATAGTGAATAAAATCTCTTCTTCATTTTAAAGCAGGACCTTTATATTTTATTCTTTACCCCCCCCCCTCTTTTATTTCATGCTATCATTTTTTTTTTCAGGTTAGTTACTTCAGCGTCCCATTTATCTGGAGGTAAGATAAATTTCCGACATAAATTTGAAATTAATTCACAAATAAAAAAGATACAATGAATGATTTGAAGCGATCTTACCAAAAAGATTAATGAAGAAAGACTTGTTATTAAGTGAGTATTTTTTTCTCCACACTTTTTGGAACTTATTAACAAGAACCATATAAAAAAGATTTTTTTTCAACACATACTGAAACTAACAATTTGCCCCTTTCTTTTGTTTGTACTTAGAAAAGTCATTGTCCTCACAAATTGCTTTTTTCCTTGTGGATATGTTAGTAAAATGGTACAGATCAAATGATTAATCAAAGTGCTACAAACCACTTTACAGCAACAATTCCATTAACAACAACAATTGGAAAAACAAAAGAACAACAGAAGTTTAAAAAAGTTATTTAAATGACAGGCAAATAACAATAAATCACTTTTGAAAGACGTATTATTTAGAACAACAAAAAACATTAGGTTAAAAGATTTTTTAGCTGAAGGAATTTCAAATTCACTGTTGGAATTTAAATACAAACCAGACATTGGTTCAATGTTTCCAGTTTATTTTCATATGTTTCAAACAATATTTATGAAAAAATACAAATAATTGTTTGACGAGAAAAAAAATCATGTTATTGTTACAAAAGTTGGGAACAGAAGAAAAATTACAAGAGGGGTATCAAGTAAAAAATAGTTCAAAGGAGAATTAAAAACTCTTAAAACAAAACTACTCCCTGGTCAGAAATTCTTTTTTGTTTAAACTCGATTTAAGTTATGGGAATTCCATATTAATTCTTTCTGTAAGAAAAGAATTGTCATAGAGAATAAAGCAAAGCAAATGGAAAGATTTATTATGGATATGAAAAGCGAATTCCCTTGCATTTTTTGTTTTTCAGAAGTACTCGGTATGTGTACAAAAGCCTAAGTTGACTTCTAATTAAAAGAAAACTGATTTTTATACCCAAAAGAAAAGTACCATTCTTGACACTGGACGTAATAAATGAAGAATTAGAAAGGTTGGAAAAAAATAGCATAATTTCAAAAATTGATTATTCAAATTGGGCATTGCCAACCGAATATATAAAAAAGAAAAACTGAAAAATCAGAGTATGTGCTGATTTTTGGACTGAATTAAATGACTGTTTGAAAGACCATGCATATTCTCTACCATCTTCAGAAGATATATTCACTAAATTAAATGGGGGTAGAGTGTTTTCAAAGTTGGATTTGTCTGAAGCTTACTCTCAGGTGAAGTACAGACAATAAACATGCATAAAGGAATTTTTAAACTGTATCATCTATATTTTAGATTGAAGGTAGCTCCAAGCCTATTCCAGCAAATAATGAACAGAATGTTGGCTAGTATAAAATATGCAATTACATATTTAGATGATATTTTCATTAAAAGCGAAAATGAGATGCAACACAAAATGCATGTTAGAGCAGTATTTCGGAGAATTGAGATAATAAAACTGAAAAATGCGAGTTATTTCTAAAGAGTAGATCATTGACAGTAAAAGAAGAAAACCAGGCTCAGAAAAGGCTGAGTTGATAAAGAACATGCCTGCACTTGATAATGTTGCTGGACGTTTTCTTGGGATTAGTAAGTTATTATAGCATATAAATCCCAAAAGTATATAAATATAAATTGCTATAAAAGGACACAAAGTGGATATGGTGACAAGAACGTGAACATGCTTTTAAAAAAATAAAAAAGCCGATTGTCAGCACATTTTGACCCAACTAGGAAAATCATTGTAACAACAGATGCTAGTAATGAGAAACTAAGTGCTGTACTACTCTACAAATTCAAGGATGGATCTATGAACCCAACAGTACATGCCTCAAGAATGTTACTATCCAAAGCCTTTAGTCAGCAACAATGGAACCTGGTTAATGGAAAGAGAATTTAAGGAATTCTGTAAATTGATCACATGACAACATCAGTATACCACCCAACGTCAAATGGACATGCAGAAAAATTTGTAGACACATTTTAATGAGCTCTAAAGAAAAATCAAGGTGTGGACACAAATGAAAGAAGTATTCAAAAATTTTGGCTGTTTACAAATTCATGCCAAATCTGAATACAACATCATGGTCATTGCCAGCAGAGTTGATGTTTGCAAAAAAAATGTGCTTGATAGGCTGTTGCCCATTCTAGCAAAGAATCTTATCAAACAAAGAAAAAAAAAGAGATGAATAAATTCTATAAGTCACATGACAAAGTTTTTCAAATGTACATATTGGGAAGAAGGAATAGTAACCAACAAAAGACTTGGACATAAAAAGAAACAACTTTCTGTACAGAAGAGATTGAAATCAATTGAGACCCAGGCACATTACAGAGGTCACAGAAAACACCAAAGAGATTTCAATGGAAGTTCTATATGACACATTTGAAATTCCTGTCCTTATAAGTCAGACATATCCTTGAACTTGAGTCCAAAGGTACCAGTATGTCAAACATCACCACTGCAAGGAGAATTGAGAAGAAAAAGACTTAAAAAAAATAAAATAAAACAAGTTAACAGATTATATCAAGACTCTAATGGAAAAATTTAGCTCAGGGTAAAATGATGTAATGAATATGAGTACACCAAGTTCTTTCATCTTACAAGATTATCATTGGTTTGTTAAGCCATAAATACAGATCGGTCAAGCCACTTAATAGAGACATCAAAAGGTACACCACAAGCTAGAAATAACTACTTTGACCACAAACACTCATTCAATAAGATGACTCACAAGATTATAGCTTGAAATAAAGTCCAATCAGCTACTTCAAGCAATTTTTTATAGTCAAAGTATTCTTTTACATTTACGTGAGGAACGCCAGGAGATTCCGCATTCCAAGATTGCCGGTTAATAAATTTATATTTAATATTCACTGACTATAAATTCAAATTATTACTAATGAAATACTGTTTTTATTGTTATTATTAATAATTATTCCTTTTATTTTATATATATGTATATATATATATATATATCGCTCAATAAATGAACTGTGAAATCTTCAGTATTACTGTAAATTAACACCTCTATAAAATCTTTCCACATAAAAAAGATGAGATTGTACCTTTTTAGGCAATTACATGTGAACATCCTGATATTAGCAAAATGTGAAGTTGCAAAAGATCTTTATGAATATGAAAAATCTTAATTTGCTAAATTATCCAAACTGATGTGGCAGTTCACCTAAAATTTGTTAAACAAAAATATTTTTCCCATTGTTTAAAAGTTTTTTTTTTTGTTATTAAACTGCAGTAGCAATTAAATTTCATCCATTATATTAAATGCAGAAACAGTTTATTTTAATGAAAAGCTTTTAACATTTTGGAAAATTGTTAGTGGCAAAAAAATTTATAGCAAACATAACGAAAAAAGATCCAGTGTAAAAAGTGTTTAAATGATGAAAAGCTTATTCCTTTCTAATTTTGGAAAAACTAGACTGAAAAATTGGAAGCAAGGAAAAAGATTTAAATCATTAAGAAGTTTTGACAATGAAAATATATGCAATTGCTTAATTGCAGGTAGGCAATAGGTTCAACTTTGTTATTGTTTAGTGAATTTGGAAAATTAATATTATTAATTAATATATTATCATATGAAATATTTAATAGTAACATCTCACAGGATATCTTCCTGACAAAAATGGATCAAATACTGGAAAGGTTAGATGATGTTTCTAGCATTATTGGTGATGTAGCAGTAAATGGGGACATGATGCAAAACAATACGCATCTGCACAACTTGATGACTTGAGCAGCGAAATTGATCTTGTCATTAAACAATTGCTTTTTGGTAACACACATTCACTGGTATCAAGCCAGATTCAGCAAAAATATACCAAATCCACAAAACAAAGATTAACTGTTAATATCAAAATGTAATGTTAAACTGCCTCTTCCAGTATATTCCAAACTTTGTAGAGAAAACACAACCACTTTTAAAATCACAATCATCATGGATATAAGACACAGATCAGCAAAAATGCTATGATCTAAAAAGATATGATCACTGCTAATGCCCTCCTCTCTTACAAAATAAACAAAACCAGTATAACTGGAAGTAGACACCTCATAGAAGAATTTGGGAATAGCACTGATACTGAAAAACAAACCAGTTACAACTGGTTCCAAAACACTGACTGATTGCTAATTCAGATATAGCAATATCAAACATGAAATGCTAGAAATTAAGCATTACCACATTAACTAATCATTGAACACAAATCACTCCGGTTGCAACTGCCCTTAGATCACTGGAATGTTTTGTTAGCACCTTGGCATGCATCAAAATTTCCTCTAGCTCCATGGTTTTGATCTCAGTTAATCATTGCAGTTCCATAAAGATACAGTCAGATAAACCATTCATGAAAGCTACTTTAAGTCTTTTCAAGGCTTTGTCCCATATTTCTGACTAATTCTGCTAATCAATTTATTTCTGTTACATCCACGTTCATCGATTTTCTAGTCCAGGTAACTAATGTGCCTAATTCATGGTAAATAATTTACTTCTTTTATATTTTTGTTTTCTTTTTTTCATTTGATTGTATTAAAATAAATCAATAATTGTAAATGTCTTCCTCCTAATATGCATAGTTGCTAATTATGCATAGCTGCATAATATGCATAGTTGCATATTATGCATAGCTGCATAATATGCATAGTTGCTAATTAAATAATTATATGACATTATCAAAAAATTCCTTACTAAACTTTTCTCAGTTGTTATTGGTTACAATTTGGATTTCCACATACATGCTCTCATCAAAACCCTAATAGCATGTTTGATAGGTCATTTTATAAACACATCGGTATAATATGTGAATACTTACTTTGTGGATTGAAATTGATTGTGCAAATGCTCTGAAATAATTAGACTGAAAAAAAAAAAGAAAAGTAAAATAAATAAGAAAAGTCACAATAACAAAAAGCAATAAAATCAGAAGATAAAAAAATGATAAAATAAATACGAATTTGTATTTATTTTAAACAACAAAGAGGCTTTTTAGCAGTATTTTGTTTTAGCTTTAAATAATTTGTGTGGTTTTATGCATAGTTTGAACTATATATATGTGTGTGTGTGTGTGTGTGTGTGTGTGTGTGTGTGTGTGTGTGTGTGTGTGTGTACTTGAACAAAATTAACAAAAATAAAATTCTAAGATAACAAAAAAGCAGTACCAAAAGGAATGATACATAAAACGAAGCCATACCACAGCTACTGAGATAATAGGCCAATGAACATGACAGTGTGATGTCATTACCAGACAAATATGTAGGTAAAGAAAGTTTCCGGTGTTCAACCATGTGGCCATAAAAAAATTTTTGTTGCCTTGTGCATATTTTTTATTCTCCTAAAGCGAAAAAACAATTCTCCATTTGGATAATTCTATAATTGCAATTATAATAATTAAAACTTAAAAGTTTTTGTTTGTTTGTTTGTTTGTTTTATAACATTTTATCTGGGGGAGGGGGCTTTCTAATTATTCTGCACTTTCACCTAACAATTTAATGAAGAAAAACAAAGATACCATAAAATTTAACTTGAAAATCCCATCTAAAATATAGCATGGTGTGTACAGTGCACAAGCACCATTATCATTATAATTATTATTATTATTATTAACAACAATAATAATAATAATAAAAAAGTATTTCACAGGGAACGTGGACCCTGCGTAAATGGGTTTTAATTTAAAACAGTAAGTGGATTGTTTTTGAATTCTATATCTATCCCTAAAAAGCGCATATGCAAAGGGTTTCCATTGGTTTATTTAATCATGAAAACTTTTTTGAAGGTACTATTTGAGCCCCCCCCCCCAAAAAAAAAGGGCCAAAAGCATTATTTGAATATGTATGAAAAAATAAATGTAAAAAAAAAATAAAAATATTAGTGTGGAAAATATAATATAATAATAAAAATAAACTAAAATAAAATGAAAATAAAATAAAAACAAGCACAAAATAAAAGTATGAATCAAATTTAATTAAAAAATTTTTTTAAATTCAAAAAATAAAATACATGCTCCATTACAAAAAAAGTGTATGAGATATATGCGAAGTGAAAGAAAACCTCAGAGAGCAGCCATTAAATTAAAACCTGTTTACGCAGGGTCCACATTTCCCATGAAGTGCCAGAAAACACTAGATGACATCAACTAGCGCCACACCAACTAAAGAGTCAGAGAGTATGGAAAGTCCGAGGTGGGAGAGTACTAATCAGATCTTCACTGGTAGTGTGCAGTTCAAATCTGGTACCTTCGGGAGGCATTTTGTCACCCAAACACCAGGAAACAGCAATGACTGATGCCAATGAGAAATCAATGGCAAATGGCTGTTGCAGTAATGTACAATCATCTGCACGAGTGGTTAAGAGGTGGAGAGTACTGGAAATCTGGAGAAACTTGTTACTCGGTCTCCAGCGAATACCACAGGTTACTGCTAGTGAGCGATCTCTGATGATGGCCTGTGAGACAACTAGTGAGTGAAATAATAATAATAATGTCCCTTCCCAAATTCACCACTACCCTGATTTAATATCATAAATGTGTACTGACCAAAGATTTAGGCCACAAAAGCAAAATTAATAATACCATTCCCTTTTGTATTATATTAAACCTTCCTTTCCCTACAGTGAAAAAGAGACAATTCTGATTCTTTGGCCTTCCTCTCGCCGGGTGGTCCTGCTTGCTGACTCATCCCCCACCGCCTGCTATCGTTCAGAGAGACGAGGGTAGGTGTGGGTGTCCTTTTTAACGACTAGTCAGAGAGTTCATGCGACTAAGTCCAGTACGCACGCGTTTATAAAAACTGCTACATAATGTATCTTACCAATGCTTCGCAGTGTTTAACTTAAAAATAAAATAATCATTCAAGTTAGTATTTGTGTTGTGTCTTATTCATATGAGATAACAGCAACTATTTCCAATGGTGACCCCGCCTAAAGAACACTGCACCTCATCAAAAGAACTTTACACTAAGAAATGAACAACGTAAACTGGACTCGTACCGAAAAGAAATGAAACACACTTTGGAATCTTCAGGAAAATACAAGTGATTACTCATTTTCGTCGCAAACGTTTCAAAGAAAACCTTCGACGTAAGTACAACAATACTATATTTCCCCCCTCCTTCCTAGTCAACACACACACACACACACACACACACACAAAAAGAAAAGATACACACATATATATATAAAAAAAAAAAAAAAAGAAAGGAAGAAAATGGAAGAATCCAGTGTGCAACAAATAAACATAAAAACTCCTGAATTTATGGAAACGGCAGTAAATGGCTGGTTTCCCATTCTGGAAGCCCAATTCCACCTACGCAACATAACAGCTTCAACAACCAAATTTTACGCTGTCATATCATCACTGCCTGAAAAAGTGGTAGCTAAAATACCGATAAATATTTTAGAAGGCAGGAAATATGAGGAACTAAAATGCTCCTTAATTGAGTCCCACGAAAGGACCAAGCCGGAATTGCTCGACAAACTAATGTCAACTAACACTATAACTGGCCGCCCTTCCGCTTATCTTCAAGAGATGCTGTCTATTGCAAAAAGAATAGGTATTGGCGAAGAGATTGTTCTTCATAAATTTTTACAAGCCTTACCCGCAACAATTTCCCCGGTCATTGCCTCACAGAAAGAATTAAACCCATCTCAACTAGGAAAACTAGCGGACGAACTAATGCCCTTGTTAAATAATATAAATGCAACAGCGTTTACCGCTCAGCAATCTCAACATATTGACAAAAACAAGAGCAACGTTCGGATACCGATAGGTGTTAAACCATTTTTCCCCGAACAAAGGACAAGGATATGTAGAGCACATATTTACTTCGCGGAACAAGCCAGAACCTGCAAACCCTGGTGCAAATGGCCAGGGAAGCGAAACATAAAAATGTTACCAAGCTCACGCCCACCCACACCCACACCAAGTGAGTCGGAAAACTAGTTGCGCGAGCCATGTCCGTCCCCTTGAGTTCGCAACTACTACAAGTCAAAGCAAGACTAGGGACAAAAACATTAAACTTTATTGTAGATACAGGCGCAAGTATCTCGATAATACCAGCAGCCATGATAAACGGTGTCACATTACACCCAACACCAGTATCGCTAACCACTGCCAACGGTGAGAAAATAGAATGCCACGGCCAAGCTAACCTCGAAATTGGGATACCAAGTTTGAGAAGATCATTTTCCTGGACATTTGTTATTGCAAACGTCACCAATCCCCTCCTCGGACTTGATTTTTTAAATAAATTTGGCCTTACAGTGGACTGCAAAAATAGAACAATTTACGACCCAGTTACTACCACCAAAAAAAGTTACTGTTAAATTCTGCAGCACCAGTAAATGTGGTCATAAATGAAATAGAACTGTCGGTATTCATAAGAAAAAGCCTGGATAAACACCCAGAAATTATTTCTCCGCACACCAACAAAAACAGTGAGTACTGTGGTGTTTATCACAGAATCGACACAGGCAGCCACTCCCCAGTCTTTGCTAAATCCAGACAACTGTCCGCTGAAAAGCTGACGGCGACGAAAGAGGAATTCAAACGTTTGACAAACGAAGGTGTAATAACCCCTTCAGACAGCGAGTGGTCAAGCCCACTACATCTGGTACCCAAACAAAGTGGAGGCTATCGTTGTTGTGGAGACTACCGCGCCTTAAACAGCATCACTAAAAGTGATAGATACCCCATCCCCAATATAAACTCCTTTACGGCTAAACTCGCTGATAAACAGCGATTTTCGAAAATTGATTTGATTTCGGCATATCATCAAATTAAGATGCACCCCAATGATATTCCAAAAACTGCCATAATCTCGCCGATGGGACTCTATCAATACATGAATACATGCCGTTTGGACTAAAAAACGCAGCCGCTACATTTCAAAGATTTATGGACAAAATTTTCCGAGATATCGACTGTGTTTTCATTTATATAGACGACATATTGATCTTCAGTGAAAACAAACAATCCCACAAACAAGATATCGACACAGTTTTTCAAATCTTAGAAAACAACAATATCTCTTTCCAAATCCATCTTCAATGTGACATCTCTTGACTTCCTAGGATTTAGAATCAATTCAAAAGGAATTACACCAACTGCAAATAAAATTAAAGAAATAGAATCTTTTCCGTGCCCTAAAGATGCAAAAAGCCTACGCAGATTTCTGGGTATGGTAGGATTTTATAGGAAATTAATACCAGGATTTGCGAAATTAGTCTTACCCCTATCTGAGAGAATGAGACTAACACCGAAAGGTTTAATCACCTTAAATACATCGGAAAAAGAAGCCTTCTCTACTATGACAAAAATACTTGGTAACCTAACAGAATTACCCTACCCTCAACCAACTTGTACCCAATATCAACTAGTAACGGACAGCAGCAAAGATGCAGTAGGTGCTGCCTTACATCAAGTCATCGATGGAACCCCAGTACCAATAGGGTTTTTCTCAAAAAAACTCACAGCAACACAGACGAGATATTCCACTTTCGACCGTGAACTTTTAGCAGCATATTTGGCCGTATTACACTTTCGCCACATAATAGAAAGTCGCAAAGTATTGCTTCTGACAGACCATAAACCGATATGCGGTGCTTTTCACAGTCTAAAACCTGCAAAATCAGACAACTATCCATCATCACAGAATTAATTACAGATATTGCCCATGTAAAGGGTGACCAAAATATAGTTGCAGATTGTTTATCTCGCCCAACATTTGCTGTACAAATAGATATGTACGACCTCCCTGCACTCGCAGATGCACAGAAAAGAGACACCAAAATACAGTCCTATCCAGACTTAAAGAAATTCACATTATATGGAAAAGATCAATTTGTGTTATGTGATACATCAACGTCATACCCTAGACCATATACCATATACACTACGGAAATCTATCTTCCATATACCATATACACTACGGAAATCTATCTTCGACAGCTTACATTCAGTCTCACATCCTGGAATAAAATCATCTATCAAAATGATTAAGGCTAGATTTTACTGGCCACATATGGATAAAACAATTAAAGAATTATGTGCATCATGCACATCTTGTCAACAAGCAAAAATATACAGACATACTAAATCACCAATTCAAACGTTGGAAATACCATCATCAAGATTCCAGACCGTACACATTGATATAGTTGGACCATTACCCCCAGCAAAACGTGCCAACAATCCTTATACAAGCCCATGTCGGTATGTTTTAACATGTATAGATCGAACCAGTCGATGGATAGAAGCACAACCTATAGCAGATATTACAGCACAAACTGTAGCAGAAGCTTTTGTTGACACATGGATTACTTGCTTTGGTGTTCCACTGCATGTCATAACTGACAGAGGCACACAATTTGAAAGCGAATTATTCCTTGAATTGTCAAAAATTATTGGATTCTATAGATTACGAACGACTTCTTATCATCCGCAATGCAACGGACTTATAGAAAGAGCACATAGAACTATTAAAGCAGCTATAATGGCCCGAAAAGAATCTTGGATTTCAGCTCTACCAATAGTCCTCTTAGGAATTCCAAGTATGCCCAACGACTAATTTTTCCCCATTTTATGTGGTCACAGGTACACAAATGTTATTACCACAACTAATGATTGGCACAGAAAATACAGAAATAATTACACAAAATTTTACAAGAGAACTACACAAAACTATGGAAAAATTTGATCTGACAGACTTTTCAAACAGAGATAAATCAACAAAGAAAACGTACGTACCAAATCAACTTCAAACCTAATGATTTGCACAGAAAACTTCAAAATTAATGATTGGCACAGAAAATACAGAAATAATTACACAAAATTTTACAAGAGAACTACACAAAACTATGGAAAAATTTGATCTGACAGACTTTTCAAACAGAGATAAATCAACAAAGAAAACGTACGTACCAAATCAACTTCAAACCTGTGATAAAGTTTGGATTAGGATAGACCGCGTTCGAAAACCATCAGAAGCACCCTATTCAGGTCCTTACATTGTACTCGAATGAACACCGAAATATTTCCTAATAGAAACGAACCCAAACACAAGTTTCAATAGACCGTTTGAAACCTTACATTGAAAACAAGCAAAAATGTACGCAAAATACAACTATCAACAAAAATAAAAACAACAACATTTTACTCCCCGAAAAAGTGCAGGAACATGAGATAAAAACAAGAACTTCAAGTAGGAGAGTTACATGGAAAAAAGATACTGAATACATTTATTATTAAAAATTTCTTTTTAAAATAAATAAATAAAAAAATAAAAATATACATATATACATGTATATATATATATATATGAGCACTCCGTCTACTGGCAGGGTATTTAGGGATTTAGGCCACAAAAGCAAAATTAATACTACCATTCCCTTTTGCATTATATTAAACCTTCCTTTCCCAACAGTGAAAAAGAGACAATTCTGATTCTTTGGCCTTCCTCTCGCCGGGTGGTCCTGCTTGCTGACTCGTCCCCCACCGCCTGCTATCGTCCAGAGAGATGAGGGTAGGTGTGGGTGTCCTTTTTAACGACTACAGTCAGAGAGTTCATGCGACTAAGTCCAGTACGCACGCGTTTATAAAAACTGCTACATAATGTATCTTACCAATGCTTCGCAGTGTTTAACTTAAAAATAAAATAATCATTCAAGTTAGTATTTGTGTTGTGTCTTATTCATATGAGATAACAGCAACTATTTACAAATGTTTACTATATTTTCTTAGTTTTTAGGATTTTTTAGGATTCCTAACCATGTAACTGATGAAAATACACTACACATTTTGATGAAAAACATGGGAAAAAACGGACATAGAACAGAAAACCAAAACTTCTATATATATAAAAGCCAATATGTGTGTTAGTGTGTTTGTGTGTGCTTGTATGTCTCGCAAAAACTTTCCGCACAGGTGACAGATTTTCATCAAATCAGTATCATTTTGAAGCTCGAACCTTCAGACGACAAATATCGAAAAATTGGCTAAAAACATTAATTTCTTCACCCTCAACGAGTCGCTTTTCTACAGGGAGGGGTAGCAAAAAAATCGTTCCTTCATTTTCCCTTTCTACTACGACTATGGCGTGATGTTTTACCTAGAAAACGTTGACGCTAGTTTACCCACCTCCTGTTTTTTTTAATGTTTAATTTCATCAGTTCTCAGTTTTCTGTCTCTTTAGCATTGGGGTAACGTGTCAGACTATTTTTTCCGCCTTCGCCTCAAGACTTCCAGTTCGAGCCTACCTTCCTACCCAAACTTTTTTCTTTTACACCTCTAAACACCCGGGCAACGTTTTTTTTTAAATTTTTGTTTTGATACCCCCCAACACACATACCTCCGGGCAATGCCGGGCACCCCTGCTAGTTAAATATAAATTCTGTATTAAAAGTAATAGTTATTTAAATATTTCAACATATAATCTTGTGGGGAAAATCCAGTTCCCCAATAAGGGGCACTCTTGAAAGGAACAAAAATTAAAATTGTCTCAGTTATGAAGGATTTCTCCTACACCGGCCGAGTACAGAAATGCTGAATTGTAGCATCAGAACAGATACTACACTGTGATCTTATCCTGAACTGATTGTGTTTTATGTTTCTTTAACTGTTTGTTCCTTAAATTCATTAATTCATATTTTTACATATAAGATGAATGGTAAAACTATACACAAATTAACATATTTTGCTTAAGCTTTGTGTAGGTTTCTGAATTCTACAAGAATGTCTACAAAAGAACAGATGAAATAAGAAAACTGGTAAAAGACGAACATATCAATATAGTTACAATTAGCAATTTAATGCTGAAAAACAACATGAACGAAAATGTAATGATAATAAAAATATCAATCATTTTTTTATATGTATTTTTCCTCCTCACAATATTTTTCCTCTTTATAACATTTTTCCTCCTCACAATATTCTTTCTCTTTATAACATTTTTCCTCCTCACAATATTTTTTCTCTTTATAACATTTTTCCTCCTCACAATATTTTTCTCTTTATAACATTTTTCCTCCTCACAATATTCTTTCTCTTTATAACATTTTTCCTCCTCACAATATTTTTTCTCTTTATAACATTTTTCCTCCTCACAATATTTTTTCTCTTTATAACATTTTTCCTCCTCACAATATTTTTTCTCTTTATAACATTTTTCCTCCTCACAATATTTTTCTCTTTATAACATTTTTCCTCCTCACATTTTTTCTCTTTATAACATTTTTCCTCCTCACAACATTTTTCCTCTTCACAACATTTTTCCTCCTCACAACATTTTTCCTCTTCACAACATTTTTCCTCTTCACAACAATTTTTCTCCTCGTAACATTTTTCCTCTTCATAAATCATCATAGCAGGATGATTCACCAATTTCAGAATGGGTCAAACTAAAGAGTTATGAATGGACACGTGTACTACACCTGAGGATGCCGAGACAAACTGCCTCATAAGGGGTCCAAGACTGCCAGAACTGGCAGTTAAAGACCCCCATCTGAAATAGTAGCATGAAAAAAGTAAACCAGGCAGTCTTTAGAAGCTTGAGTCATTTTCTTGCACCTTTTCAGGTGTTAATATCAAGTGCCTTGAACATATTCATGCGTACATTGCCTAGTACCAATGTTCCATAACCCCAAAGGAGCTGAATCTATTCCTGAAGTTGGAGTAGGGCACACGTCAGCTTACTGATCAAGGCATGAACCACCTGATAGTAGGGAAAGACTCTTCTAATCGAATATGGCACTTAAACCTCTACCACACCAAGCTTTCTCTGTATCCCCCAAGAGGTTTTTGTGAAAAGGGTCAGGTTATCAGTGTAAACCAATGTACCAACACTCTCCAACCTCATTAAATAACAAAACTCAGGTATGGTAGATGAGAGAATGTTATCCATGACCATGTTGAATAGCATGGGTGACAAGGTGTCCCCCTGGCAGATGCCACAGGATGAATGGAAGATCTTGTCCCCAATCACGCCAGTGTTCTCTTCATAGCTAACATAAATATAGTGTATAAACGAGGATGGTGCATGAAACTCTGAGCAGCCCTGTATATAGAATAAATGCTTTACAGTGTCGAATACCTTGGATACGTTCATCATGACTGCGCAGAAATCCTAAGTCTTTTGATGAAAATGATGCAGTATTGAATGGCAGTGAGGTGGTGGCTTCCAAACAACTGTCCTGTGCCTGGAACATGAACTGGTTGGAGAATTCATACATCTAGGCCCATCTGCACACAAGGATCTAATGGAGACGGTGCAGCAAGACAGATGAGGCATAGCTGGAAGGGCTCAATGATACTTTTAGACTACAGGACCAAGAACATACTTGATTGACAGAGGGTCATGTTAAGAAATGTGGTGACAGTTTTAATCATTGACAGGATGTCGGTTGATGAGAGGACATCCAGGCAATAGATAGACCCCTTTATGGCCTTAAGAGAGGCCTCAACTTCCCAATGCTGAGTGATGCCAATACACCCTATCACTCCTCTTCACACCTCTGAGGCGGCATTTTGCTTGCCTTGCTCTGTGCAAACAATTTGCTGAACCAGAAGAAACACTACCCTCTGGGAGATTTTGCTTGGTGTATTTTACCTCCCTCAATCTTCCAGAGAGCACAATGACAGTACAATCCTTCCTATTAGTCCCATAAAGCCTTTAAATAGCAAATGTCCATATAGAGGTTGCTGATTGTTGTTCTTTGCTTGTCATGCTCTGCATTCAGGTTGTCAGTAGTAAGTTATTTTGCCTTTGATAACATTTACTTGTTATATATTTTTCTTTTTTACCACTTTTTCATATCTTTATCTATTGTAAAACAAACCAAGAAATTAATATGATTAGGTGACGCTTAGGTTTGAATTTTGAATGTCAAGTTATTGGGTGATGTAAAATTTATCATTTTTATTTCTATTTTTAATTTTAATTTTTATTTGTTATTTTTTCATTCAAAAATTAGAGATAATGATCAAAGATAACTGCTAATTTACAAGGAAGATAATTCTTAACTTTTAACTTTTTACCTAAAATTATTATTTTTTAATTTTTTTTTTTACATAGGCGTCACCACCTATCAAGGTCGATAGGTCAGTCAAGGATAAGGGTTAAAAAGTGTACAGTAGTCAAAAGGACAATATAGTAATCGTTAGTAATGGAAGTTCGGTAAATTTGTTAACTTAAGTGGAACGGCTCATCAGAAACTTGTTCACGTTGGACTTGAAGACAACCATATTATGGACAGCTGGGAAGCAGGAAAACGGAAGACAATTCCACAGGCGTGCAGTTCTAAGAAAGAAGCTTTGATCATGGAATCTATGTTTAGGTTTAGGCACAGATAAAGAGTGAGGGGAATTATTGATAGTGTTTTCAGCTAGACGAGTGTTTCTTGTGAAAGTTTAGATAGTAATTTTTTTTCCCCTCTTAGTCTGTAAACACAAATAACCTAATCGGTTATCATTAATTATAGGTTTTAGTTAAAATTTAAAACTACTAGATCTAAGATATATACGATGTGCCTTAAATACATTTCCATGCTCTTTTGTACAGGCATTCAAAATTGTTGTAGACTCTTGAAAATTCACTGTTATGTGAGAAATTTCATTTACATGGCCATGTTTCTTGCTTAAGCCGCCTACACAGTTCTAATAGATGGCTCGTGATTGGTTAGTTTGTATGAATCAAGTTAATTACTTGGCACCCCTTTGTATCATGCTTTTTCATTTTTTAGTCCACATTAAACACTCGGCAGGAAAAGGACTCACTAGGACAGCTCCAAGAAGAAAGCCTTACAGAGAATGGAGCTGTCACAATTTCTTCATGTTATATCACCAAAATGTTGGTGAACAAAGGACTTACATCTCTACAAACAGAGACACCTTTATATTGTGCTGAAGATATCCTAATTCCAGGATGGCATCCTTTGAACATTTTCATGTTTATATTTACTAAATATTAGAACTTTTCCCAATTCAATTAGAATCCCAAGGGACTCGCTTTATGCCTAATTATAGGCACCAGCATTCTTGCTGATAACACCATGAATTATCATGGATCCTTTCGAGGAAAAAACAAAATAAAACTCCACCAACAGGAGTTTAACTACCGGCTTCCTGTTTAGAGAGGCAAAACTTGCCCACCATTTTGCAATGGACTGTACCAAGACCAATAACTTTTCTTTGCTGTTATTATTGAATCAATTTTGAGTTTAAAGGTATGGCTTTTGTAATTTGTGGATCTATTTTTCCTCTGCCAGGGAGTATTGAGTTTGTGAGAATTAAATTTCTCACAGTTATTGTTATAAGATGACTGACAAATTTTTATGATTTCGGGTTCAAATGAACAACTAGAGCAGGAATTGGAATACACCCTACTAAAGCTTGATTGTCACAGCTGGTGAATTTCACAAATGCGATCTGGACGTGAGGACACTTTAGTAGAACGATATCTAATAAAATTGTTTTAAACTTGGAAAAAATGCCACAGAAATGTATGAAATGCGTCAAACTGATTTTGGACCATCTTGCATGAATCAAGCATCAGTTTTTTAGTGGCATAAGAGATTCAAGGAAGGCAGGAAGTCTAGAGGGATGATGAGTGATGTGAGTAAGGAAGTCAAAACACTAGAGTTGATTGGCCAAATAAAGAATTTCATGGATAAGGACCGTCGTGTGTCTATAGAGACAATAAATGTACAGTTTGATATCAATATGGGAACTGTACACACAATTATGAAGAATGAAGAACTGAAAATGCAGAAGATTTGCATGAAGTTTGTCTCAAGAGTGCTCAGAGAAGATCAAAAAGAAAGACGTCATGATAGCAGGAAGATGGTTGAGCTGATCAATTCAGATCCAACAGTTTTTGATGCTCTGTTGATCTGCAATGAAAACTGGATCTACTGCTATGATCCAGAAATTAAAAGACAGAGTTCCCAGTGGAAGCATGCTGGCTCTCCCAGACCCCAAAAGGCCAGACATAGCAAATCCAACCAGAAAAACTTATGATGATCCCTTTTTTGACAGCACAGAAATGATCTATATGCACTGGGTTCCTATTGGGCAGACAATCAACAAGAAATACTGTGTTGAGGTTTTAAGGGAGGTTAGGAAGAGGTTCCGTCAGAAGAGACCAGCACTCTTCAAATCGAGTTAGTGGCATTTCCACCAGGACAATTAATCAGTCCACTACATCCTTGTCACAGACTATTTGACCAAGATGGGCATCAAGACAGTTCCTCACCCTCTCTATAGTCCAGACCTTGCTCCCTGTGACTTTTGGTTATTCCCTAAGCTCAAGGAAAACCTTAGAGGCTGTTGTTATGAGACAATTGAGGAGATGAAAGTGTCTGAGACGAGGCTCATTGACACGCTCACACAACAGGACTCCCATGGGGCCTTCCAGAAGTTGTTGGAACCGTACAAGTGCATTGCAGCCGAAGGAGATTACTTCGAAGGGGACTAGAGTTTCATGTGTGTACTATCAATAAAAGTATGTAATATATGAAAAATATGAAAAAGTTGAAGTTGAAGATACCTCATATAATATTATTTGCAATTTTGATTCGTTTTTAGTAAAAATTTATACATTTATATATATATATGTCGAAGAGATTGATTGAATAATTATTACAGAAAATAATCTTGTGACTGATATTTGGTTTTTCTAATTACTGAGTTATCTAACAATAGTTTTGCATTTAGCTATTCAGTTGTTTACAGAAATGCATAAAAGTGATTTTCAAATTTTTACCTACAAAAAAATTAATGGAATTTTCTGTTTCTAAATTTAAAATTATAAGTCCACACATCTAGCTTAGCAGAAATAAATTTAAGATGGTTTCTTAAGATCTTGCCTTCATTAGATCAGATATACGTTTTTTATCTGGGAAGTGGGGAGGCTTTCCTGTGAATATCACTTTTTAGTTTACACATTTTTGAATTTCCAACTTCCTTACTTTAAGTATCTTTTTTTATTTCATCTTGTGGCAATTTTTAATATCATTTTGCTCTGATAATATCACAATGGACTATATTTTTCATCAGCACAACGAAACACATGTAAGACATTTATGAAAAATATAAGCTTATAAGTAGATATCAGGATGACAAGAAAATTCTTGCGGTTTTTAACTTTTAAATCCAGATGAACTTATCTCGGATCAAATAAAAATTTACTGATCGAAATAAGCACCATCAGAATCAACACACTTTTGTAAATGCAAAACAATTGTATTTATGCCAATAACGTAAAAATCTTGTTCTGTTGGTGATTAAGTCGCTGAAGGGGTTTTTGATATTGCTCAGGTTTTTGAAGCATTTCTCATGCAAAAAGTTGCAGAGATGCTTGAAAAAGTGATAGTTGGTAAGCGAGAGGTCTGGAGTGTATGACAGAAAAGGCAGAATTTTGTAGCCCAATTCGTTCAACTTCTGCAGGGTTAGTTTCGCAACATGCAATCGAACATTGTCCTAGAGGAGAATTGGGCCTTTTCTGTTGACTAATGCTGGGTGTTGCTGTCAAAGTTTCTGAGGCATTTCATCCATTTGTTGACAGTACTTCACTTTAGTAATGGTTTCACCTGCATTCAAAAAAATTGTAATGAATGAGACCGGTTGCAGACCACTAAACAGTACCAAACTTTCTGGCTTCAGGAAGTGTCATGGCATCTAACCACTGAGCTGAGCATCGCTGATTGCTCACTTTTTAATGCAAGTCACAACCGGATTGAGAAACAGGTCAGTCTTGTTGTGTAAAAGAAGAGAAGATGACACTTCATAATGGCGTTTCTTTTGATTGTCGTTCATTTTGTGAGCCACGTATTTATAAAGTTCTCAATCTCTCTCAAGTGGTTGGAAATTGTCATATATGTTACATCTAATTCAGAAGCAAGTTCGCAAACAGTTGTGTGTTGATTGACTTTGACTAAGGCTCTTGATCGTTGTCAATATCTGATGGCTAACTACTATGCTCATCATTGTCAAGACTCCCATTGTCAAATGCTTCATTGGTATCACAAGCTGTTTCAGCAACTTTTCAGCCTAGCTGGAATTGAAATGAGAAATTTTTGCAAATTTGATTTTTTTTTCTATCTTGTATTCAATCTTCTAAAAAAGAAGACAACTGTTTTAAAACGATTGCAATTTAAGTGATTAGATAGAGTTGAAATCAAAATTTTAAATTCCACAAAAACTTCTTCATCAATCTAATATATTTTCAATTTTAATTTCGATTGATGTATTTTCAAATAAGTTGTTACTTTATATATTATTTTAAAGAGCGTTTTCACTCTAATTACAATCGTTTTAAAAGAATTTTCTTCTTTTATGCTATTAAAAGCTAGTAAATATTCTAAAGAGAAAATAAAGAGAAAAAACTGTAATTACGTACGATGTATGAATTTACATCAACAGGATTTTCATGGAACATGAGATTCAGAACCGTTTCCATCTTTTCAGGAATTTTATTTTCTTGGTAATATTTCAATGCTTTTTGTTTCAATTGGTATTTTTCCCATTGTTGTTTGTTAGTATTCATTTTGATTAAATAAAAACACCTGCAAGAATAAGAGATCAAATAAACATTTGTTTAAAACATAATTTCTTTTGATAATAAATCGACAAATAAGATGCTTACATATCCAAGATACAAGCATGAACGGTAGACATGACTGGATACTGGATCGTTAGATCCCTATTCTGAGAAAAGTTTGATCTTCTAAAGGATTAGATTTGATTAATGAGGTCTTTTCACAAAATAAGTTTAAGGTCCGCCATTGAACTTTTGTAAACTGAATGGCTACATCAATGATTGTACAATCCATAATGATGCCTGTGCGGAAAAACTTAGAGAGTGGTGGAAAAACACCCTCAACGTTCCGATGGTAAATCTTCAAACCCACCACCAATCGATAAATGATCACCAATTCCTGTGCTCATACTAAACTCTGATCTTTTACATACACATAGGTTTTCAACTAAACATGACACCATCTATTGTTAAATGATGATACCATCAGGCAGGCAATATTAGAATATACTGAGGACATTTTTTATCATTATATGCCCAGTCTGTTAAATCCAAGGTAGCTGATCAGCGGCTTGGATCCCACCAGTTTTGGCAAATAACAAATAGGATCCTGAACAGAAGTGTGCGTTCTATCCCAACCATTATCAATGGACCAGAGGTCATCTCGTCAGCGTCAGACAAGGCCAAACTATTTGCAAAGAACTTTGCAGCTAATTCTACCCTATGCGACGAAGGCCATCAACTCCCCATATTTCCTCCTATAACACAGAACAAGCTAGGTAACATACAAATAACCGTGCATGAGGTCGCCAAGCTAATAAAGAACCTAGATTCCAGTAAAGCAACTGGCCCTGATGGCATCCCAATTATAGTGTTAAAAAAGTTTCAACCAGAACTTGCTCCCATACTTACGAAACTATTTAAGCGCTGCCTTAAGGAGAAGTGCTTTCCGACTCCCTGGAAGACCTCATCAGTTTGCCCTGTATTTAAGAACTCAGGTGATAAGTCATCTCCCTCTCAGTACAGACCTATAAGTCTCCTGTGTGTTATGAGTAAGTTGCTGGAATCCATATTAAATAGAGAAATAGTCAACCACCTCAGCAGGAATAACCTTCTTAGTGACACACAATATGGTTTCCGCTCTGCAAGATCTACCGCAGATGTGCTGACGGTTATATCCCACAGGATTAGTGAATCTCTTGACAAAGGCTTCCTTTCTAAGGCAATTGCTCTTGACATATCAAAGGCCTTCGACAAGGTATGGCATAAGGGTCTACTTCACAAGATTTCCAGCTACAGTATAACTGGAAATGTTTTCTCAATCATTAAATCATTTCTCTCTGATAGGCTCATAAGAGTAGTGGTAGATGGACAAAAATCGGAGGCCTGCAATATAAATGCTGGAGTCCCTCAGGGGTCAATCCTGGGCCCAACTCTCTTCCTGATCTACATCAATGACCTCCCTAAACACATACTTAAATCATTCGTTGACATCTATGCTGATGACACGACCATCTATGGCAACACATCAAAGGCTGTAAATGACAAAGCTCTCTCTGATTCTCTCTCCTCTGATCTCGAGCGCGTGGTTCAGTGGGGGAAGATGTGGCTGGTTACCTTTAATGCATCTAAAACCAAACTCCTATCCTTACATCATCAACGCTCTGATCCCCAGCTGGCATCAATTGTGATGGATGGCTCTCATCTGGGTGAGGCCCCGTGTTTTGACAAGCTTCTGGGCTTGACCTTTACTCCTGATCTGAAATGGAACACGTACATCAAGTCTGTTGCCAAGGTCACTGGAAAGATGGTGGGATCCTTCTACCGCTCCACAAGATATCTCACTACTGATGCAATTCTCTATCTATATAAAAGCCAAGTACATCCAAGGATGGAATACTACTGCCATATCTGGGCAGGAGCTGCTAAAAACAGCCTATCCTGCTTTGACAGAGTACAAAATAGACTTTGTGGCTTAGTGGGGGATGCTCTCTTCTCTTCCCTACAACCTCTCTCCCACAGAAGAGACGTTGCGAGCCTATCCTTGTTTTATTGTTATTTCCATGGTAGGTGCTCGTCTGAACTCCAATCTCTGGTCCCCCCTCGCCAATCTTTCACGAAAAACACCCGTCTAGCTGAATCCACTGTGAAAAATTTCTCCCACTCTATATCTGTGCCTAAATCAAAACGCGGATTCTATGAACAAAGCTTCTTTCTTAGAACTGCACGCCTGTGGAACTCTGTTCCATCTGCCTGCTTCCCTTCGGACTACAACTTGCATGTCTTCAAGTCCAATGTTAACAAATTCCTAATGAACCGCCCCCTTAATTAAACACTTCATCAAATCCCCACACTAACGTAATGTACTTGCAATAACCCTTATCCCTGAGTGGCTTCCGGGCCTTGATAAGTGGTGATCACTGTGTAAAAAAAAAAAAAAAAAAGGAGTGGAGCAACATCTTGTCAAGTTAATTTGGTAAGCAAAAAAGCTGAAATGAATGTAGAATGATCCACAAATGCTGATAGAACAAGCTGACACCAAGATTCCAAATGTGTCATGTTTTCAGAAAGCATAATTTCACAGCACGAAAAGCTGATTAGACACTTCTTGGTGGTTAGATGGTTTCGCATCAGTATTGCTATGTACATCAGTATTGGTTAAAGAGCTCCACTTTAGTGTTTACTTTTACTAGACAAAAAGTGGAAGAAGCCCAATCTAACCAACATGCTGGTCAAAACACATGCCCTAACAAAAAACATAGACGTAATCTCGATTGTGCTATTCAATCTGATCTTTCTTAGATAAAATATTGACCCCCCTCTGTAACTTTTAAATGTTGACCACCCACCTCAATAACTTTTAAACGTTGACCTCACCTCTGTAATTTTTAAACGTTGACCCCCCCACCTGAAACTTTTAAACATTGACCCCACCCTCTGTACCTTTTCAACATTGACCCCCTCCGTAACTTTTAAACATTGATCCCTACCTCTGTAATTTTTAAACGTTGACTCCCATCTGTAACTTTCAAACCATAAAACGGGGTTGATTATTGTTTGATCCAAACTGAAACTATCACGATAACTTGCTATGTACATCTTGGATGTTTATCCTCATGTTAACCAAAGCAATTGGATTCCGCAGTAAGGTTTTTTTTGTTGTTTTTTTACATAGGCATCACCATTTATCAAGGCCAAGAGGCTACTCGAGGATAAGGGTTAAATAGTGTACAGTAGAAATTGGACAATATAGTAATCGTTAGTAATGGAAATTTGGTGAATTTGTTAACTTATATGGAACGGCTCATCAAAAACTTGTTTACGTTAGACTTGAAGACAACCATATTGTAGTCAGCTGGAAAGCAGGAAACCAGAAGACAATTCCATAGGCGTGCAATTCTAAGAAAGAAGCTTTGATCATGGAATCTACGTTTAGGTTTAGGCACAGATAAAGAGGGTTTGATAGCGTTTTCTGCTAGACGGCTGTTCTTGTAAAAGTTTGGCGAGGGGGGACTATAGATTGAAGCTCAGTCGAGCTCCTGTTATGAAAATAACGATAAAGCAGAGACAAACTCGCAACATCCCTTTTGTGAGAAAGAGGTTGCAGGTAAGAGAAAAGGACATCCCCTACAAGGCTACGAAGTCTATTTTTAACTCTATCAAGGCAGGACAAGTCCTTTCTAGCAGCTCCTGCCCAGATTTGGCAACAGTACATCATCCTTGGATGTACCTGGCTCTTATATAGATAGAGAATTGCATCAGCAGTGAGATATCTACTGGATCGATAGAAGGATCCTACCATTTTTCCAGTGGCCTTGGTAACAGATTTGATGTACGTATTCCATTTAAGATCAGGAGTAAAGGTCAAGCCCAAAAGCTTGTCAAAACTTGAGGCCTCCCCAAGACGAGAGCCATTCATTTTAATTGATGCCAGATGGGGATCAGAACGTTGATGATGTAAAGAGAGAAGCTTGGTTTTAGATGCATTAAAAGTAACCAGCAACTCCTTTCCCCATTGTACAACGTGATCAAGATCAGAGGAGAGATAATCAGAGAGAACTTGGTCATTTACTGTCTTAGATGTGCTACCATAAATGGTAGTGTCATCAGCATAAATGTCTACAAATGATGTAAGGATGTGATTTAGAAGATCATTAATGTAGATCAGGAAAAGAGTTGGGCCTAGGATGGACCCCTGAGGGACTCCAGCATTAATACTGTGAGCTTCTGATTTTTGCCCATCAACTACTACTCTTATGAGCCTATCAGAGAGAAATGTTTTAATAATTGAGAAGACATTTCCAGCTATACCATAGCTGGAGATATTGTGAAGTAAACCTTCATGCCATACCCTATCAAAGGCCTTTGATATGTCAAGAGCAATTGCCTTAGAAAGGGTGCCTCTGTCAAGATATTCGCTAATCCTATGAGATATAACTGTAAGCACATCTGCTGTAGATCTAGCAGAATGGAAACCATATTGTGTGTCACTAAGAAGGTTATTTTTGCTGAGATGGTTGATTACTTCTCTATTTTACACAGATTCCAGCAACTTACTCATGACGCACAGGAGACTTATTGGCCTGTACTAAGAGGGGGATGAACGATCACCTGAATTCTTAAATACAGGGCATACTTATGAGATTTTCTAGAGTGATGGGAAGCAATTCTCCTTAAGACAACATTTAAACAGTTTTGTAAGTATGGGCGCTAGTTCAGGTTGAAGTATTTTGAGTACTATAATTGGAATACCGTCAGGGCCTGTTGCTTTACTAGAGTCAACGTTTTTGATTAGCTTGGCAACATCATGTACAGATATACGTATATCACATAGCGTGTTTTCTGATACAGAAGGAAATATTGGGGGTTGGCAGCCTTGGTTACAAAGGGTAGATTTTGGCTTTGTCTGATGCTGATGAGATTAACTCGGGCCCATTGATGATAGTTGGGATAGAGCACACGCTTCTGTTCAGGATTCTGTTTGCTATTTGCCAAAACTGGTGGGAACCAAGCTGCTGCTCAGCTACTTTAGACTTGATGGACTGGGCATATAACTCTCTTGCATTCTTTATTACTTTCTTACAATGGTTGCTGGCAGTCCTGAAAGCGGCTTTAGTTTCCATACATCTATTACGTTGGAAGCAGTGGAAAAAGTGATTTCTGTGCACAATGGCAGCAGCACATTCTGGAGAGAACCATGGCTGGCTGTTAGGTTTTTGCTGAAATTTTTCCAGGGTATGAAACGGTCTATACCTACAATTAACCATTCCATCAGGTCTGATACTATAGAGGACACATTCTTTTTAAACATGGAATGCAGAGGTAGATCTGATATAAATGTATGGAAGCTACCCCAGTCAGCCATAGAGTATCGATATACTGTATGATGGAGAGGTACATCTAAAGTCTTATTACATTTCATTTTTATCTTAACTGATATAACAGAGTGGTCAGAAGATCCAAGTGGAGACAAAACGGAACCTCAACACAGTTCAGAGCAAGTTGTGAGAAAAAGGTCTAGGAGACTTGCATACTGGCCGTCAGTATCGGGCACACGGGTGGGTTCGTGAACAATTTGAGTGAGGTTTACCTCCAGCACCCTTACTAGTGACATGGCAACAAGGATAGACATAGAAACAGAAAATTTCCGACATCTTTGGCGGTTGTTCATGTAAAATACTGCCAACCTAGAATACAGTTTTTTCTTCTCCCTTTGTCAGAAAAATCACTCATAAAAATATGAGGACTGAGTGACAAATAAAGAGAAGCGAGAGTAATGGAGAAATCATGACAGAACCTCCCCTCATCATCGATCTTGTTTGAGTGAGTTAACCATTCCACATTGTGAACATTGAAGTCTCCACAGACATGGATATTAGCTGAAGGATAAGCAGATAGGACATGGTCAATTTTCTCAGATTTGCTTTTAAAGATAGTCACTCCGCTGTTGTGGAGGCGATAGAGAGCAAATATAAACACAGTAGTTTCAGCAAGTGCAACCCGGAAGCACATATAGGGTAAGTTAGGATCTTCTCTGGAAATATCCCTACCACAATGAAAGCCATCTTTTATATAGGCACATATTCCATGCCCATGGCGATCTTGGGGGTCAGATTTGGAATTAGAGTATCCTTTAATTATGAACTCATCTAGGGAAATAGTCTGTCCAATGCCAGTTTTCCTTAGAAATAATATGTCTGGTTTAATCTCCTGTAATTGGGTTTCAGCCTCTGGAAGGTTAGAATGTAGACCCCTGATGTTCGAGAAGGAGACATGGTAGTGGGGGTCTATGTTAGAAGTTGGAGATCCAGGTTTAATCGTGTATTTTTTATTGAAACTTTTCATAATGGAGTTTTGGGATTTGTGGACTAGGTTGACAGACTTGCTTGGAGCAAGGCATAGAGGGAAAGTAAAAGAGAAATAGAAATGAAGAAATATTTTTTTTGTAGCACATGAAAAGGTAAAGCCGTAACAATTACCCACTAGTATGGCATCGAGAGACCCCACCAGAAGCTACTGCATGGTCCAGAATTCATTCACCAAATGGCAATACAGCAGCTCCAGTACTTTGCACCTGCTGATAGGACATCCTCCATTAGTGGTTAATCCAAGGTTCGGGTCCCTGACTATCAGGCGGATAATGTCAGCCCAGATAAAACGTTTACCTCCAGCACCCTTACTAGTGACATGGCAACAAGGATAGACATAGAAACAGAAAATTTCCGACATCTTTGGCGGTTGTTCATGTAAAATACTGCCAACCTAGAATACAGTTTTTTCTTCTCCCTTTGTCAGAAAAATCACTCATAAAAATATGAGGACTGAGTGACAAATAAAGAGAAGCAAGAGTAACAGGAGCTGCCGATAACACATCCACAATGCATCGTCTACTTTCCATTAAAAAATAAAAATAAAAAAATATTAAGTATTGTACTTAATAAAAGTCCATTTGGTGTGTTTAAGGGAAGGTATGGTGAAAGATTCCCCTCTCACTAACTGAAAATGAATATAATTGCAAAATCTGTTTAGGCTATCAACTTGGAAAATATAAACAAACTTTATGGACAAGAAAAATCTATTATAAAAAAAATAAGACAATATATATTCCAAATAAACTTGCCAGATAGAATCGGCACATTTTTGTATGAGAAAACCATTTACACAATTAATAAAACAATGAAATAAAGATAAAGATTAAAAACTGAAATGAATATAATATTAGAACTTGCATCTAGAAAAGAAAAATATTACAAATTCATAACTTAACTGTCACTAAGAAGGTTATTTTTGCTGAGATGGTTGATTACTTTAACACAAATTCCAGCAACTTACTCATGATGCACACGAGACTTATTGGCCTGTACTGAGAGGGAGATGACCGGTCACCTGAATTCTTAAATACAGGGCAAATTAATGAGATTTTCCAGAGAGTTGCAGAGTACACCACAAATTGATAATTCTATTTTTAATGGCAAAAAACAAACGACAGAAATAAACAAAAATGCAAGTGAAGTGTTCTGTTGCTTTTGTAGGAAATCATGTGGTATTTTAATAAAAATATAGTTTCCATCACCTAGGTTAATATTAAAAGGTGTTTGTGTATCACTGTTTTAACGAGGCTAATTGGAATCCCATTTTATTATGCCCCTAAAGAAGTTGAACTCCATGGTGGTTGACAGAACTTAGAACTTGTGAATAATTCCACATTTTTATGGAAAAATGAATAAAAAGAAAAGTTAAAAACATGCTATGTATGAATGTGAAAAAGAAAAGGCTGAAGTAGATGATCTCTTGATAAAGAAAAAGGACAGAAATCTTTTGAATGACGTGAACGTAATGACTGGTGAAGGAATTATGACACAACATAAACCAGTTGTGATTTCAAGTTGAAGAAATCTCATGAGGTAAATAGGAAGTTTATTTCCTGGAGAACAGCTTGGAAATTTAGTGAAGAATATGTGAAACATGAGTTTGAAGATCAAGTGAATGAGTGCTTGGTTACAAGATCCAGTTTATATGTGGAAGTGGAAGAATACTACCTGGAAGAAAGTTTCTCAAATATTTAGAGGGACATAGTGGTGGAATGAGGAAGCAATGAACTGTATCAAAGTGGAAATGATGGAGTAAGCAGAGAAAAGATTTGGTGAATAAGGATATATGTATCTGATGGTAAAATGGAAAGCAAGATAGCCAAAATAATGAAGTATTCAGGATAGCAAAGTAAATAGCAAAGAGAGGCACATGAATAAAGAGAGACATATGAATATTGTTGTAGAGAAATGCATTCGATGGCAATGTAGTGTTAGCAACAAATGAACAGGACAAGATAGATGTTTGGAAATGTTATTATGGAAATGGGAGATTGTTGAGTATAAAGTTTTCATGGAACAATCCTAAAATCTCAAAATTGCAAAAGCAGTATCTGATACAGTTATAAGACTTGAGAAAGAAATGTTCAGCTAATAGAAAGAAATAGTATTGTTAATCTGTGTGAGTGATCTCCCCTGAAAAACTCTCCCTGCTAGTGAGGCAGTTTCCGGTCGGAGGTGGGGAAGCGGACATTGTTGTATATACTCGGGAGTTATTGAGGAGTCGAATAAAATATTCTCTCCATATCCGTTGTAAAAATCCGTCATTTATATGTTTATATATTTCTTTATACGTATTAACATTCCTGTATTTTACTACTAACAAGTATGTTTTAGCAAATAAAAAATAGGATCCTGAACAGAAGTGTGTGTTCTATCCCAACCATTATCAACGGACCAGAGGTCATTTCTTCAGCTTCAGACAAGGCCAAGAACTTTGCAGCTAATTCTACCCTATGCGACGAAGGCCATCAACTCCCCATATTTCCTCCTATAACACAGAACATGCTAGGTAACATACAAATATCTGTGCATGAGGTCGCCAAGCTAATCAAAAACCTTGATTCCAGTAAAGCTACTGGCCCTGACGGCATCCCAATTATAGTGTTAAAAAAGCTTCAACCAGAACTTGCTCCCATACTTACGAAACTGTTTAAACGTTGCCTTAAGGAGAAGTGCTTTCCAACACCTTGGAAAACCTCATCAGTATGCCCTGTATTTAAGAACTCAGGTGATAAGTCATCTCCCTCTCAGTACAGACCAATAAGTCTCCTGTGTGTCATGAGTAAGTTGCTGGAATCCATATTAAATAGAGAAATAGTCAACCACCTCAGCAAAAATAACCTTCTTAGTAGAGGGAAAGAAAATCACCAACCCTAAGAATTTCCCAAACGCCCCCTTAGTCATGGCCTTTGTGCGCCACACAAAAGTTGGTCGCACAAAGGCGATGTGGAATATGATTGAGGAGGCGAAGGGGGCGTTCCCAAACATCAAACTGGTGGAAGAGGGGGATGACTCCCTCAACCAGCTGGCACCTAGATGCGAAGGGAGGGCCCCTATTTACGTCCACCCTTGTTTTTATAGGGCCCTGAAGTTAACATTTCCATTGAATGTTGGGGGTATTGCGCGAGATGGACGAGTAACGTCCGAGTTGCTTTCGGGCAACCTCGCCCAATCCTGCGTCATCCTAGTTACAAAAGACTTTAGGCTGGTGGTTGTCGATGAATAGGCACAATGGACACGTCCTTGAGCCTTGCTAACTTGAAAGTAAGGGGCATGAGGTGCCGAAGCAAAGCTGCTAGGGTACTGAGGGACCTCGTGTCCATGAACATAGATGTGGTTATGTTACAGGAGACTCACTACAACTCCGTTGACGATCATCGGGTGCTGGAGGGGCATTATGATGTTTTTTCAGCATACAGTGATAGTCAAAGTAGGGGAGTTTCTTTGTTAGTTAGGCGCACCCTTTCTGCAACGGTTAGCATTGTTCACGCGGATACTGATGGTAGACTGATCATGGCCAATATTGCCGTGGCAAATAGAGCGTTTCCTTTTTCCAGCGGTTGGAGGTGTTTCTCGGGGGTTCGGAATGGTTAGTACTAGTGGGTGATTGGAATGCCATCCTTGATCCCAGGGTAGATAATGTGAGCAGGACTAGAAGTACGGATGGGTGTGAAACCAGTCTGTCGGACCTGATGGCTAGATGCGATATGGTAGATAGGTATCGGGTGGATCATCCGGGGCAGGAGATGTGGACGTGGCTCTCTAGCAGGCCTTCCGTTTCAAGTACTTACTTGGATCGGTTGTTAGTTAGAAGAGGCAATGTAGAATATATATCTTGTCCCACGTTCCACTGGTTAGGCCACTCTGACCACAAACTACTTGTGGCCAGGTTAGAATTAGATAGGAACCCCAAGTTAGCCGGGTACTAGAAGTTAAATACCTCCTTACTGGAGATAGATGACTTCCGGGAAAAGCTAACTGAACACATCAAGAAGGGATTAGTGGGGGCGGTTACCGGGCGGAGGTGGTGGGTAAACGCCAAATCTAGTATTAGAGACTTCTGTCAAATATGGCCAATGCCTCACCCTAGATAGGCCCAAGGCAGAGATGCGGCTAGAGGATAGACTATCCCAGGCGGTGGCAGGGAGGATTCCCTTGAGATAGGCCTAGCTAAGGCGGACCTGAGTCGTTTGGCTAGCAAGTGATATCAGGGCCAGGTAGTTAGGACTAGAATTAAAAAGATGCCCAACAAAGCTGTGAATGTGGACAAATCAGAACGAGTCTATTCGCCCGGGTGCAAATTGGATAATTATATTCGTAAGATACAGAGTCCGGAAGGACACTCCTTAGTGTCGGCTCAGGAGATTTGCGAGTGGTTTCGAGTGCACTTTGAAGATCGTTTCGCATAGCTGTCCAGACTACGTGTCTAGGAGTTTGGCAACTATTTGGCTGGCTCGCCCCGCCTGAAGGCGGCCCGAGTGGCTAGTTGTGATGGTCGGGTTACAGAATGTGAGGTCGTAGCTGCTATGAAGCAGGTCGCCTATAATAGATCACCAGGACTCGATGGACTGCCCTACGAGCTTTACTTGAGGTTTTCGCCCATGTTTCTTCCGATTCTGACAAGTTTGTTTAACCCTGGTTTGACACGGGATCCATCCCGAGTCAGGTTACCAAAGGTGTGGTCACACTTCTGAAGAAGAAGGACACACATGCTGGGGGTTGGATGATTTTAGGCCCATCACGTTGTTGAACACGGATTTGAAAATCCTGGCCTGTGTTCTTGCGAATCGTTTGTATCACTGACTTGATCGAACCGGATCAGAATTACACTGTGAAGGGGAGATCGATTCAAAACAATTTGCATTTGATTTGTACAGTCCTAGAAAACCTAGAAGATGACACCGAAGCCGCGCTGATCAATTTAGATCAGTCCAAGGCATTTGATAGGGTTGATCATCGTTTTCTGATGGCTGTTTTAGAGACCGCTGGGCTTTGGGTCCGGCTTCTGCAGATGGATCTCCATTTTGCATGCTCGGCCGACGGCAGTTGTACAGGTCAATGGGGTGCAGTCGGCGCCGTTCAGTTCACGGTCGGTGCGACAGGGATGTCTGCTGTCGCCCATGTTATATGTCCTCACGCTGGAACCATTCCTTAGGAACGTGAAGTCCAGGGTGGCTGGACCGGCCCTGCGCGGTATTGCTCTTCCTAGTGGTGCGCAAGCCAGGTTTTCCGCGTTTGCCGATGATGTCACCGTATTTGTTTCCAGCGTTGTTGATATTATTACGGTGCTAAGGCTCTCAAGCCTTATGAAAAAGTTACAGGGGCCGTAGTCAATCTCAGCAAATTTGTTGGCCTGAGGTTGGCCGCTTGGTGAGCATCGAATGGTCTGCCTGGCGCATTTGTCTGGACGGATGGCCCGGTCCGGATCCTTGGTGTTTGGTTTGGACCCAGTCTCTGTCTAGATAAGAATTGGTCGGAGGTACAGACCAAGGTCGAAGCATCTGTGAGGGTTTGGCTTCGAAGGGGATTGTCCCTTAAAGGTAGAGGGGAGGCATGTGCTACTTACGTGTTTCGTTGATCCTTTACTGGCTGGCTGTACTTCCTCTGCCTGCGGTCCGTATGGCGGCCTTAACGCGTGCGGTCTTTTTACTGTTGTGGAATGAGCAACGGCCGCTTGTCCATAGACAGGTCTGTACTCAACGTCTTGTAGATGGGGGCCTGGGGATGCCTGACCTGGCAAGTCATAAAAATGCCAAAAGGTTGGTGTTCCTGGGTAGAACTCTGATGGGGGATTCTGATTGGGGTCCCGCGGTTGGTGAAGCATTTCCCAACCTTATCCCCAATCACTTAATTGAATGCCAGAGAAAACCAAGAGGACAATCACAATTCCTCAATGAATGCCGAAATGTGCTTAGAGTGATGCCAGGGTCCCTTGACCTTGCACGGCCTAGAAGGGCATTGTATCGGGGTTTAGTGGTGGGGACCGCTTCGGACCCGCTTGGGGAGCGGCTGTAGCTGTCAGAGGGGGAGGTCCGCTCTCTATGGAATTGGGCGCCAGGCCGGGGATATCTTAACAATTCCGAATTTTCCCTGACCTGTCGATTGGTTAGAAATGCTTTACTTCTCAATGACATACTGTTCAGAATTGGTAGGACGTTTAGTCCTTTTTGTTCACGGTGTAAGGAAGATAGCTTAGAAACTGTAGAGCATGCATTTTTTACTTGTTCCAAGCTCCATGAATTTTGGGGGTATTTTGAGGTCACGGCTCGCATCGTCCCTGATCAGGTGACGATCCTGGATTTAGCGTCCGTAGTCTATAACGCAGATCCCTTGTGGCCTAGGAAGGAACGAATGGTGTTCCTAGCGACCTTGGCCGTAGCTAGACTAGTAGTGTGGGTTTCACGCATAGAGATACGGCGTGGGAGGGAGCCGCCTTCTCATCGGGATCTGATTTTGTATTTTAAACACCAACTTAAAATCAAAATCAAATGCGATAGAAGGAGCTTATCTCGCTCACAGTTTAGTAGGAAGTTGATTCACACCGCTAGTTTATGTGCGTTCGTGCAAAACAGGCTTGAGTATGTGTTCCCTCCCTAGGCATGGCACACACCGACCGGAAAAGCAATCTCCAGTCCAGATTAAAACTATCCCGTAGTGGATCAGTCCCTTAGTTAGTTGGTATAAATGAGCTCCATGTCCCCAATCTTTATTTTAGGTGTTAGAATACCTCCAAAGAAGCCCAGTCCTATTAATATATTTTAGTCCAAATCCGTCCCAATGGTATTTTTCTTGGAGGTCACCGAATATCCCCATGCCCCCCCCCCTTTATTTTGTCCGTAGTTGTGCCCATTCCCTCTTAGGAAGTGCTCCCTTGTTTTCGGCTGATACCAGAAAACAGGAAGCATTTCAAATTAAAAAGGTAAGGGTGGGTCCTCATTAACACATTCATCACTTAACGTTTTATTTGGTTCATTTATTTTTTATTACTGTTATTTTTCTTTATTTTGGGGTGTTTTTAAGGCTCTCATTACCCCCGCCCATCACCCGCATATATCATACGCATCACCATTTCATCATTCATATATCATACGCATCACCTTCATTGTAAATAAAATCATTATAAAAAAAAAAGTCATTGTAAAAAAAAATGAAAAAAAAAAAGTCATGGTGAATATTGTTCATGTTATCTGGGGTTTTAAGTAGATCTAATCGCTAGAGTGAATACGGTATTGTGGTGACTGCAACTAGTTATAGAGAATAGACCAAGTGGACGACCCCTGACCCCTATTCCCCCTCACACCCTTTTTGGCCTCAAGCCACATTGAAAAAGAATCATTTACATATTTTATATAATTTTCATTCAAAAATTTTGTAAAATCTGTGATTTTTCTTCTTTAATAAATATTTAAATAAATAGAAAAGAGGCTTGCCTTTTTTCTGTTGTTCTTGGCCTTCAGGCCAGGATCAACCGCTCGTGAGAGGGTCTCATTCTTCAGTCAGCTTGACGCATTTGTAGATTGTCGGAAGCGGGTAGTGCTAATGGGGGATTGGAACGCCATCTTAGACCCTGAGATAGATAAGGTAGGAGGCGATGCTAGAGGATCGGAGAGATGCAAGTCCAGCCTGGCTGCTCTGATGGGTAGATGCGGTCTGGTCAACAGGTTTCGGGTCGAGCATCCGGGGCGGGAGATGTGGACGTGGACCAATAGCGTTTCCTCCTATCCAAACACTTACTTTGACAGGATGTTAGTTAGGAAAGGCGAAGTAGACTTCTAATCTTGTCCCACGTTCACTTGGCTAGGTCAGATGGACCATAAACTAGTTATGGCCCGGCTGAAGCTAGGAAATAGGCCTAAGTTAGTGGCTCACTGGAAGTTAAACACCTCCCTTCTGGAGATACAAGACTTCCAAGAGAAGCTAATAGAATTAATTCAAAAAGCACTAGTGGGGGCGGTTACCAGAAGTAAGTGGTGGGTAGGTCTAAAAGCCAAAATAAGAACCTTCTCCGTCAAGTATGTCCAGTGCCTCGCACTAGATAAGGCCAAGATGAAGAAGAAGCTAGAGCAGAAACTAGCCTGGGCTACGGGGAAGGGTGATAAGGTTAGTAAGGAACTAGCTAAGCAGGACCTTCTGCGTGAGAATAGCAAGCGTTATGAAGGTTAAGTAGTCAGAGCTGCCTCGAGGCAGCTAGAGCAGCTAGTTGCGAGAGCCAGGTGATGGAGCGGGAGGTTTTTACTGCGCTGAAGCAGGTCAGCTGTGACAGATCGCCAGGACTTGATGGTCTGCCATACGAACTGTATTTGAGCCCATGTTTCTGCCTCTTCTGACGGATGTGTTCAATCATTGGTTTGCTCAGGGATCCATCCCGGGGCAAGTCACCAAGGGAGTGATCACATTGCTGAGGAAAGGTGACGGGCATGGTGGGGAAAAGTTAGACGATTACAGGCCCATAACTCTGTGTCAACACAGAGTTGAAGATTTTGGCCATGGTCCTGTCGAATTGACTGCAGGTTGTTATCGGCGAGTTGGTTGAACCGGAACAGAACTACGCTGTGAAGGGGAGATCGATTCAGAACAACTTGTGCATGATCCTAGAGGGAGGAATAGATGACGACACGGAAGCCGCGCTGATCAACTTAGATCAGTCCAAAGCTTTGGATAGGGTCGACCATCGTTTTTTGGCATTTGTTTTAGAGGCCGCCGGTTTTAAACCGGACTTCTGCAAGTGGATCTCCGTGATGTATTGACAGCCCACAGCCATTGTGCAAGTCAACAGAAAGTGCTCGAAAACCATTGTTATCTCTCGGTCAGTTTGTCAGGGTTGTCCGCTGTCACCCCTGCTCTATGTCCTGGCTTTGGAGCCCCTGCTCTGCAAGCTGAGATGTGGGGAGGAAAATTCGGCCCTGCACGGAATTACAATACCCGTTGGCTCAGTCGCCAAGGTATTCGCATTCGCCGATGATGTCACGGTCTTTGTGTTGAGCTTCAGAGACATCGAGATCATGTCGGAGGCGCTCGCTCAGTACGAAAGAATTACAGGGGCCAAGATAAACTGCAGCAAGTCGGTAGGACTGCGGTTGGGCGCCTGGAGTGGCAACGCAAACCTCCCGGCGCCCTTCAGCTGGACGGATAGCCCGGTTCGGATCCTCGGCGTGTGGTTCGGACCGGGTCTCCAGCTTGACAAAAATTAGCTGCAGGTACGGTCAAAGGTGGAGGTTGCAAGTACGGTCAAAGGTGGAGGCTTCCTAGGAAACTTTCCTTAAAGGGTAGAGCTGAGGCGTGCGCCACTTACGTCTTTCCTCTCATCCTTTACCGACTGGCCATACTTCCCCTTGCCTGCACAACACCTAACAGCTCTTGTCGAACTCTTGTCCTCGCTTCTTTGGGACAGAGGAAGACACTGGGTAAGCAGACAGGTCTGTATTCAACATCCGTGTGAGGGAGACTTGGGAATGCCGGACTTGAAGTGTCATCGAGACGCTGAGAGGCTGGCCTTCCTGAGCCACTATATGCAAGATGATCAACCGTGGCACCCCGTGGTTACTGCTGCCTTCCCCGACCTCGTTCTCGACCCTTCTATCGAGAGCTGTCGCAGGACACCAGGAGAATCTGCTTACATGAAAGAGTGCTGAGCCGCGCTAAAATGACTACAAAGGTCCAGCGACCTTGTGACTGTTACCCGTAGGGAACTCCACAGGGATCTAGTGAAGGGGGCCGCTGACGACCCACTATGCGCGCATTTGGGTTGGCAGCAGAGTGAGATCCGCTCCGTGTGGAGCTGGGCGCCAGGTTCGAGTCATCTGAACAATTCGGAGTTCTCTCTGACCTGGCGATTGGCCCGAAATGCACTTCCACTCAGCAACATACAATGCAGTTCCGGGTTTTTGGAGTCGCCTGATTGTCCCTGTTGTGGGACAATAGCCGTAGAAACGACTGATCATACTTTCTTTGATTGCCGGTACTGGTCGTATGTCAGCGAGGTGACGGCTTGCATCGATCCTGAGCATCTTCGCCCAATTACCGTATCATGGATAACATGAGGCTGCCGTGGGACCGGGAAAGACAAATGATCTACGTTACAATCCTGGCCGTGGCAAGAATGGTGATTTGAACGTCGCGTCTGCAAGGTTGCCGGGGGGGGTTGTCTTTTTCTGATCAGGCTCTGATCGCTTTCTTTAAACACCAACTACGGGTGAAGATCAGATGTGATAGAAGAAGGCTGCATCGCGCGACATTTGACAGAAGATGGATACATGTAGCAAGTCTGTTTGTACGAAGAGGAGCCAAATTTGAATACGTGTTCCCCCCGCCTAGGTGTGGAACGCGCAGTTCCGTAAAGTAAAATTAAACAAGTAACCTCTCAGCTAGCTGAGTGTGTGTTCCATCCCTCCCCGATTAGGAAGCCTCCAATAGCCCCACCCCCTCCTTCTTGCAATGTTTGTTTTCACACCCTCCTCTAAATTTCACCCATCTTGGAGAGAAAGAAATACAAACTAACCCCCATTCCTTACCCACAAAATTTTCTTTTCTCCAGTCACCCCCATCTAGAGGGCATCCCCACTTAGAGCCTGACCTGCAGAAGCAAGGTTCCTTTTACAAACCTTGTGGAACAACAGTTTATCAACTAGACGGGGTTGGGAGTGTCGTACTAATCACTTCCCTCGCCCTCGACACAAATGAATTATTGTACCATTTTTATTGTTATCTTTTGTTTTTACACGTTAATAAAAAATGCTTTAAGTCGGACGTCCCCCCAGTATGAAAGGGTGAATCCGGTATTATGGTGAAAGAAGATACTAGCTGGGAGAAACTTTTGATTTTGTTTAGTTCTGGAGTGGCAAGGATGACCAACGACCCCCACAATCCCCCCTTTTGAGTTGGCGATGTGCCTAAGTTTTTTGTTCATTGTTGATTTTCAATGTATTTTTAACATGAATAAAGGATTTAATATCTCAAACTGTAGTATCTATTCGGCAGATGCTGCACTTAAGATAACTTGTACCAGTCAATGGGGGGGAAACCCTCTATACTGGGACAATTATTATTTTTGGTAACCAGAGTGCCCCCTTTTTGCCTACTTTTAGGGGAGCTGGTTTTTACCCCACATTAAAAACGGCCTTGTGCCTAATTTGCTTTGGTGGGGAAGCAAATAAATACAATAAATAGAAAAGAGGGTTTTTAATATGAATATCAATACACACAAAAGAAAAACGAATTTATAGGAGTATAGAAGACATATATATATATATATATATATATATATATATATATATATATATATATATATATGTGTGTGTGTGTGTGTGTGTGTGTGTGTGTGTGTGTGTGTGTGTGTGTGTGAGAGAGAGAGAGCTACCAGGGGAGATCACTTACTGGGTACTTCCTGTTATTTTAACAGAGGGTGGAGTTCGTTTTAGTGTAATTTTTTTTCTTTTTCATTAACTATTTTATATCTTTACCGATTATTTTTGAAAAAATTTTTTAAAAAATGGTACCTATGCAGAATAGGAACTGCATTATCATCGGCATATTGTGGATAAGTTATGTAAACCAGCAGAAGGTGCCGAAACTCTTAGCCAATAAAATCACAGCAGCTAACAATTCGCAAATGGTATTTCTTGTTTATTAAATTTTTATGGTATCTTTTATTTATTAAATTGTTAGTTGAAAGTATAGAATAGTTAAAAATCCTCCAAATTAAGAATGACACTCGCTACAGACAGAAGCTGCTTCTCACGACCTCAAGATTTGAAATCCATTTTCCTCGTGGCTTGTCTAATCACAAACCAGCTCTCTTCCTTCATTCCGGCGATTACTACCTATAAACACGAGTAACGGAACTGAACTATTCGCTCCTTCAACCCGCTGGCATTATATTAAATCTATCTTTACGCACGAACACTGAACTCTCATACTAACCCGTTTCTCTCTTGTATGCAACTAACGAAGATAACAAATAAAGTTGTTTATTAATCTAGAATGAAACTCCATTACATTGTCTCGTCATTTCTATAACTTTCTAAATAATAACATTATTATTTCAACATGGTCTATAAACTACAGAAGTACTTTCTTTCACTAAAATTGCGATAACATTAATATTGGCCATCATTTTCGATATAAAAAAAACGCAAAATTTTCATTTATCATCATTACATAACCGACCCAGAATATGCCGACTTTAACACTGTACCTATTCTGCATAAGTACCAGAAAATATATCAAATTTGTGCGATTTTCAAGAAATTAATAGAAAAAGAAGGTGAAAGAAACAAATGTTACCAAAGGCAATAGAGTTACTTTTCTACTTATCTGGATACGCTAGAGACATTAAAATGGATGGATAAAGATCATTCCAGTTACGTATAGATTTGTCCTATCCACCTATGCAAATTCTGTAAAAAGTAAAACCGTACCTTTTCACACGGATGTAGTTTAAGACTATACCACATGACAGGGTGTCCACTTTTAATCCAATCAGCGCTCCAAGAAAACAACTTTTACAAAATCTTTTCCTGACAGCCTTCGCTGAAGCTGATCGAAAACCTATATTGGCGCCAAACCCAAATCAGTTTAGTTCAGGATGCAGTAAGCAACTCGCTTACATCGAGGGTCAATGTAAAACCACCAACATAACTTTGTGCGCATCATACATCTAAATTCTCAATATGGAAGTACTAGGTACGAGCAAAAATGGGCGGACAAAAATAGGGGGACCTAGTTTTGAAAGCCGATTTATCATAATTTCTTTGTAAGTTTCCGACTACTTTTTGATTGTATTTGAAAGAATAAAGACTAAAATTGATTTCCAAAAGGAAAAATATATTTGTACACGTGAAAAAAAAAAGTTATGAAAAATGTTTTCACGGCGAGTTACCCAATTCAGCTAAATTGTGAAGTTAAATAAATTCATTGTAAAAATCATTTAAAAGATAAATATTAGTTTTCAGGGTCTATTTCAAAGATAATTAGTAAAGTCCTAAGATATTGAATTAAATAAAAAAATTAAAAAAAAACACCTTCTTTGTACAAAACAAATTAATTAGCCCCAAAACCGAGTGATTCTGCCGATTGTAAAATGCAACAAACTAAAATTTTGTAAACACAGAATATACGACAGCCCAAAATTTCAGGCAGTCAAAAGACTGTGAAAATGACGTCATGTAATTAAAAGGGAGGAAGTGTGATACTTTTTTCGCCCCCCCCCAGACGTGCATTCGTACATTCCTATTCTGAACGTTTGTATAAATTTTTCCATTTTTTAATTTAATTATTTTTCTATGTTCCTGTTTTTAAATTATTTTTTTTAATTAATGTTCAATATTATATAAAAAATGTTACGCCGAAAGTTTCACATTCTTGCGAGCAAGGAAAATAGTAAAATCTTGCATATAAAAATTATGCGAAATCTGTAATTTAAAAAAAAAAAAAGAGTAGAAATATTTTTTGCAATTATAATTTTTTTGTGTGAAAATATTAAATAAACAATGCTTAATTCAATGGTAATATCGGTAGTTCGATAAATTAATTTTTCTTCGAGTTATATCGAATTCATTAATACGGACTTTAGGGGCTTTTTTCGTAATGTTCCTGTAAAAAGTATTTTATTTTATTGTTACAAATTACGATGCTTTATTTATATAAAAAAAGCAAAAATAAATTCTTGCATTTTTTATTTACTACTGAAAACTTAAGGTATTTTTTGTTTAAACAAAATAATACATTTCCACTAAGATTTAAATAAAAATAATCCATTCATTATATTCCGCGATCATTATTTGATAAATACTGAAAATTTCATTAAAATTAGTTAATTTCCTGATTTTTGGTGATTTTTTAAGTAAAGGGAGGGGTCAAAATGTTTATACTTTTTGAGCATCGGCATTCATTTTGCCCGTACCTAAGAAGGATCATGTCAACGAAAATTAATACTTTCCTTCTTTACGCCTCTAATGTTAAGGTTCGAATCTCACTGGACAAACAATACAAAAAAAAATGACCTAATGTCACATGAGACATGTATGGAGTAAAATTATCACATTACTGAACTAACTAATATAACAGAATTTTAATTCCTTTTGTAAAGAAAAAAAGAAATATTTTATAACTAAAAAAAAAACCCTGATTGCCTCAGTCGAAAAGAATTTCTCTTTTCTCCTTTTTGTTACATTTCTTTAACTCCAGTTCTATCAGACTTTATTCAAGAAAAAAATATATAAAGTCCCCGCGATTATACATAGTTCTAAAATCTTTTGCCCGCGTGTTGAATCGGCACACACAGATTAAAAAAATAAAAATGATTTATCTTATCTTCTATATAGATAAAACAATAGACGTATGTGTGTGTGTGTGTAAATATCTAACAGATAAACTATTAAACTACTAATCACATAGCACTGAAATTCTCAGGAAATAATATTCACGCACTAAGGGTGGTTTATAGTAAATATCTTTGCTTACATGCATGTATACCGCATACTGGCATCGGCAAATTTACATGTAAAATATTCATTAAGCATTAGCTGACATTTTGTTTTGTATGCGCACGCACATACTTTCGTTTTGTTTGTTTTTTTCTCAGGCTGGAACGCTCAGTTCTTTTTAATTTTACTAACTGATGACACCAACTAATTTTTTTTATATTTTTGTATTAAAAAAAAAAAAACGAAACCATATGTACATTTTATTGACGGTTTGAAATTTGTAAATATGAAAACAAATCTATAAATCTTTTTTACAATCTCATATTTACTTAATTTCATACATTATTTTAAGACGGAGGAGGGGGGATGACACACGGAATACAGACAGTGCTGAAATAATAACGTTATTATTTAAAAAGCCATTCTTAATATGAGGAGCAGAAGGTATCATTTAAACTATTCTGTACTTTCACCTAACAATTTATTAAATAAGAAACTGACATGTATTATCTCTATTTTTGTTTAGTATTAGTTAACCTTAAAATCTGTTTCTCAATCCAATTTCTTGATTAGTTTATTGTAAAGCAAATGTTGCCTAATTACTAACTGCACTTTGAAATATTTCTTTTTTGAGTAGTATGAATTTTAAATAAGGTGCTTAGCATGAATTTTAAATAAGGTGCTTCTACAGTGTACAGTGTAGTACACATATTTAAAAAATACAAACAATTTATAATGAAATCATGTACCTATTTACTATGCCTCCCCACAGGACAGAGTTAGACACCAGGATCGTTTTTTAACGTGGAGAAAAGGTACAAAAATAAAAATTGTTTCAGTCGTGAAGGATTTCTCCTCCACCGAAAGAGAACAAAGAATAGAAGTGCAGCATCTGAAGAACAGATACTACACTTTGATCTTATCCCGAATGTATTTCGACAAACTGCTGAGTCATTTTCCGGAAGTGGCATTATGTGTTGATGATGGGGAGGGGCGACATGCACGATTATGTTGCTTTAAAAAGTCCTCTGGAGGCTTAGGTGAGGTTGGGATGTGGTGAATTAGTGCATGTTCATTCTCCCAAGCATTACCACCACTTTTTTTTATGAAGAGGGGGGGGGGGCAGTAGATGATTTTGCTGAAATGCTGCGTCAGAACAGATACTACACTAGCAGTGTCAGAAACCGATTTTAAGAATGCGTGAAAAAAAAAAAAAATTGAATAATTCCACCTCCTATTTTTACAAGCGTATAACTACTTGAAAAATGTAATTCAAACCCCTATTTTTTTTCAATTAAAGGAGCAAAGACCAAAATTTTAAAAAATAACAGGTTTAATAGCAAGTTATGCAATATTTGTTTTTTTTTTTTTAATCGGCTTTCTTTAAAAAAGATTTGAAGAAAATCAACGAAATTTTACTTCCTTCGAGTATAAAAAAATCGATATAAATTCCAAAATATCACTTACCTATAAAAAAAAAAAACAATTGAATGTGTAGTTCCATTCTTCATTGTTAAGAATTTATCCATATTTATATTTTAAATTCCATTTATTTTTTAAACGACTATTTGAAAAACGTGCGATTATGGAAGCATTTATCGAAAAACCGGAAGTAATCTTTCTTCTTGTTTTGAACTATGGATGAACAAAAGAACATAAAACCACACGTTCGCGTTAGGCGTGTAGCCTTGTACCTGGAGAAATATGTGTTCCCATAGTTTAAAAATAGTCAAATTTTACTCATAAGATTATTCCTTAAAAAAAAAAAAAAAAAAAAAAAAAAAAAAACACTTCAGGAATTTGTTTTTTTCTTTTCTCAAAGAAATACATAAATTTTTGATTTATTATATTTTCATTCTTTTTTGTTGAGTGAATTTTTTTTTTAAATATCTAAAAAAAAAAACAAAAAAAAAAAACTATTGAATGAAATAGAAAAAATTGTTGTTATCGTCCATTACTTACTGGACAATATAAGCAGAACATAGGCTTCCAATTTAAAAAAAAAAAATCAACGTGGTTTAAAAAAAAAAAAGGTTTTTACACTTTGGACTTTACAGGTAAATTTCCAAAAAACACTTTTTTTTTTTTTAATTTACAATATATTATTTATTGATCTTTTATCTTCAATTTGTGATGTATAAAACTTTGGTACATAAATTAATTATTAAAATTTTAATAGACATTTCAAAATGGGGGGGGTGAATTTAAAAAAAAAACGTTTGTCTAAAATATTATATTCGGTTTATTTGAAAGAGCATAAAATTTCACATTGACCTTGAAAATATCGTAAAAATTTAATCAATAGAAAAATTTTGATAGATTTTTAAATTTTTAAAATTGAAAAAAATTAATTCAATTGATTTCATTACGTAAAAAAAAAAAAAAAAAATGGCTGCATGAAGGCGCGCCGGCACTATTTCTATTATTTTTTTTTTTAAACAACTTTAATAGTTTATTCCATTCCGCTAAAAGGCATGGGATTTCTTGTAATTACCAAAAAGGTAATTATTACAAGAAATACCATGCCTTTTAGCGGTACGTTTTCAATAAAAGAAAAAGATTAATATTTAAAAAATATTATTATTAAAAGATTTTCTTTCCCTCCATTTGTTTGTTGAAAAAATTTAAATTTATACACCCGTAGCTAACATTTTGAAAAATAAATTCAGCTTATTTGTAAACTGAACGCTGTAGTCACTGTTTCCATGGATACAAAACGGTGAATCGAGATTTGTGCCCCCTTTTGTTTTTGGTTTGGGTTGTTTTGGGTTCGAGGTTAATCGCCACCTTTTTAAGGTGATATTAAGGGGCGGGGGTGACTTTTTATTTTCTGATTAGTTATTTATTTATTGAATTTTTGGGAGTTTGATTAACCCAATGAAAAAGCGCTATCTAAATGGAAGCAGACAACATTTGAATTGGAAGGAAAAGCGATTAAACCAACAAAAAAAAGGGGGCGCTTGTGCATTTAACGAACCAGACGTAACTCACCATTTGCTCGGCTTTGTCCGGCGCATGACGTCAACAGCCGGATAAAACCGAGCGTTGTCGATAAAATAGAAACAACGCTACAAAATAACTGTAAAATAAAATTGTAAATGTAGAAACATTTAAAAAAAAATAAATAAAAAGCAAAAACATACTGTTCATTTATGTTTTTTTTTATTATTAGTATTATTGTTTGAAATTGTTTCCTGTTTGCAAAATAAATACATATAAAAATTTTGGTCCACATTTTTTGTAAACAATAAGTAATAGTAAGGATAATTTTTTTTTTTTTTTCTTAAACAAATAATAGTTAGTAATTGTTTTTATGGAACTTCTTTTTTTTTCAACTGTTTATTTATTTATTTATTTTTACAAGGTGGTCACCACTTATCAAGGCCTGGAAGCCACTCAGGGATAAGGGTTATTGTAAGTACAGTACGTTAGTGTGGATATTTAAAGTGTCTACTTAAGGGGGCGGTTCATCAGGAATTTGTTTACGTTGGACTTGAAGATATCCAAGTTGTAGTCAGGAGGGAAGCAGTCAGACGGAACAGAGTTCCACAGGCGTGTAGGTCTAAGAAAGAAGCTTTGTTCATGAAATCTACGTTTTGATTTAGGCATAGATAAAGAGTGGGGAAAGTTTTTGACAGTGGATTCAGCTAGACGGGTGTATTTCGTAAAAGATTGGCGAGGGGGGGGCAGAGATTGGAGTTCAGACGAGCACCTGCCATGGAAATAACGTTAAAAAAAAGATAGGCTTGCGACGTCTCTTCTGTGGGAGAGAGGTTGCAGGGAAGAGAAAAGGGCATCCCCCACTAAGCAACAAAGTCTATTTTGTACTCTGTCAAGGCAGGATAGGTTGTTTTTAGCAGCTCCTGTCCAGATATGGCAGCAGTATTCCATCCTTGGGCATACTTGGCTTTTAATAGATAGAGAATTGCATCAGTAGTGAGATATCTTCTGGAGCGGTAGAAGGATCCCACCATCTTTCCAACGACCTTGGCAACAGACTTGATGTACGTGTTCCATTTCAGATCAGGAGTAAAGGTCAAACACAGAAGCTTGTCAAAACATGGGGCTTCTCCTAGATGAGAGCCATCCATTTCAATTGATGCCAGATGGGGATTAGAGCGTTGATGATGTAAAGATAGGAGTTTGGTTTTAGATGCATTAAAGGTAACCAGCCACGTCTTCCCCCACTGAACCACTCGTTCGAGATCAGAGGAGAGAGAATCAGAGAGAGCTTTGTCATTTACAGCCTTTGATGTGTTGCCGTAGATGGTCGTTTCATCAGCATAGATGTCAACGAATGATTTAGGTATATGTTTAGGGAGATCATTGATGTAGATCAGGAAGAGAGTTGGGCCCAGGATGGACCCTTGAGGGACTCCAGCATTAATACTGAAGGCCTCTGATTTTTGTCCATCGATCACTACTCTTATGAGCCTATCAGAGAGAAATGATTTAATGATAGAGAGAATATTTCCAGTTATACAGTAGCTTGAGATCTTGTGAAGTAGGCCTTTATGCCATACCTTGTCGAAAGCCTTTGATATGTCAAGAGCAATTGCCCTGGAAAGGAAGCCTTTGTCAAGAGATTCACTAATTCTATGAGATATAACTATTTATATAAATAAAAGAAAAAATCGTAAAAAAAAAAAAAAAAAGAAAGGAACAAAACTTTTTTTTTTAACCATGATTTTTTTTTTTTTTTTTGCCAGGAACATATTTTCTCGGGAGGATGTATTTTCCTCCAACTTTTGGAGGGCATCATCAGACGACAAAGTGGACGGAGATGAGATAGCAAATGTGATAGGAAGCTCCTTACCAACCGGGTAGTTTTCGGCGATGTGAGTTTATTGCGCTGCTTTGCTTCCTTCCACATGATTTGTTCCCTGTCTTACGGGATTTACAAAATTAAGGCTGTGGTTTGGTTTACCGTTAAATGGTGATACCCCTCCTCTCCTCCCACTTTGCTGTAAGCCCTCCAACAGTCTGATACGATCGTGGTCCCCGGCAGAATCTATTTTCTTATTAGTGGAAGGAGGGTTTCGGCATTCCTATTTGGTACGTTAACCAAAAAACCCTCCTTTTTGGCGGGGTCGGCATATCCACCGAAGACCCAGACCAGTGTTAGATGTCTGCCAACGTTGTGTTTCCGGGGGTTGAAGAAGACAGACTCGCTGATTTCGACCGTATGGTCTGGGCCTCTTATCTGCTGGGCATTCCTGAAAAAGTAATCCCGGCATATATCTTGCAGGAAATTCTCCCAGTCCACAATTGTGTGGCGTGACCGCAACCCATATTCACACTGGAGATTCCTAGTCGCCGCCATCTCCAACGCCCATATCAAAATTCTCGTCTGCTGCGCGCACGCTAAGCGCACAACATTTTGATTGGCTAATGACTATGTTTCATCAGAGAGCAGCAAAAACTGTTGACGTCATGCACCGGACAAAGCCGAGCAGATGCTGAGTTATGTCTGGTTCGTTAAATGCACAAGTATCAAAAAAAAGAAAAGCTGACAAACAAATATATTTTCAAACTCGCCAAACAGAAAAATGACAGGCAAGAAAATAAATCTATTCATGTTAGAAAAATAAATGAAAACGTCGATGCAGACAATCTAATATTGTCAGGAGAAGAAATTGCTGTCCCAAAAAATGAGGTGCAAGCAACAATTGTTTACTTAAAAAAATAAAAAAAATATCGTGTGTAAAGGATGGTTTCTCCTGGAGATGTACAAATGGACAGTACCACCAAAAGAACTTGACTGAACAACAAGTCTTTAAATAAAAAAAACAAGAAAAAAATACGGTTACAAAAAAGAAAAGAATACAAAACAAAAAAAAATCAAACTTGTACTTACATCTAACAATTATGCGATTAAAAAATCTTTTCTTGGAGAAAAAAAAACGAACTTTCTGTTGATAAATATTTTGCAAAAATATTAAATAAAATGAAATAAACATATTTTCATTTTTCAAGGTAGTTTTTTTTTTGTGTGTTATTTTTTATTATTTGTATTTTTTCCCGTTTTTTTTTTTTTTTTTTCTTTTTTATTTCATTAGTCTGCGTCTGTTACGACGCGCTCTCGGCTGACACCGATAATTGCCGGTCTCGCCCGATCCATGCTTGCTTGACGGGAATTCGGGTCAAATTATGCAAGAGTACCCAATTCGTTTATTTATTTTATTTATTTTGTTAGGAGTTCGGAGACACTTATGTTCACGCCACGGCTGTGAAACCAGGCATCGATAAATGTCGACCAAGTTTGGCAAACCACCTACACGGAGAGTATTTTAAAGTATTTTAATGTGCTTTCATTGTATTATAACAGTGTTTTTCGTTTCAATTGGGTAGGAAAATAAATATTAAAATTTGAATTTAACTTATGCTAGACATTTATTTTAATTTGAACAAAACATGTTAACATTTAATTGAACAAAAAAAAAAAATACAATAAAAATAGTTTAAAACACACAAAAAATATATCCAGGTAAATAGAAAGGTAACTTTTCTTGCCTATGGTAATATTGATTTGTTGCTTGATTATCATTTTTTTTTTTTTTTTTTTTTTTCTATTAAAATCATCCGAATTTTAATTATATTGCAATTTAGTTGACAGACAAAACTCACCAAAACGTCTCGCGTCTCCAAACTCTTCTTAGAGTCTTTGTTGCCAAGGAAGTGGAATTGTGGGTAATTACGCGCCCGCGTTATGGTAATTTCCGTTAATTGTTGCCATAGCAATGGTCGTTTGTTATCAAGGTGCGTATCATTCGTTTCTTTTAACATTTATATCAGAAAATGAACTTGTAGTTAACTTCAAATCAAAGGAGTCTTTCTTTTCATCAAAACATCTTTCTATAATCGAAACTAATTTACTTTCAACACTGACAGTATTAAAAGCACTTTTTTTTTTCAACTTAAGATGGGTTTTTTTAATAGTTTGGTGCATCTTCTGCATCTATAGTTCTTAATCAATTTTGAAAAAAAGGAGACATTTTGAGAATAATCTTTCTAAAAGAAAGAAGACATTTTGAGAATAATCTTTCTAAAAGAAAGAAGACATTTTGAGAATAATCTTTCTAAAAGCGAGGAATTGTTGTCCGACACTTTTTTTTTTGTTTTGTTTTATCTCATTACTTTATTATTACTTTATTATTGCTTGACTTCATTACTTTATCATAATTTTATTATTACTTTATTATTACTTAATCATTACTTTGTCATTACTTTATCATTACTTTTTAATTATTTTATTATTACTTTATTCTTACTTTATCATTACTTTATTATTACTTTATCATTACTTCATTACTTTATCATTATTTAATCATTACTTTTTCATTACTTTATTATTACTTTATCATTACTTTACTTCATTACTTTATCATTACTTTCTCATTACTTTATTATTACTTCATTACTTTATCATTATTTTATCATTACTGTTTTATTATTTTATTATTAATTTATTATTACTTTGTAATTACATTATTATTACTTTATCATTACGTTATTATTACTTTATCATTACTTTATTATTACTTTATAATTACTTTACTTCATTACTTTATTATTACTTCATCATTACTTTATCATTATTATCATTACTTTATTATTACTTTATCATTACGTTATTATTACTTTATCATTACTTTATCGTTACTTTATTATTACTTTATCATTACTTTATCATTGCTTTATTATTACTTTATTATTACTTTATCATTACGTTATTATTACTTTATCATTACTTTAGCATTACCTTATTATTATTTTATCATTACTTTATCATTACTTTATTCTTACTTTATTATTACTTTATCATTACTTTATTCTTACTTTATTATTACTTTATCATTACTTTATAATTACTTTAACTTGGCCTTTTTGGTCAAGATCAAAGTGTAGTATCTGTTCTTCAGATGCTGCACTTCCATTTCTTGTTCTCTTTCGGTGGAGGAGAAATCCTTCACGACTGAGACAATTTTTATTTTTGTACCTTTTCTCCACGTTAAAAAAACGACCCTGGTGTCTAACTCTGTCCCGTGGGGAGGCATAGTAAATAGGTACTTTATAATTACTTTATCATTACCTTATTATTACTTTATCATTACCTTATTATTACTTTATCATTACTTTATTATTACTTTATAATTACTTTATCATTACTTTATAATTACTTTATCATTACCTTATTATTACTTTATCATTACTTTATTATTACTTTATCATTACTTTATTATTACTTTATTATTACTTTATCATTACTCTATTATTACTTTATTATTACTTTATTATTATTTATTATCAATTTATTATTACTTTATTATTACTTTATCATTACTTTACTATTACATTATCATTACTTTATTATTATTTATTATTATTTATTATCAATTTATTATTATTCTATTATTACTTTATTATTACTTTATCATTACTTTACTATTACTTTATCATTGCTTTATTATTACTTTATTATTACTTTATTATTACTTTACTATTACTTTATCATTACTTTATTATTATTTATTATCAATTTATTATTACTTTATTATTACTTTATCATTACTTTACTATTACTTTATCATTATTTTATTCTTATTTATTATCAATTTATTATTACTTTATTATTACTTTATCATTGCTTTATTATTACTTTATTATTACTTTATTATCACTTTATTATTATTAATCATTACTTTATTATCAATTTATTATTAATTTATTATTACTTTATCATTACTTTATTATAACTTTATTATTACTTTATTATTACTTTATCCTTACTTTATCATTATTTTTCATTACTTTATTATTAATTTATTATTACTTTATCATTACTTTATTATATTACATTATTATTACTTTATTATTACTTTATCATTACTTTACTTCATTAGTTTATCATTCCTTTATTATTACTTTATCATTACTTTATTATATTACTTTATTATTACTTTATTATCACTTCATTTTTACTTTATCATTACTTTTTCATTATTTTATTATTACTTTATTCATACTTTATCATTACTTTATTATTACTTTATCATTACTTCATTACTTTATCATTATTTAATCATTACTTTTTCATTACTTTATTATTACTTTATCATTACTTTACTTCATTACTTTATCATTACTTTGTCATTACTTTATTATTACTTTATTATTACTTCATTACTTTATCATTATGTTATCATTACTGTTTTAGTATTTTATTATTAATTTATTATTACTTTGTTATCACATTATTATTACTTTATCATTACGTTGTTATTACTTTATCATTACTTTATTATTACTTTATTATGACTTTATAATTACTTTACTTCATTACATTATTATTACTTTGTCATTACTGTATTATTACTTTATTATTGCTTTATTATTATTTTATCATTACTTTATTATTACTTTATTATTACTTCATCATTACTTTATCATTATTATCATTACTTTATTATTACTTTATCATTACTTTATTATTACTTTATCATTACTTTATCATTACTTTATTATTACTTTATCATTACTTTATCATTACTTTATTATTACTTTATCATTACTTTATTATTACTTTATCATTACTTTATTATTACTTTATTCATACTTTATCATTACTTTATTATTACTTTATCATTACTTTACTTCATTACTTTATCATTACTTTGTCATTACTTTATTATTACTTTATTATTACTTCATTACTTTATCATTATTTTATCATTACTGTTTTAGTATTTTATTATTAATTTATTATTACTTTGTAATTACATTATTATTACTTTATCATTACGTTATTATTACTTTATCATTTCTTTATTATTACTTTATTATTACTTTATAATTACTTTACTTCATTACATTATTATTACTTTGTCATTACTGTATTATTACTTTATTATTGCTTTATTATTATTTTATCATTACTTTATTATTACTTTATTATTACTTCATCATTACTTTATCATTATTATCATTACTTTATTATTACTTTATCATTACTTTATTATTACTTTATCATTACTTTATCATTACTTTATTATTACTTTATCATTACTTTATCATTACTTTATTATTACTTTATCATTACTTTATTATTACTTTATCATTACTTTATCATTACTTTATTATTACTTTATTATTACTTTATCATTACTTTATCATTACTTCATTACTTTATCATTATTTTATCATTACGTTATTATTACTTTATCATTACTTTATCATTACTTTATTATTACTTTATCATTACTTTATCATTACCTTATTATTACTTTATCATTACTTTATCTTACTTTATTCTTACTTTATTATTACTTTATCATTACTTTATTATTACTTTATCATTACTTTATTATTACTTTATCATTACTTTATCATTACTTTATTATTACTTTATCATTACTTTATTATTTCTTTATTATTACTTTATCATTACTTTATCGTTACTTTATTATTACTTGATCATTACGTTATTATTACTTTATCATTACTTTATTATTACTTTATCATTACGTTATTATTACTTTATCATTACTTTATTATTACTTTATTATTACTTTATTAGTACTTTATTATTATTTATTATCAATTTATTATTACTTTATTATTACTTTATTATTACTTTATCATTACTTTTTTATTACTTTATCATTACTGTAATATTACTTTATTTTTATTTATTATCAATTTATTATTACTCTATTATTACTTTATTATTACTTTATCATTACTTCACTATTACTTTATCATTACTTTATTATTACTTTATTATTACTTTACTATTACTTTATCGTTACTTTATTATTATTTATTATTACTTTATTATTACTTTATGATTACTTTACTATTACTTTATCATTACTTTATTATTATTTGTTATCAATTTATTATTACTTTATTATTACTTTATCATTGCTTTATTATTACTTCATTATTACTTTATCATTATTTTATTATTACTTTATCATTACTGTATTATGACTTTATTATTACTTTATTATTACTTTATCCTTACTTTATCATTATTTTTCATTACTTTATTATTACTTTACTAGTACTTTATCATTACGTTATTATTAATTTATTATTACTTTATCTTTACTTTATTATATTACATTATTATTACTTTATTATTACTTTATCATTACCTTACTTCATTAGTTTATCATTCTTTTATCATTACTTTATCATTACTTTATTATATTACTTTATTATGACTTTATTATTACTTCATTATGACTTTATTATTACTTTATCATTGCATTGTTATTACTTTAATATTACTTTATTATTACTTCATTATTACTTTATTATTATTTTATCATTACTTTACTTCATTACTTTATTATTACTTTATTATCATTTATGATTACTTTATGATTACTTTATTATTATTTTATCATTACTTTATGATTACTTTATTATTATTTATTATTACTTTATTATTACTTTATGATTACTTTATGATTACTTTATGATTACTTTATTATTACTTTATCATTACTTTATCATTACTTTATTATTACTTTACGATTACTTTATTATTACGTTTTCATTAGTTTACTCCATTACTGTATTATTACTTTATTTTGACTTTACTTCATTACTTTATTATTACTGTGTTATTACTTCTTCTTACACAGGCATCACCACATTATCAAGGCTAAGAGGCTACTCAAGGATAAGGCTTAAAGAGTGTACAGTAGAAATTCGACAATATAGTAATCATTAGTAATGAAAATTCGGTAAATTTGATAACTTATATGGAATGGCTCATCAAGAACTTATTTATGTTAGACTTGAACACAACCATATTGTAGTCAGCAGGAAAACGGAAGACAATTCGACAGGCGTGCAATTCTAAGAAAGAAGCTTTGTTCATGAAATCTACGTTTAGGTTTAGGCACAGATAAAGAGTGGGGGGAATTATTGATAGTGTTTTCAGCTAGACGAATGTTTCTTGTGAAAGTTTGGCGAGGGGGGACCATAGACTGAAGCTCAGTCGAACACTTTCCGTGAAAATAACGATACATCAGAGACAAACTCACAACATCTCTTCTGTGAGAAAGAGGTTGCAGGGAAGAGAAAAGGACATCTCCTACGAGGCTATGAAGTCTATTTTGAGCTCTATCAAGGCAGGACAAGTCCTTTCTAGCAGCTCCTGCCCAGATGTGGCAACAGTATTCCATCCTTGAACGTACCTGGCTCTTATATAAATAGAGAATTGCATCAGCAGTGAGATATCTACCGGCTCGATAGAAAAATCCCACCATTTTTCCAGCAGCCTTGGCAACAGATTTGATGTACGTGTTCCATTTAAGATCAGGAGTAATGTTCAAGCCTAGAAGCTTGTCAAAACTTGAGGCCTCCTGAAGACGAGAACCATTCATTTCAATTGATGCCAGATGTGGATCAGAATGTTGATGATGTAAAGAGAGAAGCTTGGTTTTAGATGCATTAAAAGTAACCAGCCACTCCTTTCCCCATTGTACTACATGCTCAAGATCAGAGGAGAGAGAATCAGAGAGAACTTGGATGTTTACTGTCTTAGATGTGCTACCATAAATGGTAGTATCGTCAGCATAAATGTCTACAAATGATGTAAGGATGTGATTTGGAAGATCATTAATGTAGATCAGGAAAAGAGTTGGGCCCAGGATGGACCCCTGAGGGACACCAGCATTAATACTGTGAGCTTCTGATTTTTGCCCCTCAACTAGTACTCTTATGAACCTATCAGAAAGAAATGATTTAATAATTGAGAAGACATTTCCAGCTATACCATAGCTGGAGATCTTGTGAAGTAAACCTTTATGCCATATCCTATCAAAGGCCTTAGATATGTCAAGAGCAATTGCCCTAGAAAGGTTGCCTCCGTTGAGATATTTGCTAATCCTATGAGATATAACTGTAAGCACATCTACTGTAGATCTAGCAGAACGGAAACCATATTGAGTGTCACTAAGAAGGTTATTTTTGTTGAGATGGTTTGATTACTTCTGTATTTAACACAGATTCCAGCAACTTACTCATGACGCACAGGAGACTTATTGGCCTGTACTGGGAGGGGGATGAGCGATTACCTGAATTCTTAAATACAGGCCATACTGATGAAATTTTCCAGGGTGATGGGAAGCTGTTCTCCTTAAGACAATGTTTAAAGAGTTTTGTAAGTATGGGCGCTAGTTCAGGTTGAAGTTTTTTGAGTACTATAATTGGAATACCGTCAGGACCAGTTGCTTTACTGGAATCAAGGTTCTTGATTAGCTTGGTAACATCACATACAGATATCATTACTTTATCATTACTTTATTCTTAGTTTACTTCATTACTTTATCATAACTATATTATTACTTTATCATTACTTTATTATTACTTTATTATTACTTTACTTCATTACTTTATTATTACTTTATTATCACTTTATTATTACTTTATTATTACTTTATTATCACTTTATTATTACTTTACAGCATTACTTTATTATTACTGTATTAATACTTTATTTGTACTTTTTTATTACTTTATCATTACTTTATTATTATTTTATCATTACTTTATTATTACTGTTTTATTATTTTATTATTACTTTATCATTACTTTATTATTACTTTATCATTACTTTATTATTACTTTATTATTACTTTACTTCATTACTTTATTATTACTTTATTATTTATAAGTCATTTCTACACTCATGCATAATAGTTTCCTCAGCAAAACAGTATGATGATTTGAACGCCATTACTTGTTTTCATTAAGATAATAAAAAATCTGTTAAAAATATCACTGAATTTAATTCAATAAATCATCTATTATAACTTGATAAAATCTTTTCCAGATTTCGGTCATTTAGATCCATTCTCAGATAAATTCAATAAATGTCATCCCTTGTCACAAATCATACCGTTTGCCGTGATTTCGTCTGTAGGATAGAAAGGCGCTTCTTCTTTTGTTTTTTAAATTTCAACAAATTAATTTAGTTTCTTCTCCATTATTACTTTTTTTCTTCTTCAATTATTCTTTCTATTCGAGTGACAGTTATTCAATATTGGGATTAAATTCTAATATCATTTCAACTCCTGGCGAATTTGCCAGGTGGAAAAAAAAAATGACTTGCCTAGAGGCTGCTACAGTCCAGACAATATTTGACCCAAAATTAAGTGGAAAACTCTTTAAATCCATGACCACTGCCAACAAACCGAGCAGTCATTTTTTTTTTTTTTACGCTCGATGCTGAATTTCCCCACACAACAAACCAGTTATTGTCTACAAAAAAAATAAAAAATAGATAATATTCTATATACAAGTGTTATATTGTGGGAGTTCATAACGGGAATATGTAATATAAAGGGGAAAATATGGAAGAAGTTTCATACCTTTCCGTCCGGAGGTCCTGTGTCTTCAACCACTGGGCTGCTGTGCAATGTACATTATACAAACACAAATCAATAAGACAAACCTGAAGCTTTTCTTTACATGCTGATTCTGAACCACAGAACAACAATTTATATTTTATACATATAAATTTATTTCAGATTTGTTTCAGAATTTCCACTAGAGTCTACCTTACGTGTCTACATTCTTGACTTCATCTAGCCTCGCTTCCAAACTCTCAGAGCTTGTGTTGGAAATTTATCCTCTTTCAGATAAATTTGACGCGAAAATAACGGCCTGGAAAAAAAAAATAAAAGCATGAAATAAAAAGGGGGGGTAAAGAATAAAATATAAAGGTCTTGTTTCAAAACGAAGAAGATATTTTATTCACAATAAAATTAGTTGCAAATTTTTCCCTTTGCATTAAATTCAAAAACAGAGAACGCCAAGGTAACATATAATGAAAAAAAAACACTGGTTCTTATACTGAAGATGTCGTATCCATGAACGAATACAATATAATTCAAATAGTAGTTCCTAATCTCTCATAAGCAATAAATTTTAGGAACGTACTCACAAATTGATGGTGTCAGGCATGTGCCTTTTTCTTTTTTTCTCATTTTAAAGTCCTTTTCGTATAACCCAAAATATACGAAGCTAAGAATCATAAAGTATACGAAATACAGAAAATCAAATCAAAGAACAAGAATAAAAATATAAATGTAAACAGGGGGATGCATAATTATTGGTACAAAAAATTCCGACACACATACCAATGCAAGTCTGCAAGGTTTACTGACAACTCGACACACATACCAATGCAAGTCTGCAAGGTTTACTGACAACTCGACACACATACCAATGCAAGTCTGCAAGGTTTACTGACAACTCGACACACATACCAATGCAAGTCTGCAAGGTTTGCTGACAACTCGACACACATACCAATGCAAGTCTGCAAGGTTTACTGACAACTCGACACACATACCAATGCAAGTCTGCAAGGTTTACTGACAACTCGACACACATACCAATGCAAGTCTGCAAGGTTTACTGACAACTCGACACACATACCAATGCAAGTCTGCAAGGTTTACTGACAACTCGACACACATACCAATGCAAGTCTGCAAGGTTTACTGACAACTCGACACACATACCAATGCAAGTCTGCAAGGTTTACTGACAACTCGACTCTCAACTCTAATCTTTTGACCTGTCAGTTCGAGTTTGTCATTCTCAAAAGAACACATTTCATTTGTGAGTTCTGGTGACATAAATGTCCAACAACACATCTCATTACCGCGTACCCAGCTGCTGAAGATCAATCTACCATATTTTGTTTATATTTAGCTAAGCTCAAACTTATTTTTACATTCCAGTGACCAATTTTACATTCCAATTTTTATTTCTCTAAACAATAATTCTTAATATAAACTATTTTAGCAAGATTAAATGGCTTTTGTCCATCTAATATTCAACACTTATACTTTTTTTCCCAAAATGTATACATATGGATTTTCACTCTCCCTCTTCTAACACTTGATTTTTCACATCTGCGCGCCAAAAAAGATCAGATGCCATCTCTAATATACATTGTTTTCGTTTTATTCTCACGGGCCTCATGGCACTTCCCAACTCACCTCATGATCAATATCAGCTGTTACATCAGCCATCCCCCTGCCATTACTAAATCCAAGGCAGCTTCCACCTTACCTCAAAATTCGACTACAACTTCCCTGCATCTGACATTTCATTCTGACTCCTTATCTCCACTGGTGTTAATTTCCTTTCATGCTTCTATCATACATACTTTACATCTGGGGACCAAAACAGAAAACCACTACCTACTTTAGTCTTAGTGGTCAGAATTCCAATTTCACAAGGTACCTGCTATCGTCATAATTCTAGTTTACATAAACACTTGGATTCCCAGCTTTGGATACTTCAGCCTCCCATGTCAGACATGGGGGAAATAAATAACATCTCATCTTAACTATCATCCTTAATTGAGGCGATCTTGACCCTATTTGCGCTGAACAGAGAAAGCGCTTTTCTAAACCTTTAATTACCTTTTCAGAAGCAAGGAGTGTGACTACTCCAAATGTTTTTTACCAGAATGCCTCAGAATACAAAACCAGATTCTCCCACAATCATACGCTCAAAAACTTAATATGGTACCCTTTTTTTTTTATCCCAATAGGACAACACTCCCACTTACTTAAATTGTTTCATATCAGCGACTTTTTCATTCCGTTCTCCAACTTTCCTCTTCCCTGAGTGATTCACAACATAATTGCCACATCTGCCATTATATCCTTCCACTATTTATGCTGGCTTAGGCAAGCATTCAGTTGGGTTCCCTAAAGTTGATCGTCACAACTCGATTCGATCATGCTGCCGCCTTCTTATGCTATACTGGAATTTTTTTTTCAAAAGTCTGGAACTGCAACTGGCACTCAGGCCCATAGCTCATGGAAAACCTTGGATTTTCATTCATGAAGCACCCAATTTTTGCTTCACATTGATTCTACTCGAGATCCAAAGAAAATCAAAAACAAAAGAAAAAAATGTTGAATCACCCTTCAAAAATAATAAAATAAATAACCGCCTACATAAATTCAATATTGTCTACCCCTCTTTAAAATTCTAGTATTAAATGCTGACCATACATTAAGAAAAATTTAACCTTCATTGATTAAATAAATAATTAAATAAATAATTAAATAAAACAATTAAATAAATAATTAAATAAATAATTAAATAAAATAATTAAATAAATAATTAAATAAAATAATTAAATAAATAATTAAATTAAATAATAAAATAAAATAATTAAATAAATAATTAAATAAATAATTAAATAAATAATTAAATAAAACAATTAAATAAATAATTAAATAAATAATTAAATAAATAATTAAATAAAACAATTAAATAAATAATTGAATAAATAATTAAATAAAATAATTAAATAAATAATTAAATTAAATAATAAAATAAAATAATTAAATAAATAATTAAATAAAGTGTTCAATTTAAAATTCTGTACATTTTCAACAATGATTCTCCGATTGAAAAAGATAATCCTGAAGAAAGTTGGAGATTTTCTTGGACGAAATATTGTGAAAAAAGTAACAACCAAGTTGAGAATAGTACAGTGAATGATCCAAATACAATTCTTATAATCTAATGTTTTAAAACTTCTTTTTATAGAATGTAATCCAAAAATTGTGAACGCTTGTTGCCAAATGCTACGGAAGATCAATGAGAAGTGACAGATTTTTTTAATGGATTCATAAATATGAAGAATAATGACCAGTTTATAGCTGCTTCCATTGGAGACGTTGAATGGCTAAAACAGTGTATTAAGAAAGGAAGTATAAAGGTTGACAAAAATGTAAGAAATTTCGTTTATATTTATTATTATTTATATAATTTTATAATTTTTTTTTTTTTTTACATGAAAGTCACCACTTATCAAGACCTGGAGGACACTCGGAGATAAGGGTTATTGCGTGTGCAGTTATCAATGGGACAATATCGTAGTAATCATTAGTAATGGAGATCTGATAAAGTGTCTTACTTAAGGGGGCGATTTATCAGAAATTTGTTTATGTTGGACTTGAAGACATCCAAGTTGTAGTCAGGTGGGAAACAGGCAAACGGAAGAGAGTTCCACAGGCATGCACTTCTTAGAAAGAAACTTTGTTCATGGAATCTACGTTTTGATTTAGGCACAGATAAAGAGTGGGGAAAATTGCTGACAGTGGTTTCAGCTAGATGGGTGTTTTTTGTGAAAGATTGGCAAAGGGGGACCAGAGATTGGAGCTCAGACGAGCACTTGCCATGGAAATAACGATAAAACAATGACAGGCTCACAATGTCTCTTCTGTGGGAGAAAGGTTGCAGGGTAGAGAAAAGGGCATCCCCCACTAAGCCACGAAGTCTATTTTGTACTCTATCAAGGCAGGATAGGCTGTTTTTAGAAGCTCCTGCTCAGATATGGCAGCAGTACTCCATCCTTGGACGTACTTGGCTTTTATATAGATAGAGAATTGCATCTGCAGTCAGATATCTTCTGGAGCGGTAGAAGGATCCCACCATTTTTCCAGCGACCTTGGCAACAGATTTGATGTATGTGTTCCATTTCAGATCAGGAGTAAAGGTCAATCCCAGAAGCTTGTCAAAATATGGAGCCTCCCGAAGACGAGAGCCATCCATTTCAATTGATGCCAGATGGGGATCAGAGCGTTGATGATGTAAAGATAGAAGCTTGGTTTTAGATGCATTAAAAGTAACCAACCAACTCTTCCCCCATTGTACCACACGCTCAAGATCAGAGGAGAGAGAATCAGAGAGAACTTTGTCATTTACGGCCTTTGATGTGTTGCCATAGATGGTCGTGTCATCAGCATAATGTTTTCAAAACATGACAAGAAGGTTATGTTTTACCCTGAATTTGTTTGTTTGATTGATTGAATCTCCATGAAATGTTAAATCTACATTAAATTTTGAAAGTCATTTTGATCCAACTATACAATTTTCTTTTACAAATTATCATCATCATTATCATCATTATTATTATTATTATTATTATTATTATTATTATTATTATTGTATCAAACTGATAATATGATTTCTTTTCATTGTTTTATAGTCTTTTCTGTTTGTTATTTTTTTATATATATATTAAAACTTAAAAAACCTAAGTTATTAAATAATTTTTATTTTATTGGTCAGAATATTGTCGGGTCTTGGTGGAGGTTATTACTCTCTGAATGCTTCTGTTTTCAACATGTTATCATACTGAAAAACTAAAACTTATATGGCTGGAAGCCTATAAATATGATTTAAATAAAATAGGATTTTTTTTCTAATTAGCGGATTGACGTGAATGCCATTGCAAGTGCAAATACTCAAGTGACTTGACTGCCATTACAGTATGATGAGATCAAGCTGAATATATCGTTTGACCATGTACTTGGCATTCTTAACTGCTATGTATCACAATGTGAAAACATACTTAAAACTTAGTCATAGATTAATATTAATATAGTTAATATTGATATAGTTAATATTAATATAGTTTGTACGAGCCTTTTTCAAGTCTCACACAAAACACACATTCATATTTCAAGCTGTCATATACATACGCGCACACAAACATACGCGCCCACGTCCACACATGTACACTTATTCACGTTCGCGTACATACACTCAAATTCACGTATATATACACACACACTTACGTACACACATGTACTCACACACGCGAACACGATCACGCACATGGACGACGTCACTTCCGCTTTCTAAGGAAATACACATGCGCAAAATACACTCTGGAAACGAGTATAAAAACAAGGTGATAAGCTGTTTCTTCCTCTTTGGAACCAACTCTCAACTAGAGAGGTTGGGCGAACAAGACGCGCGCCGTTTCGGCGCGCGCACGCGCACCTCACGCCCACTTCCTACTATGTATGGAGCACGAGCTAAAGGCTTTCTCACCCTTTCTCTTTCCACCTACTACTGGCCACTAAGAACACCTTCGCGTCGCCGACTACTAACTGATGACAACTCTGATATCCTCTCCTTTGTCTACACGCTGGACTACCATTCTCAATTTTCCTACAACATTTATTTCTCTTCCCACGCGCGGACATGTTATAACTAAAATGTTCATTTCTTTTAACAGCAAATAAACGACATTTATCTTATCCATTAATTGTGTCTTTGTTTCCTTCAATTCCCATTCGTTTCATTATTATTTTGTAACGGGATTGGGGTATTTATATATCCTAGTCCCCTACAAGTTAATATTTTCACCTGCAATCCCAAAGTTAGAATTTTGGAATTCTCATCTATATAAATCTCACCTGTTTATTTAAATGTATGTATGTATGTTTGTATATCCGCCTAAAACTTTCAACAATGGCGATGGATTTTCACGAGATTGGTATCATTTTCAAGCTCGACTCTTCGGACTACAAATATCGAAAAATTGGCAAAAAACATTAATTTCTTCACCCTCAACTAGGCACTTTTCTACAGGGAGGGTCGTTTTTTTCGCTGACATTTTTTGCAAGTCATTCAATCCTCGGCGTCGCATAAAAGGCATTGTTTTGACCGCCTGAGACGTCACAACCACAGTAGGCACATCAGTAAGACTATTTGTTTTTTGTTTTTTTTCACCTCTTTTTTCGCTGGTGCATTACGAGTTTGAGCCTGCTTACTACTCCTATTCCCATCTGAGTATATATTTTTATGTAATCGTTATGTTAACATCAATAAACATTGCTAACTGATAACCATTGTTTTGTCTCTCCATCAATGTGATTTATTACCATGTTTTTTTACCCACGTCATAACAGAGTGGCGACGAGATGAGATTAAAACTCAACAAATCAAAAACAGACAATAATCACATGTGCTGAGAAGAGAAAAAGAAACATACTCTCGGAGATTTGCAAAAAAAAAAGGGGAGGATTACCCTCGTAAATTGCCAACAAAAACGGAAACTTTCTAATATTTTTTTTTTCTTTCGTGAATATACGAAGAATAAGGAAGTAATTTAAAAAAAAAAAAGGAAAACAAAGAATCTTGAAATTTTTTTTTCTCTCTTTTCGTGAACACACGAAGAAATATAAAAAAAAACAAAAAAAACAAGGAATCTTTTGAAATATTTTTTTTTTTTGCAAACACACGGAAAAGGAAAAATAAATAAAAATGTCGATCTCCACAGAATTGCTTAAACAAATTCTAACCCAGCAACAAGAACAATTCGAACGAGCTCAATTAAATCTGATAATGACTTTAACACAAAAATTCCAGTCACAAGACAATGGAAATTCGTCCAGTATTGAGCTTGCGAATGCAATTACAGAATTTGCTTACGACGCCGATAACGGCTGTACATTTGAAGCTTGGTTTTCACGTTGGAAGGACACCTTTTACCACAAATTCCCCAGTAAGGACGAACATTGGAAAACACGTTTGCTGATTCGGAAATTAGGTACCAAAGAAAAGAAAGGTTTGTAAATTATATTTTACCAAAACGACCTTCCGATTTGACATTCACCGAGACTGTCAGTATCTTAACAGACATTTTCAGGGAACAACAGTCCCTATTCAACATCCGATGCAACTGCTTCAAGCTTACAAAAAGCAGTCCGAGGATTATGTCACCTATGCTGGCCACGTGAATCATGAGTGTGAGAGATTTCATCTTCAAACACTGAAATGTTTAATTTTTATAGCAGGTCTTCAGTCACCAAACGATTCAGAGCTACGTTCCCAACTGCTGGCAGCTTGAATCGGACAAGAAATTTACCGTTCAGGACCTGATAACCGAATGCAACAGGTTGTTGAGCTTAAAGGAGGACACAATGTTAGTCCAACAATCTACACTACCTTCACAAACGTCTTGCATCATTTCAGATGATAAATATAAAGGCTCAAAAAAGAAACCACCATCTGCATGCTGGACTTGTGGTGAATGGCACTATGCATGTTTTTGTTCCTTCAAAAAACATGAGTGCCAAGTGTGTCACAAACGTGGCCATAAAGAAAACTTTTGTCACCCTCCTAATTCTCCTAAGGAAAAATCCCCTGCTAAGTAAAAGTACAAAAAGAAAAACCAGCAACAGAAATCAAACACAGTCTCTGCCTCCTTTAAAATTGACTTTAAATCTCGCAGGAGATATATCAGTGTTGGATTAAACGAGAGTCCAGTTTGGTTCCAATTCAACACAGCATCCGATATCACTCTCATCTCACACAAAACATGGACAAAATTTGGCAAACCAAATTTAATAAAAACCAACCATATTGCCAAAAGTGTATCTGGGAATGATATCAAACTGATTGGAGAACTGAAGTGCTCTGTTTTTACTGGAACTTGCTACGTGACAAACACTGATCTAAACCTGATTGGTTTGGACTGGATTGAGGAACTCGATCTCTTCACTGTTCCATTGGAATCTGTTTTCAACTCATTTTCCCTGAAGTCAACACAGGACACTGAAAAACATTTGACTCAGACGCTTAAGTCTAAATTCAGTGATGTTTTTCAGGAGGATTTGGAATGTTGTACGAAAACGAAAGCCACTCTCAAGTTGAAGACGGATAGCAAGCCAGTATTTAGGCCTAAACGCCCTGTTTCCAACGCAGCTCTCAACATAGTTGAAAACGAACTGGATTGTCTCCAAAAAGCTGGAGTACTAGAACTGACAAACTATTCCAGATGGGCAGCTCCTATTGTTGTGGTCCGAAAAGCAAACGGCAAAGTTTGCATATGTGCAGATTATTCCACAGGTCTGAACAATGCACTGGACTCACACCAATATCCCCTGCCAATACCTGAAGATCTTTTCGCCAAGCTCAATGGTGGGACGTGTTTCACGAAAATTGACCTCTCGGATGCGTTCTTACAAATTGAATTTGATGAGGACTCCAAGGAGCTCCTCACAATCAACACATACAAAGGATTATTCCGGTACAACCGTCTTCCGTTCGGGGTCAAAACTGCTCCAGCTGTATTCCAGCAGACCATGGATTCCATGCTGACAGGCATAATGGGAGCCACAGCATTCATTGATGACATCATCATCTCTGGCACATCCCAGGACGAACTCCTTCAACGGCTGATTGCAGTACTCAACAGGATCCAACAATATGGTTTCCATATACGAGCTGAAAATGCCAATTCTACTGGACATCAATAAAATATCTGGGTTTCATCTTTGACAAAACAAGTCAATGACCCGATCCAGAGAATATTTCAACCATAATAAAAAACATGCCAGCTCCAACAGACATCAAAACCCTACGTTCCTTCCTTGGGTTGGTGAGCCATTACAGCTCATTTTTGCTGGAGTTACAACACATACAAACTCCTCTAAATAACCTTTTGAAGAAAGAGGTTGCATGGAACTTGTCACCAGAATGCAAGGCTGCCTTTGCCAAAATCAAAGCTTCACTCTCTTCAGAGCTTCTCCTGACTCATTTTAATCCATCCTTGGACATTATTGTGGTTTCCGATGCTTCTGACTATGGCGTCGGAGCCGTGATCTCTCACATTTTTCCTGATGGCAGTCAGAAAGCTATCACCCATGCATCCAGGTCACTGACACCTGCAGAAAGGAATTACAGCCAAATCGAAAAAGAAGTTTTGGCAATAATTTTTGCTGTGAAGAAATTTCATAAAATGATTTATGGGCATCACTTCACTTTGGTCACAGACCATAAACCTTTGGTGAGCATTTTTGGTTCCAAGAAAGTTATCCCAGTGTATACTGCTAATCGACTTCAATGATGGGCTACCGCATTACTGGACTACAACTTTTCTATAAAGTACCTCTCTATTAATTCGATCGGGCATGTAGATGCCCTCTCAAGACTTATTAGTATACACCAGAGGCTACCGGAAGACTGTTGTTGCAGCGATATCACTGGAGCCAGAAATCTCCTCAACACTCACAGCTACAATACGGGAACTACTGGTCACTGCTGATATGATTAAAGAAGCCACAACTTCTGACACTCTACTTCAAAAAGTCATCCGCTATCACTGTACCAAGTGGCCAAAAGTATCCCCAAACAACCTGTTACTACCTTTCTTCCAACGGAAATCTTCCATATCCGAAGTTGATGGTATACTTCTTGCTGAAGTCATTCCCTCATCACTGCAAAACAGGGTCTTAAAGCAATTCCATTTCAGAGACCAAGGCACCAGTTGAATGAAAGCATTAGCACGCGGTTACATTTATTGGCCAAATATGGACAAGCAATTAGAAGATCTTGCACGCACTTGCAGTAAATTTCAGCTAGCAGCTAAATCTCCTTGGAAATCTGTACTTTCTTCATGGCCTGTTCCAGGTTCTCCTTGGTCACGCCACCACATAAATTTTGCAGGACCCACCGATGGACAAATTTTTCTCCTTGTTGTAGACGCCTACAGCAAATGGCCCGAAATATTTCAAATGAACCGCATCACTTCTGAGGAAACAATTTCCAAACTTCAGAAGATTTTCAGCAGGTTCAACATTCCTGAGACTTTGGTCTCTGACAACGGCACTGCTTTTAGCTTAATCTTCTGTAAACAAAATGGTATCAACCACATTCACACAGCACTGTCTAACCCACAATCAAACGGTCAAGTCGAATAACTTGTGGATACCTTTAAAAGAGCCCTTTTAAAACTCAGGGGAGAAGGGTCAACATCGGAAATTCTGGAAACGTTCTTGACAAGCTATAGGGCAACACCAAACCCTAACACACCAAACGGTACCTCATCAGCTGAATGCTTGATGAATTGGAAAATCTGATTACACATTGATGTACTACATCCAAAACCACATCATCCTATCAAGAGGAACACAAAAATGGAACGGCAGTACAACCGCCATAATGGGTCTGTCCAAAGAACATTCTCTCTGGGTCAACAAGTTCTAGCAAAGGATTACTGCAATAACAAGAACTCATGGACTCATGGTTACATTATACAAAGAACTGGAAATGTAATGTACAAGGTAAAAGTTCAAGATTCAATTTGGGTTCGACACGCTAACCATCTGCGACCATCACATCTTCCAGACAAAGTACAACAAGATCCTTCTATTCCTCTAAACATCTTGTTGAACACCTTCAACTTGCCTCAACAACAACCAGAAGTTTCTCGGAGCACTGAAACTGGGATGCAGGACCTAAACATCTGGAAGTCAACTCGCACCCGTTATCCACCACAACACTTACAGGTGGATCCCCAACTTAAGTTGTACAAGCGACATAATTAAAAGGGGAGATGTTCGGACAACAATTACAACGAATCTAAGAATCCAATCTAAGGGAAATAACTCCTACATTTTCAGAGAAGAGTTGTTTCCTCTGAACTGTGGAATAGTCCCTGGGATTCTCGTATGTAAATACAGGAACGAGAATACCACGAGAGCGGCACGAGAAGCAGCACGAGAAGCGGCACAGTCTGCGATTAGGACAATGGAGGAACGAACGTCGTTCTTCGTAGCAGAGACATTTCTAATTCAATCTGTTTCCATCTGAGTATATATTTTTATGCAATTGTTATGTTAATATCAATAAACATTGTTAACCAATAACCATTGTTTTGTCTCTCCATCGATGCCAATTACCATGTTTTTTACTGTTATGAAGGGTTCCATTTACCCACGTCATAACAATTTGCATACAGCAATATATACATGAACATTGCTCTTAATAAAATAGGATTTTTTGTTATATCCAAAAATTAGTGTTGTGCAAGTTTTTGCAAAAATCACAAAAAACTAAAATTATCAAAGCCAAACTAAAAAAATGATTACACTAGTAGTGGATTTTCACTCCTCAACTACGTACTTACAATCTCAAAAGTTTTTGGCACTAGTAACCACTTTGAAGTACTTTTTTTCAAAGTGTCCGAAAAATATTGTCAAACCCTTGTATAATTAACTCTTGTATAATTATAACACTTGGCCAACAATGTGTAGCTTTGTCTTTTATAGTGTAGTATAACAAAACACAGTGATGTTTTTTCTGGGCAATACAACATCTAACCTTAGTTGCTCTAGCCATGATATTGAGCATTTACCACTTACCAGATATGATATTGCATTGTTAATGCTGAATAATGAGCAATACTGAATTTAAACACATCTGCTCTATCTAGAATATTGAGCACTTTTGGATTACCATCTACCACTTACCAAATGTAATGCTGTAATATTACTATTATGATTCCCAACCTATAGCCGTTCTTGTATAAAATGTTGTTTCCCCCAGGCAATGCAGTATTTAAATATAGCTATTTGAAACAAATAAAAACTGAAATACACCGACTGCCTCCTTGAAGAGGGTAAAAGTCCCTCAATTGAGCCACCTGTTGACTGTGGGTGGCAACCTGTAATGCCTAAGGATGGGATCCTGGTGGTTGAGCAGATCATGTTCAAGGTCCTATTAGGACATGAGATGCAACACACCACTTTGGCCCTTACTTCGGCTAAGACGGGTGGTTGGATAAGCCCGATTCAATCAATCTGTTGGTCATGACTAGCACTAAATCAGACAAACATAACAAGAAAATACGCTCATGCTCCCCACATCAGACAATAAACTGATTTAGTAAGTGGTGACTGAAGAGTCAATCAACTTGCTGAAGAATGGATAAAACATGGCTGGAAAACTAACATCTTTTCTAGAAATGAGACCATTAGAAAGGACGAAGGAAACATGAGTCCATCAGCAGAATGAGTATACTTCTGTATTCTTGTTGTGTTAGGGCGAATAAACCCCCACACAGGGCTCCAATGCGAAATGAAAAATCCAAAATATGTAAATTTCAAATAAAAAGCCTCAAAAAAAGACACTACTGTGAAGTTTCAGATAGATCTAGTTCAGATTCAGAAAACCAAAATCTAAATCAATTTAATTATAATTATAGAAGCAACCAAAGGAGAACGGATAACAAAAGTAACTCCCTTCAAAATAGAGAAAATATTTTCAAACATCAAACCTAAAATGGTCAAGAAATTAAATAATGGCACACTACTAGTGGAAGTAGAATGTCAAAAACATAATAGAAATCTTCAAATGGAGACTTTTTAAAAAAGTAAAAATCTATCCCCACAAAAATCTGAATACCAGTAAAGGAGTGATCAGGAGTTTAGAATTATCCCTATGCTCATTGGAAGAAATCAAAACTAACTTCAGAAACCAAAATGTTATTGATGTTAAAAGAATCCAAATTAAAAGATATGGTGAGACTACCGATACAAACTCCTACATCTTAACATTTAACATCTATCAAATCCCAAGTAACATCAAAATAGGGTATGAAAAAATAAACACCGAACCATACATACCAAACTCTTTCAAATGCTACAACTGCCAAAGGTATGAATACCATCAAGACTGGTACACACACTCTCCAGTATGCATGAGATGTGGAGAAAACAGGACTCATACAAACTGCCAAAAAGAGCCAAAATGTACAAACTGCCAAAAACGCCTTGGTGCAAACTCAAAAGAATGCGACAAATGGAAGTAAGAAAAAGAAATTATTAAAATAAAATATACCAAAAATATAACCTTCCAAGAAGCTCGTAACATAGCCAAAAACACAAGATACTCTGAAAAAAAAAACATACAACATAAATAATCAAATAACAAAAGCAAATCCATCAAACATCAAAGCGGAAGACATTATGAAATAAAGGAACTAATGCAAGTGTTCAAAAAACTATAAAACAAATCAAAATTGAAAATAAAGCTGAGCAAAACTCCCAAACTCCAAAGACCCATAAAACCCCAAAGTGCTACAACAGCCATAGAAACAACCCCTCTCACCGAAAAGAAAAAACAGACACCAAAAAAGACACCAGGAAAAGGAAACAAATCACCAACCAACAAAGAAGTTAAAACTCAACTTCTAGACTAAGAGACTCAATCCAAAACAGATTTGAGGAAATGGACATGGAAGATCGAAGATCAGACACTAACGACTAACAAAAGTTAAAAATAAATACATAAAATCAAACCATAACCCCAAAAGTCATCCAATGGAACTGCTGGGATCTAAAACCTAACATAAATGGCCTGTTACTTTGTAGCAGTCGACATTGCTACAATCACAGCTTGAGATTTAAATTGACCATTTCCCTGGTTTGTTCAACCACAAACCAGCTCTCAGTCACATGACCGAGTACATAAAAGACGAAATCGGCAACTCTTCCTCCTCTTTCTCCCTGCTCTGGCCAGCAGAACACATCAACTGGGGCTTTGGCCTCCAGGCTAACGTGAGTATCACAAGCCAACATGGCTATCTTTACACCTGACCTTCTTTCTCAGGCTCAGGACTCTTTAATCCTTTGTCCATAACACATGGTACATGCACAAACTTTGCTTACAAGCTATTCATTTCGATACATAGACTAGACACACCCTACTACTATCAGTTACAACAAGTAAACACACTAAATACCTACATTTGTCCCTTTTTTAGTAGACATTGTTTATTTTGGCTTTTTATTTATGATGTTGGCCTGTATTAACCTAAAAGTAAGAAATTTTGTATTTGAGATGTTATTTTGTTTAGTTGCACCTGTTACATTTTTGTCTGTGATTAACAAAAATCCAAACCAAGATTATCTTGCTAGAATATTTATGAATTCATATTTTCAACATTCTATTTATAGGGCCTCACTGCACTGCACCTGGCTGCTATGAATGTCCATCTCGACTGCATAAAACTCTTAATTGAAAAATGTGATTTTAATGTTAATCTAACAGCACCGAATGACTGCACTCCTTTACAACTTGCTATCAACAAAAAATTGGGAAAGCGTTCTCTGGATTGTGTGAAATATTTGCTGGAAAAAGGAGCTAACCCTTCACTGTTAGTTAGATTAAGTATATTTACATTTTAAAAACATTTCTGTAAACCAAAACAAACTGATAAGAAATTATTATTGTTTTTGTTTTTTTTTTGTTATTGTTGTAACTGTTTCAAATTGTTGATACCATTTTACAATTTCTTCCTCATGTTAATTTAGGGTATTGAACAAAATCAGTCTGTCTTAAAATTCTTTAATATGAAAATTATATGAAAATAGGCACGGCCAATATGGAAGGAGGGAGTAAGTATTTTTTGACAAAGTTTCTCTTTAAAAATCTACCAAAAATCAAGTAATTATCCAATCAATACAAAATTTTCACCGATTATTAAGTGAAGAACAAACTTTATAATGGTGTACGTTTTTTTGTTCATAATCGATATTTGTATATATAATTTTTGCCTACAACCCCCTCTCCACTTCTTTATTTGTGAGTACAAACATGCTTAAAATAACTAGCCGAAACTGAACAAAATATATTGTATTAAGGGTGAGGATTGTAGATAAGACAAAAAAAAAAACAACTGTGCACATATCAGATTTTAAAGTTGAAAGTCCGATTTTTGAATTTTACACTTCAAAACATGAAAGATGAAAAATTAAACAATTTTTCATCTTTTATGTTTTGAAGTGTGAAATTCGTTGAATATGTTAATAATAATTATCTTTCAGATTAGCAAAAAAAAATTTTTTTTTTTTCATTATTTTTACAAAAAATATGACTTTTAAATCTTTGAAAAATAAATTAATAATTTTCTTTTCGTGAGCCTAATATTGCTAATACATTATATTATATAGGAAATGTATTGAAGAATTGATACCAAAAGAGAAAAAAATCAATAAATATCTTCACATTTTGATTTCTTTCGGCAATTTGTTGTTCAGCTATTGAAAGACCATAACAGCCTAAAAATTTACAAACAGTTGTTACCTCCATGTTTTTCAAAATTACGTCCAAGTCTGCCGCTACACGATGCCATTATTTTAAGGGCCAACAGATTCTAATGAAAGTCTTTTTCACAAATTATGCAATAAAAATTTTGGGAAAAAACAATTTATATGGGTTATGGAAAAAAACAGTTTTATATGATTTATGGAACAAATACATGGTTCACAGATTACAAATGGGGAAATGATTTTTTAAAATAAAAGGATTTATGGTTGATGTAAAAGATCAGAAAAAAGCAGTTCTAGTTTATTTTGATTTACAGGTATTTACTGGGAAAAATTTAAAGCTTGATAGAAATTAGTGTGAAGGAAAAATATAAAGCGAAAATAACATAATATTGAAGGTATTTCATCATAAATGAAGTTTGAAATTATTTAATTCAGTTATTAAAAAAAGTATATTTGTCTGCTTGGTTACATTATATATATATATATAAAGCTGAACGTGTGTGTGTGTGTGTGTGTGTGCCAGGTCACGAATAGGCTCCTATATGGTTGACTATTTTAAAAAACTGATTACATATAATGATAGAAGATGTATCGAGGATCAGGAAAGGGTATGTTTGATCTGGCAGAATGTTGGTTCATAAAAATTGTGGGGTCTGTGTTTGCGCCCGGCCCCCAAAGTATGGAAATAAAAAATGAAATAAAAAAGCGTTTACAAGGGTTTTTGATATAGATGTACATAAGAATATTTGATAAGTATGTTTTAACTTAAATAGAGATGGTATAATAAAATTGTGGGGTCTGCGTTCGCGCCTGGCCTCCATAGAATGGAAATAGGCACAAACTTTAATAAAGACTTTTCATATCTATCTGCATAAGTATACTTTGATAATTATGTTTCAGTTTGAAGAAATATGGTATAATAAAATTATGGGGTGTTCGTTCATGCCTGACCGCATAGAATAGAAATATGTCACAAAGTTTAACAAGGTTTTTTAATATAGATCCACAAAATATTGTGATAAGTGTTTCAGTGTGAACAGGTATGGTATAATAAATTATGGGGTGTATCTATTTTATTTTTACTTTCATCATATTTTGCTTTGGTTTTGATACTCCCAAATTCAAAGCTATCTCTTTACAACCCTTCCTTTTCATAACCTATCATACTTTCATAAATCAGTCCATTTTCTGTAAGCTGTTTTTGAACTCAGTCAACGACGGGTACTTTTGCTAGTATATATATATATATATATATATATATATATATATATATATATATATATATATATATATCTCGCTTATGAAAAAATTGAACCCTTATTCTTCACTTAATCATCAAAACAAACGTTAGGACTAAATGAATTTATTTTGTTTTATACAGGCTTCTGTAGTTTGTTAAAAAGTAACATTATAGATTTTTTTAATATATTGAGATAAAAGATTGAATTATTTAAAATTCAGGTATTTATGTTATAATATTTTTGCATATTCTTATAGCAAGTCATCCTAAATCTTATTGAGACAAAAAAAAAAATTAATTCAAAACCTTTTTAAAAAAAATAAATGTATTACACATTGAGACAAAAATCATGGTAAATGGTGTTTTTTTTGAAAATTTTACATTTTAAATTCTATTAAAAATAGAAAATATTTTATATTATTCTGATTTTCATATGATAAAATTCAGGCTTTTATCTTTCTGGACAAAAAGTTGCTAAAGAATAATGGATTTTAATAGATTTTAACTCATTTAAAAAAACAACTTGGTTTTTTCCCCATTTTATTGGCCGTGCCTATATGAAAATATAACTGATATTGAAACTAACAAATTAATATTTAATGTGTCTTTGCAATTTTTTGTGATGCAGGAGTTTGTTTTTCATCTGGTTTAGGGGAAGGTTTATAACCCTATACCCTTGGGCCGCATCCGTCGGATCCTGCTTCACGGGAGCATACTTGTGATGTACACCTGTCTGTGTTTGTCACTCCTGGCTCACAGGACCATAGATGCAACCCAGCAGGGCTACATTCTTAATTGTCTAGTGGTGGACCCCTCAAGGATGACCAGACTCTCACTGGTCACCGAAAAATACTGCTCTGCTGCTTAGGGCACGTGAAATGTGTATGACCCTAAATCTATGTGGCAATTATTATCTTTGGCTGTTCATCATCAGATGCTGGGGTTGGTTTCATCCTTCATAGTTGCTCTGATAAATGGCTTGTATGCTGCCCTTCTCAGCTGCAATTTGGCATTGGCGCTGTAACAAAACGTGTTTTGATTCAACAGTTCAAAAAAAAAAAAAATAACTCAGAGCATTTCTTGTGAGCAAAAATAATTATTTTAAAGAAAAATCTTCGTGGTAAACTTTGTACATGGAGAGCTAAGTTCCTCAAGTTCTTAATGACTCTCTGGTACAGGTTGTATAACTTAAGTTCATTTGGTTAATTTCCCCAGCTAAGAACAAGAGCTTTTCAACTTAGCTCTTGTGGGGGTTTCTGGCCCCTGTCCCACCAGGCGAGAGGCCACAGTGATGTGCACTCCTCGTGCAAAAGACTCCTAATTCTAAAAAGACAATCGTTTTTATTAAATTGGCTCCGTCCCCCTCTGTCATTTGAAGATTACTTCTTTTCTCTTTATCTTTTGAACCTCTTCTTTCTCTTTTATAACCATATCTCTCCTTAATTCTCCTTTTCACCTCTCTCTCTCTCTCTCTCTCTCTCTCTCTCTCAAAGAAACTGTTTTATCTTTCAAGGTTCAATTCATTTATCTGTCCACCCACCTCCTTATATATTCTAAAGGTTCTGTGCAAAATCAATTTCTGAAGCTTCTCCGATTGGGGTCCTTCACCATCCACAACTATCTGGGTGGTCAACCGGTCAGACCATGCAACAGCTGGGAGACTGAGGTCACCCCTCTCTTGATTGATAATTTTTCTTATACGCTTGATGACAAAAGTCTGGTCTTTCTGAATCTCAGTTATTATACTTGTCTGCCTTTATTAGTTACTAGCAATCGGTGCCCGGCGTTGCCCAGGTGTTTTGAGGTTAATGCTGAGAAAAAAAAACGGTCAATTTTTTAAACTTTGACCCCTATTATGACTTCTTAACATGTATTGTTTAGGGATCAAGTAAAGGTAATAAGTTAGATCCATGTCCAAGGAATCTATATCTAAAATATCACGTGTTTAGACCCAAAATTGTAGGAGGAGTTTGGTAGAGTTCTCAAAGGTCAAATCGTTTGATAGCGAGGCCAAATTTCGCGAATTTGGCCTTTTTTTAAAGCAGTTTGGCCTTCAAAATTTATGTTTGGCCTTTTTCTTCACCGATGAAATCTGGGGACGCAACGGAAATTTTCGGCTAAAAAATGTTGTTACTATGCACATCTATTTATTGAAATACAATTTGTGGCAAAATTTCAGGAAAAACTAATGGATGGTTCTCTCGCAATAGTCCGGACAATTCGCTAAATTATCTCGTCAAAACCTTAAATCTCGAATTTTTGTGCATTTTTTTTCGGGGGGGGGGGCTAATTTGGCATAATAGTGTCCATTTAATAGTATTATCTTGAAAAAATAAAAAAATAAGGAAAATTACCAAAAAAACAAACAAACAAGAACAACAAAAGTGTGCCGTATTTTTAAAAGTTTTATTGCGTTGTTTTTATTTGCTTTTTTTATTTCATCGGTGAAGAAAAAGGCCAAACAGAAATTTGAAGGCCAAACTGCTTTAAAAAAAGGCCAAATTCGCGAAATTTGGCCTCGCTATAAAAATCAAAATGGGGAAATCCCCCTACTTGAACTTTCTGTTTAATTAATAATGACTCGCTTGTAGCGTTGATTTTTTTCTTTTTTCGCTATAAAAAAATAACTACTTGATGAAATTACGTGATTTTTTCTGTAGGAAAACTTTATCCCATGACGAGTACGTACAATATATATATATTTTTTTAAATATTTCCATTTTTTAATGTCAATGGAAAACTGCACAAGTACCCAAACCCGAAATGTAAAGACCACGAGTGAAGGCGCTTTTTTTTTTTTTTTTTTTGGTTTAGTTTCATAATGGCGGCCGTGATGTCGGAGGTTCGATTGTTAGATTGTAAGTTTCGTATTTTTTTAATTTGTAAATCGCAAGTTAGGAAAAAATTAAACCCTTCCAAGATGGACAATAAATCAAGCCATAATATTTTATGGTAAAGGTAAGAGCCTACGAACCATAGTTTTTTAGGAGATGTGATTATTGGATTAACCAATCAGAAATCGTCTGTGGCACACACATCTCTGTTTTTATAGATATACTAGCAATCGGTGCCCGGCGTTGCCCAGGTGTTTTGAGGTTAATGCTGAGAAAAAAAAAAGGTCAATTTTTTAAAACTTTGACCCCTATTATGACCTTTTAACATTTATTGTTTAGGGATCAAGTAAAGTTAATAAGTTAGATCCATGTCCAAGGAATCTATATCTAAAATATCACGTGTTTACTGTTTAGACCCAAAATTGTAGGAGGAGTTTGGTAGAGTTCTCAAAGGTCAAATCGTTGAATATATTAAATATTATTTTTTAAAGCAGTTTGGCCTTCAAAATTTCTGTTTGGCCTTTTTCTTCACCGATGAAATCTGGAGACGCAACGGGAATTTTCGGCAAAAAAATGTTGTTACTATGCACATCTATGTAATGAAATACAATTTGTGGCAAAATTTCAGGAAAAACTAATGGATGGTTATCTCGCAATAGTCCGGACAATTCGCTAAATTATCTCGTCAAAACCTTAAATCTCGAATTTTTTGTGCATTTTTTTTTTTTGGAGGGGGGGCTAATTTGGCATAATAGTGTCCATTTAATAGTATTATCTTGAAAAAATAAAAAAAATAAGGAAAATTACCAAAAAAAACAAACAAGAACAACAAAAGTGTGCCGTATTTTTAAAAGTTTTATTGCGTTGTTTTTATTTGCTTTTTTTATTTCATCGGTGAAGAAAATGGCCAAATAGAAATTTTGAAGGCCAAACTGCTTTAAAAAATGGCCAAATTCGCGAAATTTGGCCTCGCTATAAAAAAAAAACTTTATCCCATGACCCAGTACGTACAATATATTTTTTTTTTAAATATTTCCATTTTTTAATGTCAATGGAAAACTGCACACGTACCCAAACCCGAAATGTAAAAACCACGAGTGAACGCGGGTTTTTTTTTTTTTTTTTAGTTTAGTTTCATAATGACGGCCGTGATGTCGGAGGTTCGATTGTTAGATTGTAAGTTAGTTTCGTATCTTTGTAATTTGTAAATCGCAAGTTAGGAAAAAATTAAACCCTTCCAAGATGGACAATAAATAAAGCCATAATATTTTATGGTATCGTTAAAAGCCTACGAACCATAGTTTTTTAGGAGATGTGATTATTGGATTAACCAATCAGAAATCGTCTGTGGCACACACATCTCTGTTTTTATAGATATATAGATAGATAGATAGATAGATAGATATAGATAGATAGATAGATAGATAGATAGATATAGATAGATATAGATAGATATAGATAGATATAGAAGATAGATATAGATAGATAGATAGATATAGAAGATAGATTTAAAATTCATTTTTACCAAACCTGATTAGAAAAACAATCTCTATCCCCAGCTTTATTGTTCCAAAGAATCTCATTATCAGATTTATATTTTTCATTTCATTGAAATAAATATTTTTTTTTGGTGGACAGAACCTCATGGACATCTGTCTTTCCTTGACCAAGTGTCAGCATGGCCTTCTAACCATACCGCATCATCTCTCATATTCATTTAGCTGAATGGGATCCCTGGCGTCGCCCGGGATCCCATTCCAGGTTTAGAAGTTGCTTGTTTTATTCTTTCAGCTAGCATGTTGAGGCAAAAGTTAGGAAAGAAACATAATGTCTTAATATGTGGTCATTCATTATTTACAGAGAAATATTTTTCTTTTTGCTGAGAAATTCTTTTGAGAAATAAAATATATAAGAAATAAAAGTATATAAAAAAATGTCATTATAACAAGTTCAGTCAAACGCTTCCATAACCCAATACATAAATAAACTGAAAAGAGAAATCACTTTTCACTTTTTTTTTCATGTGGAGGGGGGGGTAACATTTTATAGTAATGAACAGATTGAGCAAGTTGCAATAACTGATATGATATCAAGACATTATTTTATCATTTTACAATAAAACAATAAAATGGTAAAACTTGGAGTTATCTTTTCTCTTGATTTATTTATAGTGATTATCTTTGCCTTTTGTATACAAATACTCGAGATAATGTAGTTTCAGAGTATATATAGTTATGGAGTTTTAAACAAATAGACGAGTAAACAAAGATAGCAGCTACAACTTATACATATCTGTATTTAAACAGCATATTTTCATTTAGGCAAATGTTATTTAATAACATAGTGTTTTTATTTCATAATACTTTTAATTTTTCAATTTTTCAAATAGTTCATTTAATATTTCGGTCAAGTTTGTGGGTTTCTTTTTCCATTTTTATCTTTTTTGTAAGTACTTTTGATTTAATTCATAAAATCATCAGGCTTGGTGTGTTTATAACTCTGTATTTACTGCTGAGTAATTTAAGAGTTTACAATGATCATCTACAGTGGTGCTGCACGCAAATGTGATTACATATGAAGCATGTGCAAAATTCAAAAAGGTGATTTGTAACAGCTAAGAATTTTTTATTTTTATGCTTGTGTATTATTTTTGTATTATTAAGTGACTATATTGAAATGGAACAGTCATGTTTTTTTAAGTATCAGAAAGATGAAAAGTGAGCTTATGGGAAAGTGTTGTGGTAGTGAAAGAGATGTAATAATTAGTTTTTTTCTTTCTTTTTTTTTATTAACAGAGATACATTCTCCCAAAGGGCATTGAAATTGGTATATATATATATGACATTGTTCTTTTTTTCTTTTTTTTTTTTTCAACGGTGTTTTAGGCCTGAAAAGTGTTATTGTTATTTATAAGATTTAAGGTTTTCAATTTTTTATAATAAATAATCTTATTTTATTATTGTAGCTGATAAAGATGTTGTGCATTATATTTTGGAGAACTTTTTATCCAAATTAAAGTTTGAATGCATTTGGTTACAATAAAATAAAATAAATATGTGGGAATTATTTAGATGATTATTGTAAGTATTATCATTCTAATTATTAATTAGCAATACCCACTGACCATACAACACTTTGGATATTTCAAAATTTTAAATGAATTCGACTAAAATAGTTGTATTTCCAAAACCAAAACAATTTAAGACCATTTTGTTTGAAAATGAATATCCTTTCACATGCTTTAATAAATAATCATCTACATGATATATTTGAAGAGTTTTTAGGAAAGTAATTATAAAAATGTTAAATGCTATGAAACTGCCATTTTTGTAACTTTTTTTTAAGAAACTTTCATTCATTTAAAAGCTTGTTGCCATTCCTTTATTGGAAAGTTCATCGTGAAATTTGGAAATCAATTAGGAGAGGCATAGTCCTTATGTTATTAATAATAGGCAATTTTATTTCATACCCCTGAAAAGAATATCAGGGGCATGAAATAAAATTGCCTATTCCTTTTTTTGTTGTGTTCAAAACAAAACTTCAATATGACAAGTATCAAACAGTTTTTCAAAAAGATTTTCATACCAGCAAGTAAATCAATTTTAACACTTATGTTACCATGCTAAAATAAAAACGTTATTATTTAGAAAGCCATTCTTAACATGGAAAGGGGAGGGAGTTCTATACTATTATGTACTTTCACCTAACAATTTAATAAAAAAAGATATCATAAAACTCGAATTTAACTTGAAAATATGATTTTAAAAATAAAACGGTAACATAAGTGCATAAGCACCTCAATTTTTTTACACTTCTTATCCACTGTATGTTTTCTCTTTTTGTAGTAGCAAATTTTAATTACTCTGAAAAAAAAATTGTTTCCATTTATTTAGTTTTGAAAACTAGTTGTATTAGCAGTGACAATAGTCACTCAGCTGTAAACAAGAGGAGATTTTTGTTTTTATTCCAGAACAAATAAAAAAAATTGAAAATATGCATACAGAAAATGTTTAGAGTGATTACATGTGAACATTCTAAAACAAGAAAAAAAAAACAATTAATTTAGAGTGAGGGATTGATTTTGCAGAAAATTTAACATAAAACGATCCAATTTATTCTTCTCTTAACTCCGAGTGATACGCACACTTCCCAAGAAAACTAACATAATTGTCTCAACAAACATGTGAAAAAACAGACACCCTCCTCCCCAAAAGTGTACAAGATTTATCTCCCATAGAACAAAAAAGAAAATGGTTAACTGCCCTTAAATGCTAGAATGGCTCAGAAATGGGAAATTATTTTATATGAAATTTATATGTGAACTGATTTAAATTCTAAAATAATTGCTTTTTGATTTTTTTTTCTTTATGCTAACTTTTTCATGGTGTTCATGCATTTAAAAAGGGGTAGAATCTCCTATTTTGGAACCGACCCAGAAGTCTTGCAATCTATTCGTTTTAAGACAAATCTACTTTTAGATTTTAGTTTCTTATACATAAAATGACCATAAGTAAAACACCTATACCCAAATTTATATCATCTCCATAATAGGATCATTTATTGAGCTGATCTTCAGCAAATTTTACATGGCCAACCTTGAAAATAAAATATTTAATATAATTATTAAACCCAACAATTATGCATGTTATGTTGATGATATCATTAGTTTAGTAATGATTAGGGTAATGACAACAGCATATTCTTTTCATTGTTTTGACTCGAGTATATATCCGACATGGTTAGACATAATTAATCAACCAAGAACCACATCGCTCTATATAAAAGCATATAAAATATCATCAGATACACACGTGAGAGTCATAACAATAAAAAGAATATTCGATTGTCCTAGCCCTAGTAATGATTAAATAAAAAACTACAAAACCTTTTTGCAAAATAACTGTACTTAAATTCACTTATAATAATAAGAAAATTCTGTTTTTAGATGAACTCATTGACTCTAACAACGATGCCTTCATCACTTCTCCTTATAAAAATTACCATTATTAACTCATGCATCCTAAAATATAGAAGAGAATGTTCACATTAATATAAATTAGCAATGCTAAAAATTTTATTAAACCTATCTGATAACATCCAGACAAGCAAGATCATGCAGCTTTTAAGTAGTGTATCGATCAAATACAAACTTTGTTGTATTAATTAATTTGTTGTATTAATTAAATTTTTTCTTTAACTTGTTCATGGCACTCATATAATAACATTGTTTTTACTTGTTAAATATGGAAATGGAAAAAGCTGTGAATGAAAATATTAAATCTATTGAGGTTATTCAGAAGTTTTGTTACTTTAATGATACCATTGGAGCAAATGGAGGGATGCTAGTGTGGTTACACAAGTAGATGGAATAAGTTAAAGAAATTTTTGGATCACTACCTAACAGATGTTATATCGCAAGATCCCCACACAGTTACATGAACAAAGCACAGAACGAGGAGGAATGATGGAACAACAATAGCGGCGCAGAGACAAATGTTTTTTGTCAGCAAAATGTTCAGAGCCGTATTAAATACACAACGAGGTGTCAAAACACATCCACTCCCACACCCACATCAACAGCATAACCCGCAAATCATCCGGGCAGGAAACACATTAACGGCATCAACTAAATTAGGAGTGGAAATATTAATAATACACCTGACAACCCCTCTCACATGTACTTCAAACATAAATATTTAGGTTACGGAGTGCGGTCGCGACGTGGTTCCTACATAAACTGATTCGCAATGTTTACAGCTTTGATTGGATATATACAATTGAATATACCTCCAAATAAGCGAATCCCTGATGTGTGATTAATTACAAAAAACTAACACAAATAAAAAATACAACAGCCATTTTGACTCCGGAGCCGCTATGCTTCTTACTACGCCCGCACTTGCTGTATAAATAAGCTGACCGTCAGAGAAAAAAGGCAATTACCAGCAGATTGCCGACCAGAGCAGATCACCTCGCTAATGATATCAGCAGCAGCAGCAGCCACAGTCGTTCCCCTAAGCTCTTTCCAGCAGCAGCAGCCACAGCCGTTCCCCTCAGCTCTTTGCAGCAACAGCAGCCACAGCCGTTCCCCTCAGCTCTTTGCAGCAGCAGCAGGCACAGCCGTTCCCCTCAGCTTTTTCCAGCAGCAGCCACAGCTGTTCCCCTCAGCTCTTTGCAGCAGCAGGCACAGCCGTTCCCCTCAACCCTTTCCAGTAGCAGCAGCAGCCACAGCTGTTCCCCTCAACTCTTTGCAGCAGCAGCAGCAACAGCCATTCCCCTCAACCCTTTCCAGTAGCAGCAGCAGCCACAGCTGTTCCCCTCAACTCTTTGCAGCAGCAGCCACAGCCGTTCCCCTCAACCCGTTCTAGTAGAAGCAGCAGCAGCTACAGCCGTTCCCCTCAACTCTTTGCAGCAGCAGCAGCCACAGCCGTTCCCCCTCAGCTCTTTCCAGCAGCAGCAGCCACAGCCGTTCCCCTCAGCCCTTTCCAGCAGCAGCCACAGCTGTTCCCCTCAACTCTTTGCAGCAGCAGCAGGCACAGCTGTTCCCCTCAACTCTTTGCAGCAGCAGCAGGCACAGCCGTTCCCCTCAACCCTTTCCAGTAGCAGCAGCAGCCACACTGTTCCCCTCAACTCTTTGCAGCAGCAGCCACAGTCGTTCCCCTAAGCCCTTTCCAGCAGCAGCCACAGCCGTTCCCCTCAACTGTTTCCAGTAGCAGCAGCAGCCGCAGCCGTTCCCCTCAACTCTTTGCAGCAGCAGCCACACCGTTCCCCTCAGCTCTTTCCAGCAGCAGCAGCCACAGCCGTTCCCCTCAGCTCTTTGCAGCAGCAGCCACAGCCGTTCCCCTCAGCCCTTTCCAGCAGCAGCCACAGCTGTTCCCCTAAGCTCTTTGCAGCAGCAGGCACAGCCGTTCCCCTCAACCCTTTCCAGTAGCAGCAGCAGCCACAGCTGTTCCCCTCAACTCTTTGCAGCAGCCACAGCCGTTCCCCTCAACTCTTTGCAGCAGCCACAGCCGTTCCCCTCAACTCTTTGCAGCAGCAGCAGCCACAGCCATTCCCCTCAACTCTTTGCAGCGGCAGCAGCCACAGCCACTTCCCCTCAGCTCTTTCCAGCAGCAGCCACAGATGTTCCCCTCAACTCTTTGCAGCGGAAGCAGCCACAGCCGTTCCCCTCAACCCTTTCCAGTAGCAGCAGCCACAGCCATTCCCCTCAGCTCTTTCCTGCAGCAGCAGCCACAGCCGTTCCCCTCAACTGTTTCCAGTAGCAGCAGCAGCCGCAGCCGTTCCCCTCAACTCTTTGCAGCAGCAGCCACACCGTTCCCCTTAGCTCTTTCCAGCAGCAGCAGCCACAGCCGTTCCCCTCAGCTCTTTGCAGCAGCAGCCACAGCCGTTCCCCTCAACTCTTTGCAGCAGCAGCAGCCACAGCCATTCCCCTCAACTCTTTGCAGCGGCAGCAGCCACAGCCGCTTCCCCTCAGCTCTTTCCAGCAGCAGCCACAGATGTTCCCCTCAACTCTTTGCAGCGGAAGCAGCCACAGCCGTTCCCCTCAACCCTTTCCAGTAGCAGCAGCCACAGCGATTCCCCTCAGCTCTTTCCTGCAGCAGCAGCCACAGCCGTTCCCCTCAACTGTTTCCAGTAGCAGCAGCAGCCGCAGCCGTTCCCCTCAACTCTTTGCAGCAGCAGCCACACCGTTCCCCTCAGCTCTTTCCAGCAGCAGCATCCACAGCCGTTCCCCTCAGCTCTTTGCAGCAGCAGCCACAGCCGTTCCCCTCAGCTCTTTCCAGCAGCAGCAGCCACAGCCGTTCCCCTCAACCCTTTCCAGTAGCAGCAGCAGCAGCCACAGCCGTTCCCTTCAACCCTTTCCAGTAGCAGTAGCAGCAGCCACAGCCGTTCCCCTCAACCCTTTCCAGTAGCAGCAGCAGCAGCCACAGCCGTTCCCTATCAACTCTTTGCAGCAGCAGTAGCAGCAACGGCTGTTCCCCTCAACCCTTTCCAGCAGCAGCAGCGGCAGCTCCCCTCTCGGCGACAGCAGTTGATTCAAAAGTACCTAGTCACCTATCACTGTTTGTTCCCTTGAGGAATACCACCAGCGAACCCCAACTCGTCCCAGCGACTCCTTAGTGGCAACAGCGATGGCGATACTCCTATTCCAGTCCGGTCGTCATCCCTAGACCGTACAAGCATCTAGGCCCCTGTACCTGTCCATTCCTGATCAGGCCAAGACTCCAACCTCTCTAACACCTGGATCCCTATTCCGGCCTTCCTAATGCCCAGCTGACCATTCCGGCTCTGATTGAAGATATATACCTATTCACCTTGACGCTCAATAAAGGTTTAAACTGAATTACTTTGTTTGTCCTCCTTACTTCCATACGCTCATGTTATTCTATAACTCAGAGTGATACCATTGTCAACCTTGGGAAGAGTCTATCAGACATGTGTACACAGTGTGATGATGTATGGAAGTGAAACTTGACCAATGAGCATTGCATAGAAATGATCTAAAAATAATACAGTGAGTGTGCACTGTGAATCTTAAAGACAGGCTTAGATCTGATGGGTTCAGAGGAAAATTAAATCTGGAAAGTATAGTGAGAAAGTATAGTCAGAATATGAGATTTCATTAGTTTGGTCATATTGAAAGAATCCATAAGAGCACTTGAGTTAGTAGACATAAAACAGTTGAGGTAGCAGGGTTAATTGGCAGAGGAAGGCCAAGGAAAACGTGGGAAGAAGTGATAAGGATGAAGTTGAGAGAAAGAGGGATAAATAAAGATCTGGCCAGAGGTAGATTAATTTGAAAGTCAATTTCTAAAAGTTGTTTAACATATGCCAGCATGTATCAACTCCTCCTCCTCCTCCTGGTCATCATCATCATAATAATAAAAATAATAATAATAATCTAAACAGTAAACAACTTTGCTTATTTGTTTTGATGCATTCTAAGTACAATTATTTTATTTATTTTCACTTTTTTCTAGCAAACCTCCACTTCTATTTCAATTAATGATAAAAATATTGCATTTATGATTTGATAAATCGTCAATTTATCATTTACTTCAGATCCAATTGTGAGGGTACGACAGCACTTCATCAAGCAGCCAGTCAAGGTTATTTGACCGTAATAAAAATGCTTATTGAATGGGGAGCTCAATTAGATTGTAAAGATAATAATGGTTACCTGCCCTTGGATTGTGCCCAACTCTGTGGAGAGGAAAAATGTTATAGGTAAGTTGTCATTGTTTTGGCCACTATGACTGTAGACATGTTTATATACTTGCATGACATGTTGTATCATAAGGTCAAGATAATATAGAGAGACACTAGAAGATCGGCAAACTCCCGAACGAGTCAGTGCATATGCTAAGCTACATCAACCTTTTTAATAAACCAAGTATATTGATGAACAATAATTGTACTTATTGAGTTGAGCTAGCCTCCCTGGGTGAATCAAATCTTAAACCATAGCAGACCACGGCAATCCTGGGCCATGTCACATAAGATAGCCACTCATGATTCCACTGCCACTTGTGAGTCAGAGAGCATTGCAAATTCTTCCTTGATGGATATCTCCCATGTCTTCAGCTTCTCACTGAGTCATCCAGATATAGGTGTAGGGAGAAGTACACAATGGATGAGATCCCTTCATCCGGACAACAAGTTGTGTATCTACGTGATCAGATATGATGTTGTAGCAAGGACCGCAGAGTAGTTGACCAGTAAAAGCTGAAAGTTTTCACAACTACTGTCATTGTCACATTCTGCTTTATCAGCATTCTAGAAGTGTAAGCCATTTTGAGTTTCAGATGGTTCGCTGTTACACACAAGTCCTGGGAGGTGACTTGTTTGTAGTAGACAGTTCCACAGAACAAAATATTCTTACCGTGTCGAAACCCGGGAAAAGAACATGTGAAATTGCTCCAGAAAAGGTTTAATATTTATGTAGCAATTCTGGTTTCTGATTGGTTGGTAGCAGAACGTGAATTAATTTGATTCGTCAGTTCTTAGCAGCATCGTTTATAAATAGAATTGTCCGACTGTGTGGAATCATATCCCATTATAGAACCAAAATATTGCAACATCCTACCTATTTTTTATAATGGGGAAGTCCCTTGTGTTTGTTCTGCTCAAAAATAAATATATATTTTTATATTCACTTAGGCATAATAAAAATTAGAAATCATTTGGATCTTAGAATTTTAGCATTTAAAAAGACGCCATTTTTAATTGTGTTCAAATGTCAAAAAGGAAAATTACAAAGAGTTTTTTTTTTTTTTTTTTTGAAGCAAAAGTATTAGTTACACATTAGTAGGTTAAAGTGTTAATACAAATAAAATGGATACAGTTTAACGTCTTGTCCAGGACTATTTTTTTTTTTTTTGATATATAGAAATCTATATACTCTGAGCATTACCTCTAGGGTTTTCCGCTGATATTCATGCAAAAAAGTAAGAGCCTTCTCATAAGTGGAACTTCGCTGGTCTGTATTTTTGATATATAGAAATCTATATGCATAGAGGGCAGTGAAAAAAAAAAAAAATTATTCAGTCGAATTCCCCAACAAATTTTGAGAAAAAACGTTATAGCTTTATCCTTGTTGCGGGTTTCGTAAATACATCAGCAATATTTTGTTCTGATGATATGTAATTCAAAATAATGGATTCCTTTTTTATCTCATTTTTTATCAAATGGTATTTTATATCTATACTAGCAAAGATACCCATGCTTTGCACGGAGCTTTGTTGCGCACTCGGGTACCAAAATCTGTGGGCACCTTTCCAGTAAGTTGATGTTGTAAGAGCAACGATTGCATAAGGTGATTAACATTTTAACTACCTCTTGTAGTGACTGAAATTCAATCAGGAACTTCACAAAACATTTTCATCAAAAAGGAAGGTTACTTGATGTTACATAGTAAATTTTTCATTGAAGTCATTTTCAACTCTTGCTTAAATTTTATCTTGCACATTCAATACTAAAAACTTACCACAATCAGATCATGTCAGTTTTTCCTCATATCCATTTCTCGAACTTTTCACTAAAGAGCCTCAGGGTAAACTACATTTCTGCTGCTTTGATTTGGAGCCAGAATGCAGAGTTTTTCTGAACTTCCTGTCCGGCTGATGGAGACGTAGAACATACCGTGACTGAAGCAGTCTGATGTCAAGTCTACGCCAATGGTGTTAAATGTCTGACCTTGACTTTTGTTTATGCTCATTGCAAAACACACCTTCACAGGAAATTGGAGTCTCCGGAATTTAAATGGAAGTACTGAGTCCGATGGAACTAAGGGGATCCTTGGCAGTAGAACGGTTTCGCCTTTGTAGGGACCACAGGAAATGGTGGCCTCAAGTACATTGGTGTGCAATCTGGTGATAACACATCTGGTTCCGTTTGTTGTTTTTGGCGGTTCCAAGGATCGAAGAATCATGATTGGCGATCCAATTTTGAAATTTAAAATGTGTGGAGGCATTCCAGATATCTCCAAAGAGTTTAAAAACTCCACAGGGTAGTGAACAGCTTCATATTCATTAGTAGCTGAATCAACTGACTTGTATTGCTTTGTGTCTCCTGGAAATTCATCCATTATTGAATTGTTCAAATGATTCACATTGCTGTTTAATGGCGAAATAATAGCCCTCTCAGCAAGCCAATCCGGTGATTTTCCATTGTTTTGCAGGTCTGGGTACACTTTGTCTTTCAGTTGCTTCTGATTACCGACACATTTACCAAGCGCAGTTGGAATCTTAATTGTGTCAGGTGAAGAAGTGATAGGAAACTGACCATTACCGATTTGGAGAAGCAATTTTGAGAAGTCTGCTGCAGCTGTGTTATCAGAGATATAGGCTCTCATATTAGTAGTCAGTCTCTTCACTATAACGTGCCTCCAGAGATAGGATTGTTTCAAACTTGCATTGACAATGTTAGCCCTTGTGCCATTTTTAACCACTGGGAGGATTTGACGGAAATCACCGCAAAATAAGGTTGGAATGCCACCCATGGGATTCTTGTTTCCTGTGATGTCTTGCAGTGTTCGGTCAATTGCTTCATAAGCACTCTTGTGCGTCATTGGGGCTTCGTCTACAATGATTGCAGAGGTGTCTCTAATTACATTTGCCAAGGCTGAGTTACCAGTAATTTTGCAAACTGGCTGATCCATTCGATGAGTATCCAAGGGTACTTTAAAAGTGCTGTGAAGAGTGCGGCCACCTTGTAGTAGAGTAGCAGCAATGCCACTGAATGCTGTTGCAAGCACAATCTTTCTCATGGATCTAATCTTTGCAAGGATCAAATTGATTACAAAAGTCTTGCCCGTACCACCTGGAGCATCAAGAAACATCATGTTTTTGTTCATTTCACCTTGTGCTTCCAACATTGCCATGAATGAATTGTAAACTTCTCTTTGAGAATCGGTCAGTTTTTCTTGCATATTTTCTGCTTGTAGGGAAGTTCTTCAAGATTATAAGTAACTTCACGTTGATACTCTCTCGCGAGTCTTTCATCTCTCCCTTGCATTGGTGCAGGTAATCCATAGCTTGCCAATGGTTGACCGCACATAAGGAGAACTTTTTCTTCAATTAGACAAAGAGTTTTATTGTAGATGTCCTCATTAAAATCTGCTTCTGGATTGTTAACTTCTTGCCTGTATCTGTGAAGAATGTCTTCAGATATTACATCACGAAAAGCCATCCAGATCTCAAGAGGATTTCTTGGCTCACAGGCTGTTAAAATTATCACAAATAGGCTTCGCAAATTTGAAGGTGATTGAGTGGCACTTGCCTCTCCTACTGCTTGATGCAAGTGATGGTCATTTTCTAGAAGGCCTCGAGCAAGGCACGCTGCTCTGTATGTTTCAAACACCTGACCATTGTATGCTCACAAATTTTGAAATGAAGTTGGACCAGCAACCTCATTGAGCAACAGGCGTAAGAAATAACACTCCCCTGCTTTTGGACTAATCGTGTAGATTCTCCCAATGCATGGTGCCTTCCATACATCATCATTTTCAGTACCTTCAACTTGTACCCCACGCATTCTTCTCATCCATTTCTTTGTTGATTTGTTCCAAGTGTAAAACTCAGGGACTTCTACGTATTTGAGACCCCTTGCAAAGTCATCCTCATGGCAGAGTTGAAAAAATGCTGTCAAAGTTGTGGCAGGCGGTGGACCTTGGGCTCGTTCCAGAGCAGTATCAGCTGAGAACATGACACGCTGCCCATTTTCAAGATGAACAGAAAGTTGTACAATTGGGGGGAAATGTTCATGGATGGGATGTTCCAATATCCTCCAGGCTGCCTCTGAACTGCCGACATACCTTGCATTCTGGAACTGCTGGATCTCATCCACAATGTGACTTTGTACTTGGCCTTGTTGGTTAGCTGCTCCATCAGTTCTTTGTAGTTCAAACACTGCTTGATCACATCCTTTATTCACGTATTTGAGGACATATTTGATGCTTTGGATCGAGCTGCAAATTTCTACGTTAATGTGAGCGTTGAACTGCTGAAGGAGGACCTTGTTGTACGGAACAATCCACTGGTTTGTTATTTCTTGATTAACATACCGACCATTTCTCTTCATCCTTATTGTACCAGTCTGGCCTTCATCTTCTGGTTTTCTTCGCCTGTACTTGGGGTAAGAGTCTTGGCCTTGCTTGGTACACTGAAGAAATTCTTTTGGGTATTTTTTGGAACATTTGTTGTCAATCATACATGGACAATTTGGATTAAATGGTCCACAAGGTCCATGCACCATATGTGCCATCACTTTAGCATGAAGATCAGGATCTTCCTCTTTGTCAGGGATCTCTGCAGATATGCAGAGATCCATTTTTTCTGGTAGAAGTTTGTCCTCTGGGGCCTGCCAGGTGAGGATGTGTGCATGCGGCAGTCCTCTTTTTTGATATTCAATACTGTACAGGAAAGCCCTCAACCTGCCAAATCCTCCCTTTTTAATAAATTCAAGTAACTTTTTTAGCTTCTGCCTGAAAACCCTGGCAACAATATCTGGACGATCCTGAGGGTCTTGCCCTTGAAGACAATTTTCTGTAATTTCTGTCCACTTTGGATTTGTTGTGAACGTGATGAAGAGGTCGGCTCGGCCCATTCGCCGAACATATGCCATGGCATCACTTTGACGCTCAAACATGTATCGAGGGCCTCCTGTATAAGTTGCCGGAAGTACAACTCGTTGACCAAACTGTTCTGGATTCCCATCCTCCCTAAGAATTGAATCTCTCAAGTTGCTATAATTGTCAGCTCTCAGGGTCTGTTGCTCACGCCTCAGGAACTGTAAACGTTCTGTTTCAATCTTGCAGTACACATCCACCAGCCATTGTTGAAATAGCCTTCGGTACCAGAGAAAATAGTTTCCAGGCCGAGTCATTAAATGGTACGAATAAAATTGCTGTTGGGTAACTTTTCGCCCATTGGATGCCTTCATGTAGATGTTGTAAGATGGAGAACCATAGGGGTACATTAACGGGTACATTAAAGTATCGTAGAGGGGATGTAGTTCGGAGATCCATTTTAATGTATCATTTCTAAAACGCAAGACAATATCCCGGTTAGCTGTTGGTTCATTCTCCATTAATATTCCAATCTCATACGTTGTTGTTGGAGCATTGAATCGCCGTGGATGCTCTTCTTGCGGCCTTCGGTCTTCCCTTATGACAACTTTATGTTCTACCAAGTGTTCTTCTTCAATCCTCTCCTTTGTTGTTTTCAGCTGACAAATAAAGCTGTTGTTCTCATGTAAAAATTCAGTCAGACTTTGAAGAATGTCTCTATTGAGTCTACTGTCACGTCCCCGATTATGTAGTTCCTCTTCCAGACTATCCAAGAAGTAGACTTGAATAAACTTTGCTGTTTCATCTTCAGGTGGTAAAAGACTCCCAATCTGGTGGCAAACCTGGCCTCTAATTCTAAAAGAAGGATTCCACCCATGTACTGCCGCAATTTTGTGACCAAATGATGTCATTGCAAAACAATTGTTATAACTGCGTAGATTTTGCAGAAAATCTTTAGAGATGGGACCATTGCCGGAGAGCAAATCTTGAAGCAACTGAGGCAGTGGTGGAAAGCTATCAAGCACAACTTTGCCAGAAGAACAACAACAACCAGGGGTTTCTCCTTTAAATTTTACAGCTGAGCAATGTTGACATACTTTGTCCATTTTTCCTATATCAGCTGGAGTGAGAGAGTCATTTTTGTTGTAGAGCAATCCTTTTCTATTGCAGTGTTCTATTTCATGGTGTCTCAAAGCAGTCATTCGTTGTCTAGCTGGCTCGTTTTCTGTCAATTGCTGGGGCAAAGTCATACTCTCTCTCCATGCAGCCTCTCGTTGTTGCCCTTGGTATAGGCGAAAGCTTCGTTGGGTTTCCGATTCATTCTGATGTCGTTGAGCCACTCTCAACTCACCTTGTGTACGTCTACTTACCTCATATAATTCATTCGATCGTAATATTGCTTCTCTTTCCAGTGCATATCTTTGCCTTTCTTGAATTTCATCTTGTGATGAATTTAACCGCCTTACAGCATGTCTAGTTCTGTCAGCTTCACGTTGGGTTTCTCTTTCCAAATCTGACAGTCTTGCTCTCCTTTCTCTTTGACGTATCCTGTTAAGTTCTAGACGTCTTTCTCTATCTGAATTGTTTTCATTGGAGCGAATTGCAGCAACTCTTAGTCTATTAGCTTCCAATCTTTCCATTCTTTCTTCCTCACTTTCGTTTCTACTTCGTTTGGGTGGCATAATTTCGGTTTTAAACGGAATTGTTTAACGATATTAATGATTGTAAATTAATTAAGCGTAAAGGAAATGTATACTAACTGAAATGGACGAACTATAAATAATATTTCTGAATAGTACAATTATAAACAATTATATTGTACCTATGTACTATGCCTCCCCACGGGACAGAGTTAGACACCAGGGTCGTTTTTTAACGTGGAGAAAAGGTACAAAAATAAAAATTGTCTCAGTCGTGAAGGATTTCTCCTCCACCGAAAGAGAACAAGAAAATGAAGTGCAGCATCTGAAGAACAGATGGTATTTATTTGCTCCCCCACCGAGCAAATTAGGCACAAGGCCAATTTTTAATGTGAGGAGTGAAGGGAGGGGGAAGGGAAAAAGGGGACCAGCTCCCGATAGGTGGGAAATGGGAGCTGGTTAAAGGTCAGGCATGTGGGGTTGCCCCCACATCTGGTCTTTGCTAGTCATAGCTTGCAGCATCTGAAGAACAGATGGTATTTATTTGCTCCCCCACTGAGCAAATTAGGCACAAGGCCGTTTTTAATGTGAGGTAAAAACCAGCTCCCCTAAAAGTAGGCAAAAAGGGGGCACTCTGGTTACCAAAAATAATAATTGTCCCAGTATAGAGGGTTTCCCCTCCATTGACTGGTACAAATTATCTTAAGTGCAGCATCTGAAGAACAGATGGTATTTATTTGCTCCCCCACCGAGCAAATTAGGCACAAGGCCAATTTTTAATGTGAGGAGTGAAGGGAGGGGGAAGGGAAAAAAGGGGACCAGCTCCCGAGAGGTGGGAAATGGGAGCTGGTTAATGGTCAGGCATGTGGGGTTGCCCCCACATCTGGTCTTTGCTAGTCATAGCTAGTCATAGCTTGCAGTATCTGCCGGAACAGATACTACACTTTGATCTTGACCAAAGGAATGAATAAAAGCGACCTACGTGTGACTCATTACTTCCGGGTGTAAACGTCACAGTCTAAAAGTAATAATTAAAAAAAAAAGTAAATGTAAAATAAATGTAATACCAACTTAGGTTAACTAAGTAAACAGTACAATTAAAACAGTTCTATTAAAACAAATAATTACTAAGATCTAGGTAATTGTTAGTCTCATTGTTATGGTTTTAAAGAAAAAAATGTGTAAAAAAAGTTCTGCTTTTGTGAGTACGTGTATTTCTTTTAAATTACATAACCTTTTTATTTTATTATTTATATCTCTTTTAAATTTATATATTTTGTTAGTAAACTGGAAGAAATTCAGTTGAATAAAACCTTGTTCGTGTTCTTTACGTTAAACTCATATTTTTATAAAAGGTTCATCCGGTTTAAAGAAAGCACTAAGTTTAAATAAGACTGGAAATAACTAATTCAATATATAAATAGAAAAATGAAATAAATATAAGCTTTAAGTCTTAAGATAGTAATAATCAAAATGTAATAAAATATTTGTAGTTCAAATCTATGATAAGACACGCTTTCGAAATAGGCTCGACCAGAAAGATTAAATTGGAACGAAATTATAATCTCCGTGCCATTTTCAAAACAACCCCACAAAAGTAACGATATCCTGCAGTTGGTTAAATGACAATGGTTGTAAGAAAAATGTAAAAGAAAATGCGCTTATCTGTTTATTTTGACCTGTTTTATTTAATTAAAAAAAATTGGCTATAACTGGAAGAGAGCGTTATGTTTTGGGGGTTGTTTAAAAAATAGAATGGAAATAAAGTTAGTTCCGTTTTAATTGTGTTTAATTGCGGCAAGCGCTAACAAAATCGAAAAATCACTGTTTACATTCGAAATGTTAACTTTTATAGGTTTACAGGTTTGCTGACAAGGCTGGGGGTGTTTAATACAATTATTTTACTAAATTGATTTTTTTCATTTAAAAATAAAATTATTTCTTTTTTAATAAAGTTTTATTTTAAAATATTTGTTTTTGTTTATTTATATAAAATTACGATAGTTGAATTGTATTCTTTCAATTATATTGGCAAGTAAAATATAAAAGATTAAAACGGAACGAAATTGAAATTTCCATTACATTTTCAATACAATCCCAAAACAGAAAGCTTTGCTCGCCAATGAATTGTTTTGCTAATATACGTAAAGTGAAATAAATCGAATATAAAATTAAATGAAAATATATTAAATAATTAAATGTTAAATAGATTTTGTAAATAGTACAGTTGAAATGATTAGAATATTTCCAATATGTAATAAGGTCGAGGTAATTAGTTAAAGAGATTTAATATAATGTGATATGCAAATGAGCATAAGTCATTCGATATGGGGGTGGTTTGTAGACTAGTATATAAAGAAATTAGGCCTAGATTCTTATGTCTCCTATAACAGAAACATCCTAAAATGGGTTCTAATGTTTCTCTACCAGGAGAGATCTACCCTCTTACCTCCTTTATATTTCGTTGATGATGGATAGCTGTACACACAGACAGAAACACACGAACCCTATTACTTTATAAAAATATAGATGCTGAGATCTTTGGTTGATTATCGTGTTCTGTGCTAAGACTATACTGGTTTGATTATCATAATTAATTACTATGGGGCTTGTAATTAATTCTGGCTCTAAAATAGTCTTTAGGATATTTTTAAGATAGAGTGCTTCCTGGGTCATGTGTGTGATCACGATAAATTCTGCTTCACACGTAGAGAGAGATACAATCTGTTGCTTTTTAGATTTCCATGAAATAATAGGCCCATTTTCTGAGAGTCTGAAACAATATCCAGATACACTCTTGCGATCTTCGTCGTTTGCCCAATCTGAATCCGAAAAACCTTCTAATTTTAGGGGATTTCTTGATTTTCTAAATACTAACTTCTGTTCTTTGGTTCCTTTTAAATAACGTAGGACTTGTTTAGCTCTGTTTAAATCCTTCATTGTCGGTCGTGATAATTTTTGTGACAGTTTTGTTACTGTATAGCATATGTCGGGCCGGGTTGCAGTCATTAAATATATAAGACTACCTATAATTTCGCGATATTGTGTGTCATTTATTATTTCAGATTCTGTGTGTATATTTTTATTAATATCATTTTCGACCGGTGTAGAGCGTTTCTTGCACTCTCCCATTCCAAATTTTAATAGTATTTTGTCGATGTACCTCGATTGAGTCATCGTAACAAGTCCTTTGCTTTGAGTAAATTCTATCCCCAGAAACCAGGATATTTTGCCAAGATCGGTCATTTTGAATCTTTTACTTAATTTGTTCTTAACATCAGATAACATTATGTCACAATTTGATGCGATTAAAATATCATCGACCCACAAAACCAAAGTCAGTAGTTTATCGTCTTTGTGTTGGGTATATAAACAGGGGTCTACAGCGCATTGTCTAAATTGTTGTTTAATAATATAATCATGAAATACTGTGTTCCAACACTGAGCACTCTGCTTTAGACCATATAATGACTTGTTAAATCGCTATACGCTATTTTTATTTTTCATTATAAATCCCTCTGGAGGGGTAATATAAATTTCACAGTCTATTGGGGCATTCAAATAAGCATTTTTTACGTCCATTTGATGGATGTTTAGGTCATATTGTGATGCAACTTGCAGTAATTATTATTATTGTTTGTTGAAGCATCAAATGTACACGAAAATAAAAATGTATGTTCGCTAACAGAGCTCTCTACATTTTTAATGTAGTCGCCATTTTGAGTCCTATATCTACATTGGAAACTCTTGTGATTAGGTCGTCCACAATTATAGCGAATAATTTTTGTACTTTTCTAAGGAAAAAACTTACTTTTGGCAAAGTTGCGTTTTTTATTCCTGGCATGGGTATAATTCGATTTTGGTGTTTTTATGTGTGTATTTTTAAATTTCATGATATTTGTGGATTCGTTTTTTTCTGTGATCATTTTTTCAGTTTCTTCGTAACTTCTGAGTGCTACCTTGAATTGGCTAAAAGTCATGGGTTTTTCTTTCTGGGTTATCACGGTGGTAAATGGCTTGAAATCACTCGGTAATCCCTTAAGGACCATGGAAATTAACAGACTGTCACTTATAACTTCACCAGACATTTTTAAAGAATTTGCAGTTGTCTCAGCTCTTATAATATAATCAGTAATAGTTTCGGCTTCCATTCGTTTTAGAGAGGTCAGTTCAGTGTATAAAGAAATAATTTTGAGTTTTCCTTTGGATAAATAATGCTCTCTCAATATGTTTAATGCTTTGCAGCCGTCGTTCTGGGCTTCTCTCATTACCAGTGATAGACTTCGGTCATCTAAACACTGTATTAATTCCGCAAAGACAGTTGCATTCTTTTCAATGAATTCGGGGTCGTTTCTGTTTTCAGGTTGTGTTTGTAGTACTTTGTGTAGCTTTTAGATTTGTAGATATCCTAGAAATTTAAGTTGCCACAATTCGAATTTTGATTCGGATCCATCGAAATAAAGACACACACTGGGCCCATAACCTCTAGAAGTGTAAGCCATTTTGAGTTTCAGAACAGTTTCAGATGGTTCGCTGTTACACACAAGTCCTGGTAGGTGACTTGTTTGTAGTAGACAGTTCCACAGAACAAAATATTCTTACCGTGTCGAAACCCGGGAAAAGAACATGTGAAATTGCTCCAGAAAAGGTTTAATATTTATGAAGCAATTCTGGTTTCTGATTGGTTGGTAGCAGAACGTGAATTAATTTGATTCGTCAGTTCTTAGCAGCATCGTTTATAAATAGAATCGTCCAACTGTGTGGGATCATACCCCATTATAGAACCAAAATATTGCAACAACCATGCTGACTATGTGTCAACAACTGCCCATCGCAGACACTTAAATTTCAAATTCAATGAACACAATACAAGAATGGATAGTTAAGAAAGGGCAGATAATCCCCAAAATAGGACTAATAATGGTCGTATCAGTATTTATTTTCTTTATGTTTATCATTCTGTAAGGGAAAGCATATCTACTAAAACCCAATGATATGGTGCACACAGAATATAATATATACATTTTATTTATTTATTGACAAACTTATAAACAAGACTTGCAAAACAACATAAAAGAACATGCAATCAAAGAGTGTTTTATTCATGATTTATAGTGATCTCTCGAATACATGATAGGTTTCAAACATAAGATGAGCTCTCTTTATATATTCGAATGACTTTGGTATTCCTAGTAGCCAATGCCATTTTCCCTTACAGCACTACTAACTAGTGTTGGGATGATTAATCAGAATCGGAATTGGGAATCGGAAAAATCAGAACTTTTGGGGGTATCAGAATTGGTATCAGAAAAATTATAGCCTAATTTCTGATTCCAAACTGATTCTGTTTTTTTTTTTTTTGACAATAAAAAAATGAAACAAGCACAAATTGTATTTTATTAGAAGTTGTTCATTTACAACATAAAACTGAGAAGGGCCACAGAATGGGTTATAAATCTTAATTACAGATTTAACATTGATTCACACGGTTTAATTTATTTTATTTATTGGTCATTTATTGAGAGATAACTTCCCTATTTTGTTTGGAAACTTTTTACATCTATTTGCTAAATGTCTATATGCCCCCATTTGAGGGAGTTCACTTGATTATTAAAAGTTTAAAATTCTCTGGAAATGCCTTTCAAACTTCATTGGCACCAGCTGTATATTGATGTTTTAGCTGCTAAAAACAGCCTATCCTGCCTTGACAGAGTACAGAATAGACTTTATGGCTTAGTGGAGGATGCCCTTTTCTCTTCCCTGCAACCTCTCTCCCAGAGAAGAGACGTTGTGAGCCTATCTTTGTTTTATCGTTATTTCCATGGCAATTGCTCGTCTGAGCTCCAATCTCTGGTCCCCCCTTGCCAATCTTTCACGATAAACACCCATCTAGCTGAAACCACTGTCAATAATTTTCCCCACTCTTTATCTGTGCCTAAATCAAAATTTAGATTCTATGAACAAAGCTTCTTTCTTAGAAGTGCATGCCTGTGGAACTCTCTACTGCTTGCCTTTTTCCCACGTGACTTCAACTTGGATGTCTTCACGTCCAACATGAACAAATTCCTGATGAACCGCCCCCTTAAGTAATGACACTTTATCAAATCTCCAATACTAATGAATACTACAACACTATCCCATTGATTACTGTATATGCAATAACCCTTATCCCCGAGTGGCTTCTGGGCCTTGATAAGTAGTGACCTCCATGTAAAAAAAAAAAAATCATCCACAGAAAACCTGTCCATTTTTGCTTTGTTGGAAACTGGTCCTTTATTTAATAAATATCGATTGAAAACACATTTTATGACTGTTCTTGAGGGAGATATTGCCATAATATTATAATATATTTATATTTTTTACTGATCTTTTAAAAAAGATAAAATCGATTTACTAACTGTTCGTTTTCTACCTAGATGGCTAAGTTTTTAGTGGTATAGCTTATTTTAAAGCGTTTATTCAGTTCCAAAAAGAGACTCCAGACCGCATAATATTTTAAAAAAATATTTATACTTATTAAAAGTTGTTTTAAAAAAGGACAAAATCGATTTTTCTACCTAGCTGGCTAAGTTGTTAGTTGTTTGACTTATTTTAAAACATTAATAAGTATAAATATTTTATATATATATATATATATGTATCTATAATATAAAGCTGTGTGTGTGTGTGTGTGTGGTCATGAATAGGCTCCTATATGGTTAACTATTTTAAAAAACTGATTCCATATAAGGATAGAAGATGTATCGAGGATCAGGAATGGGTATGTTTGATCTGGCAGAACAGTGGTTCATAAAAATTGTGGGGTCTGTGTTCGCGCCTGGCCCCCAAAGTATGGAAATAAAAAAATGAAAAAAAAACGTTTACAAGGGTGTTTGATATAGATGTACATAAGAATACTTTGATAAGTATGTTTCAACTTAAATAAGGATGGTATAATAAAATTGTGGGGTCTGCGTTCGTGCCTGTACTCCATGGAAATATGGCACAAACTTTAACAAAGACTTTTCATATCTATTTGCGTAAGTATACTTTGATAATTACGTTTCAGTTTGAAGAAATATGATATAATAAAATTATGGGGTGTTCGTTCGCGCCTGACCTCCATAGAATGTAAATATGTCACAAAGTTTAACAAGGTTTTTTAAAAGGGGGTGAGGGTCCACAATAACACCTTAACTTTAATCTTAATTCACGTTAGCTTTTATTTATTTTTTTGAATTGAACCATATTGTGTCAAATAAATTCACCTCATAAATTCACGTTCTTATTAAAGTGAAAGCCAAAATAAAAAAGTCGGAACTATAGACAATTCTCAACACAAATTTTGCATAACTGTTTTTTTCCTTCTCCACTTGCATGTAGCACACTTTCGAAAATAGATAAATAGATAAATAATCATAAATAAGAACGTTACTTGTTATCGTGTCAAAAGAAGGAAAAAATCCAACTCATGTGATTACATGTCTTTTTAAAAAATTTACATAACGTTTTTATTTTTATTTATATATCTGTTTAAGCTTTTTTTGTCAGTCTACTAGAAGGAATTCAGTTGATTACAACCCTTTCTGTATGTTCTTTACATTACAATAGTACAACCCTGAATCTGACGGCACAATACTACACCGTTCAAGACTGTAAAACTGAAACAAAGCTGTTCTGCTTGAAAAGGGCACCATTTTCTTCTTATTCATATTTATATCGATTCTTTGCTTCAAAAAACTAAAGTAATTATGTGTTTACTTTTTTAATATCCCATTTTGCTGTTTCGGATTATTTTACTAAAGTAAGTAAAGCTTCATTATTTTTTAAAACTGTTTTTGTTTCTTTGTTTTTCAATATTTCGTCGATATTATTTATTAAGAGTGTTTAGCAGAAAAGCCAATAAACGACTACCCAAAAAAATAAATATACAAGAAATAAATGTTACCATAGTCAATAAAAGTTCAGTTCATGTTTTTTTTTTTTTTAAATAGTTTTTAATGTTCTTTACTTGAAATAATTTCAGCGAACCGAAATTAAAACGAAATTTGAGGCGATTACTACTTAAATAAATTTTTATATAAACTACACATGCCATAATCCAATATTCCTCAAGCACAAAATAACGGAAAACATTAAAATATGTTTATAAATATTCCTTACATTGACGGAACTCTCTTAAATTGTTAACACAGAATGCTCAGATTGCTTCAAATTGAAAACGGGGCTCTCCATTTCAAAGTCGCTGCCATTTTGATATTTTTTAAACCAGTTCGTGAATTAAAAAAAAAATTTTTTTTTACAAACTACTTAAAAATACAAACCAATGAACTTTTCTACCATAAAAGTAACTTTTATTGACTATGGTAACATTTATTTCTTGCATATTTATATTATTATATATATAACATTTTCTCTTTGTAAGGAAACATCATTTTGTTGGTCACTCTTGGCTATGAATGGAAACAAAGTTGATATAAAAAAATATATTTTCGCAAAAATTATCTTTACTTTCATCATATTTTGCTTAGGGTAAAATTTTTAAGTATCAAAACCTATCTCTTTACAACCCCCTCCTTTTCATAACCTATCATACTTTCATCAATCTCAGTCCATTTTCTGTAGGCTGTTTTTGAACCCAGTCAACGATGGGTACTTCTTCTAGTATATATATATATATATATATATATATATATATATATATATTATGTGATTGAAAGTCTCTTTTTTGAATTGAATAAACGCTTAAAAATAATCTAAACCACTAAAAACTTAGCCAGCTAGGTAGAAAATGAACAGTTATCTTTTCTAAACCAGCAGTAACCAAGTAAAAATCTTTTCAAAAATTAGTGTAGTGGGTGTAGTATCTTTTAAAAACAATTTCTTCTTCAAGAACGGTCATAAAATGTGTTTTCAATCGATATTTATTCAATAATGGACCAGTTTTTCTACCTAGCAAAAATGGATGAGTTTTCCGTGGACGAGTTTTCCAGATGAGAAAATATTCTGAAGATTTTCTTAATTAAAAAGGAAATTATATCTACATTTAAACTTGTACACATACCCCAAAAAGAAGAATGGGATTGGAACGGTTATTACTGTAATTAACAGAAAAAGAACAGAAATGATAGACAAATATGCAACAAATAAATGTTACCAAACATTGGCATAGCATCAGTTTTTGCCACCCACTTACATGTTTGCCCCCCCCCCCGCTGGAATATGATTACCTGTTTTGCCCCCCCCCCCGACATATGATCACCTGCCATTGGTATACGATTACCTGTTTTGCTCCCCCCCCCCCGCCTACTGCTGGCATATGAAAATCTGTTAAAACTTTTAAAATTCTGAAAAGCCCTCAAAATATTTATTTTTATTGAACTAATGTTTACACAATTCCCCTTCTTAAGTTTTAATTTAATTTAACAATTTCTTTTCAATAATTTGAATAATAATAAGTATGTAAATATTAATCTGAAAGGAATTATGTAAACTCTAATATGAAACAAAAGAAACCAAATACTGTTTTTCCAAACAAAAACGTATAATTCAAATTATAAAAAAATATTAAATTAAATTAATTGGTTACACAAACAAATCTAATAATAAATTTAAATGAGAACATTTGGACACCTGAAAATGTTATGAAATGATAAAATCATTTTTATTTACTTTTTGTTGTTAAAGTCCGAATTTTCACCAAATAACATGGCTGTATCAAAGAGAGGATAGAACAATGTAGTTTTCTTTTCTTCATAATTAAGAGGTCGAGCCACCCAAGGAGAAAAAAACGTCTTGTACCCGTGCTTTTTGAAATCTGCGTATGTAATCGCTCGGTTTAAGCATGAAATTTAAGAAATTTGTTGTTGTTAATAATCTTTCAATCCTTTATAAAAATAGTTTTAAAACTTTTTAAATGAATGTATTTATGAATTGAAAATAAGGCTAGAAATTTAGTTTTTGTGAGAGAACTATTGCAAGGCATCAAGTCGGTTGAAAATTTACAAACATACTTTTCGTGCTTTTTTTGACAAAGTTATCAATAACTATCAAAATTCACTCTATCGACAAGTTCTCTATGGAGAGGATTGCCATTGTCTGGCTCATTTTTGATCAAAAGTAGTTTTTTATGAGTTTCAGTGTTGAGAAAGAGTGCTCACAGCTGGCAACGCTAAAAGGTCGGCTAAGGAAAATGCGCAACAAGATCACAATATTAGAGACGAAACCTCTGTATAAAGTTCCAAAGTTCAAGAGGTTCATTGATTTTGTCTTTTCCTGAAGCTTTCCCAAAATACTGTAATCTCTTCCTTTCGGCAAAGAATTTATCTTTTTCTATATCTTTGTCAACTTCACTGAGCTGACAATCATAATTATCATCAAGCAGATTTGACGGTGTAAGAAAAACGTATTTACTTGCAAGATTGTGAACTTGTTGAAATCTGCAAGATATTTCTTCAGTCAACTTGTCTTTGAAAGACAGCATTTCCCGTCTCAACTCAGTATCAAATCCCAGTCGTCATATGTCAATCGTTCACTACCCATTCATTTCTTTTTGCGGACACGATGCTCCATGTTTATCCCCATTTCAGAGCAGAGTTTTTGTTTGACTCGTCCATAGCAGTGTCCACAATCTTTTCTCTATTCTGGAGAAGGCAATCTCTCAATGCCGTCAGCCTGACAGAACTTTGTTGTGGATCCAACCCCTTTTCTTGAGGATGCTTCTGGGCATCATTGATTTCTGGGAGAATAGTTTTCCAAAAGCTCAGAAATAAAAGAAACGGAAATGACAATACCGAGTTGAGAATTAAAGATGCATCTGATCTTGTGGTTGCATTTTCTCCTGTGAGCTGTTTCAAGGCAATGACGACTTCCAATAATTTTTTTACCACATCATTTACAGCATCTGTTCAACTACTCCATCTAGTTTCCATAGTCCACTTGATACTTGTATCGGTCAACTGAATCAAGACGTCCCAGCGATGTATAGATGCAGAAAAGAACGAGAATAACTGGTCCAGTGTACCAAAAAATGTAACAGAGTGAACTGCTACAGGAGCGGCATGTACACAAGCCAGATTTAATGAATTATTAGTGCATGGCACAAATAGAGCTTTGGGGTTGATTTTGGAGATTTGTTTCTGCACACCTGATTGGTGGCATGCCATAATAGCAGCATTGTTAAATGTCTGGCCAATACAGTCACCAATCTGAATCCCATCGTTCTCCAGTTTTCTCAAAATCAGTTTAGAAATGTCCTCCATGCTTTTACCTTTTGTTTCGATGGAGCGGAGAAATGACTCCTCCACTGTCACTTAATTTTCGTCAATTTTTAAGTAGCGCAACACCTCACTCATCTGGTCCTTCTGAGATACATCAGGAGTGCTATCAAAAATTATGCAAAAATATTTGCTTTCTTTGATCTGATCGATGATTTTCTTTCCCATCTGCTTTGCCAAAATGCTTACAAATTCATTTTGAATTTCTGGTGACAGATAAGAAGTAGCGATTTTCTCTTCTAGGTTTACTTTCACCCAATGTTGTACTTGACCAATAAATTTACTAATTCTAAAAAAATCCCTTTGTTTTCTTGATCTCTCTCATCATTATGGATGTCTTCCTGGTGACCCGGTATTGCTAGATTCTGCTTGGCGAGAAACCTGATGATGTCCAGCAATCTAGCTAGAATTTCCCGCCATTTCTTAGTTTCCTCCTCAATAAAATGTTGCTCTACTTTGTCAACTATGTTTCCTTCAGCAAGTCGGATCGCTAGATCTTTCCAGTTGAGAAACGCTTGAGCAATATTAATTGGGCATAAAATGATTTTCCATTTCAGAGACATTGTAGCATTTAGAACATTAACCAAAAATTATTATTTTCTTCATGGAAATAAATTCTGTAAGCTTTTTGGGGTGCGGGGGGAGGGGGCTAAGCGATTACGCATAGTTTTACAACCTTGCCAGTCAGAATTTGGCTTAGTGAACATTTCTACAATGTTAGAGTAACCTGGAAATTATGATTATTTATCATTTTAGGTTAAATTAATGGACGAAAGTTTAAATTAAAAAATAATTGTTTGTGCTTTTGTCCAGTAAGATTTTCAAGGTGTCCATATGCAATTGCATAAAACAAAATGAAAGTCGAATAAAAAAAAGGAAAATATTTTTAGCCAAGCGTGTTAGTCTAAAATTCTTACAATATTAGTAAAAAGTATTTCTATCTGTATCTTGTGTTTTGTTTCTTTTTTTTTTTTTTTTTTGTATTAAAACAAATCAATCTACTACATATTTATAACATTGTCAGTCATAATAACATGGCAAATATTTATGATTAGCGTAAACACATGAACATTTTTTGGTAGAGAGAACATATAGAATAGTTAAGAATACATTCACATCCGTTCTTAAGTTTCTGTTTTCTATATAGTAACTATGTTTTTTAGAAACTCATGTTTAAATGGAGAGAGGATTTTGTTAACAATCGTTAATTATTTTCAATTGTTTACGAAATATTCAAATAGCATTTTGCCAACTAATGACAAATGCAAGTCGGCTTTGTTTTAAAAGAGAAATGCATCTTTAGTTGTTTCATTATTTTCAATCAATTAAAAGGAAAACATTTGAGAAAAATATTTAGACCCCCCCCTCGTATATTTAATATATATCCCTCACACGCACACACACACACACACACACACAGAGACACACACTAAGTGCATTTTTTGTTTGCGAAAATATATGCAGACATGAGGTTTTAGAGTAATTAAAAAAAAAAGACAAAAACAAATCACTAATTAAATATTTAGAAATTTAAAAAGAATCGGAATCGAGAATCCTATCAGATCAGGAATTTAAGACAGAATCGGTAATTGAATCGGAATCGGGAAAAAATTTGGAATCATCTCATCACTAGTATATACACACATATATATATATATATATATATATATATATATATATATATATATACTCCTAGAGGATTGGACAAAAGGACACCGGACGAAACCCGCCAGTTAATTAAAGCAAAAACAGATAAAATCCCAAATGAATCAAAAACATTAAAAATCATTTTTTATATTTTCATTTTAATTTAATTAAATTTAGGAAAATTAGACACCGGAGAACTAATTTTGGCAAGGTATAAAAATTAAGCATCTACGGAATAAATGTCAATTGAAGGCAGAGTGTAAGACCATTCTTAAAGACGATATAGTTTTAAATAGAATTCAATTACCTCTCACCGAAATATACATAAGTCGATTTTTCTAAGTTAGGTACGCGTTCTAAGGAGATCTTTCTTGTATTATCTTTTACAATTATTATATTAATAAAAAAAAATTAAAATCCCATTACCAGAATTAATTCATCACAATAAATTTCGGTTTAATCATAAATACATCAGTGATTATAAAATTTTGTTAATAGTTTGAAAAAAATCAATTACTCTGGGATTGTTTGAAACATGACAGAAATTCGGCAGTATTTAAACTATGACATAGAAAGCCACTTAAATAGTATTTGAGGTGTAGCACTTCGTTCCCATTAAAAATTATATTCCTTGATATGACAATCATAAAATCTGTTTACAGTCAATTTTTATTCCGTACTTGCTTAATGTTTCTACAATTCCAAAATTATGTAATTTTCTGTTGCTTATTTTCCGTTGTATCATTTAATTATCAGTGATGTTTGAAAGTATTTTTCTTGACAAAAATGTTTTGTTTAATTTTTCAACACTTTTTGGAACTTTGAAAGGTTACCTAGAGAATTTATGCAACTTTTTAAAAAATTTGTTTTACAAATAAAATAAATTTACAATCATATTTTGATGTCATTATCATTTTAGTTTTGGTGATAATTTATAAACAAGAAATATTTATCATTAGTACCAATAAGGAAAAATTAAATTAAAAATTTAAAACAATCGGTTTTTGAATCATAAAATAGGGACACATTTTTCTGATTCCGATACCTTCAAAAGTTCCGGTTTTTTACAACCTTTTCAGTAAAAAATTTCAAATTTTTTGTTAGCTTTTATTTATTTTTCTATTTTCAACCTCTCAAAATGCCAGCCCCTAACGTATGCCACTCGTACAATAGGGACACATTTTTCCCTATAAAAGTTCCGATTTTTTAAAAACTTTTCAGTATAAAATTTAAGATATTTTGTTAGCTTTCATTTTTATTTTCTATTTTTACCGCTCGTAAAATAGGGACACATTTTTATGATTCTAATATCTCTAAAAGTCCCAATGTTTTACAACCTTTTTGGCATAAAATTTCAGATTTTTTGTTAGCTTTCATTTATTTTTATTTTTATTTTACCCTCTCAAAATGCCACCCCCTTGAACGTGCTGCCGGGGGCGGAACCCCAATCCCCCTGTCCCACCCTTCCTACACCACTGTTACTAAAGGCAAAACTCTTCTATATACCTGAATAAATTAAATTTATTTGTGTTTAAACTTCTTTTAAATTGTATTTTTGATTCTTTTTTTCATTTTTACATTTATCAAGGCCCGGAAGCAACTCTGGGATAAGGGTTATTGCATATACAGTAATCAATGGGATAATATCGCGTTAATCGTTAGTAATGGAGATTTGATAAAGTGTTTTACTTAAGGGGGCAGTTTATCAGGAATTTGTTTATGTTGGACTTGAAGACATCCACGTTGTAGTCAGGTGGGAAGCAGTCAAACAGAAGAGAGATCCACAGGCGTGCACTTCTAAGAAAGAAGTTTTGTTTATGGAATCTACGCTTGTATGGGTGTTTTTTGTGAAAGATTGGCAAAGGGGGACCAGAGATTGGAGCTCAGACGAGCACTTGCCATGGAAATAATAATAAAACAAAGACAGGCTCGCAATGTCTCTTCTGTGGGAGAGGTTGCAGGGAAGAGAAAGGGCATCCCCCACTAAGACACAAAGTCTATTTTGTACTCTGTCAAGGCAGGATAGGCTGTTTTTAGTAGCTCCTACCCAGATGTGGCAGCAGTACTCCATCCTTGGATGTACTTGTCTTTTATATAGATAGAGAATTGCATCAGCAGTCAGATATCTTCTGGAGTGGTAGAAGGATTCCACCATTTCTCCAGTGACCTTGGCAACAGACTTGATGTACGTGTTCCATTTCAGATCAGGAGTAAAGGTCAAACCCAGAAGCTTATCAAAACATGGGGCTTCCCCTAGACGAGAGCTATCCATTTCAATTGATGCCAGATGGGGATCAGAGCGTTGATGATGTAAAGATAGGAGCTTGGTTTTAGATGCATTAAAAGTAACCAGCCACCTCTTCCCCCACTATACCACGCGCTCAAGATCAGAGGAGAGAGAATCAGAGAGAACTTTGTCATTTACGGCCTTTGATGTGTTGCCATAGATGGTCGTGTCATCAGCAGAGATGTCAACGAATGATTTAAGTATGTGTTTTGGGAGATCATTGATTTAGATCAGGAAGAGAGTTGGGCCCAGGATGGACCCCTTAGGGACTCCAGCATTAATACTGTGGGCCTCTGATTTTTTCCCATCAATCACTACTCTAATGAGCCTATCAGAGAGAAATGATTTAATAATTGAGAAAACATTTCCAGTTATATCGTAGCTGGAAATCTTGTGAAGTAGGCCTTTATACCATACCTTATCAAAGGCGTTTGATATGTCAAGAGCAATTTCCCTAGAAAGGAAGCCTTTGTCAAGAGATTCACTAATCCTATGAAATATAACCCTTAGCGCATCTGCTGTAGATTTAGCAGAATGGAAGCCATATTGCGTGTCACTAAGAAGGTTATTTCTGCTGAGGTGGTTGACTACTTCTTTGTTTAATATGAATTCCAGCAACTTACTCATGATGCACAGGAGACTTATTGGTCTATACTGAGAGGGAGATGACCTATCACCGGAGTTCTTAAATACAGGGCATACTGATGAGGTTTTCGAGGGTGTTGGGAAGCACTTCTCCTTAAGGCAATGCTTAAACAGTTTTGTAAGTATGGGGGCAAGTTGTGGTTGAAACTTTTTCAACACTATAATTGGAATACCGTCAGGGCCAGTTGCTTTACTGGAATCAAGGTTCTTGATTAGCTTGGCGGCCTCACGCACAGATATTTTTATGTTGCATAGCGTGTTGTTTGTTATAGGAGGAAATATGGGGAGTTGATGGCCTTCATCGCATAGGGATTCAAAACACACTTCCTCTTTGAAGTAGAATTTAAAAAATGGCTGCCCAATAACCCTAGCAGAAGGACCATTGATAACTGCCTAAAATTGAAAATTAAACAAACACTGGTAGAAACACATAAATAAATGTTAACAATTATTTTCGATTTTTGTGCAATTAAGCAAAAATATGCCGGAAATGAGTATCATTTTATGTTAATTTAATGTGCAAAAAAAAAGTTTTCCTACACAAAATTTTAAAATAATTGTTTTTTTTTTCTTTTTGCCACATAATCATTTAAAAATGTAGAATCCCATTTTGATTTAGCTAAAGGGATTATTATATTTGCTGCTACTGCTGCTATTATTATTATTATTAGTAGTAGTAGTAGTAGTAGACGACTGTAGGTAGAAACCTTATTCCTATAATAAAAATAAAGAGAATAGGACAACGGTAAATAGCAATTTACTCGGACACAATGATTGTATATTGAAATAATAATTTTTATTTAACCAAAGTAGCTTTATGTGATATATATATATATATATATATATATATATATATATATATAATTATTTAATACTTAATAATTATTTAATAATTATTATAGTAAATAATAATGTCAGTCCCTTTATCATTGAGCATTTTCAGTTGTAATAAAGTTGGTCAACTTAGCTAATACGCGCAGATCGTCATAAAGATCACTCTGACTGATGCTAAAAGCATTTAATAAGAATAAATGTTTAATTGGTCCTCCGATTTATCGAAGAGGGACCTATGTTTTCAGTGGCGCCTGAGCTTCTGTGCTTTCGTTATCTGGCAATAGTCCGGACTAACTATCCATTAGTTTTTCCTGAAATTTTGCCACAAATTGTATTTCATTAAATAGATGTGCACAGGAAAAAAATTGTTTTTACAAAAATTCCTGTTGCGCTCCCAGGGATTCAAAAGAGGTCAAAAATGCCCCAAAATCGCCAAAAATGACACATTTTGCCCCATAACTTTTGATACATCCATTAGATTTTTTTTAAACTTGGCCAAAATGTGGAGCCCATTGTTCTTTATATAAATCCAGTATGGGTGACCCTGGCAAAATTCTGGTTTGCCTTCCCTGGGACTTTCAGTGCTAAAAATGCCTCTTTTTGTGGGTCTTTTTTCATATTTCTCAACCAAAACTTAATACGTCTGACTATATAGTGGTTCTTCACGGTGGTCAACTCAAATATACATGTGTTAAGGCCCTGAAACTGCACCGTTATTCATTTACACTGGGATTCGGCGTCCCCAGGAGCTCAAAAGAGGTCATAAAAAATGGTCAAAAATAGCCAAAAATGACTTTTTTTGCCCCATAGCGTTTGATCCATCCATTATATTTTCCTGAAACTTGACAAAAATGTGGAGGCCATTGTTCTTAATATAAATTCAGTATGGGTGACCCTGGCAAAATTCTGGTTCGCATCTTTCTGGGACTTTTAGGGCTAAAAAAACATGCCTTTTTGTAGTTCTTTTTTCATATTACTCAAGAACTTGATATGTATATATAGTTGTTTTTCATGGTGTTGAATTCAAATATACATGTCTTAAGACATGAAACTGCATCGTTTGTCCGTTTTCACTGGGATTCAGCATTCCCAGGAGCTCAAAAGGGGTCACAAATGCCCCAAAATTGCAAAAAAATTACACTTTTTACCCCATAAATTTTGCTCCTTCCATTAGATTTTTCTGAAACTTGGCGAAAATGTGAAGGCAACGTTGGCCCTTCACACTTCTCACATTCATCATTTCTTCACTATTTTTTGTGGCGTCATCTCACATGCAGCATCAGAGGGGGACTATACATGCGCAGCTTGTTTCAACTTGTATCTCTCGAGGTTTGTGGTAGCCTAGTGGTTCAGGTCCTTGTTAATGAAGCCAAACATGACTTCTGTTGCCGGGGTTTGAGTCTCTTGACTGGCGTTTATCATGACACCCTGCACTGATGATTCCCGAAAGGATGAAACACAAGTGTCTGGAGGTATTTAATAATTATCAGAGTAAATAATAATAATAATAATAATAATAATAATAATATATATGTGGGATATTGATTATGTTTTTTCATTACTAGTGATCTGTGATCATGAGATTAAATTCAATTAAAAACATTTTGGATATTTTAAGCAGAATAGTTCATAGAGCAAATGCAGTATTCTGGTGATTTCTGAAGTGAAAATGATGAACAAATTGTGAAAGAATTGCAGTAAAATGCTTACTGGAATGAGTCGGAATGCATCAAGTTTAAAAGAGATTAGATAGGATGACTACAAAAGTAATGGCTAGAAATCCTTCACGACTGTGGCAATTGTTATTTCAAGCATATCTGATGAAGAAAACCGTGAATAAAATGCATCCTATCCCCAGATGTAGCATTGACTTTCCAAGCCTAATTTATTTGTTTTTATTAGTTTTTATGGTAAGCAAAATAAATATTCCAGAGTTCACTTGCCTATTCAATATCACAGATTTTAAAAAGAGTTTCACACCTATTTGATAAACGGCCATATGGTGACTATTAGAGACTCCACACTTTAATATCAAAAGATTTTAAATGCTTGGACATTTCTTTCTAGCGCCGCTTGACCTTGGTGTTGTCTGATCACCACATCCTCTGAAATATTTCATGTTTCCTTAGATTTTGTTTGGTTTTGGCATTAGTGAAAAATATAGATGAAAATCTCACAAGTTTATTAAAACCTTGGATAGAATGTATAAAGTGCAAACATTTAGAAGTTTGTTAGCTTAAAAAAAAAACAACTTTTATTGACATTTAAAATACCCCCAGACATGAGAATTTACAGTGAATACACTGAAACGTAATTTTAGAATTTAGAATGGGGATTCAGTTGTGCATATAAATATAATGTAAAATGATCCCATGTCCGGTACATTGTAACTTTTTAAGCAGTTTAGTCATTTTTACCAATAATTCTAAGTCTGTTCAACAAAATCATAAAATCACATGTAATTGCTTTATTTTTTGTATTGCCACCCAGACTTAGGGTTAGTAGTAGGAAAGGAGCGTGGCTTTTATGACTTTAAACAATCACATGTTTTTATACTAAAGTTTGATTTGGAACATTAACATTCCCAAGATTTAAAACAAATAAATTTGGTTACATGTTGTTAAAACATTGCCTGATCAATAAGGTGTGATTATTTTGCACTTAATTTATATACAAAACTTATAGTTTGGTGATTTATTGTATTCTTACCACAAAATTTTTCAAGTTGTTTACATGTAATCACCTAAAAATGGAGAATCATGTTTTTCTTTTTTAAGTGTATGTAGCAGACTGGTGGATACAAAGTCGTAAAAAATAGGAAAAATGAATTGAATTAAGAAAGAAACAAACAACGCGCTTATTGAATTAAACAAACTAAAATTTATTTTGTGAAGAAACAAATTAAATAAAAGGGTACATCACGTGTTTAGTTTGGCGTGCATCTCTCGATGTTAACTGGTGAGAGGGAAAGTCTATTATTGTAGAGAGAGAGTGAGAAAGTCAAATCCAGGCCATGGAGAGAGAAAGCGTGTCAGGTGTATGTACTATCTGTTGGCTCTTGCCCCACACATAGTAGCAGGGGATGTGATGCGAGCAGACGCGCCCCAAAAGGAAGCGGTTGGTCTGTCGACCGCCCAGGTCGAGAGCCAAATAAAAAAGAAGGAAACAGCTCAGGTCTCTTGCTTTTATAGTTGCTTCCGGTGATCTTTTGCGCATGTGTGGATTTCCTTCAAAGGGGAAGTGATGTTGCCCATGTGTGCGTACATGTGTGTACATTAGCGTGTGTGTGTATGCACATGAATGTGAGTGTATGTACGTGAACGTGAATATATGTACGTGTGTGTATGTGAGCACGTATGTTTGTGTGCGCGTATGTGTATGACAAGAAAAGTGGCTTGAGATTTTTTTCTTCCTTTGAAGATTGTAATGCTGGGTATGGGGCAGCCAAACCAGCTGCCAACATTGCCCCGCCTTTTTATTGAAACCAACCGAGAGCTCTTTTTAGTATCCTTGCTGTTCCCTTAAGTGCAATTGTCTGGATCTCTTTTGCACTTGGTTCACCAGGAATATTAGTTAGGTAGGACTTCAGGTTCTTCTTCATAAGTCCTGTGGCACCTATGATAACTGGTATGATTGATATCCCCTTTAGGTTCCAGTTTCTTTTCACATCATACATGAGACCTTGGTATTTGGTCTGTTTCTCTCTTTCAGCTCTGTTAAGACCGCCATCATTAGGAACACTCACTTCAATCAAGGTTGCAACTCTCTCTGACTTATTCCATATAACTATGTCAGGTTTAACAGCAGCGTTTTTGTGTGAGACTAGAAAGGGCTTGCACAATACTCCCCTTCCCAGGAAAAAAAAAAATGCAATGTATACATTTTTTTTTTTTTAAATAAGTAATGTTTTGGGCAATTGACTTTTCGTCCTGTTGTTGTGGTTGTTTCAAAAATGGAGTGTGTTCATAAAAAAAGTATTTACTTACGCATGGAAAAAGGCGTTTACTCTTTTTTAGGCTGACATTTGTTTGTTTTTTTTGTGCTGACATGTGTAACGAGTTGCTTGGACAGTAAAGTGAATTGTTCGTTTTGAAGGAAAATTTTTGTTCGTGTTGACATGAGTCTTCGCAAGTGAGTCTGCGGTAGTGTGTGTACATTGCCTGTACGGGCACTTGTTGCACATTTGTTTGTGTTGAATGGTGAGTGTCCAGTTGCCAGCTGTCAACGAAACTTCCAGTCGTGAGTTTATCAGTGTGAGTGGTGCATCTCAACTCGTATTGTTGATTCAACTTCTTCCTATGTGTTAATAGGGATGTCCTGTTATTGTTTCTTTGTTGTTGCATCTGCTGTGTGGGAGAGAATGTGTATAGGCCTATGTGATTTTGCTCCTTGTATTTGCTGCAGGGTAATGTCAGGAAAACGTGAAAAATGTTTGTCGAGCTCAAATTTTTTAAAATTCGGATTGAAGTCGACGGCTCCGTGTTTATTTTTCTTAGCTAAGTCTGACGAGGGGTTTCATCATTGTTTTTATATAATAACACGAGCGTATGGAAGCAAGGAGAACAAACGAAGTAATTCAGTTCAAACCATTATTGAGGGTCAAGGTGAATTGGTATATACGGTCTACTAGGCGTCAGGAAGGCCGGAATAGAGATCCAGGTGTTATGGTAGGTTGGAGTCCTCTGGCGGTAGGCCTCAGGGAACAAACAGTGATAGGTGACTAAGCACTTTTGAATCAACTGCTGTCACCGAGAGGGGAGCTGCTGAAGAGAGGTGGAGTCCTCTGGTGGTAGGCCTCAGGGAACAAACAGTGATAGGTGACTAAGCACTTTTGAATCAACTGCTGTCGCCGAGAGGGGAGCTGCTGCTGCTGCTGCAAAGAGCTGAGGGGATCGGCTGTGGCTGCTGCTGTTGCTGCTGGAAAGAGCTGAGGAGAACGGCTGTGGCTGCTGCTGGAAAGAGCTGAGGGGAACGGCTGTGGCTGTTGCTGCTAGAAAGAGCTGAGGGGAACGGCTGTGGCTGCTGCTGGAAAGGGCTGAAGAGAACTGGCGTGGCTGCTGCTGATACCGTCAGCAGGCAATCCGCTCTGGTTGGCAATCTGCCGGTAACTGAATTTTTCTCTGACGGTCGGCTTATTTATACAGCGAGCGCGGACGTAGTAGGGGACATAGCGGCTCCGAGGCAAAAATGGCTGTCGTATTTTTTATTTGTGTTAGTTTTCCGTAATTAACCACACATCAGGGATTCGCTTATTTGGAGGTATATTCAGTTGTATATATCCCATCAAAGCTGTAAACATTGCGAATCAGCTTATGTAGGAATTACGTCGCGACCGTACTCCGTGACCTAACTATTTATGTTTGAAGTGCATGTGAGAGGTGTTGTCAGGTGTATTATTAATATTTCTACTCCTAATTTAGTTGATGCTGTTAATGTGTTTTCCACCTGGATGATTTCCGGGTTATGCTGTTGATGTGGGTGTGGGAGTGGATGTGTTTTGACACCCCGATGTGTGTTGAATACAGCTCTGAACATTTTACCGACAAATAACATTTGTCTCCGCGCCGCCATTGTTGTTCCATAGTTCCTCCTCGTCCCGTGCTTCGTTTATGTAACTGTGTGGGGATCTTGCGATATAACATTGTTGTTTGTTGAGATTCTTGTCAGCAGTAGTGCATTTGTTTTTCTTTGTTAAAATGTTTTTGTTTTTTTTTGTTTATCAAATAAAATGTGCGTCTCGCTCAAAACAATTCATTTAAAAAAAAGTAGGGTCACCATGCTTGTTCGTTTCACATCGGTCGGTCGCCGGTTTGTTGTGGACTTGTGGTATAGAAGGAAATGCGTGTTCATCTCACGTTCGGGTCACCAATTTGTAGCGGACTGGTGGATATATTATATATATACCCTAGTCGTACAAAATAGGAAAAATTAATTGAATTGAGAAAGAAACGAACAACGTGTTCATTTGAAATAAATGAACTAGAATTTATTTCGTGAAGAAACAAATTAAATAAAAGGGTACATCACGTGTTTAGTTTGGCGTGCATTTCTCGCTGTTAGCTGGTGAGAGGGGAAGTCTATTGTTGTAGAGAGAGAGAGTGAGAAAGTCAAATCTAGACCATGGAGAGAGAAAGCGTGTAAGATATACGTACTGTCTGTTGGCTCTTGCCCCACACATAGTAGCAGGGGATGTGACGCGCATGGACGCGCGCCCCGAAAGGGAGCAGTTGACCACCCAGATCGGGAGCCGAATCGAAAAGAAGGAAACAGCTCAGGTCTCTTGCTTTTGTAGTTGTTTCCGGTCGGGTTTTTTGCGCATGTGTGGATTTCCTTTAAGACTAGAAAGGGCTCACACATGTATTTCAGTATAAGTTAGATTTTTTAAAAAATAAACATGGTTTTTCATACGTCATTTTATGTCTAATGGCTAAATAAACAGTTAAAGATTTTTGTAAAAGTAAACTTTATTCATTTTTTAGAAAAAAATATTTTCCAGGTAACCACACAGAGATGTATCAAAAAAGTTAATTTTGTTTTAAAAACAAAACATCAAGTTCAGCTGCATTATTGGATTTCAAAAATAATAAATGTGGTTTCATATGTAATTTTATGTTTATTCACTAGATAAAAAGGTACTAATAATTTTTTTTCTGTAGAAATTTGTTTTTATGATGAAATGAAATTTAGCACTTTGGCGTACTTTTAAGCAAACCAAAATGGTGGATTGTAATCTAGCATGCTGGTGTCCCAAAAAAGAATTACCGATTATTTTAAGTTATAAAAGTAATATTTCTTTTTTGAATGGGTATTAATCAAAAAATGTGTCACTATTATTATTATTATTTGCATCTCGTTTATGTTTTTGTTTACAGCCAAGCAAATCAATTTAATAACCCACCAATTTTTATAATTAAAATAAAATTTTAACTTCATTCATAGACAAAATGCACCAAATAGTTAAACAAGCCCATTCCCTCCCCATGTTAAAAATGATATTCTAATTAGTAACATTATTTAGCAATTCATTCGTAACAATGGGAGGGGGGGGCGTTGTTAAATATTTTGTTTTTACATCGTTTTCTCATTTTGCCTACCAATCGTCGACTATTTTCAACTGTTTATGAAAACTTTCAAGTAGCATGTTGTACACTAATGACGAACTGATACAATCTGGTTTAGTTTTAAAATCAAAATAAATCTTTTGTTGCCATACGATTTTCAATCAATTACAAGGAAAACATTTGAGAAAAAAAATATGTGGAAATTACCCGGAAATTTTACAATTTACAAAAAAAAAAACAGCAAATCTCTAATTAAATATTTATTAATTTTAAAAGAATCAGAAATTTAGAACAGAATCAGTAATTGTATCGGAATCGGGGAAATGTTTGCAATCATCCCATCACTACTACTAACATCTAATTAATTATGATATTAATACAGAACATGCAATATGAGTAAATAATCAAACTGTAAGTATTAAATTAAAGTAAAGTATTAAATTGATAAATTAAAAGTATCATACTCTATTGTCCAATGCTTACGGTTAAGTGTTGATTTAAGAGATATTTGAGAGTGAACAGAAGCAAGACCAAATAGAAAACTGATTATAGAAGCAATTTTTAGACATAAAATTTCTTAAATATCCCACTTTTTAAGGGAGCTGATATATTAGTTACATTCCTTAATCTGTACTGTTTAGTTTAATCAAAAAAAAATTAAAAAATGAAAATATTGAAAATATTACTATATTGTAAGTATCCGTTATGGAATAAAGTTCTCATAAAAAAAATCGCTTAATTTGATTAAGTATTTTTTTTTTTTACAGAAGAAAATCAAATTTTAATGAGATCGATTGTATCGTGGCTATTTTGTCTATTTTGCAGACTAGGTGAAGGGGGGGGGGCTTTAAATGAAAAACGGGTTAACAAAGGACAAAATGAAAAAAGGATTAAAAAAGGACAAAGAAACTCTGTAAAATAAGTGAAAAAAACTAAAATGTTTATCTAGGTATTTTTTCTGCCCATGTTTCAAAATAATATCAAATTTAAACAAACTGTAAGCGGTGATTGGAGTTATCTCCTCTTGGCGCCCCCTACTCGTCCTAGAACACGAGCAATCTCATTAAAATTTGATTTTTCTCTGAAAAAAAAAAAAAAAAATACTTGATCAAATGAAGTGAAACTTTTTATGAGAACTTAATTCCAAAACAGGTACGTTACATGATTTTTTTTTCAATATTTTCATTATTTAATGTCTTTTTTTTTTTTTTTTTTTTTTTTACACAGTGATCACCACTTATCAAGGCCCGGAAGCCACTCAGGGATAAGGGTTATTGCAAGTACATTACGTTAGTGAGATTTGCTGAAATGTTTACTTAAGGGGGCGGTTCATTAGGAATTTGTTAACATTGGACTTGAAGACAACCAAGTTGTAGTCCGGAGGGAAGCAGGCAGACGGAACAGAGTTCCACAGGCGTGTAGTTCTAAGAAAGAAGCTTTGTTCATGGAATCTGCGTTTTGATTTAGGCACAGATATAGAGTGGGGGAAATTTTTCACAGTGGATTCAGCTAGACGGGTGTTTTTCGTGAAAGATTGGCAAGGGGGGACCAGAGATTGGAGTTCAGACGAGCATCTGCCATGGAAATAACGATAAAACAAGGACAGGCTCGCAACGTCTCTTCTGTGGGAGAGAGGTTGCAGGGTAGAGAAAAGGGCATCCCCCACTAAGCCACGAAGTCTATTTTGTACTCTGTCAAGGCAGGATAGGCTGTTTTTAGCAGCTCCTGCCCAGATATGGCAACAGTATTCCATCCTTGGACGTACTTGGCTTTTATATAGATAGAGAATTGCATTCGTAGTGAGATATCTTGTGGAGCGGTAGAAGGATCCCACCATCTTTCCAGCGACCTTGGCAACAGACTTGATGTACGTGTTCCATTTCAGATCAGGAGTAACGGTCAAACCCAGAAGCATGTCTTGATTAAACTATACAAGTACCCCTTAAGCCCCTAATATTTTTATGATTATCCACCCCTGATTTTTGTGTGTACTTCCTGTAATGGCTATATCCTAATAAAACAACTCGGCTCCTAGTTCTGTCTTCAATTTAAAGTTTTACCTTTTTTTTTTTTTGCAGGAGAATAGTAATAGACTTGATTAGCAAGTTTCAATAACCAACAAGATACCATGACCGATGAAAAAAGTCACGTTTTCTTAAACATATCCATTAAGTCCTATTTTTACCATTTAAATTATTTAGAGTGAAATAAGTTTCAGCTTTTTGGTTCTTTCATTCATTGTGTGTGTGTGTGTGTGTGTGTGTGTGTGTGTGTGTGTGTGTGTGTGTGTGTGTGTGTGAAGAAGTAATTTCAAAATAAACCATTTATAAAAAACAAATACAGGCAACTAGCTTACATTAAATTAATGTAGCAAATGTATATTGGATTACTTAAGGGGATGGCTTATCAAGAACTTGTTCACGGACTTGAAAACAACCATATTGTAGTCAGTTAGCAGCATGAAAAGAGAAGAGAGTTCCACATGGATGCAGCTTTAAAGGTGAAGACAAGGTCTTAGTATTTTTACCAATTCCTCATCATTCTCTATAAGCAATATATTTTGGCCCCTATGAAAATTAATGATTTAAATTATATTATCCACACTCCATATTGTAGAAAATGAAAAGAATTTGCCACATTAATATGTTAAAAACTTACATTGACAGGAATGATTTTACTAATATGAAGCCAGTCTCGACCTTTACAAACGTTATAAGTATAATCAAAATACAGATGTTTTAGATAATGACAAAAATGTACTTAATATTGAGAAAGACATAGGTTACAGTAGGCAATTAAAACCTCTGAAATTCTAATTTAAATGGAAAATTTAAACATTTACCAGATGCAGGAGAATATATATATATATATATATATATATATATATATTAAATTGTAATTCAATGAATTTCAAAAAACTCGTTGAAATGAAGTGGTTGAGTTTCATATCAAAAAATTTTTATTATTCTAAGCAAGACAAAGAATGCTTTAGATGGGATAACTTATAGAATATTACTGCCAGTAATATTTTGTTAACCTACAATCTCACGTTTCCATAACAACTGATTGTTAAATAAAAACTATTCTGAAGTATAAATATATATATATATATAGTTTAATCAGTGAGTTCAGAGATCTTTTTCCTTGATGTTACAAGTAAAACAACAGTTGCAGTTCATGATGTTTTTGTAGGAGATAAAAAACCATCAAACAACATATTTATTGGATAAATCAAACTTTGGTACTTGAGGATATGAAATTAAATACGTTGGAAAATGACATAATTGAACTATGCAACAGTCAATGGAGTTCTCCCTGTATTTTTGTACCAAAACCTGATGGAACCTATCGATTTGTGACTGATTTTTGGAAAGTGAATGCAATAACCAAATATGACTCTTATCCAATCCCTAGAATTGATGACTGTATTGACAACATTGGCGAGGCCATATATGTCAGCAAATCTGATCAAATGAAAGGTTATTGGCAGGTATTCTTGATTGATAATGCCAAAGAAATCTCGGCATTTGTCAATACAATATTATGCCGTTCTGTACAAAAAATGCACCGGCAATATTTCAGAGAATGATGCATTCCCTACCACATAGTATTCAAGGATGTGAGGTCAACATAGACGATGTAATTGTCTACAAGAGGACCTGGAATGAACATTTAATCAATCAATTTTTCCTTAAACTGGAAGAAACTTAAACAAAAGTGCATTCTGCCATGCAAAAGGGAATTATTTGGGCCATAGTCTTGATCAGGAATAGGTGAAGCCTATCTCAGCAAAAGTAGATGCTATTGCAAAATATCCTGTCGCAACAAATCAAAAATCAACTGAGATTTCTTGATATGGCTGGATTCTTTGAAAGGTTTTGTAAAAAATCTTTCCACAATAGCAAGTCCTCTCACCAGTCTCATAAAAAAGCAATAAAAGTTGAATGAACATTGCAATGAGGCTTTCAATAAGATCAAATTGAAACTTATTTGAGGCACAGTCTGGGCAATTTTCAAATTTAGTTATTAGCTCTAAATCTACAGGTCAACGGTTCAACAGTTAGCAGTCTGATGGGGAGAAAGCAGAATGGTCTGGGCGGTTTTCGAGGTCAGTCATCAACCAAAAGTACAGGGGCCATCCTTTCAACAACATATAGCCCAGTTGAGTTCGGTCTCTCTCTGTCTTGTAACGCTGACTGACTCACTGTGTTATATTGAGAACCTGGGACCATAATTCTACCCATCTTACCAATAAAATTTAACTCTTAATAATACATTATCAGTAACATTCTACAATTCTCAACTTTGGAGAATACATTATCAGATCATGAGTGGTCAATCGATTTTTAGGGTCACCTCTTCTTTCCACCTCCCCCTGCTACCCTGAATAAGATGTTTCTCCTCTCCTTTTTGGGCTGGTCCTTGAAATCATAAATACATTTTATTTGTTTAATCCCTTATCAGCGTTTCAACTCCAGAAAAGAGGTTAGTGATCATATTATAATTAATAATCATCCAATGCTTGTGAGGGTGTGGTCCTTTCAGCTTTTTTTTTTTTAATAAGCAATTCTTAACACTTGACATATTTTGAGAAAACTTGAATAATGGCATCTTATCCTTGTGATCAGTCAAGTTTATAATTGGGTTTATGATAAACAAAAGGAAAAACAGATAGATAAATCCTCTTGTACATAAAGACCAACCTCTCTGAAGAGGGCCCAACATGGCCTAAAGAAAAAAAAAAATAATTATTCAGTTATCCGGCATCATTTTTGGAGGTGTGTATGTAACGGGGGGGGGGGGGTAAAGAATAAGCGAAAAAATAACCCTGTTTAAATATAAAAATATAAATAAAAATGATGTTAAACTTCTTTAAAAAATCAGCAAAACAAAAAAAAAAAACAGTGAACAAATGTAAAACTTCTTTAAAAAAGAAATCGGAAAAACAAACCGGTAGCATATCACCCCCCACCCTTTTTTTTTAACGCACCAGTATTGTCACATCTGTAGTTTCTGGAACAAGTGGTCCTTAATTCTGCTTTTTCCCTATAATTTCTGTAAAAAGTGGTTTATAATTATACTTTCTTCCTAGTTTCTGTAAATAGGAGTCTTTAATTCTAATTTCTGCAAATAATTTTGTAACAAGTGCTACTCAATTCTAATTTCTGCAAATAATTTTGTAACAAGTGCTACTCAATTCTAATTTCTGCAAATAATTTTGTAACAAGTGCTACTCAATTCTAATTTCTGCAAATAATTTTGTAACAAGTGCTACTCAATTCTAATTTCTGCAAATAATTTTGTAACAAGTGCTACTCAATTCTAATTTCTGCAAATAATTTTGTAACAAGTGCTACTCAATTCTAATTTCTGCAAATAATTTTGTAACAAGTGCTACTCAATTCTAATTTCTGCAAATAATTTTGTAACAAGTGCTACTCAATTCTGTTTTCTATAATTGAATTAGAATAAAAAAAAATGTCCACACGTTTTACTTTTGTCCTTTTCTTTTCACTGACAACCACTCAACTCCTGTCCTTTCGCCTTCAGTGTTTTTTTTATAACACTTTTTTAACGCAGCTAATTCATCCATATGCAAATTAATGCATATCAAACTACATTTTTTTTCATAAGTAATAAGTGGTCTGTAATTTTGCTTTCTCCCTATAATTTTTGTAAGAATTAATGTTTTATTCTGCTTTCTTCCTAGTTGTTTCTGTACTCAGTGGTCCTTAATTATCTTTTGCCACAATAGTTTGTATAACAAGTGATCCTCCTTAACTATGCTTTCTGTAAGTTGTTCTTGATTTGCTTTCTTCTCATAGTTTCTGTAACAGATGCTCTTTTATTTTCCTTACTTCTTTTATAGTTTATGTGACAAGTGCGCCTTTATTTTGCTTTTTGCCAGTCGTTCTTAATTCTTTCTTGCTCCACATAGTTCCTGTAACAATCAGCCTTAATCCGTTCACCCCATATTTTCTGTCATGAGTCATCCTTAATTCTTTATTTCTCTACATAGTTTCTGTAACAGAATTCTTTTTTATTTCTTATAGTTTCTGTAAAATTGATCTTTAATTCTGTTTTATTTTTGTAGTTTCTATAAGTGGCCTTTAAGAATAGTTCCTTTTTTATTTATTTCCTTACAACAGCGGGAAAGTTAGGTACAAATTCAGGGAAAATCAAATTTGAAAACCCAGCACACTAAATTAGCACACTCTTACCTACAAACATGTCTGAGCAATCCTGTCAGCATTTTCTGGTAGGGATGCTTCTGTCAATTAAAAATAACCTAACCCTTTCTCAAAGGGCAAAAGCTAAAGCCCGAGAAGATGGATCTCTTAGAACTGCATCAGTCTCTACGTCAGACTGACTGAGAAGAATCCTTAAAAATAGCTTAGACTCTGCCAGTATGATTTTTGTATGAACTAATCGCATAGTTTTCTTCTGACTAGTCTAGTTACCTTCTACTACAAAAAAATAGATTCATAACTTCTTGAAGACTCATTAGTAAAAGTGACAAGATTGAAAGAACTTGAATCTTAGGTCAATAAAGATAACCATTACAAAAATTTATTATTATTATATAGGTGAAAAATAAAAGAGGGAAAGGTTAGTATTTTTAATATATTTGAAGGAACAAGAGGTGGGGTAGCATTGTCTTTAAATTGTTCAAGAGTTTTTTTTTTTCTTAAAAAACAATAGAAAAAAAAAAAGATAAAATTTATTTATTTAAAAAAAAAGATAAAATTTATTTATTTAAAATCTTTCTGCATTTATCTCTTATTTTTTACAGGGTCATCGGATCAGCCATGTGGAATCAAAATAAAGATTATATTGCAGCACAAGTCAATCAACTGAAAAAAATCAAATATAAGCTCCTCCATTTTAAAAACAGGAAATTAAGTGAAAGCCATGTGAAGGAGAGTAAAAGCAAAAAAGGAACTTCATGGCAACCAGATGACGTTTCGGATAAAACCAAATGGAAATCCAAGCGAAAACAAGCAGATCAATCATCGTTGAGAAAAAAGAAAGACGCATTCTCAAAAACAATACAGATGTGGAATCCATTCAGTCGTTGTCCACCAGACAAATATATTCAAAATCTGCCAGATGAGTACCCAAGAGATCCATATACGATGATGCCAATATCAAAAGCGGAAAACAAATACTTTGATGGAAAGCATAAATGTGAGCGTACCTGTACGTGTTCACCAGCTCTGCTTAGCACAGATGAGCTGTATCATTTTCAGTTGCCTGATTTACCTGCAGATCAAATAGCCAAAGAGCTTGCAGCCGATTCTACTCTGTTTGAAAGGCCGATTGTTTTTAAATGCAAAACAATTCTGGATGTATGCAGAAAGGGGAAATCTTGGAATTTATCAAACAATGAAGTAGGCCTTCATATTTCATCAGATACAAGTTCTTTTGTCTTCCAGAATAGTTTACAACCAAATACAAAGATGCTTATTCAAACGAGAAAGAATTCTACCAAGCATAACATAAAGACCTGATTGAAAGAAAAAGAATGGGTAGTGTGAAAAATGCTTTTAAATCATCTGTAAAGACAACACTTTATCAACCCATCAAACAAAATGAGTGATTAGAGTTCATCAGGCGTTGAATCGATATAACATAACAAATTTATCCTTGAATTTAAAAATTACATATTTTAATTATAACACTTTATAAACATCTAACAAAAATAATTTTTATATAAAAAAAAGATATATAAAAAAATGGTGTAATTATTTTATTTGAACAGTTAACTCAATTAAGCTGAATATTACAAATTATTTTTTAAAATAAATGGAGTAGGAATGGTCATTTGTTGCTTTTGTTACATGCATTCAAATGGTGTCGCTAATGGTGTGTAGTTGAACCATCAAATTAAAAAAAATATTTTAACTTTCTTTACAGGAAGCTAGCTTTCTTTTAAAAAATATATGATGGATTACATAGAAAAATGCAAGCATTAAAAGTAATATGGTTAAGATTAAACAGAAAAATAAAAGGACTAGTTGTTAAAATAGGAAAAGAAAAAGACAGGATATTCTAGTAAAAAATATAATAAATTTATAATTTAAAATATTGCAGCATTAAGAATTTTTCTTTAAATTCAATTTATAACATTATATAATCAATTCTTAATGCTGCAATATTTTAAGTTATAAATTTATTATATTTGTTACTAGAATATCTTGTGCTTTTTCTTTTCCAGTTTTAACAACTAGTCTAAGTTTAATCTTAACCATATTACTTTTCATGCTCAAATTTTTCTATGTAATCCATGATTTTTCCAGGCTTTGCTTTATAATATTTTCTTTTTCAAAATCATCTTTTTATTTATTTGATTGGTAAGCATAATGAATACTGAAATATTTTTTATGAAAGAATTTATTTTTTTAAATATTATGAGACAATATATTTTTTCAAATATTGTTAAATATTTTTCAAAGCAATTAATTTTATCTTTTCTATGAAGTTCAATCAATTTTCCTATAAATCTCAATAAATAATAATTTTTAAGGTAAAATCAACAGTAGAAGCAACAAATACTATTCCAAAATATAAATAAATATGCAAAAATAGCAAAAATAAAAAAAAAAGTGAAATTTTCAACTAAATATTAGAAACAATCTAACACCTAGTGTTGAAAATTCCATTCCAGTGAAATATAAAAATTTAAGTCCACAAGTATTCTTTATTTGAGTAATTATTAAAAAAAACTTTCAGTTTATATTTTAAAATAATCAATTCAGAAATAAACAGATAGCAGAAAGTAAATTATATTTGAACAAATCTTGAGAAACAGTTCAAAAATTGAAATCTTCTATATAAATAAAACAGTAGACGTATGTGTGTGTAAATATCTAACAGGTAAACTATTAAACTACTGGTCACATATCACTGAAATTCTCAGGAAATAATAAAGGTGGTTTATAGCAAATAATATCTTTGCTTACATGCATGTATATTGCATCCAGACATCGGTAAATTTACATGTAAAATGTTCATTAAGCATTAGGTGACATTTTGTTTTGTATGGCACACGTGCGTACTTTCGTTTTTTCTGAGGCTGGAACACTCGGTTCTTTTTAATTTCAATTCTAACTGATGACACCAACCACCAACTCATTTTTTTTATGTTTTTGTATTAAAAAAAAAAAAAAGAAAAAAGAAACCATATGTACATTTTATTCACGGTTTGAAATTTGTAAATATGAAAACAAACCTATATATCTTTTTTACAATCTCATATTTACTTAATTTCATACATTATTTTAAGATGGAGGGGGGGGATAACACATGGAATACAGACAGTGCTGAAATAATGTTATTATTTAGAAAGCCATTCTTAATATGGAGAGGGGAAGGTATTATTTATACTATTCTGTACTTTCACCTAACAATTTATTAAATAAGAAACTGACATTATCTCTATTTTTGTTTAGTATTAGTTAACATTAAAATCTGTTTCTCAATCCAATTTCTTGATTAGTTTATTGTAAAGCAAGTGTTGCCTAATCACTAACTGCACTTTGAAATATTTAGTTTTTGAGTAGCATGAATTTTAAATAAGGTGCTTAGCATGAATTTTAAATAAGGTACTTCTACAGTGTAGTACACATATTTAAAAAATACAAACAATTTATAATGAAATCATGTATTTCGACAAACTGCTGAGTCATTTTCCGGAAGTGACATCATGTGTTGATATGGGGGAGGGGACAAGCACGATTATGTTGCTTTAAAAAGTACTCTGGAGGCTGCCAGGGATTACCAAACCTTCTTTTTTTAGGTGAGGTTGGTGTGTGGTGAATTACATCCTGTTCATTCTCCCAAGCATTACCACCACTTTTTATGTTTATGGAGGGGGGGGGGGCAGTTGATGATTTCGCTGATTTCGCGTCAGAACAGATACTACACTTTGATCTTAGTTAGAAGGCCAAGTAAGCGTAATATAGTTTTCTACCAGGCATTACCTCCTCCAAAAATAAAAAATAACCGATACAGCATATATTTTAAGAGGTGGGGAGGGGAACATGGAGTAAGTCCCGGTAATGGCTGAAGCAGCAGTTTATGATCTCAAAAATACTTTATTTCATATATATTTTTAAAAGAAGTAGGAATACGGAGTCAGGCCCAGAAACGGCTGAAGCAGTTTACGATCTCCAAATTACTTTATCTAATATTAAAAGCTGAAACAGTCTACGATTTAGACATTACATTATTTCATGTATGTTTTTAAAACAGTGAGGCGAGGGATATGAAATAAGTCCAGGAAATGGCCGAAACCTCATTCATATTTTTAACAGTGGGGTGGGGCTTACAGAGTCAGTCCCGGAAATGGCTGCAACATTTTACATTTTAGACATTAATTTATTTAATGTATATTTATAACAGTGTAGTGGAGGATAAGAAGTCAATGCCGGAAGTGGTTGAAACAGTTTATGATTTAAACATTACTTCATTTCATGTATATTTTTAACAGACATTATTACATAGTTATTATTTTCATAAGGGGGGGGGGCGATAATGTGGGTTAAAATTATGAAAAATGATTGTCTAAATTAGTAAAATATCCAGAAATTATGAAAAATGATGAAATGTGAGTTAATTGATTGGTGGGTTTTTAATGAAATAATAAACCAAGACAAAATATCAGTTATTATTTTCGCAAGGATGGTTACAATTATAAAAAAAATGATTGTTTAAATTAGTAACATATCCAAGAATTATGAAAAATGATGAAATGTGAGTTAATTGATTGATATTTTTTTTAATGAAATAATCGACCCAGACAATATATTAAAGATATTATTTTTGTAAGGAGGGGTGCGATAATGTGGGTTACTACTGTGAAAAAATGTTTCTTGAAATTAGTAACATATCCAAGAATCATGAAAAATTATGAAATGTGAATAAATCGATTGATGTGTTTTTAATGAAATAAATAACTCAGACAATATATCAAAGTTATTATTTTTGTAAGGGGAGGGTGATAATGTAGGTTAAAATTATGAAAAATGATTGTCGAAATTAGTAACATATCCAGTAATTACGAAAAATCATAAAATGTTAATTTATTGATTGGTGCATTTGTAATAAAATAATCGGCCCAAACAATATATCAAAATTATTTTTTTCGTAAAGGGTAAAACGATAATGTATGTTACAATTATAAAAAATAATTACCGAAATTAGTAACATATCCAAGAATTATGAAAAATGGTGAAATGTGAGTTAATTGATTGGTGTATTTGTAATGAAATAATCGGTATATCAAAGTCGTGATTTTCATAAGGGATGGCTAGAATGTAGGTTAAAATTATGAAAAATGATTGTCGAACTTAGTAACATATCCAAGAATTATGAAAAAATGATGAAATGTGAGTTAATTGATTGGTGTGTTTGTAATGAAATAATCAACCCAGACAATATATCAATGTTATTATTTTTCGTAAGAGGGGGCGATAATGTGGGTTAAAATTATGAAAAATGATTGTCAAAATTAGTAACATATCCAAGAATTAAAAATATAATGCAGTGTGAGAGTTAATTGATTGGTCTGTTTGTAATGAAATAATAAGCCCAGACAATTTATCAGTTTCTGTATGTGATCAACAATATTTTTCTGAATTTTCAATGTTAACTTCTGGGAATGACGTCACAGTTGTAATGGTGAGTAGAAAGACACATGATTATGTTGTTGTTTTACGTACTTTGGAGTTCTCTATGAATTAACAAACCTTCACTTTTGGGATGGGGCTGGAGAGAGTAATGTCCATTTTGGAGTGGTGCAATCTCCCACAATGTCATATACCAAAAATATGGAATAACTATGGAATCATATTCCGGAAATTAAATCGTTTCTCTTACTAATGTGTTGTTGGCGGTTGTGGTAGTAAGGGGGGAGAACTATATCAATATTGAAAATTGTGGTAAAGTAAAAGTTGCCAAATGATCATTCGCATCAATGCATTTATGTAATTATTTGGAAAACCTGTTCTATTATGGTCAAGAAATGATATCATTTCACTTAAAATGATGGTGTCAGTAGTAGGGAGGAAAAGAACACAGTAATATGGAATTTTTTAGTGAAGCAAGGGTTGCCTAATCACGAAGCTTCTCAGCATATTTGTTTATTTGTTTTTAAAGCCGACTGAGTAATCTTCTGAAAATAACATCTTTTTTTCAAAAAAATTTTGATTGTCGGTAGTGGGGGAAAAATGAAACAGAATAATGTAGAATTTGATAATGAAGCAAGGGTTGTCTAATCACTTAACTGTGCCACTGTATTTATGCATTAATTTTAAAATCCTGCTAAGACATCTTTCAAAAATGACAATTTTTCTTACAATAATAGTGCCGATAGTGAGGGAGGAAAGAAATGTTGTTGATGAAGCAAGGGTTGCGAACTCATTAACCAACACAATGTATTTATGTATTAATTTGGAAATCCTAATGATCCATCTTCTAAAAATTATTTCATTTTTCTTAAAATTATGGTAGCCTTGGTGGGAAGAGAAATTATTTCATATATGTTGTACAATACCTGTTGAGAATATGTTAGATTGTTTCATATATGTATATAAATTACCTGCCCGAAGGTAGGTGAACATATTTTAAATATGTGTTGTAAATTACCTGTCCCAAAAAGGTAAAAATATTTCATATACATTCTGTAAATTACCTGTCCTAGGGAAGATACAACTATTCCATACATGTGTAATAGCCGTCCTAGGGTAGGTAAAATATTCTTTTGCTCAAAATAGCAAATCATACATAGATACATTCAAAGAATAACAATTATATTCAAAATCAACTTCAATTTTCTCATTGTTTATATGGTCCCGAGCAACGTCGGGTAGCCCAGCTTAGTTTATAATAAATTCCTTGGAATTTCTTTTAGTGTTTGATTAAGAAATCATTATGAATAGAAATAAGAAAGATCAAGATTTAATCGTTTTTTTTTTTTTTTGACGCATTTCATTTCAGTCAAATTTTCTGCCCCCATAAACATACAAACAGCCAATTATTAGAAAAACGGTCTCTCGCATGCCTTACATATTCTAAGAACTTTTGAACAACAGTTACTGGCAGTAATTGGTACCCTACATTAATGATTGTATAAGCATGAAACACTAGTGTATGTAGGTCTAAATTAATAATTATTATACAAATATATATGTATATATAATTAAATAAAAAAACGTGTGTGTGTGTGTGTGTGTATATATATACATATATATATACACTAGACTACCCGTGACCCGTTGGGTCAGTATGTTATGTAAGTTATGGAATTAATGTATGAGCATGACACTTGTGATGTAAAGAAAATAGTTTTTTTTGACATAACAGAAACATTTCTATGAAAGTATATTAAAAATGAAAAAAGAATATAGATATATTTCTATGAGTCGTTCTGTTTATAATTGTTTATTTTTGAAAAAAAACAAAACTTACAGCCATTGAATTATAAGTGGTTTGCCATACTTATAGGTAAATCTGCACTATTCAAATTTTAATATATCGTTTAATTTAAACGCAAAAAAAAAAACAATTGGGATGCTGAAAACGTACACAGTAAAACAATACATTGTAAAATGCTCTTATGGTTGTCAAAGGTTAATGTAGATTTATTTGTAAGAAAATTGCGTTAGAATAACTTAATCATAATACGGAAATGAACGATGTAAAAAAACATGCAGAATGTATTAACAATTATTTAGATAATTTAAACGCCAAAAAAAAAAAAAAGATAAAATAAAAAAACAATTGGGACGCTGAAAACGTACACAGTAAAACAATACGTTGTCAACGGGTCAAAGTTGATTTATTTGTAAGAAAATTGCGATAGTATACTTGTAATACAGAATAGTTGTAAAACATCCTCACTCTTCCCATATTAAATAATAATTTCTGAATAATAACGTTAATATTTTAGTGTGCAGGTCAAATTCTGCAAAAGTAGCGATTTGTGTTTATTTGTTTATGTTTTTATGGGTTAATGTTTATGCGCGCATGCACAACCGGATGTCGTAAACCGGAAAGTGGGTTACATCACTCGTTACAAGGTCATTTGAGTTTTATAATTATATATATATATATATTACACACACACTGCTGATCAAAAATTTAAGACCACTTAAACATCTTTTTAAAAAAAAAAACAACTTTTTTTACAGATAGATTTTAAACTCTCTCAACTTAAGGTTACCAATACTACAATCTAAAAGGTTATGGAAACAAAAAGCTACATTCCAAAGATTTATTTTTTAAATTTACATTTTTATTAAATTAAGCTTTTTACACATGATCAAAATTATAAGACCAGAGACAAAAATTCTATTAAATTGTACAAAAAGTTTATGAAAACATTCAACCATCAAACTTAATGAATTTTACATCCACTACTTTTGATGACTTCAAAAATTCTTTGGGGGCATGCTGGAAATAAGGGTTTCCATTAAAGTGTGTGGGTTCAAGTCTGGTGATCATGCAGAATGTCTTAAGAGATGGACTCCGTTTTCTTGTAGAAAGTTCTAGGTCCGTCTTGCAGCATTATCCTGCTGGAATAATCATCCATCCCCACACAAGCGATGACCCTCCATCATCAACGATGCTTTTTGTAGCATGCTAACATAACCAGCTGCTGTCTGACGACTCTACACCACCTGGAGCTTCACCGTCCCTCTGTAAGAAAAGGCACGCCATACCATTACTGACACTCCACCATTATGATGTGTGGAAAAAATTTCAAGGGGCATGTTTTTGTCACGCCAATATCGCTGAAAGCCATTAAGACCATCTAAATTGATTTTTTTCTCATCAGAAAACAGGACTTTCTTCCACTTCTCAACGTTCCAGGTTTAGTATTCATGACCAAATCTTAAGCGGTCCACTTTGTGACGTGGAAGCAATCGAGGAATTTGTTTATGCTTTTTATTTACCATGCCTTTTTGTTGTAAGTATCGTCTGATGGTCATTGGACTGCAATCAGCATCTGTAACCATCTTAATTTGACTAGAAGAAAGTCCTCTGTCATTCATAACAACCCGTCTTATTCTCCTACTCAATTAAGAAATTATTTTGGAGGGGTGGGGGCTACGAAAGGATTTTGCTTTTCCATAATTCTCAGTGTTCTTTAAAAAGTTGCAAATAACAGTTTTACTGCGATTTATCTTAGCTGCTATCGCTCACTGTGACAAGCCTTGCTTATAGAATCCTAGAATTCGAGAGCGCTCAATTTCGGTTAGTTTTCTTGCTTTAGGCATGGTAACACTTTTACACAGTGATTGCTAATCTCTAACTGAACTAAAAACATTAGAATTACCATAAATCTAACAATTTATACCCTTGGTCTTATAATTTTGATCATAATAAAAATGCAAATTTTTAAATAAAATTTTCGGAATGTACCTTTTTGTTTCCATAACCTTTTAGATTGTAGTATTAGTAACCTTATGTCGGAAGAGATTAAAATCTATCCTTAAAAAAAGGTTTCTTTTTAAAGATTTTTAAGTGGTCTTCAATTTTTGATCAGCAGTGTCTATATACATACACACATTTTACCAGTACGAATTATTACCTTACACTATGATTGTGTAAGCATGAAACGCCAGTGTATGTAGGTCTAAATTAATAATTATTATATAAATATACATATGTATATATGCAGATGCATAAACGTACATATAATCAAATAAAAATCGTGTATATATATATATATATATATATATTACCGGCATAAATTGTTACCCTACACTGATGATTGCATAAGCATGAAACACTAGTGTATGTAGGTCTACATTCATGATTGTATAAATATATATCATTCAAATCTCTCTATATTGTTATTAATTAACAATAAAAATCCTAAAGTATTGTCTTTTCTTTATATTTATTTATAAATTATTTGTATATTCAAAATTAATATTTATTACAATAAAAGAATAAGATAATACATACATTGTAGAAATTGTAAACTCATTAATTAAAATACTCATATATTAAAATACTGTGTTTTTACGGAATAAAACATTGAAAACTAAAGATAAAACATCAATGTGGAAGAAGTTGTCAAGGTAACCAACAGCCAATCAGAAGAAACTGTTTCTCATGTTCCTTATATATTCTGAGAACTTTTTAACATCAGTAATTTTATTATAAATTTTGTTTTAATGAACGAAAATTTAACATTATTATTTCAAAATATAGCTAAAAAGGTGACCTATGAACTGTAAAAATTGTTTGAAATTTGGTCGCAAAATGAGTGAGCGGAGACCATTTAAAACGGTTCTAAATGAGTAAACACTTAATGATATATTCAAACACTACTGTGTTTGAATGATAATCTTTTATGGTAGTTCATGTGGTTTTTTAAAAATCTTTTCTTTTACAGCAAGAGTTTTCTGAACTGAAAGATATGCATTTATTGGACTACACATTATTTGTATCAATTGAAAGCTTACAATAAAAAGACAAATAAGTTAAATCTTACATAATAATCAGTTTTCCAAAGCAAGATATGCAAGATAAAGTTTTACTTCAAAAAAAATAAAAAAATCCGCTCTTTCTCTCTGTGTCTATAGATTAATTTCTACTTTAGTCACAAAAATAATAAGAACAAGAGAATATGTTTTGTGTTTATTAAAAGTGATAGAAATTATTTTATTTTTATTATCAGTTATTATGAAGATTACGGCTTCCTCTAAAAATAAAATTTGCATACATGATTATTAAAGCAGGTTGGACAGGGGTTCACTTTTTTATTCTATAGATATACAAAACTAATCTCATTCTAAAATCTATTAAATAATGGCTTCCTCTTTCGACATTTTTTTATGTTTGAGTAATTAAATTCTTCTCCCTAGAAATTTGATCAAATTTTTATTTACAAAATAGAAAGTTAACTGAAGCCAACTATAAAAAGAAAAAGGAAAGGAGTCGAAATATAATTAAATGTTGAAGGCTAAAGAACGTATTTCTTACACAAAAGGAGATTTGCCATTTTCTTAATTTTAATTATTTAATTATATATGTAACTAATTCTGATCTAATGCGGCACAGATGGTATGTTATATATATTTGCTGTATCTGTTAGAATACTAGTATGTTGGATATAAGAAGCAAAAGAAAATATACTTTATATTTTTAGATCAGTTTTATGTTTCTTGAATGATTTATAAACAGCATTACAAGGTTTTATGCAGAGGTTTCACAATTAAACAAAAAGAATGTCTGGTTCTTATTTGGATTAATGCAATAATAAAATATAGCAGTTAACATTACAGAAAAACTTATGAATAAACAATTATCAAAAGTGTTACAAACACAAAATATTACAAAAAATATTGGGTAGAATTTTAATAATACAAATTACTGTTCAGTTAACAAAATTCCATATCTTCATAATAAAAGTGCTGTACCAATTTGAAGACATAAAGGCATCGGTTCAATATAGAATAGGATATAAAATGATTCTATCATGTTTTTTTATTTTTTAGCAAATTGTACTTCATATTTTTCCATTTTGTGTACACAGACTGATACGCGTATTCATAGGTTTTTCTATTACTTTTAACTGCCATATTTTACTTGTGTGTTAATCTGAACGAGAACTATGTTTTTTATCGAAAAATAATTTGAGAAATTGTTTGTGTTCAATCAATTTTATGAAAATTCATTTTTCACATCATTTAAAAAATAAAAGTCATGTTTTTAAAGTTTTAATTAAAAAACTAGCTTTTATTTTATCAGAGGTTGAAGTGCATTAATGTAGATTTAAATAAAACTAGCAGGCAACTCAGCATTGCCTGGTCTTAAGATACGCTTAAATATAATTCATGCAGATTACGTATTTATTATCATATTGAACCTAATATACATAATAATGAGATTAAAACTAAACAAGTATATGTATGCCTTGGGTGCCATCAGCTAGAATCGAAACCAAAACATACAACTCTCCAACTTTATTCCTTAGCCTCTGAACCACACCCATACACAGAGATTATATCTATAAATTTACCTGTCATCCCGTTTTTTTAAAAGATGGATCACCTGGTCATAGAAAACAAGCTGCAAGTAAGCAAGGTCCAGAGTCGTATAAATAAAAGAAATTCTTTCTATTAAGTTTTAATACCATCAAATTAACAACTTTTGTTGTATGGTAACATGTGCAAGATCTTCATAAACGGATTAACTAAAATTATCTTTTTTTTTAATAAATCAATATAAAACTTTCGTTTAATTTTCATTTAAATATTGTAACTGCAAAATCTCCACTACTCATTTCATTATTTTTACTTTTCTTGTGTGATTGATACTTGTTTTAACAAAAGCATATTAATTTGCATCAACACCAAATTTTTATTTGCAATTTCATCAATTTTAATATTTAATCTAATAAACTGTTTTTGCAAATATAGAGGGAGACAGAGGAAATTAAAAGAAATTATAAATTAGGTGTTTTAGAGAACAAAAATATTTAAAATACAAAAAAAAAAAGCTTAAAAAATAAATTTTTAAATTTGGGAGCATTAAAAGATTGAAAGTTTTGGAAGCTTTTTACATCAAATAATTTTATAAATAACTAGCAGTGGGTGGGGGTGGGGCTTGTCCAGTCATAAAATATGCTTAAATATATTTTAATTTGTCCAGATTTTGTATATATTATTACAGAATCGTGATTTTAAAAGTTAAAAAAAAAAATGCATTTTGGTGGCATCAGCTAGAATCTAAGGCAAAAGCAAACACTGTAGCAGCATTCAAAGCTGGTGACGTTAGCACTGTACCAACGTGACACGCACATGAACTGATTAAAAATAAACTAAGATGAATGTACAATATGTTTCAATTTTGACCCCTTAAAAACTATTTTAACCGATGAAAGACCCATAAAAGAATGGTTGATAAAAAATCCAATCATTTCAGGTTCCTAGTGTTGCTCTGCTACTTTTAGTTTAGGAAGAGATAGAGTTTGAAAATATAGCGACAGATGATATATAGCCTTTTATATATTAGATTAAATCATTACCTTAAAATTAGTTATAGTTTTATGTGTTTCAATTAATCATTTAACTTTGAAAATACTATTTAAAAATAAATATGTTAAAATTAAAAAAATGTAGTTATAACACAAAAAACACTGCGTAGGTTCATACAGTTAATCTATAATATAAATCTCACCTGTTTAAATGTATGCATGTATGTTGGCCTAAAACTTTCAGCAGAGGCTATGGATTCTCACGAGATCAGTATCATTTTGAAACTCAACGTCCCTGATGACAAATATTAAAAAAAATTGGCTGAAAACATTTATTCCTTCACCCTCAACTGGGCACTTTTCTACAGGGAGGGGCAGCAAAAAACCGTTCCTTCATGATAAGTTAGCCAAACATGCATGCGCAAAAATCACTCTTTCTTGAATTAGTTTAATTAATTAGTTCTAATTTAATTAATTAGTTTTAAAAAAAAATTTAAAAAAACGACTTACCGTCGCTCACGCGATAATAGACCAGTCGTTATAGTGGCAGCATCATTATCTTAGGATTGCACGTTCGAGCCAAGATATCAAATATTTTTTTTTTCGATTTTTTAAATTTTAATATTGAAATCATTATTTATGCCATTTTTACGTTCGTTTTTTTTATTTGTGTTTTTCCGATTTTCTTGTTTTAACATTTAAACAGAGTTATTTATGCCATTTTTATGTTCGATTTTTTTATTTTTGTTTTTCCGATTTTCTTAAGTTTTAACATTTAAACATCGTTATTCATGGCATTTTTTTTTTGTTCGCTTTTATTCTTTATTTTGCATCACGTTCGCTGTTTTTTTTCACCACAAATTTAAAAAAAAAGTTATATTCAAACAGGTTATTACGTTCGCTTATTCTTTATTTTTCATTTTGTTTTGATTTACCCCCCACCACCTCATCAGATCTGGGTCCAGATAATGCAGAGTACCCCCACTAGTTTAAAATAAACTAGAAATCTAAAAAGATGATGGAAATGCATTTTTTTTTAAAAGTGTTTAATCCAAATATTAAAAAAAAAAATAGAGACAGTACAAAAAAGGTTTCAGTAATTTACATACCTCAAAAGAAAACGAGCTAAAATTTGTCAGGCAATATATTAATTAGCATCACAGTAAAAATTAACTTCATGCCAGCTTTTATTATATATATATATATAAAATGGTTATATAGTTGTAGTTTCCTAGGTGTAAATCCACTGAAACTCCTGTGTTTATCAAATAGTTTGTCCTGGTATGACCATAAACTACATCAGGCAGTGAGGTCCTGGGGAGAATGTCACTATCCCTTAATTGTTGCTGTGCTGGGTCACTCTTGAGCAAGTTACAGCACCCACAAACCTCTCTCTCCTCTGGGTAATTGATGTGGATAGTGAATTGGCATTCCACTATTTGTATCTACCATAATCTGACCAACAGTGTACAGGTTGGAACGATAAAATGGTTGTCCTAAAGAAAAAACAACTTTATTTTAAAACTTTTGTTGAAAAAACCAATTCAAGTAACTTGATTATGTAGTAGAGCTCATGTTCAATGTAGTCGCCTTTAGCCTCAATCACCGCCTCGATACGTGTCCGGAACTGGGAACATGCCTTTTCCACAAGCGCTGGCAGGAGCTTGGCGAATACTCGACGATCAGGCTGGCTTTGCTGTTGTGGAAAGTCATGTTGATGATGTTCTTAACGTATGACCAAACGAAATAGTCCTGTGGGTTCAGGTTGGGGTGGGGAAGAGGGAGGCAGTGAGAGAAGGGTACAAAATCGTAGTACTCTTTCTGAACCCAAGCCTGGATCGTTGGACTTGTGGACCGGCGCCGAGTTCTGCTACCACACCCAGGATCTGCCAGCGGCCACCTGATTGCAGCCGGGGATCACCACACTCTTCAGCACATCCAGGTACATTTTGGTGTTGACTTTTAAGCTGAATCGAAGATGTGAGGTAGCATAATGTGGCCTTCACTTGAAATCACATCAAAGACCATAACCGTGGCTGGAAACTTTGTTTTCATCACTCTGTGCATCCCTGTTATTCATGGCAATCAAGCGATGGTTCTGACTGTTGTGTACCTGGTCCTGGCAGAAGTTTTATTTGTTTGAAAAGAACTAGACCATGTTTGTCTTCTTAGGATGCTTCAGTTTGTTGAGCAACCTGATGGATGTCATAAGACTGAGGTTCTTACTCAGTCAAGATCTGGTATTCTGGTGCCAGTACGACCTACATTTCAAGTTCTCCTTCACACATGTATTCACAGTTGTATGTGAGACGCCTACGTCTCTGGCAATTTACCAAATAAGCTGCTAAGGAGTTTCAACAATGATTGCCTGAACCTTTTCAATGAACCCCCTGGTCCATATCTTCCTGGCAGTGTCCTCGGCTTTGGGCTTCCACTCTACCACCTCCAAAGGGTTGTCCGATGCGTTGAGTTGTGCCCTCAAGCATTGAACCATCCAGATTTGTATTTTGAGAGTGCTGGCAATGGTCCTGTTGCCAGAACTTGGATCGGTAGAGAGCATTTGTACAGTGGCGCATCTCAGATTTCACTTGTCGAACATTGTATCACTTTCAGACATGATAGCAGGCTTCTATTGTTCTTGGGATTTGTACACAACTGGCCAACTAGTAGATAGTCTGCAACAAAAAAGCAAACTTGCTTTCATCAAACAGAAATGGAATCATGTCTTTTCTAAGGTCACAATTTTATCAATCCACCCTGTACTATGACAGAAAAGGATGCAAATCCCAATGGCTAGTCAGCAGACGGTTGACAAAGAGTGTTGTGGAATCTGATCCAGGTCCACTCCAGCCATTGGTGTGATTGGCTACATGTGTGCAGATTGTCTTGGTTCATCCTTGCCTCTGTACTTTTGTTTCTAATGAAGAAGGTGCTGGCAGTACTGTGTACGCTGCCTGCTTCTATAATTGATTAAGTTAGGAAGGGAGTTGGAAAGACCAGTGGTGATGGAGTGAAGGTGTACCAGCAGGTTTGATAAACTGGAAATTGCAGAAGAACTGGACACGAGCCATAAGAAAAATAAAATGCAGAAAAGCTGTGGGACCAGATGGCATATCTTTGGAATCTGGAAACACGGCAGACTAACGTTAAGAAATAAATTATTGCAACTATTCTGCAACAGCAGAAGTCCTCCAGAATTTTAAGGATGCCACCATTGTGATGATATATAAAAGAAAAGGAGACTGTACAGAATGTTGAAATTATAGAGGAATTTCACTTCTATTAGTAGCGGGAAAGATATTGGCAAAAATTCTACAATTTCGACTACAGTTCCTGGGTGAAGACATTCTTCCTGAGAGCCAGTGTGGATTAAAAGCAAACATATCTACTCAAAATATGATATTGACACTACAGCAACTACAAGAAAAATCTGCTGAACATTAATCTCTTATAATTACTTTTGTAGACTTCAGCAAGGCTTTTGACACAGTTCATGGTTGCCCATCAACTTTTATCAGAGTGCTACACACCTTCCACAATGGCATGACTGCCAACATCTGTTGTAGTAATTGATGTTCTGAACATCACCATTTTTCTTCGCTGCAGTTCTGGCAAGCATGCTAGGAGAACTTGGTAAATTTTACATTCAAACCAGAAGTGACAAAGACCTTTTCAACCTCAGGAGCCTGAAAACAAATAAGACACAGAAACAATACAAGAGCTTCTCTTTGTGGACGATTCGGCACTCATAACTCATAATCTTCAGGCAATACAAAATCTACTGACAGCCTTTGCTAAAGCATCAAAATGCTTCAGACTAACAATCAACATCAAGAAAATAGAAAGTCTAATCCAAGAAACCCATAACAAAATTAAATTCGCAAAAAATTTTCCTAAATGGCATCCACCTAATCGAAGTAGACAAGTTCATTTAGTTAGGCAGTACCATCTCCGATAATGGAAAAATAGATGCAGAAATATCAAAAAGAATTCACTCTGCAGCTTCAGCATTTTAGAAACTGAAGAGCCGTCTGTGGGAATCCATTTGAAAAGCAAGATAAAAGTTTACAAAGTGATTATAATTGCAACACTTCTGTATAGCTCGGAAACATGGACCCTTTGCAGACACCACATAAAAAGACTTGAAAATGCCTAGTTTTGAAGAAATAATCATAATGTGTCAGTTAAGGTGGACAGCAGACCACCAAAAACTATTTTCTATGGAGAGCTGAAAGCTCAAAGAAAGCTAGAGCACCACGACTCCACTACAAAGGCATGTTCAAGAGACATTTTATGAGTGTCAATGAGTATGATAACTGGAGAAAAAGATCATATGTCTTGGTATAGTTGTGAACGGACAAGAGATTGTGGCAGTACCTCCACCTGCTGAGGCGGCCTACATGTGTGTCAGTTGTAGTTGGACTTTTCAGAGAGCAATTGGGTTGACCTCACATTTATGCCACGAGTGTTAAGTATATTTCACTGTGTTATTGTCGAAATACAATGGACTACTGCTGCTGCTGATGATGACGATAATCAAATAGTGTTCAATGAAAAACCAGAGCATAATTATAGTATATTTATTTATACAAAACTTATTGGCTACATATGTGCATACATGATTCTGCAAAGAGTCTTTTCAGAGAAATAGCATCATCAGGCCTCATCTTCCTGAAGTAAATCTATTATTCATATATTCATTCTTTTTATACAATTTTTTTTATCAAATTATAAAATGAAGGGAATTATGAATAAAGAGACATAGTTAAGTTTCTTTATGACCTTTTTGTCTTTATACCACACTTACCACAGACCTCTATGCCCATTGTCAGTGTGTCTTCACTTCATCCTATTCACATCAATTCAGCCGTAAACATATATTTATAACTGAGACGTACATACAAGGTTACGTAAATACACACATATATACATTCAAATGTAATAACACATACATATATATATATATACACATACCTATAACCATGTGCCCATATATGCTTATACATGGATAACTATAAACTTGCACATATACACACACTCCTCAATATTCAAACATATGTATACAGTCACAGACATATATACACTTGTATAAATCTATAGTTTCAGACACTCATATGCATCTCCAGAAATAAATTAGAGTTGCTTCCAATATTTATATATGCTCCCTCTAGTTGCATAATTTTGCAAGCCTGGAAAGGTATAATGGTGAACGAACATATACAACACTGACCTTCAAAGAAGGAGGTGGATGATATAACAACAAAACAGTATACTAAACACTTACAAACAAATCATAGAAGAATCATGAGAAACAAACAGACTTTACTCTTTCCTAAAAAAGAGGCTGTAATACCTGGGAAGATTACCTCATAAAAGGAGAAAGTACTGCCTGTGAATATAGTATCATGGCAACAGAACAGACACTTCACTATACTCTCCATACACACACACAAACACCAAGAAAGAAGAACCCCCCTGAGAAGATGGTTTCATGATGACAGAACAGATACTAAATTATCTTCCCCTCCAAAGGAGAATTCAATACCTGGGTACATTACTCCCACCTACTTATAAAAAAAGTAGAGAGGAATTTTGGCAATAAAAAAAAAACACACACACACACACACACACAATCGACTAGATGTTCTTAAATATTTAAACAGGATTTTAATATTAAAAAAAAAACAAAAAAAAAAAAACGGTTGTTAAAAATCAAAGCTATAATTTTTCATGGTAACAAACATGCTGTTTAAGATGCACAAATAATTTTCTTAAATAAATATAGAAAGTTATCAAGTCATCAGTAGACTATTATATGCAATGAGTAATTTAGAAGAGGGTCATTTAGTAATATATATATATGTATAAGCCTGATGAATCCTAGCGTGAATTAAATGCGAAATATTCTGTGTAGCTTAATTGCCATATATATTTTTATAACTTACTATATATATATATATATATATATATATATATATATATATATATATATATATATATATATTACCAAGAGAGGGATTAATGTTGTTCATAAATATTATATACAAAATTAGAAGCAATTAAATATTCAACTTGAAGGAAGCAATTGTGGTCAAATCTTGAATCTCTTGTATATTCAATGACGCCTGATGAACAGTTAAAGATTCTGTAGCAGCAAGAATTTCATCCAACCTATAAAATAAAAAGAAAATTAATTTAAATATGACAAAATGTATATTTCAAAATATTCAAGTAGGTTTAAATATTATTTTTCCATTTGAATATCAGCATAATCATTATTTTATTCATAATCAATATTTTATTACTCTTGAGGAGGAACTCCATCCCTGGTTTTATTCTAGTTTGTTTTGTTCCAAAAAGGTAGCCAAGTCGAACCTCCTTGGTTGTTGAGATAATCTCTCCACCAGATTTTAGCCGCCTTCTAGATGTTTTCCATTGTATCAAGGTCTGATCTATCACTTTATATATCCAACTGCTGTTTGTATATCTCAAAAGATGACCTGTCCATCTATGTTTTGCCCTTTGTATGATGGTGATAATGTCATTTACTCCAGTTTGTTGTCTGATTCAGATGTTTCTTTTTCTATTACGTAAATTGATGCCGAGCAACATGCAATCCATTGTGCACATCTTTGTATTTTATTAATTGCACATTTTGTTACCACATGTTAGAAGAGGCACGATGTAGTCATGGAACACTTTGAATACATTTAAGAATTGCTGATATAAGTGTATATGTAATCCCTACGGGTCAGAGCAAGTGCACAGGCTTGGAAAAACGTGCACCTGGCTCCAATCCCCGTGGCATCATCTTTACCTCCGTCCAGTGGTAGGACTGCTTCTGCCGCTATGGTTCGTTTACCTGCTTCAAAATCTTGGTCCAGCTTTCAAACTGCATTAACAGGGCCGATCTGAAATGGACTGCACTTCTATGCAACAGTCGTTTGACAAACAAAGACAAAAGAAGTCAAGGATCAGTCTTTTTTTTCATAACATGAAATAATTATTGCGCTAAAGATTACAAGTTAGAATGTTCATAGGTGTTGGTTACTTTATACAATTTATAAGGGCTAGCAGCTGTTCACTAACAAAGTTCTTTGTTTATCGTTAATGTATACTTAAGAAAAAAAATCAACTTACAAAAAAACAGTGGTAGGTCTCAACCAGGGTGCAGGGGGGGGGGAGATGACGTGTGCTTGTGTGTCATCTAAGATATCTTCATTTTTCGTTATATTGCGAATCAGTTAGCTTTAACTCTGCTTCCTTATTACAGGTTCCAAATGGCTATCAGGTCTCTTGGTCTTTCACCCTTCGTTAGGTCCAGTCACATTCCTTCACCAAAAAGGAGGATCCAAGTATTTTCAGTACACCCAGAACTTCAGCAACACCCCTCACTCCCATCACTGAACAACAATCTTTCTAGCCAATCTCAAACGACCCAGCGCAAAAGAGAAAGAAACAAAAGGAACAATTGAAATCTAATTCCCCGGACGTTAGCCCCCTGACCTCTGTCACAGCCGAATTCCATTCCGAAACTGAATATCAGTAAAAGATAATAAATATCCACACCCCCATCCACAGGCTTCATTCCCAGCTGTCATCTTACTTTCCTCTTCTCTCTTGATTAACACATTTTCAACTGACACTCAACGACAATCTGGGATCACCCAGGAATTGGTTCTAAGGTTAGATTTTATGGCTGTAGCAACAGACTGGATACATGTTTCGATGTGGAATAAAAAAAACTAAAATATCAAAGTTCTCATCAAAACATTTCAGAATCATGTTTTTATTTTTACTATTTAGTCAGCACTTATCAAGGCCAAGAGTCACTCGAGAATAAAGATCACTGAGATTGAAAATAGGAGGAACATTATAGAAATACTACAAATGATCAATGGTATAAACAGTATTTCATTACTTTTGAAGTGGTTGATGACAAGAATGTGTTGATATTGGATTTGAAGATAACCAAGTTATAATCAGTAATGAAGCAATCCTGCAGTAATGTGTTTCATATGTGGGAAACCCACCTAGAAAGGAAAGTTATTTTTCTATTGTGGTAGAAAAACGCTTGCTGTGAATGTCTTACAAAAAGGAACCAAAGATTAGAGCTCAGTCAAGCACCTTCTATAGAAATAAGAATAGAGTAAAAAAGACTAGCAACATAAGTAATTTAAGGGTTGTAAGGAAGAGACAAAATGACATCCTCCCCATATTTGATTCCAAAGTTGATTTTGTGCTCCGTCAAGGCAAGAGTTCTTTGTGCAGTATCTTCCTAGTATCTGATATTTAGGTAGATAATATCAGGAGTAATTTCTACACTGTAAAGTGATGCAACCATTTTTCAACAACATCTTAGCAACAGATTGGACACATGCTTTGATGTGGGAGAAAAAACTAATTCTAAGAACTTATTCAAACAAAGTGTTTATTCAATGAAGGTCTTTGCTTTTGAACGAGGTAAAATGTTAATTTGAACATTGGTGGAGAAAAGAGAAACTTTGTTTAAAGCAAATTATTTTATCTGAGGAAGTGTAAAATAAATGTATATATATGCCTTAATCAGAAATTTAAATATGTAATAATTTTTTATATTGTAGTTCATTCTGCTTTTATTTACTAATAAGTCATATTGCATCAAGATCACACCCCACTCTACGTTAATAACGGTTAATGAGATTGGTAGATTGTCAGTGGAATGATGAAAAATATTATAAGAGGATTGAAAATAATGAATAAAATGAAGACGCTTTACAACAAATATTATTGATATGGATCTCTATGCCCTCCCGAGGCAAAACTATGAAGAATGCTTTACAAAAGTGTATAAAGGCAATTGGAAGAAGACGAACGCAGAAGTCTATTGATCAGGGTGAGAGTTAACTACCGGTCATAAGTTTATATATAAATATAATATGTGTAAATCTGATTAGCTAACTAGCAAAATCAGCACCACAGGGATATATAAAAACACAAAGCAACATCAATTCCATGCCTGACGAATCCTCATGAGGATGAAACATGGAAAATTGTGTGTAGCTTAATTGCCATATATATTTTCAATACTTTACATATACATACACAGACATGACAGAAAAGAATAGGCACCCATTTTATGGCTGTAGGGGTAGCTGGCGTGTAATTGTGAGGCAAGGGTTGTACAATCTCAACCACACCTTTCCTGAATCGATACTGTTTGAGTCCAGTGGCAAAGAGAAGTCCAGGACAATTGGAAACAATGCAGAGATAAGCAGAGAGCATATACAACATCTGGAAGTCCCAAATGTTCACCCATTTAGTACTGACCAAGTTCAATGTTGCTTAACTTCAATGATCCAGCAGGAATCGTTGTCCATGTGATTGTGCCATACCCAGAGAAACTGTTTATTTCAATAAACATGTTTATAGAACAAAATCAAAAATATATGGTCCAATTTCAAAACTAATACTTGGTTGACATTTCCTTTGTTGTTTTTAATGCTAGGACCTTTCTAGGTATGGCATTGAACAGTTAACGAATATCATCTTGAGGAATTTCTTGCCACGCAATAATGTTTAGAAGATGGCTCCCTTTTCTTTTTCTGAAGGTTCTGGTTTAAAATACCCCAAAGGTTTTCAATTGGGTTCATATCCGGGGACTGACTTGGCCATGGAAGTTCATTAATCCCATTTTGGTTCAACCAATATTGTGTCACTGATTTTGCTAGTGAGCTAATCAGATTTATACGTAGTATATTTATATATAAACTTATGACCGGTAGTTAACTCTCACCCTGATCAATAGACTTCTGCGCTCAATAGATAAGGAGTTAACTTGATTCATTTTATTACTTGAGAATATTGGTAGGAGTCCTTCATATTTAGCAGAATTGACGTTTCCTTCACACTCTACCAGGTTTGAATGACCATCACTTCAAATTGCACATAACCGAGAAACTGTCATGTTTCAGTGTTGGCTGCAGACTTTTTAAATTAAACTCTTGCATAAACTCTTGTCTCCATACAAATACTCTTCCACTGTCGGGAAATAATGCAAATCGTGACTCAGAGAAAATGACATTGGTTCAAAAGGTCATAGGTCTCTCCACCATCTCACAAGCCCAATCTTTTCTGCACTTGATATTAGTAGAACGAAGAAGAAGTTTCTTTCTCACAGCTCTACCCTCGTAACCTAGCTTTTAAAGATACCTGACACCAACTTGTGTTGCAATCTCAGAGGCTTTGCACTGAGGATCCTTTTCAACATTTTTTTTCACTAGATGCAAGGTTCTTTCTGAGGGCCTAAGGTGATCTGGATGAGGTTTTTGTGCACTCTTTGTCCTCTCTTGTGAATTGTATGATCACGTTATTAACAGTAGAAACGAGTATTGAAAAATTTCCTGCTATTTTTTTAAGATGACCTTCATGTTGACCCATGATTCCTCCTTGCAAAAATTCTAATAAGTCTGATGCTCCTTTGGTTGGTGGTGTGCTTTAATGTTGTTAGATGCAATTTTAATGAGATACTCTAAGTTATTTCAGCACTATTCTTACCTGTAAATATAATTAAGCATATATCAATCTTAGGAAAAATATTTATCTTAGTATTTATTCTTTTCTGTCATGTTTGTGTATATATAAATAACTATTAACTGAAATTTTAAAACCCTTCAGATTACAGCTTATATAATACTATAAAATTAAAGTCCATATAAATATCTATATATAAATTTTCCTACAGTGTGTATGTGACGTGGTTTATCTCAGCCTACAGGCAACTCACTCAGGCAAGTTAGGTACTGAAATAAAGCTTATAACCCAGCGGATGTTTTAGTTATATTTATATCCATGTTTGGTGTATGGAAATGCATGCAAAAATGCAAAAAAGTCACATTTTTCGTGCGTTCTCAATTCTTGTATCTATATATCTGTGTCTATATGTGTCTGACAGAACTTTCTGTGTATCTATATAGTAGGCCTATATTTCTATAGATCTGTGTCTATGTACCTTTCTGTGGTCTATATATCTATAAGCTTATAATGTCCTATGTATTTATGTGTATCTATATAACTTTCTGTGTATCTATATACCTATATGTATCTAGGCTATATATCTATATATCTGTGTCTATGTCTATATACCTTTCTGTGTATCTATATATCTATATGCCTATAATGTCTTATGTATCTATCTATGTCTGTCTATCTGTCCATGTCTAATATTCAATTTCACCAACATCATTTTATTCTATAGTATTATTGTTCCAGCGATCACTATGCCTAAAAGACAGAAAAGTTTGTTGGGTCAGAAAACAAATCAAGCTGTGAAATCTCAAGAGAGAAGACGACAAATGTCTCCAGAGTCAAAAAAAGAAGGCTTGAGAAAAATCGGCAGGCTACAGCTGATGCGAGGTGACAGGAGGCACCACACACCAGGGATGAAAGACTGCAAGAGAATCAGGAAACTACTGTTAATGCGAGGCTAGGGGAGTCACTACACACCAGGAGTTTATGGCGTGATCAGGACAGAAGACAGACAGCTGATTGGCGAGAGCATCAGATAAAACCACTAGGCCTTGCTTACAATAAAGCACATGCTGCTGAAAAAATCCTCTCTGGAGACCAATTGGTTTCCTACTTCAGTGTTGGATCTCTCATCACTGAAGACGGCGCAGCCTCACCAATGGCCACAGTATGCCCATGTTGTCAAGCGATTAAATGGAAAAATGAAGCAAGAGGCATGTGTTGTAAGAACGGAAAGGTTGCCCCACCCACATTCCCTGATCATCCTGATCCATTGAAACAGTTTTGGGAAGGAAAGCATCCCCACTCTGCATGCTTCGCCAAGTACAGTAGGCAGATAAACAATTCCCAAGCAATGGCCAGTCTCAAAGTCGATCACCCAAAAGGACCACCTGGACACCATGGATGGCAACCAACAGTCGCCATACAAGAAAAGGTATCCATACTGATGGGGGGACTGCAGCCAGATGCAGGACAAGCTTTATGTCATGGACCCTGATCATGCTCAAAAAGAGAATGAAGTCAGGCTAGCTACTGTAACCCTACCAGCATCAACTACTGTCCATGAAAAGCAGATTCTCCAGAACCTCATTGATATTCTTCAGCAGCATCTGAGAGACTGGAACCCTTATGGCCATGACTTTAAGATGGTCTGTCAGATCCTCCACCAAGAGAATCCAGAACAATTAAATCTGGTGCTGGATGAATGAAAACGCCCCACTGGAGAGCACTGAAGGAGATACAACCTAGGACTGAAAGAAATCTCAGTCCTGATGAGCGATGAGACAGTAGAAATACTTTCGTGTTGAACACTTCCTTGCTGTTGTTGTTTCCACTGTTGTTGTTTCTTTTATGTAAATAAAAATTGCGTAAATACACTGTACTTACTCGCTTTTCTTTCACAATATGCAGCCATCTGACTGCAACGGAGCTACTTGTTAGTATCAATATTTATAAGACAATTCCAATCAGATAAAGAAGCTCAATATACGAGATAGAGCAATAGTATAAATAAAAATTTGGAATTCAATAAATAAAAAAATTTACAAATTTATTATTGGACAAGGCATACAAAAATCTTATGTATTTTTTTTACCTTAATCCATGGGTTTATTGAAAAAAACTACTGGAATAGAAAACTGTGTTACAATGCAGCATCAGAAGAGCCACTGGATTGATGGAGACTACTAGACTAATGGATCAAACAAGCTGGAACAAAGAAAGCAGAGAACAGATCATATAATTATGAACACGTATGCCTTAATCTATATTTATAAAAAAGTCTGAGATTAGCAACATCACGTCTGTGAGAGAGAGGTTGCAGAGAATAAGAATTGGGTCAATCAAGTTACAAATATGTTACTGCACTTTATCAAGAACCCTTAAATGGGGTAGAGATTCACCAGCCCAAATATGACAACAGTTCTTCATACATAGTCTGATAGTGGATTTATAAAGATAGATGTGTGAGAAGATGTTTAGAGTGATAGCGAGAACCAATTTTACATGAAGTAGAAAGAGCAATGGATTTAATATATAGACTTCAAGATAGATTTGATGAGAAAGAAGTTTTAGAGTTGATTTCTCATTGAGAACAGGGTACTTGTAAACCAGTGCTCATACTATCACCAAGACAACCATTTATGGCATAAAAATAAAACAGATTTACTTCTTTGTTAAACTCTTAATCAAATAAAACTAAAAAAAAAGGGGGAATTTTGATGCTTATAGGTTTATATACACAGATGAAATATGACAGTTCAAAATAAATTAACAGAACTCTGATATACTAACCTATCAGGTTAGTATATCTATACACGAAACAATTACAGAAAATCAACTAGAAATTGAATGAATATAAATCAGTTTTATTGTATTTTTCTGAATCTCCATTGGCACAAATATCTTTAAAAGAGCAAATAGGAAGATAACTCATTAAATGTATTCATGCTAAAGAAGAATCAGAAATAAACAAAAACAAGCCGATCATGCTGGGTTCTCCTCTATAAGTGAAAATTTTACTTTCATCATAACTAATGTTTGCGCAAAATTTTCAAAAAATCCAAGGCGTAGTTATTGAGAAAAGTGCAAACAAACGAACTGGGTCCTTTATCTGGGGACCAAAAATGATTTCTATTAATCAAAATTCTACTCAATAATTTTCCATAATTTTTGGTGTAGACACTACTTTTGCCTGATATTAGCTTGGCACAAAAACAATACTGTTTTTTCACATGTTACTTTTATATATGATTTCTGAATTCATTGATATAGCCATGTTATATATCATTTTGGAGCACGTTTTTCGCTGTATCGAATTGTGTTATTCGTTACCGTTCTCAATCTCTTCATTTTTTTTCCCCAGATTTTTTTGACAGCATGAACAAAATCAAATCCACACGATTTTCTTGTTCTAGTTCAAACTAGGCCGAAAATCTGCTGAGAACAAACGTGTGGCACAATGGTGGTTCAAGAAATTCCGCAGTGGTGATGAGAGCCTTGAAGATGAAAATGGTTGCAGCCGGCCGACTGCAATTGATAACGAACATTTGAAAGCCTTAATTGAAGTCGATCTTTGCAAAACCACATAAGAAGTTGCTGTTGAACTCTTAGTCAATCACTCAACAATCGTTCGCCATTTAAAGTAAATAGGCAAGTCAAAAAAAGTTGGATAAATGGGTGCTGCATAAATTGAACGATAATCAAAGAAATTGTTGTTTCAAGGTGTCTTCTACGCTCCTTCTGTGCAACAAAAACGACCCATTTCTCAAGTGGATTGTGATGTGTGATGAGGAGTGGATCCTCTATGACAACCGGCGACGTTTGGCACAGTGGTTCGATGTCAGAGAAGCTCTACAACACTTCATAAAGCCAAAAAGGTTATGGTGACTGTTTGGTGGTCTGCAGCCAGCCTCATCCATCACAGCTTCTTGAATCGGGGTGAAATGATTACAGCGGAGAAATACTGGCGACAAATTCAAAAAATGCACCAGAAGCTCCAACGTATGTGCCCGAGATTGGTTGATATGAAGCGACCAATTCTCCTCCATGAAAACACTCGCCCACATGCTGCTCAACTGACCCTGCACGAGCTGAACAAATTGGGCTATGAGATTCTGCTCTATACGCAATATTCACCGGATCTCTTGCCCACCGATTATCACTTTTTCAAGCCTCGACAACTTCCTGTGCAAAAAATCCTTCAAAAGCCGAGATGATGCCGAATAAGCCTTCAATGACTTCATCGCTTCCAGAACTCTACATTTCTATGCTAATAGGATAAATAAACTTGTTTCTCATTGGCAAAAATGTGTAGATTCTAATGGTTTTTGTTTTGATTAATAAAGTTTATGGAAGGAGTTATGATCTTGAACGTCAAAGATGACATTATTTTTGCACCAACCTAATATATAAGTACATCAAAGTGTTTTCCTGGTAATTTATTTGGGACTGCCATATTTCATATATGTATGTTGACCAACAAGCACCATAATCTTTTTCTGAACCCACTTCCCTCCATTTACTAATTTGATCCCTGTTGGCTTCAAGAGAATGAATATTAAATTTTTTTTCCATAATCAGAGTCATACAATATATGCTGATGTAAAGTCTGTTAGTGTATCTCATAGTTTTTGATTTTTTGTTGAAAAAAACACACACAATTATGATTTTCCTTCATATAACACTAGTAAGACTATCCAATTTTGCTTGGAACCATAAATAATAAAAAAGTGGTCAAGATGTGATCAACAGTTGTCTTTTAAAACATCTCCCTCCATCCTGTCCATTTGTCTTTTGTTCTAATGTAATAGAATAAAAATCTAAGAAATTCAACGCCCTTCAAGTTTTAAAGTTATTGCACCTGAGCAACACAGTTTATTTTCCTTTTATTCCACAACACTATAATGAAGCATACTTGTTTATTTTACATATATTATCAAACTATGCTGCTTTTATCTCGTTCCTCTCAATAATATAATGAAATCTACATAAAAAATATATACGTCTCATTATATTGTTAAATGTATTCCTGGGAAATACCGAATTACTTGTCTTCTCTCTTTCAGATCAACACTGTCATGAAAAGTACAAGTTTATATTTATTCCAGGGTAACACCAAATTTCCTGTCTCCCTTTCTTTCCTCCCTCAATAATATTATGAAACCTATGGTTGTTTTAATGTATTTCCAGGCAACGCTAAGTATTTGCCCATCTCCCTCCCAGCTCAACTTTCTAATTTAACAAATACCTGTTCATATTTATTCCTGAGTAATGTCAAGTTCCTCATGTATGCTAAATAAAAACTAACAAAAAAAAAAAAACTAGCATTCTTGCACACACCTGCTTTATTAAGTTATTAATCATATTTTCAAATGAAGTATATACCACTTAACAAATGTATTCCTTTATTGTTAGTATTCAGCTTTCCAAACAACGCAGAATTCTTGTTTAATATACAACACTAACAAAACACATTAAACCTGGGAAATGCTAAGTTGTCTAGCACCCTCCTTCCATAATAATCTGAACAAAAATGATATTAATGAGGATACTAGTCTGAAGAGAACCATGAGAAACAATATTAAATAACACTCGGGAGATTTTTAAAATTTTTCAGAAATGATTGAGAAATTTCTCTTAAAATTATTACATGATAACATTAAAATTTTTTTATGTCAACCCTTTCTAGCAAGTGCTGTGCCAGTTAACCCTCCAAAAATGGCTATTCTTTTTTTCATTACATATTTGTCCAAGACAAACCTGAATAAGAATATGTCAGATATATGGATGTAACTTGTGTAATGTTTTACTTTTAGCTGAATGGACAGAGGATTTCCCTTTACATTATTGTATAACATTAAAATTGTAAGTACACCGGTTTTAAATGTTATAAAATAATGATTTTCATACAAAAACGTATCTACACAATTATTTATCATTAAATTAATCTAAAATCATTAAATTAATCTTACTTTTCAATTTCATCATTTTCTTTAGAAGCCGTATCTGTGAGTTCTTTTAAACCTGAACTGTATAATGATAAGGAGTTTGCATTTGCATCAGTAAACATTTTTGTTTTCTTCAAAAGTTCTTCTGTTTGCTGCACTGATGCTATCAGTTCATCTGAAAAGAAAAAAAAAAGAATAGTTTGAAAAATAAGATTGGAAAATTTTATTTTGCAACATTAAAAAATTTTGATAAAATAAATCTATTAATAATATTAGATAGATTCATAAAATCTCAGTGACATTTTATTGATATTCAATGACAAAATATTCAACAAAGTTTGATATATAATTATAATATAATGAATTAACTAAAAGAAAATTAAAGCATTAAAAGTATTTTTGAACACCACAACCTGAATCAGTATGGCCCAAATGAGAGTGAAAAGAGTGGGTAGTAAAATAGTGAGGGGAGAAGAGAAAACTGGAATGGAAGAAATAATCACATTTAAAACAATAGTGAGGGGACAAGAGAAAACTGGAATAGAAGAAATAATCACATTTAAAAAATAGTAAGGGGAGAAGAGAAAACTGGAATAGAAGAAATAATCACATTTAAAAACATAGTGAGGGGAGAAGAGAAAACTGGAATAGAAGAAATAATCACATTAAAAAAAATAGTGAGGGGAGAAGAGAAAACTGGAATGGAAAAAAAAATCACATTTAAAAAATGGTGAAGGGAGAAGAGAAAACTGGAATGAAAGAAATAATCACATTAAAAAAAATAGTGAGGGGAGAAGAGAAAACTGGAATGGAAAAAAAAATCACATTCAAAAAATGGTGAAGGGAGAAGAGAAAACTGGAATAGAAGGAATAATCACATTTAAAAAATAGTGAGGGGAGAAGAGAAAACTGGAATAAAAGAAATAATGACATTTAAAAAAATAGTGAGGGGAGAAGAGAAAACTGGAATAGAAGAAATAATCACATTTAAAAAAAAGGTGAGGGAGAAGAGAAAACTGGAATAGAAGAAATAATCACATTTAAAAAAAATAGTGAGGGGAGAAGAGAACACTGGAATAGAAGAAATAATCACATTTAAAAAAATGGTGAGGGAGAAGAGAAAACTGGAATAGAAGAAATAATCACATTTAAAAAATATAGTGAGGGGAGAAGAGAAAACTGGAATAGAAGAAATAATCACATTTAAAAAAAATAGTGAGGGGAGAAGAGAAAACTGGAATAGAAGAACTAATCACATTTAAAAAATAGTGAGGGGAGAAGAGAAAACTGGAATAGAAGAAATAATCACATTTAAAAAATGGTTAGGGGAGAAGAGAAAACTGGAATAGAAGAAATAATCACATTACAAAAAAATAGTGAGGGAGAAGAGAAAACTGGAATAGAAGAAATAATCACATTTAAAAAAATGGTGAGGGAGAAGAGAAAACTAGAATGGAAGAAATAATCACATTAAAAAAAATGGTGAGGGGAGAAGAGAACTGGACTAGAAGAAATAATCACATTTAAAAAATAGTGAGGGGAGAAGAGAAAACTGGAATAGAAGAAATAATCACATTTAAAAAATGGTGAGGGGAGAAGAGAAAACTGGAATAGAAGAAATAATCACATTTAAAAAATAGTGAGGGAGAAGAGAAAACTGGAATAGAAGGAATAATCACATTTAAAAAATAGTGAGGGAGAAGAGAAAACTGGAATGAAAGAAATAATCACATTAAAAAAAATAGTGAGGGGAGAAGAGAAAACTGGAATGGATAAAATAATCACATTTAAAAAATGGTGAGGGGAGAAGAGAAAACTGGAATAGAAGGAATAATCACATTTAAAAAATAGTGAGGGGAGAAGAGAAAACTGGAATAGAAGAAATAATCACATTTAAAAAATAGTGAGGGGAGAAGAGAAAACTGGAATAAAAGAAATAATCACATTTAAAAAAATAGTGAGGGGAGAAGAGAAAACTAGAATGGAAGAAATAATCACATTACAAAAAAATAGTGAGGAAGAAGAGAAAACTGGAATGGAAGAAATAATCACATTTAAAAAAATGGTGAGGGAGAAGAGAAAACTGGAATAGAAGAAATAATCACATTTAAAAAAATAGTGAGGGGAGAAGAGAAAACAGGAATAGAAGAAATAATCACATTTATAAAATGGTGAGGGAGAGGAGAAAACAAGAATGGAAGAAATAATCACATTCAAAAAAATGGTGAGGGGAGAATAGAAAACTGGAATAGAAGAAATCACATTTAAAAACAAAAAGTGAGGGGAGAAGAGAAAACTGGAATGGAAGAAATAATCACATTTAAAAAATGGTGAGGGGAGAAGAGAAAACTGGAATAGAAGAAATAATCACATTACAAAAAAATGGTAAGGGGAGAAGAGAAAACTGGAATAGAAGAAATAATCACATTTAAAAAATAGTGAGGGGAGAAGAGAAAACTGGAATAGAAGAAATAATCACATTTAAAAAAATAGTGAGGAGAGAAGACAAAACTGGAATAGAAGAAATAATCACATTTAAAAAATGGTGAGGGGAGAAGAGAAAACTGGAATAGAAGAAATAATCACATTACAAAAAAATAGTGAGGGAGGAGAGAAAACTGGAATGGAAGAAATAATCACATTTAAAAAAATGGTGAGGGAGAAGAGAAAACTGGAATAGAAGAAATAATCACATTTAAAAAAATAGTGAGGGGAGAAGAGAAAACAGGAATAGAAGAAATAATCACATTTTAATAAATAGTGAGGGGAGAAGAGAAAACTAGAATGGAAGAAATAATCACATTAAAAAAATGGTGAGGGGAGAAGAGAACTGGACTAGAAGAAATAATCACATTTAAAAAATAGTGAGGGGAGAAGAGAAAACTGGAATAGAAGAAATAATCACATTTAAAAAAATGGTGAGGGGAGAAGAGAAAACTGGAATAGAAGAAATAATCACATTAAAAAAATAGTGAGGGAGAAGAGAAAACTGGAATAGAAGGAATAATCACATTTAAAAAATAGTGAGGGAGAAGAGAAAACTGGAATGAAAGAAATAATCACATTAAAAAAATGGTGAGGGGAGAAGAGAAAACTGGAATAGAAGAAATAATCACATTTAAAAAAATAGTGAGGGAGAAGAGGAAACTGGAATGGAAGAAAGAATCACATTTAAAAAATGGTGAGGGGAGAAGAGAAAACTGGAATGGAAGTAATAATCACATTTAAAAAATAGTGAGGGGAGAAGAGAAAACTGGAACAGGAGAAGAAATCACATTAAAAAAAAATAGTGAGGGAGAAGAGAAAACTGGAATAGAAGAAATAATCACATTTAAAAAATGGTGAGGGAGAAGAGAAAACTGGAATAGAAGAAATAATCACATTTAAAAAATGGTGTGGGGAGAAGAGAAAACTGGAAAAGAAGAAATAATCACATTTAAAAAAATAGTGAGGGGAGAAGAGAAAACTGGAATAGAAGAAATAATCACATTTAAAAAATAGTGAGGGAGAAGAGAAAACTGGAATGGAAGGAATAATCACATTTAAAAAATAGTGAGGGAGAAGAGAAAACTGGAATGAAAGAAATAATCACATTAAAAAAAATAGTGAGGGGAGAAGAGAAAACTGGAATGGAAAAAATAATCCCATTTAAAAAATGGTGAGGGGAGAAGAGAAAACTGGAATAGAAGGAATAATCACATTTAAAAAATAGTGAGGGGAGAAGAGAAAACTGGAATGGAAGAAATAATCACATTAAAAAAAATAGTGTGGGGAGAAGAGAAAACTGGAATAGAAGAAATAATCACATTAAAAAAATAGTGAGGGGAGAAGAGAAAACTGGAATAGAAGAAATAATCACATTTAAAAAAATAGTGAGGGGAGAAGAGAAAACTGGAATGGAAGAAATAATCACGTCTAAAAAATGGTGAGGGGAGAAGAGAAAACTGGAATAGAAGAAATAATCACATTTAAAAAAAATGGTGAGGGGAGAAGAGAAAACTGGAATAGAAGAAATAATCACATTTAAAAAATAGTGAGGGAAGAAGAGAAAACTGGAATAGAAGAAATAATCACATTTAAAAAATAGTGAGGGGAGAAGAGAAAACTGGAATAGAAGAAATAATCACATTTAAAAAATAGTGAGGGGAGAAGAGAAAACTGGAATAGAAGAAATAATCACATTTAAAAAATAGTGAGGGGAGAAGAGAAAACAGGAATAGAAGAAATAATCACATTTAAAAAAATAGTGAGGGGAGAAAGGAAAACTTTAATGGAAGAAATAATCACATTTAAGAAAATAGTGAGGGGAGAAGAGAAAACGGGAATAGAAGGAATAATCATATTTAAAAAATAGTGAGGGGAGAAGAGAAAACTGGAATAGAAGACATAATCACATTTAAAAAATAGTGAGGGGAGAAGAGAAAACTGGAATAGAAGAAATAATCACATTTAAAAAATAGTGAGGGGAGAAGAGAAAACTGGAATAGAAGAAATAATCACATTTAAAAAATGGTGAAGGGAGAAGAGAAAACTGGAATAGAAGACATAATCACATTTAAAAAATAGTGAGGGGAGAAGAGAAAACTGGAATGGAAGAAATAATCACATTTAAAAAAATGGTGAGGGGAGAAGTGTGTTGAGAGGGGGAAAAAAAAATGGTCGTACTAGGCAGGTTCGAACCCGAAGCCTTGATACAAAGGCAGAAAAGAAAGTGAAAGAAAATGTGACATTTTACCGCTAGGCCAGGAAGGTAAAGGATTGAAAAGCGATAAAAAATTTAGTGATCAAACAGTTGAAATGCAGAGAGTGAAAGTGAATGAGTTCACGCAGGCAAAGTTTGGCTGTAAGCCAGTTAAGCTCTCAGCTTTCGGCTGTTGTGGGGAAATCAGCTTCTCCCAAGAGGGGGGAGCTCTGGCAGTGTCTTAATGAATAGCAATTGTCTTATATTAAGGGTATTCCCCGCAGTGATCAAAGCTAAGTATTTTGTTACTATATCAGATAAATGATGCATGTTTTTTGGGGGGAGGTTCTATATTTTTATTATTTTTATCATATCACATATCATTTTATGTCCTTGCCACTCAGACTTAGGGTTAATGGTAAAAAGATTAGTTTCTTTAAAAAATTAGAATGGTCCGGAAATGAGATATCATTTTGCGTCACATTTATACATAAAACTATGTCTATACTCAAATTCTAAAATATTTTTTTGCTTCCACCAAAAGTATTCGTCTAAAATAAATACTCAGAAAATCATAGAGGTAGGGATAAGAATAACGAGTATTCATTCACAAATTTACCAAAATTAAATTACTTAAAAGCATCAAAAATACGAAAAGTATTGATCGAAAATTTATATTTCTTTTTATTTTATTTTACGAAGGTGACTTTTTTGAAGCAGAAGATGGATTTTTGTATATCTTTTTAATATTGCTGCTGAAAACGACCTCTGAACACTTCATAATGTACTATCTATTTATTACAAAAGATTAAGTACTGTCTAGAAAAGTGAAAAAATAAAATTAATTAATAAAAAATGGGATGTTATTTTGCTAATATGAAAGAAGAGGATGAGGAGTACGAGTAAGTGTGGGTGCAAATGGAAAGGGGATAAGAGGCAGGGGTGAGAGGCCGTGAGAGAGAGCGGGGGCATAAGTATTGGGAGTGAGGGGGTAAAAGAGAGGGAGTGCAGGTAAGAGGATATAAGTGAGGGGGTATGGGAGAGAAGAGAAAAAAGAGACTGAAGATTGCGGAAGAGCAGTGGTGCTGATAAATAAAATACAATAGAGAGTTAATTTTTAAACTTTTAGTAAAAATTAAAATTCGTTTTTGTTTTTTTTGGAAAATGACTAAAATATGTGGTAATTGAAAAGTTAATAATTATAATTCTAAAATAAAGTAATTTGAAAATTTGTAAGACTTTTCAGGTAAAAGCTTTAAGAAACAAGTGAATTTATCTCGCTGTCAATTCCCCCTCCTATGTAAAAACATGTATAATATAATAAAATGATTTTTATATCGTAAACTGCTTAAAGTTAGAATGAAAAGGGGAGCATCAATAATTCTAGCAAGCAAGTATTACGCTGGTAGAAAAAAAAAGTAGTAGTAATAGTTCCAGCAAACAGTTATTAAATGCTATGTTAGTATGAATAGTTGCCCAAGTGAAAACTAATGGATAAATTTTGTAAAAAAGATTTTTTTTTTTTTAAATCAATATTATATCAAAATATATAAATATCTGAAATGAAGCAGATTATTATTATTATTATTATTATCATCACATTTTTATTATATGAAATTAAAAATGATTTTAAATAATTTTTTGTTAACATTGAAGTTGAATATTAGCAAATGTTTTTTTAATTTTTTAAACTAAAATAATTTTTACTAAATTTTTTAGTTTATTAAATTATAAATATTTTAAAATAATTTTTATTAACATTGAGGTTGAATATTAGCAAATGTTTGAAATCACATTATGTTTGCCACATTGAGAAGCATCTAAGGCATGAATTGGTGAATTTTGTACATTTAATATGGATTCGTTTCAAAACAGTATTAAATGTCAAGTGAATGATGCCAAAATTATTACTTTTTAAAAAACTTTTATTCAACCCAAACCAGACATGTTGCCGCTAAGATATAAAAAAGCCACTGAATTAAGAGCCAAATTTATAAAGGGCATCTTTTGAGTCATGCAATGAGATAATTGTTCACATCACAGTTCTGCAAGTTGGTACAGTTAGGGAAACAGAGCAAGGAGAGAATTTCAAAGGATAACAGTTCAAGGAATATAGTCATTAGAGTCCTCTAGCATTTGGGGACCTTCACAGTGAATGAATAGGATTCAACTGATTTGTTGGGTTGGTCATGTGTATTCATGTTAAGGGGGGGGGCACTAGAACAGTGTTACAATAGTATCTCTCTTCATTAGTTTGTTTGGTAATATTGAATTATTTTACTTACATGCCTCTATTCTGAATTTGTTGATGTGACATGCATCAGGTGATTGTTTCTCTTTACCTATAACTTTAACTATTAACTTCTCTATAACCAAACGTTCATAAACGTTTTAATTTAGATTTCAAACCGATATAAATGATTGTACACTAAAATCATTACATTTAAGAAAAAATAGTTTTTTCCTTTAATTAAAATTATTTGATAGTTTTCAGTTATCAAGTAAAAATTCCATTTGATACTTGATCTTTTTTTTTTTTTTTTTTAGCTGTTTGATGCAGGAAGAGACAGTTGGATGATGGTGGTTCAGAGCTACAAATTCCAAATAGGGACATGATAATTCAGTATCACTGTTTTTAATATTAATTATTATCAATAATATATCTTATTAATGTTGTTAATATTAATAATAACTAGACTACTCTACAGTTTATATTATAGCTAGCTATGGAATAGTGAATATACAGAATTAACATATAAACATGATACTTTACCAATTGTCATAAAATTATAACCATAGTATTATAATCTTCAAAAAGTCTACACATAGTTTCATCCCATAGAACCAAAGATATGAGCATTTCAATACTCAATTTGGCTACCAGTATAGATATATTCATATATATATATTTTTCCCAAAACCTCTGGCCTTGATGGAGGAGAGCCTAAAACGGAAAGGAGAGACTTGATTCCAAATATTTCTCATACGCTATACCTCCCCTCTTCGGAAAATAGAGTACGATTATGAATATCTCCAGTATTAAATAATCCTTATGCATTGTGAAATTTACTTTTTGTATGAAAACCAAAAAGGGGTGATATAACATGAGAAATATTTGGAATCAAGTCTCCCCTTGCTATTATTTCAGATCATTTGAAACCATAGAAGTCTCCCCCCTGTCAAGGCCAGAAGTTTGGGGGAAATATCAGATATTTTGTAATTCATATGCAAAACTAGGAAAACAAATGACTATGATTAAAACATTTTATGGCATTAAAAAAAGTGCCAAAAATTAGGCTCTGGATGATGAATGACCCCCTTGATATGCGACCTTAAGGGCAAATGTCACATAGCCTACTACACAATTCAGGTCATTAACAAGTTTTCATTTAGTTGCTGAGATTTGGAACTTATAAAATTAGCAATTTTATAAGTTCCAAATCTCAGTGACTAAATGAAAACTTGTTAATGACCTGAATTGTGTAGTAGGCTGTGTGACATTTGCCCTTAAGGTGGTATATTTATTAGTGGGCTGGCAAGGCCACATGGGAGACAACCGAAGCAGCAAAACTGAAGCTAGCCTGCCGGGACACTATATATATAAATGTAGGCAAATTTGGGCATATTTTATTGGTTTGAAAATATAGGTTCTTTTTTACCAATTGCCATAAAATTTTAAGCATAAAATAGTATTATAATCTTCAAAAAGCCTGCAAATTGTCATGTAGTTTTGTCCCATAGAACCAAAGATATGAGCATTTCAATATTTAATTTTGTTACGAGTATAAATATATCCGTATATAGATATAAATATACTTTTTTTGGCAATTTTATGAGTTTAAAATCTCAGCAACTATTGATCAGAATTTAATAAATGAAGGTTCGTTGGAAAGCTAATGACTTGAATTGTGTAGTAGGCTATGTGATATCGCACATTTTTTAAACAAGTGAGGGATCACTTTTCTATATTAATTTAATGTAAAACGAGCACCCACTTTATGGCCACCTTGGCTATAGTGGGTGTTTATTTTACGTTAAATTAATATAGAAAAGTGATCCTCACTTTTTAAAGCTATAATTTATTCATATTAAAATTACTTGCTTCCTGGGATTTAAACTTATTTTCATTTTCAGCACCCTCAAAAACCTACAATAGTGGTAATTTTAAAGGATTTTTTGTGGGTGGAAAGATACTGCGCTTTTACCAATATCAGTCATTTGTTTTCCTAGTTTTGCATATGAATTACAAAATATCTGATATTTCTCCAAAACCTTTGGCCTTGATGGAGGGAAGATTAAAACTTGCTGCTATGGTTACAAATGATCTGAAATAACAGCAAGTGGAGACTTGATTCCAAATGTTTCTCATATTTTATATCTTCCCTCTTGGTTTTCATACATAAAGTAAATTTCAGTGTATAAGAATTATTTGATACTGGAGATATTACATATGAGAAATATTTGGAATATATATATATATATATATATATATATATGTACGAGCCTTTTTCAAGTCTCACACAAAAACACATTCACATTTCAAGCTGTCATATACATACGCGCACACGTCCACACATGTACACATATTCACGTTCGCGTACATACACTCACATTCACGTGTATATACACACACGCTTACGTATACACATGTACTCACACACGCGAACACGAACACACACATGGACGACGTCACTTCCGCTTTCTAAGGAAATACACATGCGCAAAATACACTCTGGAAACGAGTATAAAACAAGGAGACAAGCTGTTTCTAATCCTCTTTTAGGACTAGCTCTCGGCTAGAGAGGTTGGGCTAACCAACCGCCTCCCCTTCGGGAGGCGCAAGCTCGCGCGTCGTCAACACCCCTGCGACTATGTATGGGGCACGAGCTAAAGACTGTATGTATACATTCTCACTCTTTCTCTCTCTATCTACTACTGTTCCCTGAGAACACCTTCGCGTAGCTGACTACTAACTGATTACAACTCTAATATCCTCTTCTTTGTCTACACGCTGTACTACCATTCTCAATTTTCCTACAACATTTATTTCTCTTCCCACTCGCGAACAAACGATAGTGACCCCGAACTTGAGATGAAAACACATTTCCTTTTCTTGCTACAACACCAGTCCTGCAACGAACATTGGTTACATACGCGCGGACATGTTATAACTAAAACGTTCATTTCTTTCAACAGCAAATAAATGTTTCCTTCAATTCCATTCGTTTCATTATTCTTTTGTAACGGGATTGGGGTATTTATATATCCGTCCCCTACATATACACAGACACAGTAGTGCCAAAAAGGAAGTCCGTACTTATCATTTTTTCAAAAACCGCATATTTAAACTAAATTGTATGTAACTTATACTTCATTTGATTTGCCCTTTACTCCTCTATAATTTTACCTGTTCATATTTTACTTTTAACTAGAGTATCCTAGTGTTTATGTCAATTTCAAAAATTAACTTCAAATCAAGAAGGCAAAGAAAAACTCTGCACAATAGAAAATTGTTATTTAAATATAGCTTTACGACATTAATGCAACACAAATACAACAGGAACACAATGAACTAGTTAATATTTAGTAGTATAGCCCTTCTGCAATTTGACAGCCTGCAATCTTTTGGGCATTCCTTGAATTAGTCTGTGGCAATATTCCCATGAACTTTCCAAAGTTCTTCTAGATTTAAAATTTTATCATTGCATAGTTGTCGCTTGATGTAATGCCACATGTTTTCTATAGGACTGAGGTCTGGAGATTGTGCAGGCCACACTAATTAGAGTTCCCATTATAAGTGACCCCCATGTAACCTCGCCTTCGTTGGTGTGAGTGAGCGATACCCATACAAACCTTTCTCTTCCCACGGTGGGTTTATCATTGCTAGTTCGGTAGCTCTATATAAAATGATGTGAACATCAGGGAGAGATAAATGGTGTTTCTCACGATCCTGGCCATAATGGTGATATGGACGTTGAAACTACATGAGAAACATTGAGTTGAGTCTTTTGCTGATCAGGATCTGATCCCCTTCTTCAAGCACCAGCTGAAGGTAAAGATCAGATGTGATAGGAAAAGATTACGACCTGTGACTGGAAATGGATTTAAGATAGCGAGTCTATGTATACATAGAGGTGCCAAGTTGGAGTTTGTGTTCCTCGGCTGAGAATAGCGTGCACAGTTCCAAATCCTGCTGGAACCCAGACCCCTAAAAGTGTCTAGATTAGATTCTTAGCTAGCCTAGTGAATGGCCCCCTCCATCCCTGATAGGAAACCTCCAAGATGCTCACACCGCAACTTTCTTTTCAATCGCTGGCCACCCCAATAAATGATCTCATCTTGGAGCAACTTCATACACCCCCCTCATTCCATTTTTTTCTTTGATCCCGTCTAGAATTCAGCCCAATTGAGAGATTGACCTGCTCATTTTCGGACTCCATCAAGTACAGTGGCAAAGATGACCAGAACCCCCCTCCTTCCCAATTTTTTGAGTGGCCTTGTGTCTAATTTTTTTGTTTTGTAATTTTTGCATAAAATAATATCAAATGGTGTGAGCATGCAGAGCGTTCCCATTTATAAGTGACACTCCTAGAGCCCTTACCCTGTTGGTGGGGGGTGAGCAGTGTAACCTGTCAAAACCTCTCCCAGCCCCATGGTGGGTTATTCTGACATATTCGTAACTCTACGAGTGTAAATCAAAAAGTGTGAGCATGCACAGGGGTTCAAGTTTTAAGAGACCCCCACCCCTGTTGGTGTAACCTGTCAAAACCTTACCCTCCCCAAGATGAGTTATCCTGCCAAATTTGGTAGCTCTACATGAAACGGTGTGAGTGTGCACAGGGTTTCTCCCCTGGGGTCCTGTTCCCGTTGGTGGTGGGGTGACTTTATCATACCCATTTTTGCTCCTTGATATCTTTTCTATCATTGAATGTGGTCGTTTAATGGCAAACCATATAGGAGCCTATTTGTGTGCAGACACAGCTTTATTATATACTAACAGTTCAGCCCAGCTTTGCTTGAGCCCTATGTACTGTTCATAACTTTATGTGCATATGTATATATAGATATTAAAAAGTTTAACTCATCTCCAGCTAACCTACATCTAAAATTTCAATGTTTAGACCCAAAATTGGCAGAGAAGTTTGGTAGAGTCAGCAAAGGTCAACTCTTTCAACTTTCACCTCTTGGCAGCCAAATTTTTGCCCAAAACATTAAAAAGCTTGCTGCATATCTGAATACCCTTTATGTAAAATTTCAAATGTTTAGACCCAAAATTGGCTAAATAGTTTGCTAGAGACTGCAAAGATAGCCAAATTTTTGGCTAAAAACCGATTAAAAAGCTTGCCCTATGTCTGAATAAACTTTATGCAAAATTTCAAATGTTTAAACAAAAAATTGGCTAAGAAGTCAAATTTTTTTTTTTATTTTGACCCCCTTAACATACATGGTTTAGGACTCAAATCAAGTTAAAAAGTTTGATCCAAATCCAAGGAACCTACATCTAAAATTTCAAGTGTTTAAACCGAAAATTGGCGGAGGAGTTTAATAGAGTGTTCAAAGGTCAAATCATTGAATTTTTACCCCTTGACAGCTAAATTTCTTGCCGAAAACTGATTAAAAAGATTTTGCTAAATCTCAATACCCCTTATGTCAAATCTCAAGTCTATAGATTGAAAATTGACAGAGTAATTTGGTAGGGAAAGCCAGACACACAGACAATTTTACTTTTATAGATATATAGATTTGTAATGAAAAATTATTCATTGATGAATGAATTATCATTTTTTTTTTTAAAGATAAGGTGCAGCCAACTAAGTATTATTGTATCCGTTCGATGCATAGTTATGGATTAATTTGGATTAGTCACCTCGATACCACATTACTCTATATAAGTATGGTATAAAGCACTTATCACAAGTCAGCAGCTATAACTTTTACCAGTTTAAAAAGTCTATTGTTTTCGTAACCTTCCAAGTGGTGAAAATATTTGCAAGTAATTTTAATGTCTTTAACTGTCAATTACAGAATCTAATGCAATAAAAAGACTTTAAATTGTTGAAATCATAAAAAAAAGTAAAAAGTAAGGTAAAAAGAACCTGACCAATTTTTTTTTTTTTTTAGGTTTTCAGGGTCACTGACAAATCTGATATTCAAACCCGTCGCAAATTTACCGTTTACATGGTATTAACCCCTGAACCCTCGCACTATTTTGTGCCATCTCACCGCCTTCATTTATGCTATTCTTATATGATGCGTTCGCGCATAGTAAAGTGACTTGTCACATCGTGGAATAATTTTTTAGCAGACATTTGAAATATCAAGTCTTCAAAAACAAAAAAATGTGGTTCATTTTTCTGTGTTATGTAGTTTTTGATGCTTTTTAATTAATCTAAAAAATTGTTTTCACAAGCGGTTTACAAAAACTTATTTTTTTTTTGGAGAGGGGTTATTCAATTAACAACATTTAACAGGTGTTTCTGCAGTTTAGTTTACCATTTTTCCGTAAGTAACGCCCCTCCACCAAATTTACCGTTTTTCCGTAAGTAATGTGCCGACATACACCGAGCAGAACTGTTTAATTTTTCACAAAATTCTGTTGACATTTGGGGGGGGGGGTAAATTAAACTGCAGAAGCATCTGTTAAATGTTGTACAAGTTCTATAATTGAATATCCCACTCAAAAAAAAAAAAAAAAAAAAAAAAAAAACTAATTAAATAAACAAATGTTTTTGTAAACCGCTTGTGAAAACTTACTGACATTATTTTTCTATTAAAAAGGTGAAAACTATTTTTATTTTATTATCATTAGTAATGAGATGAAAACTTTATTTTATGAAAAATATTTCCTGTCATTTAAAATGTCCGCCCTGTATCCATACGCCTTATGAAAGGTCACGTGACTGAGCGTGTATGTACATTTCAATAATAACTGCTCACGCATAGCGTTAACGAATACGGTGATATGGCGCAAAATAGTGCGAGGCTTCAGGAGTTAATACCATGCAAACGGTAAATTTGCGACGGGTTTGAATATCAGATTTGTTGTCAGCGACCCCGAAAACCTATAAAAAAACAAATTTTATTGGTTGGTGTTCTGTTGTAGTTAAAGTAAACATTTACCAAAAGTAACTGCTATTGTGCAGTTACTGTGAGAAATTCACTCTAAATAATAAAGGGTATTGAAACAGGATTTTACAGGTTTTTATTATTTTATCTTAACCTAACAATGAGTTAAAAAAAAAATGAATACTTAAACTTTTGGAGTAATTATGATCAAAAATTACATTGACTGAACTTCATCAGAAAAAATATGTTATAAATGTAATAAACATTTGTCATCCTGGCAAAAATGTCAAACGGACTAAAAGCAAAATATATATTTAAAACAATTTTATCAGATTCTCATTTAAATGAAAATAAACATAAAAAACAAAAAAGATGAAACAATAGTTGAAATATGTCTTACCCATTAAGAGAAGAAAAAGCATTATTTTTAACCATGCATAATTGGATAAATAAAATATTTAAACAAAGAATTATGCCAATTGATCAATTGACTTTTTCTTTTCACATATTCCAATTTGCAATGAAAATACAAACAAAGATCATTTTAAACAATTTAAGATGCGAAAAACATACAATATTTTTTTTTAAACTATCTCCGGTTTTATTTATTTATATATATTCATTTTGTTTATGTTAGAATTCTTTAAAAATATAGAAATGTAAGGAGAAAAAAAAATGATATATGGAAAAAGAAGAATTCGTAAAATATCAATGTAAAAAATAAGAAAATTGCATTTACAGTTATTTTATTTCATTTTAAATAATTTGGGATGTTAAAAATGTACAATTTTTTTTTTAATATATATTTTTAAAGAATTCTAACAATAGTAAATAAAACCGAAGATAATAAAAAAAACAATTTAGAAGTGTAAGGAAAAAAAACTGATATACATAAAAGAATGATTCATAAAAAAAACTGATATACATAAAAGAATGATTCATAAAAAAAACTGATATACCTAAAAGAATGATTCATAAAAAAAACTGATATACATAAAAGAATGATTCATAAAAAAAACTGATATACATAAAAGAATGATTCATAAAAAAAAACTGATATACCTAAAAGAATGATTCATAAAAAAAACTGATATACATAAAAGAATGATTCATAAAAAAACTGATATACCTAAAAGAATGATTCATAAAAAAACGGATATACATAAAAGAATGATTCATAAAAAAAACTGATATACATAAAAGAATGATTCATAAAAAAATGATATGCCTAAAAGAATGATTCATAAAAAAAATTGATATGCATAAAAGAATGATTCATAAAAAACTGATATGCATAAAAGAATGATTCATAAAAAAACTGATATACATAAAAGAATGATTCATAAAAAAAATGATATACATAAAAGAATGATTCATAAAAAAATGATATACATAAAAGAATGATTCATAAAAAAATGATACACATAAAAGAATGATTCATAAAAAAAAATTGATATACCTAAAAGAATGATTCATAAAAAAAATTGATATGCATAAAAGAATGATTCATAAAAAAACTGATATGCATAAAAGAATGATTCATAAAAAAATTGATATGCATAAAAGAATGATTCATAAAAAAATTGATATGCATAAAAGAATGATTCATAAAAAAAATTGATATGCATAAAAGAATGATTCATAGAAAAAACTGATATACATAAAAGAATGATTCATAAAAAATGATATACATAAAAGAATGATTCATAAAAAAAAATTGATATACCTAAAAGAATGATTCATAAAAAAAATTGATATGCATAAAAGAATGATTCATAAAAAAAACTGATATGCATAAAAGAATGATTCATAGAAAAAACTGATATGCATAAAAGAATGATTCATAGAAAAAACTGATATACATAAAAGAATGATTCATAAAAAACTGATATACATAAAAGAATGATTCATAAAAAAACTGATATGCATAAAAGAATGATTCATAAAAAAACTGATATGCATAAAAGAATGATTCATAAAAAAACTGATATACATAAAAGAATGATTCATAAAAAAATGCATTTACAGTCATTTTTATTTATACATAAAAGAATAATTCATAAAATGCTATAAAAAAGAAAAAAAATTTTTAAAAATGCATTTACAGTTGCTTTTATTTGTTTGGGAATGAGTGTAAATCTACATAAGCACAGAATTTTTTAAACCGGAAGTGAAAAACTGGAAACACAGTTTCAACTGATCTGAGTTTTGGCCACACCTGCTATACTAAGAATATTGAGCAGTTTTTCATTTTATATGTCAATTACATTGTTACCCCAACAAAAATTTCAAAAATAAAAGAACGAATGAAAACACAAAAATGTAACCCTTTTTTGTTTTTCTTTTAAATAAAGAATTGTAGTTGTATTGGATTGTTTGTTTGTTTATTTTAAAATAAAACTCCACTGGACCACAATGTTAATTGCAAAGTCACGGAAATTATTTTATTTAAACTAATTTCCAAAATAATGCTTGAAAATTTTTAGTTTTAATATCCGCCAAAAAAGAAAACAAAAACAAAAAGAACAACTCAAACCGGTTTATATAAAAAAAAAAATCGATGTCGGTAAAAATAAATTAAATTAAATATGTTATCAATATAAATCACATTTAAATAATAAACTTAAATAGAACACTTAAAACAATTCTCTCACTATAACTAACATACCACTATTTAATAAAATCACATTATATACAGAAATGAATGAAATAATAAAGTAATGGACCTTTTGCATATATTAATCAAATTGTGAACAAACAGACAGGAATACGAATTTATATATATAGATATAAATATACATTAATAATAATATACGTTGTTATTAATAATAATATGTTAATGTTCTTTATAATATGTTAATAATAATAACAGTAGAATGAAGTCTTACATTTGGTTGGTTGGTTTGGTTTGTTTTAGCTTAACGGCATATCAACCCTTTTCAGGTTATTCAATGCCAAACTCAGGATTAAAAAAAAAAAAATTATGTATTCAAAGAACTTTATGACGTCGAGTATCAATCAATTCTGTATAGTTCAATAGTTTTGTTTGTTTTAATATCTAACGATCTTTTTTTTTTTTTTTTTTTTTAAGTTTTATATATCCTCATATATTCATTCATAAGGTTTAGTTGGGTTGATTCAGAGAATGATTTATATTTTTGTAAAGATCCTTGTTACTCTTAAAAAGGATAATATTTCCTCTAGACAGTTGTTTTCGAAAAGTTTCTTCATGCTGTTGTGTTTGAGGTATTGTTTTCTATCTTTATCTAGAGCTCTACATTCCACAAAAAGATGTTTAATGGTGCAAGTTTTCTGGCAGAATGGGCATTGTGGTTGTTGTTCTTGTTTTAGAATGAAGGAGTGTGTGAGTTTTGTATGGCCAATATGTATTCTAGTTATAACGACTTGTTCTTTTCTGGATTTGGGGGGAGTTTGTCTCCATTTTTCCAGTATGGGTTTGATTTGGTATAATTTGTTATTTGTGTTGTTATTCCATTGTCGTTGCCATTTTGCATGAATTAATTGATTAATTTTGGGTTTGAAGTCGGTATATGGTATGTTTATTGTATCTGGTTTTAAGTTTAGAGCTGATTTGGCCGCTAAGTCGGCTCTTTCATTTCCTCTTATCCCAATGTGACTTGGGATCCAACATATAAATATTTCTTTGTGTTCGGATAGTGAATCAATTCTATTTGTTAGTTTGATGATTAGTGGGTTTTCAAGTTTTTTGTTATTCAGAGATGTCAAAACGGAAAGTGAATCTGAAAAAATTAGGAATTTCCTACGTTCATCTTTTTCTATAATGTTGAGTGCGAGGTCGATGGCACATATTTCGGCAGTAAAAATAGAGCTTTCTGTTGGAAGAGCTTTTTTAAGAGTTTTTTCATTCGACACTGCAGTATATGCCACTCTATTATGGTCTTTAGAGCCATCGGTGAAAATAGGTAGATGGTCTGGATATTTTAGGAGAATATCATAGGCTTTTTCGTGGTAGATATTAGGGTGGGATTTCGCTTTTGGGAGTTCATTCAAGTTTAAGATTACTTTTGGTTTTTTAAGTATCCAAGGTGGGGTTTTAGGTAGTATATGTTCTTGGATATTTTCTACAGTCATTTCTGATTCCTGCAGTATTGCTTTCATTCTAAGACTAAAGGGCTTTATGGCCTTTCTTTTTGCTTCAAATGCCTCTTTATATCTCGGATTGAATGTAGCTTCATATGCTGGATTATTTCGTTGTGCTTTTAATTTAGTGTAATATTGTGCACCCAGTTTTTGACTCCTTATATTTATAGGGATTTCGTTGGCCTCTGCATGGAGGCTTTCAACTGGGGATGTTCTAAAAGCACCGAGAGCTAACCTCAGTCCTCCATGGCAGATTGGATCTAAAATCTTTAGGTAGGACTTTCTGGCTAATTGGTATATAAAACTACCATAGTCGAGTGTTGATCTTATCAAAGTCCTATATAATTTCATTAGTGTTTCTTGATCGGCTCCCCATTCTGTATGGGCTATTACCCGTAGTAGTTGCAGTCTTTTGTTGCAACTATTTCTTAGATTCTTCAGGTGGGGGATGAATGACAGTTTTTTGTCAAATATAAGGCCCAGGAATTTGTGTTCTTCTACGGTGGGGATTATTGTTCTTCCAAGCTTCAATGTAGGATCATTATGAAGTTTTCTCATGTGGAAGAAATGAACGCATTTGGTTTTTGATTGGGAAAATTTATATCCATTTTCCATTGCCCATTTGTCTAATTTATTTAAGCAGTGTTGAAGTTTGCGTTCGATGGTGCATATATACTTTGATCTGCAGAACACCAGTAGGTCATCTACATATAAAGATCCCTCAACACCAGGGTCCAAACATTTCACTATGCTGTTCATTTTAATATTGAACAGTGTCACAGATAAAATGCTACCTTGAGGTACTCCTTCCTCTTGATTTGTGGTGTCTGAGTAAGTAGTTCCAATGCGGACTCTAAACTTTCGGTCAGATAAAAATCCTTTTATAAATTGTGGGAGTCTGCCTTTTAGTTCAAATTCGTGCAAGTGTCTCATAATTTCATATTTCCACGTAGTGTCGTAGGCCTTCTCCAGATCAAAAAATACTGCTGATAGGTGCTCATTTCTAATAAAGGCTTCCCTTATGGCTGTTTCCAATCTAACCAAGTGATCTGTTGTGCTTCTCTTATTACGGAATCCACATTGTTGGTTTCTAGGTACCAAATCAATCTATCATTTATCATTCTCTCCATTATTTTGCACAAGCAGCTAGTCAGTGAGATTGGTCTGTAGTTTTGTGGATTCGAATGGTCTTTTCCTGGTTTTGGTATTGCTATTATTGTGGTTTGCCTCCACGAGTCAGGAAATTCACCTTCTGTCCATAATTTGTTGTAAATTTTTAGTAGCAACTTCAATGATTCCAAAGGGAGTTGTCGCAGGAATTCGTAATGGATTTCATCAGGTCCTACGGCTGTGTTGTGGGATCTTTTAATAGAATCTTCTAATTCAGTTAATGTAAGTAGTTTATTATAATCTTCTAGGTTTTTTGATTTAAAGTTTAGTTTGTATTGTTCGATATTTTGTTTAATTATTATAAATTTAAAGTTATGGTTTTGGTTAGATGAGTTTTGAGAAAAAGTTTTGGCTAGTAGGTCTGCTATATTCTTTTCATCGGTTACTCTGTTGTTGTTTTTAAGCAGGTGTTTAATTGGTGTTGATTGATGTTTACCTGAAATTTTTCTAATCATCTCCCATACTACTCTCGGTTCTGTAGAGGAATTTAGTTTATTGACATACTTTTCCCAACACTCTTTTTTAGCTGCTTTTATTACCCTACGAGCTTTAGCTCTATTTAATTTGTATTCTATCAAATTTGAAGTTGTGGGTTGTTTCTGAAATTTCTTCAGTGCAATTTTTCGCAATTTGATGGATTCCCGACATTTATTGTCAAACCAGGGTCTGTTGTACCGATTAGATGCTGAAGTTTTAGGGATGCATTCATTTGCAATTTCCACTAGTGTTTCTGTAAAAAATTCTACAGTGTTGTTTGTCTCTGAATCATTCAACTTATGTCGACATTTTTCTTTGTATAATTGCCAGTTGGCCTTATTTAGCTTCCATCTGGGAAGTTTTTCGCTGTTGAATTCTGGAATTTCTATCACTAATGGAAAATGGTCACTGCAGCAAGTGTCATCATATACTTTCCAGGTTAAGTCCATATATAGTGATGGATCACACAAGCTAAGGTCAATGGCTGAATGGTTTCCACCAGTTGGGTTGATGTGTGTAGGTGTTCCATCGTTGAGGAAGCATATATCGTTTTCATTGATAAATTCTTCCAACGTTTTGCCCTTTTTATTGGTGTCTTTACATCTCCATAGTATGTTATGACTATTGAAATCTCCCAATAGGGCGAAAGGTTTGGGTAATTGATCAATCAATTTTTTTAATCTCGTTTTTATCTATGTCATCGTTTGGAGGTATATATAGTGAACATACTGTCATTGGTTTATGTAGTATGGCATTAATAGCAATTGCTTGGATATTGGTTGTTATGTTTATTTTGCTATGGGGTATATCGTTTCTGATTAGAATTGTTACTCCCCCGGAGGCCCTGCCCCCAAAGTTATGAGTGAAATTAAAAATTTCATATTGCTTAATATTAATTTTGTCTCCTGGTTTCAGAAAAGTTTCTTGAAGACACACCACTGCAGGGCGCTCCTGCGCTAGTAGCAGAAGCAGTTCATTCATGTTTGTTTTTAAACCGCGACAGTTCCACTGGATTATTTTTTGTTTTTTGTTAGTCATTGGTATCAGATCTTCGGTCTTCTATGTCCATTTCTTCAAATCTGTTTTGTGTAGGGATTCTTGGTCTGGAACTTGAGCGTGATCTGTCTAGTTATGTTTTAGCTTCTTTTTTGAGTGGAGGTTTATTTATTTTCTCTTCATGGGCATATTTTGGTGTCTGTTTTTCCCCTCTGTAAGTGGAGATGTTTCTATGGGTGTTGTATTTTGGGGTTTTATGGGTTTATTTGATTTAGTTTTAGCTTGAGAGGTTTGTTCAGTTATAGGAACTTTTTTTTCATTGTTGAATTGTTTTATAATTTTTTTAAATTCTTCCATAAGTTCCTTCATTTCATTAAGTAGTTTAATAATGTCCTCGGATTTGATGTTGAGTGAATTTATTTTTGTTTGTTTATTTGGTTCGGTAGTTTGCTGTATGTTTTTTTTTGTTATTTCAGAATATTTTGCATTTTCTGATAGTTTGCGAGCTTCTTGGAAGGTAATATTTTTTGTATATTTTATTTTGTTGATTTCTTTTTCACTCTTCCATTTGTCGCATTCTTTTGAATTGGCGCTATGGCCTTTTTGACAATTGATGCATTTTGGCTCTTTTTTACAATCTGTATGAGGTTCATTATCTCCGCACCTTATACATATTGGAGGGCGGGTACACCGGTCTCGATGGTGTCCGTATCTCTGGCAATTGTAACACCTGAGTGGGTTTGGTATGTAGTGTTCAACGTTTACCATTTCATACCCTATTTTAATTTTGTTTGGAATTTGGTGAGTATTGAATGTTAAAATGTAAGTATTTGTTTTTATTATTTCGCCAAGTTTATTAATTTGGACTCTTTTAACGTCAGTGAAGTTTTGTTTTTGTAGGTTAGTCTGAATTTCTTCCAAGGGGCACAGTGATAATTCAGTACTCCTGATTACGCCTTTGCTAATGTTCAGAGATTTGTGAGGGTAAATTTTTACCTTTTGATTGTTAAAACGTTTCCATTTGGAGATTTCAACAGCATATTTTTGGTTTTCTACTTCGAGAAGTAATGTACCATTATTTTGTTTTTTAACCATTTTAGGTTTGATGCTAGATAAAATCTTTTCAATTTTGAATGGGGATATTTTGGTTATTGGTTCCCCTTCAGTTGCTTCTATAACTATGAAGCGGGGAACATTCTGGTTTTTTTGATGAAGCTCTGTTTCAGTGTCAGAACTACTGGCATCAGATACTTCGGTGTGGTTTCTTTTTTGAGGCTTTCTGGATTCCATAAATATATTTGGTTTGTTTCATTTTTCATGCTCCCCACCCACCTCGGAGTCCTATATGGGAAGTGTTGGGGGGATACCCATTCGCCCCAACCCAACAGGGATACAGGAAAAGTATACTCTTCTTGCTGGTGGATTCAAGCACCTGTGGTTCTTCAATTTCTTTCTGAAGGCCTCGTTTTCAGTAAGAATTTCAGTTTTTCAGTCGTGTTTAGTCCATCATTCAGCAAGTTGATTAGCCCTCCAGCCACCGCTTACTAAATCAGTTTATTGTATAGTGTGGGAAGTGCAAGCATATTTTCTTGTTATGTCTGTCTGATTTAGGGCTAGGCGTGACCAACCGATTGATTGGATCGGGCCTATCCAACCGCCCGTCTTAGCTTAAGTAAGGGCCAAAGAGGTGTGTTGCATCTCATGTCCTTAAAATATCCTGGACATGATCTACTCAACCACCAGGATTCCGTTCGTAAGCCTTACGGGATGCCACCCACAGTCAACAGGTGGCCCCATTGAAGGACTTATACCCTCTGCAGGGGGGCAGTCGGCATATTCTAATGCCCCACCGACAGAGTCAACCGGGAAGTAGGGAAGGAAAAAGAAAGGAGGGGAGGAGGAGAGGAGGGTTGTTGTTTTTGTTTTTTGTAGAACATAATTAGGTTTTACAAAAGAGAATAGAAAACAAAAACAAATCAATGTAGGTGCATTTCGTCTCAGGAAGCCAATAGACAGCCTGATCTGGTAGCACCAGAATCTTACATTTGTAGATGATGAGTGATATTTGCTTATTATTTGTGCTATTTTGTTCGATAGAAAGCAATAAATACTTAGAATATTTACTTAAAAAACTGCGGGTAATTCAAAATTTTACAGTAGGGAGCTTAGCCACAACTAACATCAACACAATAGATTCAGATCTGTTCACTGAAAAATAACATCATGCCTGCGGTTCTAGCAAACATTTGTTGGACTGTTGGTAATTAAAGATTTTTTTTACAAATACAAAAGAAAACTTTAAAATTGTATTAAAAAAGAGAAAAGTAAGAAAAATTATTTATTCTGAAACTTATCCAATTATAATAAGAAAAACAAAAATTCAAAAGAAAAAGTTGCGTGTTTATACGTTTAAAAGTAAAAACATTTTATCTCATGGATTTTAAAGATAAAAATTAGTTTATTATTTACTTAAAAAATTGTATTTAAAAATACAGAACAAAAAAAAATAAAGAACAGTTTTGATTCATACTGAAACAGAACTTTATTCAATATATTAAATTTTTAAAGTGAAATTATTTAAATCAGACATTTGAAAATAACTTGGAGCCTTTAAACTAGTGTTGGGACGCTTCCTAATTTTTATACGATTCCGATTCCAGGAAAATATTGATTAACGATTCCGATACCAAGTACGATTCCGATTCCTAGGGAATTATTGTTTTGAAATATACCAGGTAGTTTTATACTTATGATTGGGTAGTTCCCAAATATGTTCTCTAACTTTGGAAGAGATATTTTATGCCTACACAGTCGTGTTTTGGTTTAAATAAAATTATTATATAGTAAACTAAACGGAAAAATTAGCAAAATTTATTTTAGAGGAAATTTATTTTACTTAATTGGAATACAGAAAAAAAACCCAAAGAAAATAGAATTAATCCTTCAGAGCAAAAACAAATGAAATAGAATTTATATAACAGAACAAAAACAAGAAAATTAGAGAATAAATTAACACAATTCATTATTTTGGTCCTCATAATTAACAGATTTAATGAATTAAATAAAAAAAAATATTGCGGAAGAGAAAGAAAATATATACTAATTAAATATAAAGAAGATAAATATCTAATTTAATAATTTATAAATGAACGTGCATAATTCACAAAGTGTAGTTAACACCTATTGTTTTTTCTTACTTTTTCATTGCTTTTACACGTTGGTTCTTACGTAAAGAATAAGTTTAGCCAAACTAATTTTGAAATAGGGTATATCAAAGGAACACATATAAAAACGATACCACTATAAAAACAAATGAAATACTAGATAAAATTGAGCAAAAATAATTACCAAAATTACAGAAAAAGATAAAAGAAAAACTAAACAAAACAAAAAATGGTGAAGTTTGTTGAGTGAAATGAATTATTGAAAGAAAATTAATTGAACTAATAGAAATGTTAAAAAAAAAAAATGTCACATTTCAATATTTTTTTAATAATTAAATTCTCAGGGTTGTCGAAATTAAAAATTAAGTGATTTTTTTTTAATTAGACTTCTTTCGAAGCTTGTTAACATGAAAAATACATTTAAAACCCTGTTTTTTTTTTTTTTTTTAAAATAAATTGAAAATAAAACGCAATTAAAAAAATTTAATTGATAATTAAAACTTTAAAAACATATTAAACATTGAAAAATTACTTATCTCACAAATTAATGTCCAATAAAGTAGATCCAGTCTTCATACAGGAATTCGGTTATAATAAATATATCTTTCCCAAACCTTAAAAATTTTTTTTTTTTTTTTTTTGAGAGAGAGAGTTTTTTAAAATCGCTGGGGAATGCCGCCTAAAATTTTAAAGAAGTAAATTTTAGGAGTTTAGTGCCTTTTAAAGACGGTTATCATAATTTATTATCATCATTTAATTTCCTTTTTTCCTCCCCCCCCCACACGTTTCCACGTGGTTCTGTAGTTAACCAGTGCCCCTGTTGATGTCAGTCAGCTATCTTTACTTAAGTTTTAATTTCTAGTTAAAAGAATTTTTCATGAATAGAATCAGCATTTTAAAAAAATATTTTTTTAGTTGTATATATTGTATTTACTCTTTGAAGTTAAGGAGGGTTAAAAAAATTGGTGACACCTAGATGGTGATTTAGGAAAAAAAAAAAGACACTGCGATTTCGACCCTCACTAATAAAACTGCTCTGGGTGACTAGTTGGTAATTTTGCTAAGTCGTGGACCAAAGAGTTAAAAAAAGATTTCAAGAAACTAAACGAATTTTCATTTGGTCCAAATTTCAAAATTTTGCGAAATAATACGTGATCAATTTCATTTTAGAGATATTTCTTTCAAAAGCCTTCTTTGAAAAAAAGAAAAAAAAGTATATTGTTCAATTAAACCTTTTACTGTTTAAATAATTTTACTTTGCTCGTTTTATTTTAAGAAAATATAAGTTGAAAAAGCATTTTCATTCACTATTAGAAGATTTGTTAGTAAAAAAAACAGTCGCCAAAAAGATAAGCGTATTTTTTAAAATTTTTTACTCGCAATGTAGAGCCCTGCATACTTCTTTTCAAGTTACCTCTTTTGTAGTTTTGATTACAATAGATCTGAATGAATGAATCTTGTAAGGGAAGGGGCACTATGCATTGCCCTGTTAGTAATGAATTTCTTTGGTTTCTTTTTATAACATGCTACATTTCTCTCTTGCGGTTAGAAATATCAGGACATTTTTTTCTTTTTTTCAACATCAGACTAAAAGAATCGTAATGAAGGAATCGGAAAATTAAGGTATTTTTTAACGATGCGATTCCGATTCTGATACCTCCCAAAATACACGATTCTTACGATTAACGATTCCGATTAATCGTCCCACCACTACTTTAAACTGTCAAATTGAAAATGATTTATGGTGCTTATTTAGAATTAAAACTATTTTTAAAACAAAAATATTAAAACTTTATTATAACATGAACATAAAAAAGAAATACAGAAAAGTATTACAAATTAATCCTTATCTATTTAACAAAACTGTACAATCTGGAATGAAAATATTATCTGTTCTGTCCTCTGACACAATTTAAATTTTTGTCCCCGAATCCAGACTGCCCTTTGGATAGCATACTCCTCACACATACATGTATTAAAAAATAACTTTGTGTCCAACATAGATTCCATAGGGATGCAAGTCATTAGGTTGAAAAATAGAAACGAAATAAAATTACATACAAAAAAAATAAATAAATAAAAAATAATGGAGCGTTTTTAATTTTAAAAAGAAAAAAAAAATGTCAACTGCAATCATGTGAAAATTTTAGTTTCATTGTCAAAAAAAAAAAGTGCTACCATTGAAAAATATTTTTCTTTGACAAAGAGACAATTAAAGGCAGTTGTGCATTTTAACATTCCTGTCAAAATTTAGAAATCTATTTTTAAGATAAAAAGGACGAGGGGGGGGGGTATTAGGTTTTCCCTTGCCGTTCAAGGAAAGAAGTCATCATGTCTTGAGACTTTATTCTGTGACAGCAGGCCATGTGACTTTATGGCAAGGGCCTGAGTCTATTATATTTATGTCGATTGTGCCCCCACCCACTTCAAACTTTAATTCACTTTCATTTACAAACATTTTTTATCTCCATATAAGAAACACGGCTAAATTTTATTTAAATTAGCAAAATTTCTTAAAATGAATTTTTTTGATTAGATATAAATGAAAGATATAAAATCTTAACTACAAAGACAGTGTTTAGGTTTAAAAATTTAGTTTTCAATACTCCATGTCTAACCACCTTGAAGAGCCATTATCATACCTTGGTTTCCAGTTTTGCTTCAATTTTTATTTAGTATTTTTTTATCTTTCATTCATTTGCTTTTATGATACTAACTCATTATTTCACATATCTCATTGAATTATTATAAGGAATCAGTCAATTTCAGACTCAATCATTTTATTATTTAATGAGTTAACTGCTGAAATATAAAATTCTAGGATTAATTTATTTCACTTTCAACAGTTAATTTCTTACAATAACGACCATGATAAATTTTATAAAGTATAAAACTTTGTTTATTCTGTTCTAATTGCCATGATCATCATCCCACATCAAAGTCTTGATAAAGGAAACAAAAAACTTTTCTCTTGTGTAAAAAATAATCAAATTGACAGAAACATTTTAATATTAAAACTTCAGCATTTTATCATTTTTTAAAAATAACTTTCTTGTATATTATTAAAATTGCACCCCTTTTTTGTGAAATACTTTTTATGGCACAATTTACTTGGAAATTACATTAAAAAGCATTTATATTATAGTCTGTTGAAGTGTCCCAGTCTAATGCTTATCATGCATTGCATGTGATCATTAATTATAACATCTTTTCTGGCAATCAAAAATAGACTTCTTATATAATGTCTTTGTATTTAAGTAAACTCAAATAATGGATTCAAATCAAATAATTGGTCAATTGTTGTTTTATTGGAACAGAATTTGTTATACTTTTATTCTACTTTATTTCTTCTAAGAATCAAATTTATTTCTTCTAAGAATCAAATTTATTTCTTCTAAGAATCAACTTTATTTCTTCTAAGAATCAAATTTATTTCTTCTAAGAATCAAATTTATTTCTTCTAAGAATCAACTTTATTTCTTCTAAGAATCAAATTTATTTCTTCTAAGAATCAAATTTATTTCTTCTAAGAATCAACTTTATTTCTTCTAAGAATCAACTTTATTTCTTCTAAGAATCAACTTTATTTCTTCTAAGAATCAAATTTATTTCTTCTAAGAATCAAATTTATTTCTTCTAAGAATCAAATTTATTTCTTCTAAGAATCAACTTTATTTCTTCTAAGAATCAAATTTATTTCTTCTAAGAATCAACTTTATTTCTTCTAAGAATCAACTTTATTTCTTCTAAGAATCAAATTTATTTCTTCTAAGAATCAAATTTATTTCTTCTAAGAATCAAATTTATTTCTTCTAAGAATCAAATTTATTTCTTCTAAGAATCAACTTTATTTCTTCTAAGAATCAACTTTATTTCTTCTAAGAATCAAATTTATTTCTTCTAAGAATCAAATTTATTTCTTCTAAGAATCAAATTTATTTCTTCTAAGAATCAAATTTATTTCTTCTAAGAATCAAATTTATTTCTTCTAAGAATCAAATTTATTTCTTCTAAGAATCAAATAAGTCAAATATTAACCAGCATTTGTCTTGCATAAAGGATGAGATCGGACATTAATTGGATTCGTGGTATCTTTGCTTGTTTTTTGGGCTTTTTTAAAGATAATTATTGCTATTCTCTAAGGAAAAAAAAAATCACCAGGTTTACACCTGTTATCAAAAATATTCAGCAGTTGGAGGTGAATAAATTTTATCTGACTTATTATGTTAGGCGGAGGAAGGAGACAAAAAGTTTTAAATTTAAAAAAAATCTTTTACTTTCCCTACCTATATAATGATCGTTTGCTAGAGAAAGAAGCAAAGAAAAAAACAGCAGAATTTCACTAAAAAGTGGAAAAATCTCATCCTTTTTTTATGTCTGACTTGTCCATCAAGTTTCTGTCATAAATGTCCAACAGTTTTTGCTTTATCACCATTCAATGAAATGCACACTTGGATACAACATGCAAAATTGTCAATGCACTCTTCTGATTCAAGCTTGCATGGTTTTCTTCGGTTCAAGAATAGTCTGTAGATTGTTTTTATAGACATTGTCTTTGATATAACTGCATAGATAAAATCTTGGATGGATTAACACCTGCGGAGTTTGAAACCTATTCAGGATCTCACCTATTGATATCTTTAAACATTGATTGCACAAAAACTGTTGGATCTTCATAACTGAAATTTAGTAAAGAAGTCAAACTTAAGTTTATTTCTACCAAATATGATTTGATTGTAGGAAAGATTGTGAATTTTACTAATGATTCCATGGATGACAGTTTTCCAGGGTCACCCTGTACACTATTAAACTGAAGAACTTTGAAAAAAATACCTGCAAAATTGTCTTCATCTTTCGGTATGTAAATCCCATGTGAAGCAATCTGGTGCCTAGTTGTATCTAATGCAGATGCCAGATGTTGATGGTTTGGAATCAAATTTGGTAAAAAAGAAGAAACCAACTTAATGGCATCGCTCTGGAGGAAAAAAAAGAAAATAAGTTTTCAGTGATTGGAAACAATCTTGTACACTAGAAATTATTGTAAAAATGTTTTGATGTGTGTGAAAATATTTCATCTGTTCGTTACCTGACGTTGTGTATTTTGGCTCACAACTTTGTGGTATTCATCCTCGGCAAGTTTCAATTCCACAGCAGATTTCTTTTCCATCATTTTTTCCATTTCACTCCACAAACCATGCATCTGAGTCTGAAAATTGAAAAAGCAATATTTTTTGATATCAGATCAAGGGGAAAACATTTTTTTTTTGTAGTTAAATCTTAAGATGGTAGAACATTTTTTTGGAGCATGCCAAAAAGTCAAGAAATTATCACTGCAACAATTACAAATTCTTGTATAGAAATCAATGCAGATATCTGTTGCAACTATCTTTCATAAAACTTGGCTTGGCACATCAACTATGAGTTATTTCATGCTGAATAAAGTTGTCAAATGGAATTATAAGGTATATTATATAGTAATATATATATATATATATATATATATATTATTATTCTTTTCAAGAAATTGAAATTAAATAAAAAGAACAATTAAATTATTTTTTTATTAACAGTCCAACTTATTTGATGAAGTTTAATATAAATTGGAAAATTTATTTCAAATATATTTTATTTGAAAATATAAAATTTAAACAGGTCTTTTATTCATTTTTTAATTGTAGAATTTTCTTCAATTTTGTTGCAGATCCTGACTCAAAACTTGGAAATGCATCAAAGGATGTGGTCAAAATTTCAAGAAAATGTACATTTCAGTAAGTTTTATTGTTTAGTACAAAAAATGTTTGGACTTCAATTACTTCTGACCTTGTAGTTAAAATGTTTTATACTCGAGTATTCTAAAAGACACGAGGAATACTAATATCTTTACTAGCAATAAGAAAAGTATGATTAATTCTCCAAATAAAAAGATGGTTTAATTTGTTGTACTGTGTAATTCTATATGTCAGATAATTATTCATATTCCTAGAATAAATTGCTTTACTCTTGGAAAACATTACTCTTAAGAGGAATTTTTATAGAGGGTACCATAATTATTCATGTATAGGAAAATGAAATATTTCAAGGAAGCATCCCACCAATGGCACTACTTCCAGAAACCATTACTCCTTGACATTGATAATCTTTGTTCTAGTTTCTATTTTGAAATCTTTGGAAGAAAATAAAAAGGAGAAATATGGTTTTGATTTTTTGAAGAACCAGATTGAATAATATGGTTTTGGATGAACTTATAAGTACTAGCTTCCATCTAAACCAGGGGTCAGCAACTCATTTGACCTCACGAGCTGGATCATATTATACTGACAGATCGTGGGCCAGACGAAGGCTATTAATGAAAAATTAAGGAAAATTACGCACGCAAACCAATTTCAACCTCGATATGTAAAAGCATAATAAAATTAAACATTGAGAAATCAGAAAAATAAAATCTAAAACTAAAAACAAAAACACCTAACAAAAATGAGTTTTTCACTAAGAATGCCAAAATACTTGTAAGTGAAAAAGGATTAAACAAAGTGAAATGGATGAAATTATGACGTGTATGTTTTAAAGTGTTATTGAAAATTGTACCACACACAAACACCTATAAATACGGGTAAAAATAGTTGCAACCATGTATACTTATGTACACATTCCATATATCATCCACACACATATGCTGAACTGTCTTTAGATTTCTGCTTGTCAGTCTCTCTCTAGCTTCTTTCACTTTATCGTCCCTTTCTCGTCTTATCTTTTAATGTAACTCAGGATCATAACAAATATGTATTCATTATTTGACATTAAACATAAGCAATGTGACTTGGTACAATATGTCTCATGAAAGATACTGGCAGATAGTCCAATATTTTTAGCATACTGAGATGTGTAGCTATTCTATGGAAAATGACATAACAAATTTCATTTGAACGTTGACAATTAAATTTGCATATTCACATTTAATCACAAGTGTTGAATATACATAAAAATAATTTATATTAACAACATATAAATATTGTAATCAAAAAGTATTTATTCAATTGAAAGTGTTGAAACCATTTGTTTATAAATACATAGCAACGATGTTAAGCTATCACCAACAACCAAAAAATGGGAAACTGTGTGATATTTATTAATTGAGAGTGTTTCAATACTTGGTTTCAAACTTACTGACACTAAAGAGCAAGATATCATCAAGATGGTTATCTATTAATGTTGTTCTCAAATTGGTCTTAGTTTGCTTCAATTTTGAAAAAATTGTTCCCATTTATAGCTACTTCTAAACAAAGATGTGATATCTTTTTTGCATTTTGAAATACTTTCCACATATAAAAATATATTTTGCATTAAAATCAATTAATGAAATATCTTTGAAATTAAATTCTGATCTTAATAGATTGTTCCGTTTCTATTAAATCCATTTGAAAACAGTCCAATACCGTTTCCATCTTCACATCAAATGGTTTAGCAAACAATTTTGGAATCATTTTTGATGAAGATGAAAGTTAGTAAAATGTGATACAAATTTCTTTCGAAAATCATGGATTACATTCACAAATAGCTCCAAATCTTGTGGTTTCCTTGCTTGGAATGATAGGAAATGAGCATAATTCTTATTTCTTAGCTGATGTTCCTAAAGGCAACAATATGATTATGCATGTCATTTATAAGCTGAATTTTACCTTGTATCAACCTTTAAGGATTCTGTTATTACATATATGAATATTTATGTTTCTATTTACTTTTTACAAAGATTTTCTACTTTTGTGTTATGTACATTTGTTATGGTGTTAAAAAATTCTAATTTTCAAGAAAAAGATCACTTGTCAGAACATTTTTGTATTTTTTTTTTTTTTACAGGCTTCGCAGATAAGGTTTATTTTTTGTAAATATCTTTTTAGGTATGGACCTATTATATTTTCCAGTGACAGAACTAGATTGCCTGAGTTGAAATGGCTTCAGTAACAATTCATTATCAACAATTAGCTGTATATTTAGTTGCACATATTTGGATGAAACCTGAATTTTTACAAGTTTATAATTCCAACAGTTGCTATATGTTTATGTAGTTGTGTAACAAACCTTTTTTCCCTACCATTGCTAAAGCATCATCACTTGTGATTCTAATAAACTTCGAGAAATCAAATTTTAACTTTTGTAATTTCTAAAAAAAGCTTCAAGATATCTACTCTGGTCATGGGAATTAATTGAATAAACTCTTCTAAAATATGTAAAATAAAAATCACTCCTTACACAAAATAGGTTGTGTAGTGTCACTTGAGTCTGTGCTCTCATCGACTGCAATGAAAACTATTACAATTCATTAATCCACACTGAGTTTTTTCATTTGAATCAAAGAATATGCAGTTATTTGGTGACTTACTCGAAGTAGGTATCCCAAACCAAAATTTTATTTTCATTATATCTAAAAAAAAAATTAATGTGGTCATATAGATTTTTGTAAACCATAAACAAAAGTATCAAATTTATTTTGGTAGCTCAATTAACCATCAAGTTATGATTGTTCAAAGTTTGTTGGAAAGTTGAAAATTTGCTATTATTATTTGCAGAAGCCAAATTTCATAGTATATAACTAAAAATGTAAGCTACTAACAAGTGAAAAATCCTTATAAATATAAGGTCATCTTGTGGTAAATGAAAATTAATACAAATGAAAGCAATAATTATTAGATGACACCAACCTAAACACTAGGCAAAATCCCACTACCAACGGGAAAAAAGTGCAAATATAACACGGAAATGCAACTTTGTTCATTTCATTAGCTAATGTACTGAATCTTCTTAGTATGATTCATAACACATTAGAGATCAACATAATTTTTTCTTTTAATTATAAATTGATAAAACCACTCAACTGTGGACCATGTAAAAGCAGTCGAACAGACAATTTGGTAAAAAGGGCAAAAATGGGTTAAAAGTATACGTTACTGAAATTGCTGTAAAAATGTAACCATTGGAGATAGAAGCTTAAAACTTTGCAACTTTACTAATTTTTGGGTGAGGAATTCAAAAATGTTTGCTTTGTTTCTAATAACAAAACTTTTTGCCACAGAAAGATTTTTACTTTGAAGAATTTAAACTTGCCAAAAAAGGACCGACAACAATAAGATTTAGAAATTTGTTATACAAAAAGTCACAAGTCATTTTTTCAAACATTGAAAAACTTTCAACTTAAAAGACAAGTAAACAAGTAAAATATTTTATAGGCAGAGGTCTTACTACAATTCTTTTCCTTATTAATTTTTTCCATAAAATTATTTCAAAAGCTTCTGCTATGGTATCAAGAACACTTCAAATCCTACCATCACTTGAAACTGGCATTACCTCAAAACCCCATCTGTAAACAAATGCTGTGCAATGTCATCTGACAAAGGCCATCGAAAAAAATATTTTCTACTTTTGGTTTGCAATAAAAAATTTTATTACAGCGCTGGATACATATATAACCTCAATGACTTGGCCAATGTAAAAGTTGATGTCATAGTAGACAGCAACCCATTGTCCTTGATGCTCATAACTGAAGATATCCTGAGATGGTTCTTCATCACAATTGCAGGAGTTATCTGAATGTTCAGCAGATTCACTACGGGACTTTTTTTTGTTGCTTTGGAGATGGAAATGAATCAATTGGATTTCTTCTCAAGTAGTCAGAGAGAGCAGCTTCCAGTTGAACTTTATTTCCACTGGTGTTGATTTTGACACCTAACACAACCTTGAGATATTTCAGTTCAAGTTTATCAAAAACACCTGATAGAATACATAGGTCTCGGGGGTACTTCTACAGGTTATCGCCGAAATGGAGGCACCATTTTTTTTTGTGCACCTCTCATTAAAATCCGAGAGAGAAATCAATATCTTAAACTATGACCGAAGCATGGAATAAATAAAAAAATTAAACTAGATAATGATTTTTCGGTTTCATTTAAATTAATTTGTTGTTGACCCTTTAAAGTTGCTTTAATTCAAAAAAATGTTTCATTAAAATTATTTATTTGTTCGGAGAAAAAAAAAAAAGCAAACAAAAAAATCCAATGTTGTTTTCATTACAAAATTGTTTTATTAAAATTATATTTTCTTACGCAAACTTTTCAATAAATGTTTTTACAATTATATTTTGATAAATTTTTATACAGAAAATGTTTTGGTTTTCAAATGGCGCTCGCCCAGTTTAGACAATTATGAATATGTCATTTTCATTTTCTGTTTTTAATAATTTTTTCATTTTGTTTTTAATAATAAAAATATATATATACGTTTCATGAAAAACATTCCCGTTTTCATTAATCAAATCGAAACATTTTCAGTTAAATAATTACGTATATATGTTCTCTTTCATTTTCTTTATTTACTTTTTTCATAGTTCTTTCCGGAAGTAATTAATATCTAGTTTAATTTTTTTGCTATTTATTTCTAACAGTTTAAAATACTGATTTCTTCCTCGGATTTTAATGACAGGTGCGCGAAAAAAAAAAAAAATATGGCATCTCCATTTTCGGCAATAAACTGTAGAAGTACCATCTCGGGAATTATTAAATAAAAAATAAATAAATAAAAAAAAGATTTTTACAGTGAAATTAATTTTTTATTTACACGACTTGTTGCACGTAACTTAAAACTTAGCTATATTTTGTTAATTTCTTTTTAAAGTAATGTAACTGTATAGTCTAATAAAAAAAAAATAATTAAACAAAATGTTAGATATATCAAAAACGCCCAACAGCACATAAGAGAAATAAGTAAACAAAAAAAAAATGAGGCACATTTTTTAAAATGAAAAAATTTTTCCATCAGTCACACGCAACTAAAAATGTTTTTTTGGTTTAAAATGTACCCAGTTTATTTTTAAAAGATAATTTAACAATGCTGAAGTTTATCCAACCGAAAGAAGATAAAGCAAAGAACATATGAAAGTTTGAAAGATATAGAAAATAAACAACTGACATTTTTTAAATTGTAAATTTTCATTTCTTTTATTGACACACTAAAAATATTATTTTAAACAATAACTTTCTATAACTTTTAAATAAACAAAAACTCACTTAAGAACTTTGATATATGTATATAGTGAAGCTAGTTGTTTGTTTACGTTGGGTCATGTGCTGACAGTTGATTTTAATGATGATATTTCATACTTCTCACTTGGGATTAAGTTGTAAATCTCGATTACAGTCACTTTTATTAGTGGCGCTCCTTGATTTATGAGCATAGTAATATGACACCAACAGATTATTAAAGAGATATTTCTCTACAAAACGGTGTTTTTTCAATTGAATTTCTTTCATATTTCTTTCACTGAAGTTGGATTTTTTTTTTTGTGAAAAACAACTTAAAACCCTTTTTTAAGCTCACCATATTGATAAGTGACCTTTTTTCTTTAAAATGGTACTATTTTTTTATACCTAGAGACTCACAATATCGCATGCACCAAATTTGAAAAACACCAACATTTTTTTTGTATAAAAAATAAAGTGCCGTTCACTAAAATTAGTGACATAAGTTGAAGTAACCTGGAAAAAAATCTATTAAAGACACAAGAAAAAGAATTATATATCTATAAAGCAAAAAGATTAAATTTTATTTAAATCAAAACTTTATCAAAATAACCCAAAAAATAAATGAGATATCGCAAGTTGAAGTTAAGGGAAATTGAACTTTATTTACCAGTTTTCGCATCCTAAACTAGGCTAGTTTGGGATACCTACTTGAAGACACCACAGTCTTTTTTCTTATAAATAATTGAGAGCATAATGCTCCCTCACGCTACTTACACTGAATTCATATCTTTTTGAATAAGTAAATATGAAGAGCATTCATTTGAATTTTATTTTGTTTTTTTAAAACATTTTTAATTTTATTCAATTTATTTGCAAAGTAATTAAGCTTTAAAAAGCATGATATATAGCCTGTGTCGAGCCAAGCAGCATGTAAAAAAAAGAAAAATCAGTGAAAGGTTTTATAATAAGGATACAAAATAAGAAAGATTCCAGCAACTTGGGTAGAATAGGTGGCAGGGGTAAGTGATGAGGAGGGTCACTGTTGGAGGAATTAAATAAAACGCTGACTGAGACAACATTATCCCTTTGAGCTGTTCCAGCTTATGTAATGTTTGTTGGTCAAATCGGCTCCAAGTTTTTATTTATTTTTTTTTTTTTTTTATTTTTTTTTTACACAGAAATGGAAGTGATTGGGTTACATCATAGAATTCAAATTCAATTGGATAGTTCAGAGGCAGGTAACAGCAGGCCTCTTGTTAAATTTGAAAGCATTGTCTCGTGTTAAAAATAAAAACTGGTAATCAGGCTTGCAGGCCAGCCAAAATGCCTATGTGGGCTGTAGGTTGCTGATCCTTGATCTAAATGCAACAAATGTTGAAGTGGAAGAAGGACTAAGTCACTAAGATCATGTCCTAAGGCATCACAAATCACCACCTACGGCTTACCCACCCCTTTTGGTGGGGGGTGCAATCAGTGAATTTGTGGCTTTATTGACAGGGCAACCCCTTAGTAAAAATAAACATTCCTTAGCTACACCTAATGTTTGTGATATTCTTGCAATAAAATATTTTTCTAATTTATCAATATGATACATGGATAATTCACTTTAAAACCTGAAACGGTAAAATTCCGGAAGTTTACAGTCAACTTAGTGCCTGCCACAATTTTCTATTTGTTTTTTTGTTTTTTTTTTTACTGATTAAAATGAAGCAAACTCAATTTATGTGAATTAAAATTCAAAAAATCAAAACTGATAAAAAAGTCAGCAAAAATATTCAAACTAATAAAAACATGTAATGATAATAAAAACGAATTTTAAAATCTTTGTATTGTTAGCAACATTAACAAAGTTTTGATGCAGATTTGATGTTAAATCATAGAATTCTACTCACCATCGCTTCCTCTTCTCTCTTTTTAAAAGAATGCTGAAACATTTTATCGAGGTAAAGGCTGCGAATATATTCACTGTACAAAATGTCAAGATCCATTTGGTCGACTGTTGGCTTTTCCTGTACATTTACAATAGAAAAAAGCCAATGGAGGCTTTTAGACAAGATGATTGGAATTTTATCTCAAATTAAACATGCAAGTCACAAGTTGGTTGGTTGGTTGTTTTTGTTTTACAGCATATCAACCTTTTTCAGGCTATTTAATGCCGAATCTAGTGATTTTGAGGAACGATTTTTTAATGGAGTATATTTGTTTTTTTAAGTCGGATTCTATTTAACCCATAGTTAGGACCCTAACAGGTACTACCACTCCGGGTCAGAGTGGACCTGGGAGCAATGGCAATTAAAAGGTGGCTCCACACTCCCCAAGGCCCGCAAGCTGGGGCCTCACCATTGGATATAGTTTTAGGTCATATCCAGGACCGTTGTTGTATAAAGGGTTCTTTTAAAAAATTTTTTAAGATATGAGAGTATGGTGTGGGGATTGTTTTTATCAAATAACTCTTTAATATTGTTTTCTTTGTAGAATCGATTTCTTACTGTTACAAAATCAGTACATTCAATTAATATGTGTTTGATTGTGAATGGTGTTTGACAAGGTATACAGATGGGTTGGCTTTCTTTTTTTAGGAGATATGAGTGGGTTAAGTGAGTATGGCCTATTTTTATTCTTGTTAGTTTGACTTCTTTTCTGTTTAATTTTGTATTTTGTTCTTGTTTTTTTATTTTTGGCATGATTTCGTGAAGTTTGTTGTTAGGTGTTCATTCCAGTAGGTTTGCGATTTCTCTGTTGTATATGCACTGATACGTCTTTTTAGATCTATGTATGGAATTTTAAAATTTGCATCGATTGGGAGATTTAACGCGTTTTTTGCTGCTAAATCTGCTAATTCATTACCTTTAATACCAGAATGGCTCGGTATCCAGCATAAAATTATTTCTTTTTTACTGTTTAATTCAGTTAATTTTTGGAGTAATTTTGCGATTAGGGGGTTGTCCATCTTTTTTCTTTTAATCGCTTTTAGAGTAGATTGGGAGTCTGAAAGGATTATAAATTTGTTTTTTTTTGTTATTGGAGGCGAGTTTGAGAGCTAGGATTAGAGCATGTATTTCAGCACTGAAGATTGAAGTTTCTTTTGGGAGGTTTGATTGTTTTTTGATTGATTTATCGAGTATTGCTGCACTGGCTGTTGCATTATTTTGTTTAGACCCATCTGTATAGATGTGTGTGTGGTCTGGATACTTTTCTTTGATTTTATCGCGATCATCATGATAAGTTATTGGATGAGTATGTTTTTTTTCATATTTACTTAAACTTAGGTCGATGTTAGGGGATACAATTTTCCAGGGAGGGGTTTTGAGTAGGACAGTTTCGTGAATTTTGGTTATGGGTAGATTTGCTTCTTTGGAAATCGATTTTATTCTACATCCAAAGGCTTTGATTGCATTTTCTTTTTGGTCGAAAAGGTGTTTACGGTTTGAATTTAAAGTGCTATTGTGTGCTGGGTTTGTGGGGTTGGCTGTAAGTTTTGTGTAGTATTTTAGACCAAGGTTTTGATTTTTAAGCATTGGAGGAGTTTCATGTGCATACAGGCTTTCTACAGGGGAGGTTGGAAATGCTCCTAGTGCTAGTCTTAGTTCGGAGTGGCATATTGTGTTGAGGGTTTTTAGATATGACTTTCTGGTGGATTGATATATGAAGTTACAATAATCTATTTTTAATCTAATTAATGCTCTATATAGTTTGAGTAGTGTGTTCTTGTCAGCTCCTCAACCTGTATGGGCGATGACTCGTAGAAGTTGTAATGCTTTATTATATTTGGTTTTGATGTGATTGATGTGTGAAATGAAATTTAGTTTTTTGTCAAAAATGATTCCCAGGTGCTTGTGTTCGTTTACGAATGGAAGTTTTTCGCCTTCAATCTGTATGGTTGGGTCAGGGTGGAGTTTGTGTTGGTTACAAAAATGGATGCATTTTGCTTTAGTTTTGGAGAATTTGAAACCATTTTTAGCTGCCCATTTATTAATTGTATTTATGTTATGTTGTAGTTTCCTTTCAATAGTGAAAGTATTTAGATCTGTAGCTGATTGAGCAGTCATCTACATATAAGGAGCTATGTATATCAGGAGAGAGTTCTTTTATAATGTTATTGATTTTTATGTTAAAGATACTTGTTGATAATATGCTGCCTTGGGGCACTCCTTCTTGATTTTGTGGGTCTGATAAAGTCGAGTCTATGCGAACTTGGAAAGATCTGTCTGTTAGAAAGTTTTTTATGAATTCAGGTAGTCTGCCTCTTAGTCCAATGTTGTGGAGATCTTTTATGATACCGTGTTTCTAGGTAGTTTCATATGCTTTCTCAAGATCAAAAAAAAAACAGCCGTTACGTGTTCCTTATTGATAAAAGCTTCTCTGATGTAATTTTCGAGGTTAGTGATGTGGTCTATACATCCTCGATTTTTTTGGTATCCACACTGGATTTTAGAAATTATTTTGTCATTTAGATACCATATAAGACAGTAGTTAATCATTCTTTCGAACGTTTTGCATAGGCAGCTTGTGAGAGCTATTGGTCTGTAGTTTTCTGGGTTTGATGTATCTTTTCCCAGTTTGGGTATCAGTATTATTGTTGCATTTTTCCATGAAGTTGGGAAATCTTTAGTTTCCCATATTTTATTATAAATTTTTTTAGAAGGAGTTTTAATGATTTGGGCAGAATTTCTTTAAGGAAGCTGTAGTGCACTTCATCTGGTCCTACAGCTGAGTTATGGGATTTTTCTATGGCGGTTTCTATTGAGTGAGAAGATTTCATTGTAAGGTTCTTGGTTTTTAGAGTTAAAGTTTATTTTGTACTTTTCTTCATATTTCTTAAGTATTTGGAATTGTCTATTGTAGTGTTTTGATGATGAATTTTCGACAAAGGTTTTAGCTAGTGTGTTAGCAATATCTTTTTTATCAGTTATTTTCTGTTTATTTGTGAGAAGGTATTTGATTGGATTCGGATTATATTTTCCAGTTATTTTCCTAATCAATTCCCAGACGGTTTTGGGTTTAGTGGTGATGTTGATTTTGTTGACAAATTGTTGCCAGCAGGATCTTTTGGATTCTTTAATTGTTTTTCGAGTTTTAGTTCTTTGGTGTTTGTATTCTATTAAGTTGATGGTTGTGGGTTGTTTTTTAAATTTTCTTAAGGCTGCCTTTGTCTAATGGCCATTTTACATTCTGGATTGAACCATGGTTTGTTTTTTTTGTCCAGGAGGAGAATTTTTGGGTATGCATTTTTTGGCTATTGTTATGAGTACTTCCGTGAATTCTTCTATTGTTTGGATTTGATGTTCTGTTAATTTTAGTGAACAAAGTTCTTTAAATTCGGCCCAGTTGGCTTTGTTTGTGTTTCACCTGGGTATGTGGTTTTGGATGGAGTTACTGTAATCTATGTATATAAAAGCGAAAATGTATGTGTGTTCGCTTTTTGTGTATGTCTACAAAAGGCTTTTTTTGCCGTGATTCTCGGTTGGCTTGCTCCTTCTTCAATAAAAACGAACCTCTTGACCGGTTCTACGCATGCGTCAGATGACGTCATGACCTGATTTACTTTAAATAGTTGAAAAACTGAGCAAATTTTGTGTACGTCGCGTTAGGTCAGTTGATTAGCGCATTGGTTCATTATCTAAACGTTTTAGGTTTAAATTGTGGTGTGAGATGTCTTTTTTCCTCGATTTTTTAAATTTAAATATTGAGCCAGTGTTATTTAAGCCATTTTTCATGTAACGTTCGTTTTTGTTTTGTTTTGTTTTACTTCGCTTATCCACCCCCGACCACACACCCAAAAACACCCGGGTACCCACCGATTTTTAAAATTTTAAAATCGAAACAGGCTTATTTAAGCTATTTTTCACGTGTTCGTTTTTCTGTTTTCATCGTTCGTTTGCCTTACGTTAGTTTTTTTTTGTGTTTTTCCCCCGCTTAAGTGTTAACGTTTTCTTTTTTTACTTCGCTTATAACAAACAAACCTAGTCATTGACGTCCTGTCAATTTCGTTCTTACTTAAATAAATTCAAACATCTTTCACTAACTCATTCTGGCTGGTCGATTTTATTTTCAAACTTTGGCTCAGGGCTTCGGTTCGATCCTATCCACACACCTCGGGTTCTTTTTTATTTAACACCACACACACCTACAAACACCTGGGCAACGCCGGGTACTCCCGCTAGTTAATTATAATAGGGAAGTGATCACTTCCACAGGGTTCTTCGTAAGTGCTCCATGTATAATCCAAGAAGCTTGATGGATCACACATGGTAAGATCAATGGCACTAGTTGATCCGTTTGTTGGATTTAAGTATGTGATATTTTTTTGATTGAGAAGGCATAAGTTATTTTTGTTAATTAGTTGTTCAATTTTGTTTCCTTTTGAGTTTGTGACTTCACATCCCCATAACGTACTGTGGCAGTTAAAGTCTCCTAGAAGAATGAATGGTGAAGGTAGTTGTTTTATTAAATTTTCTAGTTCATTTTCATTTCATGAGGAGGAAGATATATTGAGCAGATTGTGATTTTTTTGTGTAATGTGACTAGAGTTGTAATTGCTTGGAGATTTGTTTTGACAGAGAAATTGCTTGGAGGTATGTTATTCCTTACAAGAATTGAAGTGCCTCCATTAGCACGAAGGCCTGTGTTATGGAAATAGTTGTATTGTTCATAGTGTGGTGTTTTGAAATGGTTATTGTTTTGTAGGAAGGTTTCTTGTAAGCAGACAATGGCTGGGTTGAAGAGTGAAATGAGTATAAGAAGTTCATTCTAATTAGATCTTATTCCACGACAATTCCATTGGATAATTTGTAGTGTTTTATTTCTATCCATGAGGTTGTTTAGTTTTCCTCAATTTCCATCTCTTTAGAAGTAGAGGGTTTATCTTTTGTCGGAGTCTGTGTCTTTGGTGAAGTGTTTTGCTGGGTTTTTTAATTTCTGGTGGTTGCTTTGTTGGTTTCTGTGATAACTTTTTTAATGGTTCTGTTGTGGATGGAATATTATTTTCTTTGCTTGGATTTGTTATTTCTATTTTGTTTTCCAGATTTGAGTATTTTTCTTTTAGGTTATTTTGAAATTCTGGCCATTCATTAATATTTAATGTAATCAGTTTGTTTATCAGTTCCCTATATTGATCATGTATTTCATTATGTTGGTATGGTTTAGTTGTCTTTTTTTGTTGTCTCAGCATATGTGTTGTTTTTCATGTACGTCTCAACTATTTTTCTGGCTTCTGGAAAGGTTGTGTTTTTTGTACTTTACTTCCATTATTTCTTTTTCTTTTTTATATGTTTTGCATATTTTAGAGAAGATCAGGTGATCTTTTTTGCAGTTAGTACATTTCACCTCATTTATGCATTCTTCTTCGGTTTGGTCAGGCTCTTTGTTGCTACATTTTCTGCATATTTTTATTCCTTTACAGACTTCTTTATGATGTCTATTTTTTTGACAGTGGAAACATCTTAATGGAGCTAGGATATATTGGTCTACTTTTACGTATATAAGTAGCCAATTTTTATTTCTTTAGGTATTGTTAGTTTGTTAAACGTTAATATGTGTTGGTGGTTATTATTTTATTGTTTCTTTTTATGTTTATGCGGATGTGGTTGATTACTCCTTATTTTTCTAATTCGGTTTTTATTTCTTCTTCTGTTGCTAGCGATAGTTCATAACTTCGAATTACTCCTTTCGAAGTGTTTAGTGTTTTATAGGGAAAGACTTGTACTAGTACTCATGGAAGTTTTTCATTTTCAGTAGAGATTGAGCATCTCTAAGATTGGTTATCTCAACTAGTAGATTTCCATCTTTTGTTTTTTTAATCATTTTTGGTTTACTTTTTGTGGATAATGTCTTTTCTATTAGAAAAGGTGATAAATTTCCAATTTTTTTTTATTTTCGATTAATTCCATAACCAAGAATCGTGGGAAGTTTCCTTCGTCTATAGTTGGAACGGTTTTTCTAATTTTGAATTTTTGTTCTTCATCTGAGCTTGAGAGGTCAGAGTCGGAGGAATGGTTTCTTTTAAGGGGTTTGAGGGGGATGCTTTTGTTTTTATCAGCCATGGATTTTGGGATTTATTTTTCATCAACCACGCTCCCTACCCACCTCGGAGTCCAAAATTGAGGCATAGTAAGGGGGAAACCCATTCGCTTTGTCCATGTCGGGGCTACGTGGAGGATATACTCTTTTGGTAAGAAGTTCTCAAGCACTATATTTTCTGTTCAATATGTCCTCAAAACTACATTTGTTCAGATGGAGTGTTGAGTTCTGGTCTTTCCAATTGATTGACCCTAACCACCGCCTTCTAGCACTTACTTGGCTCACAACATATGCCATCATAAGTAAATGATAATGATTAAGAGAAAATAGTTTAGACATGAAATTATTTAAAAACTAAAGGCTTTCATGTAAACTTTTGTTCAAACAAAATTCAAGCTTAAAAAGTAATATATATATAAGTGGTTATTCGTTCCCAGTGAAGCAGTATAATATAATAGCATGTGTGTGTATGTGTATATTTTTTTTTTAAAGTTCATTTTTGAAATATTGTTAATTTCAATGTATACCGTTTTCATTTAACGGGTCTAGATTTTTATTCTAAAAACCAGTCACCGTTAATTTCGAGTTAAGCTCAATGTATCTATTTTATAGGTGCCAGGCATATATAGTGCAAAACTTTAGTTTTGCACTATATATATATATATATATATATATATATATATATATATATACACACACACACACACACACACACTATTATATTATACTGTTTCACTGGGAAGAGATAACCACTTATATACTCATCCAAAAATGTTTATTTGCTACACAAGTGTATAATTGTTTCAGCTTATGCTGATATTTACATATATAATTCTCTGCATATATGTTTTAATTAGAGCACTCCTCAGCACTAAGAATATACATAAAAACTAAACAAAAGGTCACATCAACCTAGAGATACTTCTCTTCAAAGGCAGTCATCCACAATTTTGGAAGATTTTGGTTTTAAATTGCTCTACTGATAATAGATCCACAGGAGTTAGGAAGGAATGAGAGAGGGGAGGGGAAGGGGAAAGAGAGGGAGCGACAAGCAGAAATAAGAGATATAATATACATAAGAAATACTGCCTCAACAGGGGGGGAAAGGGGGAGTATAAAATAATGATAAACTGTTTGATAAAACTCCAAAATAATCAAACCTTCTTTTCTTGTTCCATTCTTGGGAAGAAGAGGTTAGGATCGCGGTTTCTGACATCACACTGAAACAAGTCTCTTTTAACGGCTTTTTCAGCTTCTGAAACTGAAACATTTCAATAATTGAATGATTTATTGAAACAAATACAACTCTAAATATGCTCTACAACAACAGCAAGAAAAGGTCAACATTTCCAAAATAACATTTTAACATATTGACCTATTTCCTAAAACTCGACTTGAATTAATGAGGATTAATTACATAAGAGATGTGGATTAACAAGAACTTGGAAGTCTTACATGGAACCTATTTCAAAAGAGAAATTTAAAGCAAAATCATTTGCTGTACAAAAGTGTTGAATAAACTAAATCAAACAAAATATTGAATAATGTAAAAATAAATAAAAATAAAATGCAAACTGCTTACTTGTAGAAATATCTTGCATTATTGTAGATGCATCTGAATAAGGCATTGGCAGATCATCTTTATTTGGAGTAGATGTTTGAGCATTATTAGTTCCATCCTTTGATTTAGAGTTACCAATATCAGGTTGATAATGAGTGACATCAGGTGCATTTTGAGAACAACTCAATGGAAGAGAAGAAACACTTTTGGAGATGCCCCGGTTCAGCGTTACATTATGACTTTTATTAGCATCCTAGAAATAAAAAAAGAAAAAAAGGAAAAGAGGAAAAGAGAAAAAGAGAAAAAAAGAAAAAAGAAAAAAAAGAGAAAAAAATGCCGGCAACTAACGATAAAAAAATTTTTTAAAAAAATGCCGGAAATTATTCTCTAGAGTAGATAAACTTAGGACTTTATAAAAAAAAAAGCTAGAATTTTTTTTTTTTTTCTTTAACAAAAAAAAAAAAATGTAAATTAGATATTCTTTACACATAGGAACGTTACGACTTTTATTCTATAGATAGGCACTCGACCAAGTTATCCGAAAATAGAAATCTTCTGTCACTCTAGTAAGCCATATGCTAGCTAACAGTTGATAAAAAGACCGCGGGCGGAATCTCTAGTGCAAAAACGTTAAGTATTTTTATTTTTTATTTTTATTTTTTTTTCTAAACTAATCCTAAATGTTTTGTTACATTGTTTTTAAATTTACTTTTCGTGTTTTATGTATTTTGTCTGTATTTCTCCTGTCTTTTTGTCTGTATTCCCGTCTTATCCGCGCCCCCCCTCCTGCTACAAAGCTGAACGATGAAAACAAACAAACAAAATGCCAGCAACTAACGATAAAAAAAAAAAAAAAAAAAAAAAAAAAAAAAAAAAAATGCCGGAAATTATTCTCTATAGTAGATAAACTTAGGACTTTATTTAAGTAGTATACTTAATATATACTATTACTGCAAGCTTGCCTGTATTGGAAATACTTTCTTCTTGCTGACGAATCATACTATCTTATATAGTTAGCCTTATGTTCAAGTACATTCGAAATATAATACAGTGCAAAGAAACAGTCACTCATGAAAACGAACCTCCTAAATTAAAACCTTGAATAATTATTTAAACTCTAATGTAAATTAATATTAAGCAGACTTTACAAATTGATAATAGTTAATTATTGGATTTTAATTAATTATAAGATGAAACTTTAATGATTCAAACTAGATAGATAACGACAAACTTCCACCCATTAATATGGGAGGGGAGATTATCACCAAAAGTGTCATGAATTATTAACTTCGCACCGGACTTACTACTTACATATAAATAAGTCACTTGTACCCATTCCCCCCCCCCTTTTTTTTTTTTAATGGAGAGTAGATAATACAGTGGATGTGTTATCGGCAGCTCCAGTAACTCTCGCTTCTCTATTTTGTCATTCAGTCCTTATTCAATGAGTGATTTTTCTGACAAAGGGTGAAGAAAAAGCTGCTTAAAGGTCGGTACTACTTGGTGACCAGTAGTCTGAGATGTCGGAAATTTTTCTGTCTCTGTCTGTCCTTGTGGCCATGTCACTAGTAAGGGTGCTGGAGGTAAACGTTTTGTCTGGGCTGACGTTATCCGCCTGATAGTCAAGGACCCGAACCTTGGATTAACCACTAAGGAGGCTGTCCTATCAGCAGGCGCAAAGTACTGGGACTGCTGTATTGCCATTTGGTGAGTGGATCTGGACCATGCAGTAGTCTCTGGTGGGGCCTCTCGATGCCATACTAGTGGGTAATTGTTACGGCTTTACCTTTTCGTATGCTACAAATAAAAAATTTTTCCTGTCTTTTTCTCTCTTACTTTCCCTCTCTGTACTGCTCTAACCAAGTATGCCGACCTATTCCACAAATCCCAAAACCTCAACATGAAATATCTCCAGAATAAAAACTCGATTAAACCTAGAACCTCATCTTCCAGCGTAGACCCCTACTACCAGGTCTCCTTCTCCAATATCAGGGGTCTACGTTCCAACCTTCCAGAGGTTGAAACCGAATTACAGGAGACGAAACCGGACATATTATTTCTAAGTGAAACTGGAATAGGGCCGACCACTTCCCTAGATGAGTTCATAATTAATGGATACTCCAATTTAACAGCTAAATCTGACACCCAAGATCGCCATGGGCATTAAGGATGGCTTCCCATGTGGCAGGGATATCTCTAGAGAAGATCCTAATTTACCCTATATGTGCTTCAGGGTTGCACTTGCTAACACCACTGCATTTATATTTGCCCTCTATAGGCCCCACAACAGCGGAGTTACTATCTTTAAGAGCATATCTGAGAAAATAGACCACATACTGTCTTCACATCCCTCGGCTAACATCCACATCTGTGGTGACTTCAACGTCCATAACGTGGAATGGCTGACCCATTCAAATAAGACAGATGATGAGGGGAGGTTTTGTCATGATTTTGCCATTGCTTATGACCTCACTCAGATAGTTCGCAAACCCACCCGTGTGCCCGATACACCCAATCAATATGCAAGCCTCTTAGACCTTTTTCTCTCAACTTCCCCTGAGCTATGTTCATGTACCGTTCATTCTCCTCTAGGATCCTCCGACCACTCCGTCGTATCAGTTAAGATAAAAACGAAATGTAAGAAGCCCCCAGACGTAGCCCTCCACCGTACTGTATACCGATACTCTATGGCTGACTGGAATAGCTTCCGTACATTCATATCTGATTTACCTCTGCACTCCATGTTTAAAAAGGAAGTGTCCTCTATAGTATCAGATCTGACCGAATGGTTAATTGTAGGCATAGACCAATTCATACCATCTAAAAAATTCCAACAAAAACCTAACAGCCAGCCATGGTTCTCCCCAGAATGTGCTGCTGCTATCGCACACAGAAATCACTTTTTCCATAGCTACCAACGTAATAGATGCACTGAGACTAAAGCTGCTTTCAGGACTGCCAGCAACCACTGTAAAAGAGTAATAAAAAATGCAAGAGAGCTATATGCCCAGTCTGTTAAATCCAAGGTAGCTGATCAGCGGCTTGGTTTCCACCAGTTTTGGCAAATAACAAATAGGATCCTGAACAGAAGTGTGCGTTCTATCCCAACCATTATCAATGGACCAGAGGTCATCTCGTCAGCGTCAGACAAGGCCAAACTATTTGCAAAGAACTTTGCAGCTAATTCTACCCTATGCGACGAAGGCCATCAACTCCCCATATTTCCTCCTATAACACAGAACAACCTAGGTAACATACAAATATCCGTGCATGAGGTCGCCAAGCTAATAAAAAACCTAGATTCCAGTAAAGCAACTGGCCCTGATAGCATCCCAATTATAGTGTTAAAAAAGCTTCAACCAGAACTTGCTCCCATACTTACGAAACTGTTTAAGCGCTGCCTTAAGGAGAAGTGCTTTCCGACCCCCTGGAAGACCTCATCAGTTTTCCCTGTATTTAAGAATTCAGGTGATAAGTTATCTCCCTCTCAGTACAGACCAATAAGTCTCCTCTGTGTTATGAGTAAGTTGCTGGAATCAATATTAAATAGAGAAATAGTCAACCACCTCAGCAGGAATAACCTTCTTAGTGACACACAATATGGTTTCCGCTCTGCAAGATCTACCGCAGATGTGCTGACGGTTATATCCCACAGGATTAGTGAATCTCTTGACAAAGGCTTCCTTTCTAGAGCAATTGCTCTTGACATATCAAAGGCCTTCGACAAGGTATGGCATAAGGGTCTACTTCACAAGATTTCCAGCTACGGTATAACTGGAAATGTTTTCTCAATTATTAAATCATTTCTCTCCGATAGGCTCAGAAGAGTAGTGGTAGATGGACAAAAATCGGAGGCCTGCAATATAAATGCTGGGGTCCCTCAGGGGTCAATCCTGGGCCCAACTCTCTTCCTGATCTACATCAATGACCTCCCTAAACACATACTTAAATCATTCGTTGACATCTATGCTGATGACACGACCATCTACGGCAACACATCAAAGGCTGTAAATGACAAAGTTCTCTCTGATTCTCTCTCCTCTGATCTCGAGCGCGTAGTTCAGTGGGGGAAGATGTGGCTAGTTACCTTTAATGCATCCAAAACCAAACTCCTATCCTTACATCATCAACGCTCTGATCCCCAGCTGGCATCAATTGTGATGGATGGCTCTCGTCTGGGTGAGGCCCGTGTTTTGACAAGCTTCTAGGTTTGACCTTTACTCCTGATCTGAAATGGAACACGTACATCAAGTCTGTTGCCAAGGTCGCTGGAAAGATGGTGGGATCCTTCTACCGCTCCAGAAGATATCTCACTACTGATGCATTCTCTATCTATATAAAAGCCAAGTACGTCCAAGGATGGAATACTGTTGCCATATCTGGGCAGGAGCTGCCAAAAAAGCCTATCATGCCTTGACAGAGTACAAAATAGACTTCGTGGCTTAGTAGGTGATGCCCTTTTCTCTACCCTGCAACCTCTCTCCCACAGAAGAGACGTTGCGAGCCTATCCTTGTTTTATCGTTATTTTCATGGCAGGTGCTCGTCTGAACTCCAATCCCTGGTCCCCCCTCGCCAATCTTTCACAAAAAACACCTGTCTAGCTGAATCCACTGGGAAAAATTTCCCCCACTCTATATCTGTGCCTAAATCAAAACGCGGATTCCATGAACAAAGCTTCTTTCTTAGAACTGCACGCATGTGGAACTCTGTTCCGTCTGCCTGCTTCCCTCCGGACTACAACTTGGATGTCTTCAAGTCTAATGTTAACAAATTCCTAATGAACCGCCCCCTTAAGTAAACACTCCATCAAATCTCCACACTAACGTAATGTACTTGCAATAACCCTTATCCCTGAGTGGCTTCCGGGCCTTGATAAGTGGTGATCACTGTGTAAAAAAAAAAAAAGAAAAAAAGAAAAAGAGAAAAAAAGAAAAAGAGAAAAAAGAGAAAGAGAAAAAAAAGAGAAAGAGAAAAAAGAGAAAAAAGAAAGAAAAGAAAAGAAAAAAAGGAAAAGAAAAGAAAAAAAAGGAAAAGAAAAGAAAAAAGGAAAAGAAAAAAGATAAAGAAAAAAGAAAAAGATAAAATAAAAAGCTCAAGTCAAACAAGTATTTTGAAATGTATTTAATTTCATTAATGCATGAAACTACAATGTGAGAAACATCTTTTCATGTATGAAGAAAAAGAAAGAGAAAAAGAAAGAGAAAAAGAGAAAAAAGAGAAAAAGAAAAAAGAGAAAAAAGAAAGAAAAGAAAAGAAAAAGGAAAAGAAAAGAAAAAGAAAAGAAAAAAGGAAAAGAAAAGAAAAAAGGAAAAGAAAAGGGAAAGAAAAGAAAAGGAAAAGGAAAAGAAAAGGAAAACAAAAGGAAAAGAAAAAAGGAAAAGAAAAAAGGAAAAGAAAAAGGAAAAGAAAAAGGAAAAAGATAAATAAAAAAAGAAAAAGATAAGAAAAATAAAAAGCTTAAGTCAAACAAGTATTTTGAAATGTATTTAATTTCATTAATGCATGAAACTACAATGTGAGAAACATCTTTTCATGTATGAAGAAAAAGAAAGAGAAAAAGAAAGAGAAAAAGAGAAAAAAGAGAAAAAGAAAAAAGAGAAAAAAGAAAGAAAAGAAAAGAAAAAGGAAAAGAAAAGAAAAAGAAAAGAAAAAAGGAAAAGAAAAGAAAAAAGGAAAAGAAAAGAAAAAAGGAAAAGAAAAGGGAAAGAAAAGAAAAGGAAAAGAAAAGGAAAACAAAAGGAAAAGAAAAAAGGAAAAGAAAAAAGGAAAAGAAAAAGGAAAAGAAAAAGGAAAAAGATAAATAAAAAAAGAAAAAGATAAGAAAAATAAAAAGCTTAAGTCAAACAAGTATTTTGAAATGTATTTAATTTCATTAATGCATGAAACTACAATGTGAGAAACATCTTTTCATGTATGAAATTTCTTTACATTAATTATTGAAAATAGGTTGAAATAAGTTTAAATCACAAAGAAAAAACAAGAAAAAAATATTAGACAGGACAAATGAGATGATTAAACAAGCAACTCAAAATTCACATCATATACATCTCTTTCCCTCTCTATACATACATACACATTAGTAGGACCCAGGTCTCAGTGTTGTCATGGAAAATTGAGGAAACCAATAAATTCCAGCTCTCCAATCCTGAATCCCATGTTTTTATTTTTATTCAATTTTTTTTTACTTTCAATTGTCAAGTTATGAATAAAATATTTTCTTTCTCATTTTCAGTGTCTGACACAAATGTAGAATCCAAAATATAACAACAAAACACTGAACGAAAATAAATAAAATAGATAAAACTACTTTCTGAATTATTTAATTCAGAAAGTAGTTTTATCTATTTTATTTATTTTCGTTCAGTGTTTTGTTGTTATATTTTGGATTCTACATTTGCAGCCCTACTAATCTGCATAAAAAAAACAACAACCATCAATCAGGCTCATTATGGAGGGGAAGGCACATTTGAGTACTTTTAATGATTTTAAACGATTTTAATCGTATTTTCAATAAATTCATCAATGCAATTTTTTATTCATCACTTGCCTGGAAGTTGAAAACATTCGCAACTACGGCAGATTTCTTTTTACACTTGAACAAAACATTCGAACATTAGCCTGCCAAAAATAAAAAAATGGATTGCAAGAGAAACAAACAAGAATTGTCCCTGCTCTTCAATGAAACAACTTAACATGAGGATACTTCTCCATACAAGTAAACCCTGACTAAATATTCAAAATAACATTCTATAAAGTAGTATTTGCAGCTAAGTTAAAACCTCTCAATATGAGCATACTACATTGGCTTTTATGAGACATGGTGCACCTTCTCAGTGATGTTGTTTATAGTAACAACATTAAGCTGGATACTGCACCAGACTAGATGAATTCTTGTCCTGGAATCCAGTAAAATCAAGAGACTAAAAGAAAACTATAATATAGTTAATTGGTCAATAAGTGAGAGGGAAAGTTATTTAGTAACTAAATGTTTGAGAGAGAAAAGAGAACTGTAACAGAATATTCGAAAAGTCAGAAAATTAAAAAATGTAGGGATCAAGTATTAGCCCAATGAAGGGGTTAACATTTGATTTTTTGAGAATTCTGACTCAAGTAAAGTGAAACTGTATGGAAAATGACAAATCATGTACTACAGTGGCTCCCTCTGGTCAGGAAGGAATGTACAATTTTGTAGAGTCGGATGAGGATGATGTGCTTCCTTTGTCATTTCTTACAGCTCTTTTTCCATTCTCCCAGATTTACTTGTACTGTAAAACTTTTTCTCAAATGTATCAAATAGATGCTTATCTTAAAGTTTGTGTTTGAAACCTTAAATTTGTTATTGAGACGCTTATCCTTTTAGCAGTTTTAGTTGCTGTCTTCGATTCTCATACAACTTTGCTATTCAACAAAGTATTATCTTTTTATTATCAATGATGTTGATCTACACAAATATCTAGTGATTAGTGAGTTATTCAATTTTTTTGGTTTTCAATGCTGTTAATATTAGTATGCCACTTTCATCAATTAGGTGGCTTTCTTGCATTTTATTCTTAATTGTGATGTTTTCAGTTGTGTTTGTGTAAAGATAAGCATCTACATTGATTATTCAATCACCAAATGCTGTCAGATTATCTGTCATAGTTTAACTTGGAACAGATTTAATTTGGGAATATTTAAGTCAATCATGAAGTTCACAAAAAAGATGAAAGTCATACTTTCGATAATAATTTTGGGTCTCTTCATCACAGAAACTTGCTCTTTGATCCATCAATGACTGAAATTTTTTGACTGAATTTCAACGTCCAATTTTTACAAATTTGATGTATCAATTTGATGCTCTTTGATACCAATAAATGAGTTTTTGAGTTTTTATCCATGTTCCCATGGCAAAAGTTTGGGAATACTTCATACAATATAGAGAAATAAAGGTTTTTTCCCATCCTTACATTGTCACAACTTGTGTTACATGAAGAAGAAATGTGAATTTTGAGTGAAAGATGAGTGCAAGGAATTTGTGTTGCAGATATTTTTATGCTTCCTTTTTTTTTTTTTTGGTCACCACTTATCAAAGCCTGGAAGCCACTCAGGGATAAGGGTTATTGTAAGTACAGTACGTTAGTGTGGAGATTTAATGAAGTGTTTACTTAAGGGGGTGGTTCATCAGGAATTTGTTTATGTTGGACTTGAAGACATCCAGGTTGTAGTCAGGTGGGAAACAGACAGACGGAACAGAGTTCCACAGGCGTGCACTTCTAAGAAATCATGGAATCTACGTTTTGATTTAGGCATAGATAAAGAGTGGGAAAAGTTTTTGACAGTGGATTCAGCTAGACAGGTGTTTTTCGTAAAAGATTGGCGAGGGGGAACAAGAGATTGAAGTTCAGACGAGCACCTGCCATGGAAATAACAATAAAACAAAGATAGGCTTGCAACGTCTCTTCTGTGGGAGAGAGATTGCAGGGAAGAGAAAGGGCATCCCCTACTATACCACGAAGTCTATTTTGTACTCTGCCAAGGCAGGATAGGCTGTTTTTAGCAGCTCCTGCCCAGATATGTCAGCAGTATTCCATCCTTGGACGTATTTGGCTTTTATATAAATAGAGAATTGCATCAGTAGTGAGATATCTTCTGGAGTGGTAGAAGGATCCCACTATCTTTCCAGCGACCTTGGCAACAGACTTGATGTACGTGTTCCATTTCAGATCAGGAGTGACGGTCAAGCCCAGAAGCTTGTCAAAACATGGAGCTTCTTCTAGACGAGAGCCATCCATTTCAATTGATGCCAGATGGGGATCAGAGCGTTGATGATGCAAAGATAGGAGTTTGGTTTTAGATGCATTTAAGGTAACCAGCCACATTTTCCCTCCACTGAACCACGCGCTCGAGATCAGAGGAGAGAGAATCAGAGAGAGCTTTGTCATTTACAGCCTTTGATGTGTTGCCGTAGATGGTTGTGTCATCAGCAGAGATATCAACGAATGATTTAAGTATGTGTTTAGGGAGATCATTGATGTAGATCAGGAAGAGAGTTGGGCCCAGGATGGACCCTTGAGGGACTCCAGCATTAATACTCTGGGCCTCTGATTTTTGTCCATCAACCACTACTCTTATGAGCCTATCAGAGAGAAATGATTTAATGATAGAGAACATTTCCAGTTATACCGTAGCTGGAAATCTTGTGAAGTAGACCCTTATGCCATACCTTGTCGAAGGCCTTTGATATGTCAAGAGCGATTGCTCTAGAAAGGAAGCCTTTGTCAAGAGATTCACTAATCCTGTGGGATATAACCGTCAGCACATCTGCGGTAGATCTTGCAGAGCGGAAACCATATTGTGTGTCACTAAGAAGGTTATTCCTGCTGAGGTGGTTGACTATTTCTCTATTTAATATTGATTCCAGCAACTTACTCATAACACAGAGGAGACTTATTGGTCTGTACTGAGAGGGAGATAACTTATCACCTGAATTCTTAAATACAGGGAAAACTGATGAGGTCTTCCAGGGGGTCGGAAAGCACTTCTCCTTAAGGCAGCGCTTAAACAGTTTCGTAAGTATGGGAGCAAGTTCTGGTTGAAGCTTTTTTAACACTAATTGGGATGCTATCAGGGCCAGTTGCATTACTGGAATCAAGGTTCTTGATTAGTTGGTTGGTTGTTTTACGGCATATCAACCTTTTTCAGGTTATTTAATGCCGAATCTAGTTATTTTGAGGAACGATTTTTAATGGAGTATATTTGTCCTTGATTAGCTTGGCGACCTCATGCACAGATATTTGTATGTTACCTAGCGTGTTCTGTGTTATAGGAGGAAATATGGGGAGTTGATGGCCTTCATTGCATAGGGTAGAATTAGCTGCAAAGTTCTTGGCAAATAGTTTGGCCTTGTCTTAAGCTGACGAGATGACCTCTGGTCCATTGATAATGGTTGGGATAGAACGCACACTTCTGTTCAGGATCTTATTTGTTATTTGCCAAAACTGGTGGGAACCAAGCCGCTGATCAGCTACTTTGGATTTAACAGACTGAGCATATAGCTCTCTTGCATTTTTTATTACTCTTTTACAGTGGTTGCTGGCGTTCCTGTAAGCAGCTTCAAAACAATACATAGTGCATAGATTTTGGTTTGGTTTCAAAATATTTTAGAACATTCTCAATCATTCACTGTTGCCATTGCTGCAGATATCATTCAATTGTAAGAAGTTATCTACATATGTTTCAATACCAAGTTTCAAAGAGGGTGGAATGATAAAATTGTTGCCTTAGAAAAGATAACATGATTCCATTTCCATTTGATGAAAACTGGTTTTCTTTTTTTGTTGCAGACCATCTACTAGTTGGCCAGTTGTGTACAAATCTCAAGAGTGATAGGAGCCTTCTATCATGTCTGAAAGTGAGACAATGTTGGACGAGCGAGATTGAAGAAGCGCCGTTGTACAACTCATGCTTTCTACCAATCCAAGTTATGACAACAGGGCCATTGCCAGCACTCTCAAAATGCATCGCTAGATTGAAAAGAATAACAGGGACATGTCCAAGGTGATGAAAACAAAGTTTCCATCCACAGTTATGGTCTTTGGTATGGTTTCAAGAGAAAGCCACATTATGCTACCTCACATCTTTGAAGTCGATTTGAAAGTCAACACCAAAGTGTACCAGAGTGTGGTGATAACTTGGTGCAATCAGGTGGCCACTGGCAAAACCTGGATGTGGCAGCCAGACTCAGCATGGGCCAACAAGTCCAAAGAGACCTAGACTTGGCTTCAGAAGGAGTGCTACGATTTTGTACCCTTCTCTCACTCCCTCGACCTGAACCCGCTGGACTATTTTATTTGATCATGTCGAGAACATCACCAACATGACCTCCCACAGCACCAAAGCCAGTCTGATTGCCACCATCTGCTGAGTATTCACTGAGCTCTTGTCTGCGCTTGTGGAAAAGGCATGTTCCCAGTTCAGGCCCGTATTGAAGCTGAAGGCTTGAATAGATGTCAGCTTTACAACATAATCAAGTTACCTGAATTGATTTTTTGAATGAAAGTTTGAAAATAAAGCTGTAGTGTTGTTTTCTTTAGGGTGACAACTTCATTATCTCACCCTGTACACTCATTTCCTCTATTGGAAGGAGGTTAGCTACTACTTTAAATGTTTTCTCCATTATGAAGTTGTCTGAATATACATAATTTACCTTTCAATCCAAGTGCTTTTGCATATATTTATGCCACATAAGTTGTGTCACATGCTTTTTATAAATCAAAGAATATGGTAGTTAGTTCTTTTCTCATAAAAGCATCTTGTATGAAAGTTTCCAGGCAAAATAATTTGTGAATTGTGCTTCCATTTTTCCAAAAGCCAAATTTTAAGTAGTTTGTTTTCCAGGTGCTATCTCAGTCTGGTATTCACCTTTTCTTCCATGATTTTGCAAGGACAAACTGGCTAGTGAATTAGTAGCTTATTGAGGTATGCTACTATTGATACTATGTACTTTCTGCCACTAACAGCTATTTCTATAAATCTATTAGAAAAAGGATTTTGATGCTTAAGAGGATATTTTTAGATACTCTATAGCTAACTAGATTGTCAAGCAAAACTTTGTGCCAAACCCTACCAAAGCTTCTTGGCAGCTTTTTGATTTATCACAGATTCAAACAACTTCCTCATGATGCACAGGAAACAGTGCTTTGTACTGAGATATAGAAGATCGATTGCCAATATTTTTAAATTAACAGAAAAACTAAGTTTTCTAAAGTGATAGAAAATTTGTAATCTTATTAATAGTTGAAAAAAAATAAAAAAAATGAATTACTTTGTGATCTTTTGAAATTTGAAAGGAATTTGGAAGTATTTAAACTATCAAATAAAAAGTCTTTTCTGATTTTAAAATTTTCATGTATGGAACATTTTGGAAGCTATTTTACATCCAAGAATTTTATAAAGATAGATTAAAAGAATATATTATCTTAAAATTAATAAAAAAATTTTATAACAATTTTATTAACAAATTTAATGACCAAACAATGCTATAATTGAAGTTAATAATGAAAAAAATAAAAAAGCATACTTGTAAAAAATTTTAAAAAGGCAAAACCTAGAGTAAAAACTGTCCTGGGCAATGCTATGTAGCTGATAAGATTATAAATCAATTTAGCTAAAAAACAAAGAGGAAAAAAAGTATTTTTCTTGCTCAAATGTTGGTACTTGGTAAAAAAATATTTCATATAGTAGGAAAACTAAATAGTAGTTTTATAAACGATAGAATATTTACTATAATAAAAATGTTTTCAGTTTTAATGGTGTCATTTCAAAATTTTTATTCATGGGAATTGTTTGAAAAAAAAAAAAAAAAAAAAAAAAAAATGGTACAAGGCTTTTACAATTATCTAACGTAGAAAACTTTTTTTACTTTTGCGCATTAATAACAATAATAAAAAAAACTAGCATATGGTTTGTTTTACAGTGTATCAGCCATATTTAATGCCAAATGAAGCCATTAATGTAATTTTATAGAATATGTTGCTCTTAGAAATTTTACAGCAAGAGTTTGAACATTACTTCTTAGGAGGAAATTTTGCAGAGAGGATATTATTTCTTGACATTTTCAATCTTTGATGGACTGTCAGTCACTGCCGTTTAGTATTTGGGAAGAAAATGAAATGTTTGGATCTTTTCTAGAATCGGATTAGAGATGAACTTATGAATACTAAAACATGAGGTGATCAGTTAATTGGATCTTCTATCTACTCGAAGTAAGAGTCCAAGTGGTATGCTGCAAGTCATCTGACCATGGACTGTTCAGCTACCAGGATCCTGCCTAATGCATTATGGGTTGCTACCCACAGCTTACAGGTGGCCTTGGTTTTAGGGATTTTTTTGCTTGTTTTTACTCTTCTGCATGGGGTTGCAGTTAGTGAATTTCTGGCTCTGTTGACAAAGTGATTAAACTAGCATAACCTATCTACTTTATTCAGTATTGCAAAGGAAACAACGTTTTTCTGTCTTTGTTTTTCCCCCTTCAAGTTTTTTTCTATATAGAATACTTTGTTTCTTCAATAAATGTGTTGATCCTGTCACGACCCGGTTAATGGATGACCGAATTGATTGGCAATCAGATCGACACATAAATTTATTTTATTTGATATCCAATGGCTCATCACTTATCTTCGGTTAATCGTCAGATGTCGGATCAACCAGCGAAATATATCATTAAGAGGAATGGAACAACAGAGCAATGAATGACGAAACAAACACTCAATCAAAGTTTAAAATTCAATAAAGACTTTTATATACAAAAAGGAAGAAGAAGCCACGATAAAAAGAATGAGTGAGATAGACGTATCTTTGGAATGTTTGCCAGGTGTATGCGACATGCAATTACAATATAATATGTAGAAAAGTTTGTGGATAAGAAAAGATATTGGCATGAGATAGGCCAAACTTAGCTGTTTTGTCCGTTAGGGTAAAAACGGATCATAAGTTCAAAAACACGATAACCAAAAAAAAACAAAAGGTGAGATGGCGAAAGTCTATCTTTTCCTCGAATCATAATTCCAAAGAAGAATAAATGTTGAGTTCAATCGGCAATACGATCGTATTTGAATAATAATCAGCAATTCAATTAATTCAAATCTCAATCTTCGATGAGGTTCGATTCTCGGAGATAATGTTTACACACCAGGCTGTGCCGCTTTTTTTACGCCAACTGCCATATATCTTCCTATTTTCAAGTCCCCTCGTGTTCAGCTTTACCGCCTCAAATGTTCGCTGTCTGGTTGCTATGACGACGTATTTCTGTTCGTTACGGCGATTGTCACACCCAACCTCTGCCCCACTTCCCCCAGCCAAGTGACTGCCACGACATATCTTCACAGAGAGAGGAGGTTGTCTGGCTGATTAGGTCTTAGGAAGAGAGAGAGATAGCGAGATATATAGAGAGTAAGTATTAACGTCAGAGAGGTAGAGAGATTGAATGTTCGTCACAATCCCAATTTATTTGATTTTCATAATTATTTTAACTTAATATTGCACCTGCAAAAGTTCTCTTAATGTCACAATTCCAAAATCTGCAAAATTACCACCACCATTGGATGTAAAATTTACTCAAGAAAATTTGTTTGAACTTAGTATGGGCGTTTTTTTTTTTTCAACTTTATTGGCTGACAGAAACAGCAAATATAGTATATTTATTCTCATTTGGAATAACTTTATTTACTAAAAAAACGGTTACTAGATAGTAACGTCTGTTAAGAAAAGAGAAAGTACAATTATTCTATCAACTGACATGTGTTGAGATGTTCAGTAAAGCGAGTCAATTAAAAAAATAACTTACCTTTTTGGGTGTTTTAACAGCAACAAAGTTTTGAGCAGACTGCATGTAACGTGATGGAATGATTCTGCCTGCAATTAGTATCAGTATATATAAGTATTGGGACGATTAAATCGGAAAAATCAGAACTTTTCATGGTATCGGATAAATTTTAGTCTAATTTCTGATTCCAAAAACAATTCCTTAAAAAACATATTGAACTTAAGTTTACATTGTTACTACTAAAGATAAAATGATGAATATTTATTGTTATTAAGTTATCAGTAAAATTAAAATCCATAGATCATAACAAAAAAATGATGTAAATTTATTTTACTTTGTGCAAAAAAAAAAAAAAAATGGCTTTTGCTCAGTCCATCAGCATTAACAAACCTGACCAAAAAACTTTAATGAATTAGTGGATTTTTCACACATCTATGCTAGACATATTTTATCACCAGTGTTTCTTTGATTAGCAATACACACGGACGATAAAAATGCTTTGGATAATTACGGATTTTAAGGGGGTTCTGCTAAAATCATCATATTTTAAAAACCAAAGCATCTTAAGTCCTCAAAATACCACCGCTTTGTTCGAAAATGAATATACTTTCAAATAAATTAATAAATAATAATGTACATAATATATTTTTTCGAGTTTTAAGCAAATAAAGTGATAAAAATGTTATCATAAAACAGCGTTTCCGGTAAGATTTTGTAATGACCCCCCTGGTTTGTAAATGGTCCTACCGTGTTTCTCTTAAGAATTTCGTCATGAAATTTGGAAATTAACTAGAAGAGACATTACTTTTAATAGATTCGGTTATCCGAAATTCTTTTGATAGTTCATTTTTTTTTGTTGTGTTAAAAAGAAAACTTCAATATGACCAGTTTTGAAAATTTTGGAAAAAAATTTCTTCGGACACCCACCGTTAAATAAATCAATCTTTTTATTACATTTATCCGTTAAAAATAAAAATGTAACTGGATTCATCTTGTGGTACGGAGCAATTTAAAATCATGATACCTGGAAAAAAAAAAAAATCGCTCTATTTTTAAACAGTATCTAAAAACGATCTGTGGAAGCAGCAAGAGCAGCAGCTTTAATATCGCTGATATTACTTTATTGTAAACAAACTTTTTTTGTTTTGTTTTTTTATTCCAGAACGAATTAAAAATTAAAATATGAATATAAAAAAAAAAATGTTCTTACATATTTAATTGGAGATCATATTATTAGAAAATAATTAGCTTAACTAGAGTTCGGTTATCAGAATATATAATTTTGAAGCAATCCGGCATTACTTTTCCCGAGGATTGTATAACAAATGCTGACGGCCCATTCGGGAACGCTGATCATGCAGTGATAATGGTCGAAACTGCCCTAAACTCTAGACCCAAAACTGAAGAGACAGTGCTCAAAACAACGAGATATTATGAAAAGACTGACTGGGAAGCCATCAGAGATCTGATCAGAGATGCCCCATGGGGAAATATTTTTTCTCTTCCTGCTGAACAGTGCGCAAATGAGACCACTGAATGGTTCAAAACAGCAATTGAAGCACATGTTCCCATGCGGAAATTTTATAGCAAGCCCCACTCTACCCAATGGTTTACTTCTACTTGCGCAACTGCCATTGCTCAAAGGCAGCATGCATACCGCAGATTTAACAGACAAGTCCAGTTCAAACAGACATAAGTATATAGAAGCTAGAAGTAACGTTAAGAAAGAAATAGCGACAGCTAAGAGAGAATTTACTGAAACCACTAAAAAACCTATCGAAGCACAAAAATTAGGAACTCGTGACTTCTGGAAAATCTACAACAGTGTAGTAAATAATGGGCAATTAAAAATTCCTCCACTAACCAACAATCACGAGGTTGTTTGTTCAGTAACCGACAAGGCTAATATGCTTGCCAGCCGGTTTGCCTCAAACTCCACACTGGACCCTTCCAACCACCCCTTGCCTGACTTTCCTTTGCAGACAGACACCACGCTAGACGATCTAAAAACCACCCCTGCTCAGGTACATGCTATCATAAAAAACCTTGACACTTCAAAAGCATGTGGACCTGATCTCATCCCAGCTGTGCTATTAAAAAAGTGCTCTGCCGAAGTAGCTCCAGTTCTCTCCAAACTCTACAACAAATGCCTTAATGAATCATGCTTTCCGAGCTGTTGGAAAACTGCTTCTGTGGTACCAGTATTCAAGAATTCTGGCGAAAGAACTGACCCATTAAATTATCACCCCATTAGCCTCCTTCCACTTTTCGCCAAAATATTTGAGACCATAATTAACCATGCTCTAGTCCGTCACCTTACAGATGCTAAACTTCTGACTGACAAACAATATGGATTTAGACAAGCCCGTTCAACAGTAGACATCCTCACTGTAATCTCTGAACGTATATACCATTCACTGGGCAAAACGGGGGAGGGCAGAGCGGTAGCTCTAGATATATCTAAGGCTTTTGACAGGGTATGGCATGAGAGTCTCTTCAGGAAAATTAGGTAATACGGTATCACTGGTAGAATACTTAACATAATTAAATCCTTAGATAAGAGAAAAATCCAGGTTGTCCTCGACGGTCGTACATCTAAACAGTGTGATATAAATGCGGGAGTGCCTCAGGCGTCTATCCTTGGACCTCTATTGTTCCTAATATTTATTAATGACCTCCCCGACAAAATTGCCTCTGAGATGGGTATATATGCTGATGACACCACACTCTATAACAGGCATGACAGGAAAACAAATGAACACATAACTAAAGAAATGGCAAAAACACTAGAGGATGACCTTCAATCTGTAGTGGAATGGGGACAAAAATGGATGGTCACATTCAATGCTGCCAAGACTAAACTGGTTTCCTTCAATAATTACAAGAAACCTTCTCTACCACCAATAGCAATGGCCAGTGACTCCCTGTCTGAGAGTACATTTTTCAAACTGCTTGGCCTAATGTTCACAGGAAACACGAGTTGGAACAATTACATTGAGAACATTGCCAGGGCCACTGCGAAGAAGGTAGTTTTTTTTACATAGGAATCACCACAGTATCAAGGCCAAGAGGCCACTCAAGCATAAGGGTTAAAGAGTGTACAGTAGAAATTGGACAATATAGTAATCATTAGTAATGAAAATTTGGTAAATTTGATAACATATGGAACGGCTCATCAAGAACTTATTTACGTTAGACTTGAAGACAACCATATTGTAGTCAGCCGGAAAGCAGGAAAACGGAAGACAATTCCACAGGCGTGCAGTTCTAAGAAACAAGCTTTGTTCATGGAATCTACGTTTAGGTTTAGGCACAGATAAAGAGTGGGGGGAATTATTGATAGTGTTTACAGCTAGACGAGTGTTTCTTGTGAAAGTTTGGCAAGTTTGAAGCTCAGTCGAACACTTTCCATGAAAATAACGATACATCAGAGACAAACTCGCAACATCTCTTCTGTGAGATAAAGGTTGCAAGGAAGAGAAAAGGACATCTCCTACGAGGCTACGAAGTCTATTTTGAACTCTATCAAGGCAGGACAAGTCCTTTCTAGCAGCTCCTGCCCAGATGTGGCAACAGTATTCCATCCTTGGACGTACCTGGCTCTTATATAGATAGAGAATAGCATCAGCAGTGAGATATCTACCGGATCGATAGAAAGATCCGACCATTTTTCCAGCGGCCTTGGCAACAGATTTGATGTACGTGTTCCATTTAAGATCAGGAGTAATGGTCAAGCCAAGAAGCTTGTCAAAACTTGAGGCCTCCTGAAGACGAGAGCCATTCATTTCAATTGATGCCAGATGTGGATCAGAATGTTGATGATGTAAAGAGAGAAGCTTGGTTTTAGATGCATTAAAAGTAACCAGCCACTCCTTACCCCATTGTACTACGTGCTCAAGATCAGAGGAGAGAGAATTGGAGAGAACTTGGTCGTTTACTGTCTTAGATGTGCTACCATAAATGGTAGTGTCGTCAGCATAAATGTCTACAAATGATGTAAGGATGTGATTTGGAAGATCATTAATGTAGATCAGGAAAAGAGTTGGGCCCAGGATCGACCCCTGAGGCATTAATACTGTGAGCTTCTGATTTTTGCCCCTCAACTACTACTCTTATGAACCTATCAGAAAGAAATGATTTAATAATTTAGAAGACATTTCCAGCTATACCATAGCTAGAGATCTTATGAAGTAAACCTTTATGCCATACCCTATCAAAGGCCTTAGATATGTCAAGAGCAATTGCCCTAGAAAGGTTGCCTCCGTCGAGAGATTTGCTAATCCTATGAGATATAACTGTAAGCACATCTGCTGTAGATCTAGCAGAACGGAAACCATATTGAGTGTCACTAAGAAAGTTATTTTTGTTGAGATGGTTGATTACTTCTGTATTTAACACAGATTCCAGCAACTTACTCATGACGCACAGGAGACTTATTGGCCTGTACTGAGAGGGGGATGAGCGATCACCTGAATTCTTAAATACAGGGCATACTGATGAAATTTTCCAGGGAGATGGGAAACTATTCTCCTTAAGACAACGTTTAAACAATTTTGTAAGTATGAGCGCTAGTTCAGGTTGAAGTTTTTTGAGTACTATAATTGGAATACCGTCAGGGCCAGTTGCTTTACTGGAATCAAGGTTTTTGATTAGCTTGGCAACATCACGTACAGATATACGTATATCACATAGCGTGTTTTCTGATAAAGGAGGAAATATTGGAAGTTGGCGGCCTTGATCGCAAAGGGTAGAATTAGCTGCAAAGTTCTTGACAAAGAGTTTGGCTTTGTCTGATGCTGACGAGATTACCTCAAGTCCATTGATAATAGTTGGGATGGAGCACACGCTTCTGTTCAGGATCCTGTTTGCTATTTGCCAAAACTGGTGGGAACCAAGCCGCTGCTCAGCTACTTTGGACTTAACAGATTGAGCATACAACTCTCTTGCATTCTTTATTACTTTCTTACAATGGTTGCTGGCAGTCCTGAAAGCGGCTTTAGTTTCCATACATCTATTACGTTGGAAACAGTGGAAAAAGTGATTTCTGTGCGCAATGGCAGCAGCACATTCTGGAGAGAACCATGGCTGGCTGTTAGGTTTTTGCTGAAACTTTTTCGAGGGTATGAAACGGTCAATACTTACAATTAACCATTCCGTCAGGTCTAATACTATAGAGGACACATCCTTTTTAAACATGGAATGCAGAGGTAGATCAGATATAAATGTACGGAAGCTATCCCAGTCAGCCTTAGTGTATCGATATACTGTACGATGGAGAGGTACGTCTGGGGACTTATTACATTTCATTTTTATCTTAATTGATACAACAGAGTGGTCGGAAGATCCAAGAGGCGACAGAACAGAAACTGAACATAGTTCAGGGCAAGTTGTGAGAAAAAGGTCTAGTAGGCTCGCATACTGGCCGTCATTGTCGGGCAAACGGGTGGGTTCCTGAACAATCTGAGTGAGGTCATAGGCAATGGAGAAATCATGACAGAACCTCCCCTCATCATCGGTCTTGTTTGAGTAGGTCAACCATTCGACGTTGTGAACATTGAAGTCTCCACATACGTGAATGTTAGCTGAAGGATAAGCAGATAGGACTTGGTCAATTTTCTCAGATATGCTTTGAAAGATAGTAACTCTGCTGTTGTGGGGGCGATAGAGAGTAAATATAAATGCAGTAGTGTGAGCTAAAGCAATCCGGAAGCACATATAGGGTAAGTTAGGATCTTCCCTGGAGATGTCCCTACCACATGGAAAGCTATCTTTAATATAGGCACATATTCCATGCCCATGGCGATCTTGGGGGTCAGATTTAGAAGTTAAGTTAGAATATCCTTTAATTGCGAACTCTTCTAGGGAAATAGCCTGTCCAATGCCAGTTTCACTTAAAAATAAAAGGTCTGATTTAGTCTCCTGTAATTGGGTTTCAACCTCTGGAAGGTTAGAACGTAGACCCCTGATGTTGGAGAAGGAGACATGGTAGTAGGGGTCTACGTTGGAAGTTGGAGAACCGGGTTTAATCGTGTATTTTTTCTTGAAACTTGTCATGATGAAATTTTGGAATTTGTGGACTAGGTCGTCAGATTTACTTAGAGCAGGACAGAGAGGGGAAACTAAGAGAGAAAAAGAAACAAAGAATTTTTTTTTTTTATTTGTAGCTAATGATAAGGTAAAGCCGTAACAATTACCCACTAGTATGGCATCGATAGGCCCCACCAGAAGCTACTGCATGGTCCAGAATCCATTCACCAAATGGCAATACAGCAGCCCCAGTACTTTGCACCTGCTGATAGGACAGCCTCCTTAGTGGTTAATCCAAGGTTCGGGTCCTTGACTATCAGGCGGATAACGTCAGCCTAGACAAAACGTTTACTTCCAGCACCCTTACTAGTGACATGGCTACAAGGATAGACATAGAAACAGAAAATTTCTGTCATCTCTGCCAACAGTTCGCGCAAAATACTGCCAACCTAGAAAACAGCTTTTTCTTCTCCCTTTGTCAGAAAAATCACTCATTAAAAAATGAGGACTGAGGGACAAATAAGAAGAAGCAAGAGTAACAGGAGCTGCCGATAACGCATCCACAATGCGTTTTCTACTCTCCATTTAAAAAAAAAAAAAAAAAAAAAAAAATTATTAACTATTCTACTTAATAAAAGTCCAACAGACGTGTTTTAGGGAAAGTATGGTGATAGATTCCCCTCTCACGAACTAAGAATGAGTACAATTTCGTAATCTATTTTTGCAATCAACTTGGTAGATAAATAAACATTTATGGACGAGAAAAAAAGCTAGCATTTAATAAAACAGAAATACAGAAATTAAATACTGAAATAAAATGGAGTTATTAATATTTGAATCTAAAAATAAAAAGTATGATTAAAATTGAAATCACTTATCTCAACAAAAACACGTCCGTCTGCAAAATGTAAACTGTAGTGAGGAATTTAAGTTAACAGCGTTCGAAATATTTTTTTTTTAAATTAACCGTTAAAAGAAAAGCGTGATTTTATTCTGAACTTTAGCTAGTCACGTTTTAAGAAACTTACGATATAAAAGAAAAGCGGATGGGGGGGGGGTTCTTCTGAAAGTTAGTTGGTGACGTTATAAGTAATTGCGAGATAAGATGGAAGCCGGAATTAAGGGGTGTGGACTGAAAAGGATAATATAATGGATTGAGTATACAATATTTAAGATCAACTCGGTAGATAAATAAACATTTATGGACGAGAAAAAAAACTAGCATTTAATAAAGCAGAAATACATAAACGTTGCATCCCTCTGCCTGTTCTATAAGTATTTTAATGGTGAATGCTCTGAAGAACTGCAGACACTTGTGCCCCCACGATGTAGACACCCTCGACAAACCCGAGAGGCAGCTAAATCCCACCCCCACACAGTAGAGATCCCTAGATGTAGAAGATCTTTCTACTCCAGTAGTTTCTTCTCCAAAACCGCTAGACTCTGGAATTCCATTCCAGGTCCCTGCTTCCCCAACTGTACTGACATGCAGAAGTTCAAGTGTAACGTGAACCTACATCTTGCTGCCCAAATCCCAACATAGTGCCCAGTAGTTGCTGCCCCTGATAGTAGCCCCCTAAACCACAGTGGCAATGTGCCTTGTTTGGGGTGAAAATGTAATTAAAAAAACAAAACAAAAAAAAAACAAACCTTTTGTCAAATGTTAAAAATATAATTGAAAAACAAATATATAACGTGTGCACTTTTATCCATTACCTTAGTTTTTAATGGTGAATTAAAGTGTTTTGTTTAAAAAAAAATAAAAAATAAAAAAATGTGACATATTATTTTGTTTCACGTGTGCAAGCAGTACCCCCCACCACCACCACACACACACTCCCAATATATTTTTTCTTCTTTTTTTTTTTTTTTGTCCCCCCCAGCGGATTATAATTGAATGGACACTAATCTACTCAATTATATACATATATATGTATATATATATAAAAAATACAAAATCAGTATTTAAATATTTGTAGGAGGTGCTCAGTTTCTAGCTAAGTTTCTATTTACTTGCCTCCCCACGAGGACAGTTAGACAAAAAGTCAGTTTTTAATGCGAGGAAAATCCAGCTTCCCAAAAAGGGTCAATCTGGAGAGAAAAACATTGTCTCCATCATGAAGGATTTCTCCTTCACTGACAGAGGACAGAAAAAGCAAAGTGTCACATCACGCATCAGAATACTACACTGTGATCTTGGCCCGAAGTGCAGGTAGAGAAATAAAAAACGTCTTAAACTGGAAAGTTTAACGAAATAATGTGTCACTCGGACAAGAAACGTAATTTAAAATAAAAAGTAAATTTATCTAAAATTTGTGAATGATTTGTTAACTTTAGTGAAGAATGTTTTTTTGATATTTAAATAAGTGAGCAAAAATACTTAATAAGTTTTCCAAACGTCACGTTTTCTGTTAGCGACGTCACTTGTTTGTAATGAAATTTATTTTTGTCTATTTGTCGTAATTCTTAAGTTTCACACCCCTTAAGAATTTCGACAAACAAAAATAAATTTCATATTTAAAAGTAATTTGATGTCCAAAATCTAAGGCATAAAATTTTCAAAAGGCCAATAATTATGGCCCACTAACCGTAAATATAGGGGTTAAACGCCTTAAAAAAACAAAAAACAAAACAAAAATCCTTAATCCTACTTCTAACCTTATGTACGAGTGGCAAGCATCCTCCTCTTAAAACCTTCTTTAGCCCTAACAATAATGCTAAGTCTAAGTGGCAAGCTCCTTACCAAACAAAGTTCCTTTGTAAGCTACATATAAGTGTCTAAAACAAAATCCTTTCTTAAAGAAAAGTGTACCATTTATCACCCATAAAAATAAATTAGTCAACTGTCTTAAAACGGTGAATTATTTTACATTAAATTTATGTGAAACTAACCCCCAGTCTAAATTCTAAAATTTTTTTTGTTTTGTTTCTATCAAGTCTTCAGAATGTTCACACATAATTTTCCTTAGCTTTATCATTAACCCAAAGTCAGAGAGTGGCAACCTCCCCACCTTCTCATAATCGCACAAAGACCCTCTTAAAACCACACAATTGTCTTTAGAAAAAAGAAGGTGCACAGGATTTATCTCTGATAGAAAAAAAAATGGTAACTGCCCTAAAACGCTAGAATAGCTCAAAATAAGGAATCACTTTACATTAAATTCTAAAATAATACTTGTTTATCTTTCATTAAAATTTTTAAGGTATTCACACGTAATTGCCTACAAAGGTAAAATCACATATTTTGGAGAGGTGGTCAGATGGGGGTGGGGGTTAACGGAAGGTATTAATCTACAATAATAAGAAATATTACAATATATTTTTAAACAGTCCTAGATTTCGATTTCAGTTATTTGTACATTCAGCTTTGAGTTATTTAACTTTTTTTCTGTTTATGAATGCATGGCATTTTTAAGGAATTGCAGCATATTTATGTGCATTTACTGCAGATTATTTGGAAACTATTAATTTTTGAAGATTTTCAGTAGCATATTCTAATTCCTAGCACAAAATACACTTATATGGTAAATTTCATTGCTTAATCTTCTGTTTTAACAAAAATACAGCATTTTTGCTGAAAAAGTAGTGTAAAAAATGTGACAAAACGCATTTGGTCTTAAAGAGGGAAAAATATCCAAACGTGTGAGGCACAAAAATAGTCATAACTTCCTTAATTTTAATTGGATTTAAAAAATTTAAAAAGATTCTTTTTAAGCTCATCAAGCTCTTTCTATAGATACCAATATCGAAATATTTTAAGCTATTTCAATTTTTTCATGTGTATTGCTACTTTGATTTCGGAAGCTCCTGTCTGTTAAGTAGTATTTAACCTTCAGTTATGCCCCCCCCATCTGACCACCTCTCCAAAATATGTGATTCTATAGACAATTACGTGAATACCTTGAAAAATTTTAATAGAAGATAAGCAAAAATTATTTTAGAATTTAATGTAAAATGATTTCCCATTTTGAACCCCCCAGTGTTTTAGGACAGTTAACCATTTTTTTCCATGGTAGATAAATCCTGGGTATTTTTTTTTTCTAAAAGGCAATTATGTGTCTTAAGAGGGCCTTTGTGCAATTATGAGGTGGGGAGGTTGCCACTCTGACTTTGGGTTAATGATAGCCCTAAGGAAAATTATGTGTGAACATCCTGAAGACTTAGAAACAAAACAATTTTAGAATTTAGAATGGAGGTTGGTTTCACATAAATTTAATGCTAAATAATTCACCATTTTGAAATCATTCTAGCATTTTAGAACAGTTGACCAATTTATTTTTATGGGAAATTAATCATGTGCACTTTTCTTTAAAGTCTTTTTTACGCTTATATGTAGCTTACAGAGGAATTTTGTTTGGTGGGGACCTCTGCCACTTGTGCTTAGTGTTATTGTTAGGCACAAAGGTTTTAGAAGGCTTGCCACTCGTACCTAGGGCTAGACATAGGATTTAGCGAGTTTTTTTTAAGAGGGTGTTTAACACCCATTGTGAAACTTTACAAGAATTACGACAAACAGACAAAAATAAATGTTATTTAAAACGTGACGCTTGGAAAATATCAAGTACTTTTGTTGCACCTATTTAAATACAAAAAAAGAAACAACTTTTTGCGAAAGCTGAGAAATTGTTAAAAATATTTTGAATTAATTTTATTTTGATTTTTAATTACATTTCATGTCTTTTTCTACCGTGTTTATTTCTCAACTGAGCACCTCCTACAAATATTTAAATATCGATTTTGTATTTTTTTTGTTGTTTTTATAATCGGGTAGATTAGTTGCCATTCGATAATAAATCCACTGAAAACATTTTTAAAAAGACGAAAAATAGAAGTGTTGTACCGCTCATACACGTGAACCAAAACAATCATATTTTACATCTTCAGTTGTTTAGATATTTTAAAAATTTTACTACTATCCAATTTTTTTTAAGTATTTATATGGTTGATAACAAAATAGCTCTAACTAAACATGTAAGAATTTTTTTTATTATCAGATTTTCAATGAAAAAAAAAAAAAAATCAATCTGGAATAAAAATCAGCAAAAAAAATGTGTATGTTTACACCATGCTATCGCTGCTACTGTACTAATACTACATCAATCTAGATTCAAATTCCAAACGATTTTTTTTTCGGATATCATGTTTTTAAACCACCAGAGACAGCAATGTACAATTATTTTTTTAATGGATAAACATTATAAAAAGATTGTTTTATTTAATAGTGGGTGCCCGAAGAAAACTTTTTTCAAAACTTTCGATACCTGTCATTTTGAAATCTTTTTTTTAACACAACAAAAAACGAGTTGTCAAATTACAAAATGCCGTTTTATGGTGTTCACATTTTTATCACTTTATTTGATTAAAACTCTAAAAAAAGACATAATACTAAATGATACAAGTGAGGCAGATTTAGACACAAGGTTCGTTTACATTGTACAGAATCCAGCTCTCCAAGAAGGGGCATTCTAAATTGGGATAAAAATTAAAATTACCTCAATCTAGAAGGATTTCTTTTTCACTGACTAAGGACAGAAAAGATAAAATGTATTATCAGGACAGGTACTATGCTTTGAATTATTTATTTGATAAAAAAATATAACAGAACAAAGTCATCAAAAATGTGGGAAAGTGGAGATCGTTGATCATACTATCTATCTTACACTTAGCTAGAATCATTTCACTCACCACAATACCACATTTAGAATAAATACATTGAATATATATTTTGAATCTGAAAAGAGAAAACAATCTTTCAAAAATGGTTACAAAAATACAACAAAGGACAATGAAATCATTATATTTTTTAGAATAAATACATTGAATATATTTTTTTTTTTCAATAAATATTAATACATTTTTAATCAAACATTTTCCATAAGATGGCTAAAAAATATCAATAAATTGTCTGCCAATAATAAATTTATTCAGTGTTAGAAATCCAATCAATAAAACTTTATACAAAAGTATCTGCCTATCACCACCCACCTCCCGCCACCAAAAATATCCTTAGGGTTTTTAAAAAACAAAAAAAAAAAAAAAAACATTAGTTTTGGGTCAAATTTTCCAGTATCCCATATAATATTGTTAGGAATGCATAAGTTTCTATCACATGAAAAGAATTTATGATTTATGTATGAGTTTCCTCATGTGTGTTTTGTATATAAATTATTAGTGAGATACAAATAAAAAAAATGAGCACATCCATTATTTATATATTTTGTTCTACCGCAAAATTATTAAATAGAAAGAAACAAAAACTGATGTAATCAAATTGTTAGTTGACTTTTAAAAACTAAATTTGCTATATTTATATCTTAAACTCACTGTTCTCTTTGCGATAAGTAAAGTTCCAAATATCAGAACATTTCTATATAAACGAACATAAATCCACGCCATTTAATGAACTTAATATATGTTACCGTAACATAGGCTAACACATATTTGGAGGGTTTCTAACAGTATTGTGTATAGTTTTTCAGTTTTAACTCATTTTCCCAACTTTACGTATTCAACACAGAGTCCGCCGCCATTTGCATTTTTTCAAATACATTGGTAAACATTGTATGTTTTTTTAGCCAAATAAACATGATACATTAAATAAAAACACTAAAAACTTATCCAGTTAGGTAGAAAGTAACTTATCCTGCCTTTCATGACATTTATTTTTTGTATATTTGTTTTGTTTTTTTTAACTTTTTCGAATCTGTGTATAGTAATACAAACCTGAAAATTAGCTATAACTAGCAGAAACCCGATGTTGCCCAGGATTTAATGATGATTAACGAATGTTTCACACTCCCATATTTTTATTATCATTGAAATTGGTGAAATCGTCCGTTTTTCAATCAAATCGCAGTACACTGAAGCTTCACATGCCTCTTCACAGTGACAACATAGTCCACAATACATTGTAGTCTACATTAAAAAATAAAGAACCTAATATTGATTTTATAAAATTATTTTTATATAATGGCTTGAATTAAAGTTTAAAATGCAAAGGTCAAGTATTATCAGTCAATTGTGCTCTAAACAGAATATATATTTCAGACTCGCCCCTATCATATCAAAGAACCCACTGTTGATTTTATATGCCTGGCTTTCTGCTGGTGCTTTGATAATGGCTTTGCTAGAGTTATAAATTGTGATGAACAGTCAAATGAATAGAGAAAGAAAAGGAGTGGATATAACATTAATAACATTTTATAGTTCTTGTCTCTACTTCTTTAAAAACTTTTCACACTGGCTTGCTAACAAAAAGCATTTTCAGTTTTACATTGACAGTGATTAGCCCTATTTAAAAAGCCTAACCCCACCCCTACCTGTGTAAATGTCTACTAAATATTTAATTTTATTTTGGAGGAGGATTTTAAACTAGAGGAATGAGAGATTAGCCTGTACTTCTAACGTTTTTGATTTTCCGTGTCAACTTTTGCCATTTTTACCTATTCATTTACTTTTGCCATTTTTACCCAAATTCGTAATAAGTTGGATTTTTAAAAATAATAAACGTAGCTTTTCATATGTAATTTTATGTTTATTGGCTAGATAAATGGATAAATGTTCTTGTAAAAATAAACTTTATTCATTTTTATTCTATTAGAAAAATATTTTCCCCAGTACGCCATGGAGAGATTTATCAAAAAGTTAGTTTTGTTTTAGAAGCAAAATATTGACTTCAGTTCCGCTGCTGGATTTAAAAAATAATGTGATTTTTCCTATATAATTTTATGTTTATTTGCTAGATAAAAATGTACAAATAAGTTCTTTTTCTGTAGAAATTTGCTTTTAGGACGGAATGAAATTTGATGCACTGGTGTACAATGGCGGATTGAAATCTGGCATGCTGGTGTCAAAGAAAAAAAAAAAAAAATTATCACTTATTTTACGTTAAATTTATCTTCGAAACTGAGCATCCACTTTAAATACTAAAATGATTGCTTTTCTTTCCGAGAAGTTATTTTTTAAGTAGTATTCCATTTTGGAATGGTCATTTAGCTAAGAGTGTAAATTTACAAATTTATTATCATTATTATTATTATTTGCATCTCGCTTTTGTTTTTTTACAGCAAGTCAAATAAATTTAATAACCCACCAATTTTTTATAATTAAAATAAAATTTAAACTTCATTCATAGAAGGAAGGTACAGAATAGTCAACAATGTCCACACCCTCCCCATGTTAAAAATGGTATTCTAAATAGTAATATTATCATATAAAAATTAATTTGTAACAATGGGAAGAGGTGTTGTTAATATTTTGTTCTTACATAGTTTTCTCATTTTGTCTACCAATTGTCGACTATTTTCAACTGTTTATGAACACTTTTAAGTAGCATGTTGTACACTAACGACAAACTGATACAATCTGGCTTTGTTTTAAAATCAAAATAAATTTTTTCTTGTCTTACAATTTTTAATCAATTACAAGGAAAACATTTGAGAAAAAAATATGCGGAAATTTCCCATGGTTTATGTAATAAATTGAAAATTCACAAAAGAAAAAACAAATCTCTAATTAAACATTTATAAAATATAAAAGAATCGGAATCGTATCGCAATCATAAATTTAGAACAGAATCAGTAATTGAATCAGAATCAGGAAAAACATTGGAATCATCCCATCACTAATTTTATATATGTGTTAAATTTCAGTAGCCATGTTCTCAAGCTGCAGACTCAAAGATGACTTTGTAACTTAGTTTGAATCCTTCCATTAGCAATAATTATCATTTCTTTAACAATTGAGTAAGCATAAAACACTAGTGTCTGTACGTAATATTTAAAATAAAAAAATATTTTATATATAAGAGATAAAGAGAGGTAGAAATTAGAAATTTGCATGTAAGTTCTGACAAAAAAAATTGTTTAACTGAATATAATGAAAACTGAAATTACCTTTTCTTTTCACTTTAGTAACTGATTTTCCTGAAGTCCTGAAAATTAAAGAGATAATTCACTAAGTAAATCTGATGAGACTTGTTTCAATATATAAGCAATTTGTAATATTGACATGAAATGAAAACTTACACAGATTTTTTACTATTTAAGTCTTCTTCACTTCCGCTGGAATCATTTGGAATTTGTGTAGCATTCATATCATTTAAAAAGATTGAATCTGAAAAAAAAAAAAACAATCTTTCAAAAAGTGATTACAAAAACGCAACAAAGGACAATGAAATCATTATATCTTGTATATTTTTATTGACGATTTGCTAGTTCCTTCTAAAATGGCTGAAAAAATTGCTAATTTGTCCAATCATATGGCATTTTAAAGAAAATATTTCGAGCTTTCCAATTCGCGATTGGTATAAATATTTAAAAGGGGGAACAGGGGAGATAAGTCATTAAGTGCATTCATGCCAATTAAGAATCAGAAATATTATATAAACTGATCTAAATTTTTAATTAAAATTCTACTTGATAATTTTCCATAATTTTTGGTGTAGATAGTAATTTTTGCCTGATACCCAAGTACAGGGTGAAACGATAAAATTGTTGCTATAGAAAAGACAACATGATTCCATTTCCGTTTGATGAAAACCGGTTTTCTTTTTTTGTTGCAGACCATCTACTAGTTGGCAAGTTGTGTACAAAGAAGCCTTCTATCATATCTGAAAGTGACACAAGCGAGATCGGAGATGCACTGCTGTACAACTCATGCTCTCTACTGATCCAAGTTATGACAACAGGACCATTGCCAGCACTGTCAAAATGCATCGCTGGATTAACAGGAATATGCTAAGGATGATGAAAAAGTTTCTGGTTACGGTTATGGTTTTTGGTGTGGTTTTAAGTGAAGGCCACATCATGCCACCTCACATCTTTGAAGTCGGCTTGAAAGTCAACACCAAAGTGTACTTGGATGTGTTAAAGAGTGTGGTGATCCCCTCGTGCTCAGGTAGCCACTGGCAGACCCTGGGTGTGGCAGCAGGACTTGGCGCCGGCCCACAAGTACAAAGAGACCCAGGCTTGGCTTTAGAAGGAGAACTACGACTTTGTACCTTCTCTCCCTTGACCTGAGACCGCTGAACTACTTCATTTGGTCATATGTTGAGAACATCAACATGACCTCCCACAATACCAAAGCCAGCCTGATCGCTGCCATCGCTTGTGGAAAAGATATGCTCCCAGTTCCAAACCCGTATCGAGGTGGTGATTTTTTTTTTTACACGGTGGTCACCACTTACCAAGGCCCGGAAGCCACTCAGGGATAAGGGTTATTGCAAGTACAGTACGTTAGTGTGGAGATATGATGAAGTGTCTACTTAAGGGGGTGGTTCATCAGGAACTTGTTAACGTTGGACTTGAAGACATCCAAGTTGTAGTCAGGTGGGAAGCAGGCAGATGGAACAGAGTTCCACAGGCGTGCACTTCTAAGAAAGAAGCTTTGTTCATGGAATCTACGTTTTGATTTAGGCACAGATATAGAGTGGGGGAAATTTTTCACAGTGGATTCAGCTAGACGGGTGTTTATCGTGAAAGATTGGCGAGGGGGGGACAAGAGATTGGAGTTCAGACGAGCACCTGCCATGGAAATAACGATAAAACAAGGATAGGCTCGCAACGTCTCTTCTGTGAGAGAGAGGTTGCAGGGTAGAGAAAAGGGCATCCCCCACTAAGCCACGAAGTCTATTTTGTACTCTATCTTGATTGAGGTTGAAGGCAATTACATTGAGTAGATGTGAGTTCTACTACATAATCAAGTTACCTAAATTACTTTTTGAATAAAAGTTTTAAAATAAATCTGTAGTGTTGTTTTTTAGGGCAAGAATTTTATCATTCCCCCTGTATAGCAAAGCGTTTTCCTGTACATTTATTTCGACATATCATATTTCACCTGCATATGTCTATCTACAAACACAGAGAAATGTTCCAACATGACGAGGATGAAATATTTTGAAGCAAAGAAATTGCATACTACCACTGGTAAATCTTTCCAATTTTTGTATTCATTCGATAAGGTTATTCTTTTACAATAGAGCAGTTGTAATTTTGAATACTTATATCCAGATAAAAGAAACATTGTTTTTGAGCCCTCAATTATAGAAATAACAGTTCACACATGGAAAGATTTTTTTTTAATTGTAATTACAAGCATTTCTAACTTTTCAACAGTACTTAAAAATGCTCTACATTAATTTTTTTACCAAAATAAAATCAACAAATTTAATGTTCAATTTTTTTCCTTAGAAACAGCAGTTTTTTTCAAACTTAAAACTTTAAAAATCTATAAAAACTCTCTAAAATAAATAATTCAAAACAATTTTTTATTCATAATGGCATGATAAATTCACATAATAAATTTTTGTTGGTCATCCGTCGTGTTCATAGAAGACATATCATTTTGGCAACTCATCTGTTTTTTTTTTGGGGGGGGGGGGGGGGGACTGCACAACTCCAGGCTGGAGGCAGAGGATTTGGTACAATGGGAGTACCGAAAGTTCATGTTGTTGCTCCGATCTCTAGCGGCAATGTGCATCCTCAGTAGATTTGTGGACGGAGGCTGGCCAGTTTGATCGATCACTAACACAGTCCTCCAATTCCTTTGGTTCAAGTTCACACTACCGTAGATTGGTCTTGACCGTGTCCTTGTAGTGTATTTTTTTTTTGGCGACCATGGTTTCTCTTTTCTTTCTGAAGTTCTCCATACAACATGTGTCTTGGCATGGGGTATTCTTCCATGCAAATGACATGACCTACTCAACGCAGTTGGGTCCTAATAAGCATACACTCTTTTTGATGATTTGGCTTGGTCTTGGATCTCAAGATTAGTAATGTGGTCCTGCCAACGGATTCTAAGGACAAAACATAGAGCACACATGTGGAATTTCTCCAATTTTTTTTAATGTGTTTATGATACAGTATCCAAGTCTCACGTCAGAAGGAAAGGGAGGTCGATTGCATTATACACTTTCAATTTTGTACTCAAACATATGTTGTGCTGAGCATTTTGTTTCGGAGTCTTCCTAAAGCTTGGCTAGCTTTGCTGATCTGTGCATAGATTTTCCTGTTGTTATAGGAGATGGTACTTCCTAGATGTTGGAAATATTCCACATTCTTCAGCTGAGTGTTGTCAATGACAATAGTCGAGGGTTGATGGTTTGTTTCTGGTGCAAGTTGACAAAGCACCTCAGGTTTACTAAGGCTGATTGTTAGACCAGACTATTTGGAGGCTTCTGAAAAGTGTTTTAGCATCAATTGCAGATGGGATTCAACATGCACCACTAGAGCACAGTTGTCGGCAAAGAGAACTTCTTGGATGAGGTTTAGAAGGCTGTTGGTCTTCGCTGATTTAGAAATCTATAATAAATCATATTATTATTGATTACATAACATTATTTGAATTACTATTCTCATCTTTGTTGAGAAATTCAATTATGGAAACTTTTAATGCAATAACTAACAACTTCCTCAGCCAAAGTCAATTTGAAGAACTCCCAAGAGGAACACTATGATCATACAACTCTTTATACAAATGAATAAAAATTCAGTCTAGACTCGGTACCTAATCAAAGATATAGTTTTAAGCAGAATCAGAATTGTACCTAGATATCTAATCCACATATCAAATTATCTCAAATCAACTCTTACACACATGAAATATTAAAAAGGCACCACTGTCTGATAAGCATGGTGGTAGTCCTGGCCGGGTTTCCCAGCTATTTAAGCATTAGAGGAAATCAAAGAGCTGACATAGGACTCATATTTATAAAAGAAGCAATTAAAATAGCACTAACAATTCTAAAACTCTCATATACACATTACAAACTATAGAGACAATTAAACAACTTTCTAGAGCTTATAAATTACTATTTTATAAATATATTCTATGGCATAAAATTGCCCATAGAGTTGATTTGCTGTATAAAAATAAAAACGAATTTAATTCCTTACACAAAAAATACAATTATGCAGCAATATTTGTTGCTTTGTTTTCCATTGTAACAATAACTCTTTAATGAAAGTTATAAAAAAAACAAAGGTGACACAAAACAAATATAGTCTTAAAGAGGGAAACTATCCAACCATGCAGGGCACTGAAATAGTCATAAATGTTTTGCAATTTTTAAATTTAAAAGATTTTTAGATCACCAAGCTTTTTAGATGTATGATTAAAAATAAAAAAAAAGAATCAAAAGACTTATTAGCTTGCAAAGGCTAATGAAAGAAGTCTTCCTGGACTCTTCCAGAGTCGATAGTAATTATGACCAATCAGTAGAAATGAGGAAGCAACCTCAGTCAATCCATTACTTTTGTATTGTTTGTTGATATAATTTCTTGTTAATTTCCTTTCTGTTCATTTCTATTAAGGTAACTAAAAAAGTATGTATATTTATTTAGTGTTACGGTTTGGAACTTTTTTGATGAGGATTGGTTGTTCATATTATTTGTATTTTTTGGACTACTGTTCATATCTTGAGTGTTATTTTCACAACATTTTGGTCAATGTGGCCTCTGACCTGTTTCAGATATAACTCTTTGAATTCCGGAACCTTTATGTTGAACTCTTAGATCTGCACAGAATTTGGATGCAATGATCTTAAGCTCATGCTGCCAAGCTTAACCTTGAAACTACATCAGTTCCAGGAGAACACAAAGGATCACAAGATGAGTAAGGTATGAACTCATCGGAGACACACCCACAATAGCCAGGAGAATGAATATCAATTATAGACCAAAATCTCAAATGCCTTTGCCTCCTTCCTAGACAGTACAGTAGCGTCCAAAAATAAGGGCTAAAATTTTAAAACCTAATATTTGTTAGAAATAACAAGTGTGAAAAGCTGAAATTTTGACAACTGGTAGTTGTTATCATCCATAATAACATACTAAAATTTGGTACTCTTGCATAATTTGACCCGAATTCTCGTGAATTCCCGTCAAGCATGGATCGAGCGAGACCGGCAATCATCGGTGTCAGCCGAGCATTGTTTAAATGTTGAAACGCCAACTCGACTTTTTATTTTATTTATTTCATTTTTTTTTTCTGTTATGCTTTTAGTAATTTTTAAGGTGATATTAAGGGGCAGGGGTGACTTTTTATTTTTCTGATTAGTTACTTATTATTTATTATTTTTTTTTAATTGAATTTTTTGGAGTTTGATTAGCCAATGAAAAAGCGCTATCTAAATGGAAGCAGATGACATTCGAATTGGAAGAAAGCAACTAAACCAACAAAAAAAACAAAAAAACTGACAAATATATTTTCAAACTCGCCAAACAGAAAAATGACAGGCAAGAAAATAAATCTATACATGTTAGAAAAAGAAATGAAAACATCGATGCAGACAATCTCATATTGTCAGAAGAAATTGCTGTCCCCAAAAAAAACAAGTGTAAACACAAATGTTTACTTAAAAAGAGATTGTGTGTAAAGGATGGAAAGTGCCACCAAAAGAACTTGACTGAACAACAAGTTTTGAAAAAAAAAAAAAAAAAAAAAAAAAAAACACACAAGAAAAAAAATTTGGTTACAAAAAAGAAAACAAAACAAAACAAAAACTTGTACTTGCACCTAACAATTATATGTTTAAAAATATCTTTTCTTGGTAGGTTTTTTATTATTTTTGATTATTTGCATTTTAATTTTTTCCAGTTTTTTTTTTTTTTTTTTTTTTTTTTTCATTAGTCTGCGTCTGTTACAATGCTCGGCTGACACTAATAATTGCCGGTCTCGCTCGACCCATACTTGACAGGATTTCACAAGAATTCGGGTCAAATTATGCAAGAGTACCTAAAATTTTAATCATTTGCAAAAGATAGAAAAAGAATTATAGTAATTATTTATTTTCAAAATAGGAACGTCTAAAAGTAAGGGACAAAAATTGAGAAAAACAATCTTCTTTCTAGAATGTTGAAAACAAAATAGAAAAAAAGCAAATTCACACAATTTTCTTATTTCAAGACAAGCTAGGCTGAAAAGCTAGACTGAAAAGCTGCTGAAACAGCTTGCAATATCAACAAAGCATTTGGCCCAACTGAACACACAGCATAATGGTGATTAAAGAAATTTTGTGGCAGTGACGAGAGTCTTGAAGATGATGACCATGGTCGGCGATCAGATGTTGACGATCAATAAGGAGCCTTAGTCGAAGCCAATCCACGCACAACTGTTCGACAACTTGTTTCTGAATTAGACATAATGCATATGATGATTTCCAACCACTAGAGAGAGGTTGGAAAGACAAAACTTCAGAAATAAGTGCCTCACGAATTGAACGACAACCAAAAAAAAAAAAACACCATTATGAAGTGTCATCTTCCATTATTTTACGCAACAAGAACAACTTGTTTCTTGACCGGATTGTGACTTGCAATGAAAAGTGGGTTCTTTATGAAACCAGTGACGCTCAGTTCAGTGGTTAAATGCTGACGAAGCTCCACGACATTTACTGAAGTCATAGTTCCACTAAAAGGTCATGCTGACTGTTTGGTGGTTTGTGGCCGGTTTCATCCATTAGTTTTTTTAATGCAGGCAAAATCATTATGGCGAAAAACTACTGTCAACATTCATGCATCAGGAACTTTGACAACAACACCCAGCATTAGTCAATAGAAAAGGCCCAATTCTCCTTCATGACAATGCCCGAACGCACCTTGCTAAACCAACCCTGCAGAAGTTGAACAAATTGAGCTACAAAACTGTCTCATCCGTCATACTCTCTAGATTTCTCACCTACCACTTGTTCAAGCGTTTTGATAAATTTCTGCATGAGAAATGCTTAAAAAAATCTAAGTGATATCAAAAACACTTTCATCACCACCAAAACGCAAGATTTTTACATTACTAGCATAAATACACTTGTTTTGCGTTGGCAAGAGTGCTAATTCTGATGGTGCTTATTTCGATCAATAAATTTTTGTTTGTGCTGAGATATGTTCATCTGAATTCAAAAGTTAAAACTGCAAGAACTTATATGTCAAGAATTCAGCTCACTTTGTCCAAATAATTAACAATGCTCCTATTCATTCCAACCAAATCGTGAGTCTAGATGCAGTGAGTCTGCTCACGAAAGTACTCACTGATAAGACTATAATTGTGGTACAGAAAAAGCTAACTTCAGATACTTCGCTGAAGGAATACACTTGTATCCCAATTGACAATATAATGAAGATGTTGATCTTATGCGTAAAAGGGATCTTATGCGTGATGGGATCCATATATCGGTAGGAAGAAGATCTAGCAATAGGATCACCATTGTCTGGGGTACTGGCCAATGTATCTATGGAATATATTGAGAAAATGTTAAGATTTTCATCACTAAAGCCAACAACTAGTGCCTGCTATATGTGGATGACACATTTATACTCTGGCCTTATCAGGAAGATATTCAAACATTGCTGGACCATGTGAACTCTACCTGTCCAGCTATGGTTCACAATGGAAAAGGAACAGAATAAGAAATTATCATTCCTAAATGTGCTGCTAACTTGCACTGATCAAGGCTTTAGGTCATCTATATATTGAACGCCAATGTTCACTAAACAGTATCTAAACTTCAACTCCCATCATCCATATAATGTAAAAAAAGGAATTGCCTGTTGCATGAAATATCGAGCAAAAGCAATATGTAGTAACAGCAATACATATCAAGAGGAAATGGACACTTTAAGAGAAACCCTCCATCAAAACAACTATCTAGAGGCATAACATCAGCTCAAAAAAACTGGACCAAACACCAGGACATCATCTGAAAAGTCATTGCAGTTTGTATGTCATACATGAAGAGCTTGTCTAAAACAAAAATTCAAAGAATATGTAATCTATATGAAATCAGGACAGTATTCAGGAGCGAATCGGCTCTCCAAAAACATCTTGTATAAGCCCTGACAGAAAGAATCATAACTAAGAACTATGTGTATGAGACTCTATGTAAATGTGGAAAACTATACAAAGATGAGATATGTCGTCCACTAAGAGTAAGAACACTGAAAAACTGCAATATGTGGAGAGATTGATTGACAAGTCGGGTGTGCCTGATCACATATGGAGAGAAAAAGAAAAATTATCTGCTCTTGAGACAACGTAAAAATATAGATACAAAAAAAAAAAAAAACACATGCTGTGTGACAATCAACTATAAGCAGACCTAGCATAGAATTTAACACCATATGGGAACTATTAATAACAAGCTGCACGTGTGTGATCTGCCTCTGGTGCTGCATGTGAGATGACGCCACAAAAAATGAATGTGACAAGTGTGAAGGACCAACATTGCCTTCACATTTTCGCAAAGTTTCAGAAAAATCTAATGAATGGGGCAAAAGTTATGGAGTAAAAAGTGTCATTTTTTGCAATTTTGGGGCATTTGTGACCCCCTTTTGAGCTCCTGGGAATGCAGAATCCCATTGAAAATGGACAGATGGTGCAGCTTCACGCCTTAAGACGTATATTTGAATTCAGCACCATGGAAAACCACTATATCAAGTTTTTGAGTAATATAAGGAAAAGCATGGTTTTTTAGCACTAAAAGTCCCAGAGGGATGCAAAACAGAATTTTGCCAGGATCACCCATATTGAATTTATATTAAAAACAATGGCTTCCACATTTTGGCCAAGTTTCAGGAAAAGCTAATGGATGGATCAAACGCTATGGGGAAAAACGTGTCATTTTTGGTCATTTTGGGGTATTTTTACCTTTTTCAAGCCCCTGGGGATGCCGAATCCCAGTATAACCATGCAGTTTCAGGTCTTTTGACCACTGTAATACGAGGGGCATGCAATAAGTAATGCCCCTGACCCACTTCCAGTTGTCTGATCTAGCTGAAATTTTGCATGTGCAATGATTTATATCTCTACAGGTTATGTGTCAAATTACAGCTCTGAATTTATTGTGGTTTCTGTTTTACAGGTGTTCGAACTGAGTCAGGTATGAAATGGAGCCTGTTGAATATTGAGCAGTGATCCGGTTTTGAATTTGAAAGGACACACACCACAGGAGACTTTTGATGAAATGAAAGAAACTTATGGTGATAATGCCCCATCATATGACCTTGTAAAACGCTGGCATCGTGAATTCAAACATGGCCGGAAGTTTGTGGAAACAGCTCCCAGACCTGGTCGCCCCCACTTCTGCCATTGATGAGGCATCTGTCCGTCAAGTTGAGGCTGCCATTTCGGAAGATCGGCACATTACTATTCGCCAAATAGCCCAAGATGTCAAGATTAGTACAGGGTCTGTGGAAACTATCATTCATGACCATTTGCATATGCATAAGGTGTCTGCCAGATGGATTCCCAGGTTGCTCACACCATTCCAGAAGCGAGAACGCGTCGAGTGCTCGAGGATGAATTTGGAGATGTGCCAAGAAGATGAGTCAAAGTTTTTCAAAAGACTGATTACACAGGATGAAACCTGGGTCCATCACTATGATCCAGAGACCAAAGCCCAGTCAATGCAGTGGAAGCACTTGGACTCACCACCTCCAAAGAAGGCAAGGGTGCAGCCCTCCGCTGGCAAGGTCATGCTCACAGTCTTGTGGGACCAGGACGGAGTAGTGATGACAGATTTCCTGGTACCACAATTACAGGAGCTTATTATGCTTCACTTTTGAGGAAATTAAGGGAAGCTTTCAAAATCAAGAGGCGGGGCAAGATCAGCAAAGGTACCCTCCTTCTGCAGGACAACGCTCCGGTCCACAACTCGCATGTCGCCAGATCAGAAGCACGGGCGTGTGGTTATGAAATCCTCCCCCATCCTCCCTACTCTCCTGACCTTGTACCCTGACTTTCACCTCTTTCCAGCCATGAAGTTGTTTTTGAAAGGAAAGCGTTTCTCAGATGATGCAGCCTTGATTTCTGAAGTCACGTTGTGCTTGCAGGACCAACCTGGGGCGTTCTACAAAAATGGTATCCAGAGCTGCATCAACCGATGGGAGAAATTCATAACTCTGGGTGGTTCCTATGTAGAGAAAGACTAATAAATGTGCCAAGTATCGTTGCTCTACTGCTATGGGAAGTGGGTCAGGGGCATTACTTATTGCACGCCCCTCGTAAACCACTAGCATATCAAGTTTTTGTTGAGAAACCTAAAAAAAGAGCCACAAAGGAGGCATTTTTAGCACTATGTTATGTGGCAAAACGGGCCATTTTGGGGCATTTTTTACCTCTTTTAAGTCCCTGGGGACGCAACGGGAATTTTCGCAAAAATTTTTTTACTGTGCACATTTATTTAATGAAACCCAATTTGTGGCAAAATTTCAGGAAAACTAATATACGGTTATCTGGCAATCATCCGGAATAACGGACACATGGACTCATAGACAGACACCACTGAAAACATAGGTCCCTCTCCGATAAATCAAGGGATCAATATATATATACACACACACACACACAGTAATAAATATTAATATTTACATCTAGAAACAACAATGACTATCCAATGAAAGAGATGGTAATTAGATGGTGCAAAGTTAGGTGAATAAGGTAGATAGCATAAAGTCTCCTACCTAAGTGACATGCCGAGTTTTGTACAAAACTAACTTTTCATCACTTTTTTCATTATTTTCGTGACTGAATAAGGATGCGGTTATAACTCATTGTCCTTTGTGGACAGTGTTTGTGGAACATGGTGCAGGTGAAGTCTGTCTCATAGCTGCCTTCAAGGCCTGCGATCATCCACTGCAAGACTCATCATGAAGGGACAAATTTCCCAACTTGAATTTTTTTTAAACCAATGCCTTGCAATATGTTCATTCACAGAACTATCTCTAAACGTTCAACATATCGAGTGGCTTGATGCAGCTTCTGATAAACTCATTTTGAAGTCGTAAAGCAAACAGACCCAAACGAGATCTTTAGACACTAGCATCTTTCTCACAGTTGTCTGTTTTATAACTGACGTACAGATTTTATAACTGACGTACAGATTTTATAACTGATGTATAAATTTTATAACTGATGTTCATATTTTATATAATGTCTGATGTTCCTACTACTGACAGTTCAAATTTGAAAACAATTGCTACATGCATTCCATATATATTTCAACTTTACTCAATGGCTAAATCAAAAAAGATTTTTAAAATGGACAGTACTTTTTTGGTTACCTAGTAATTCTTCTAGTCGTTAAACATACAAAGGTCAGTGAAGAGAAAAATATAGGCCAAATGAAAATATTATTAGCATGCTAAAGCCAGTGAAAAAGAAAAAAGGAAAGCAAATTCTCAAAAGTTTATATTTTCTTTTTTTGTTGCCTAATATAATTTTAAGATGCTTAATGTGTTGATTGAAAGACACTTAAAATTTTATGAAAACGTATGAACAATGAAAAAATAAGTTGCATTCAGTGTAATTTTTTTATCTTTGCTACAATTGTTTGATTTCCCAATAATAATTAACAAACCTTTGGTGAAAAAAGAAGAATTGGATTCTCCCTCTGCTGCAGAAACTATTATAGATGGAGTTTTTTTGCAATTAATAATTGAGCTGCAAAAGAAAGATTTCTTTTAGCCATACATTCACAAATTAGGATGAAAAGAAACCAACATAAATAGATGCATTATTCAAGAATAACAAAGACCACCAGCTATTATCCAGAAGCATAAAAAACAAAATAGAAAAATTTAAAATATCACCTTTTTTTTTTTTTAAACTTATCTACCTCAAACTGTCCTCTTTTTCTCTCTACTCAGTCAATATAATGGAAACTAGTTTTAGTGGTGTTTTTCAAATGACTATTATAAAAAAAAAATCTAATTTTTTTATTTTTTTTTTGACCACTGATTTAAATATTACTATTTATTTTTCACCTTAAATCCAATGATATATGGATATTTTGTGTAATTTGTAGTTTTTAGCTGACTTTCCTTTACATAATAAACTAGCAGAGATACCCGGCACTGACTGGGGCAAAACTGTAACATATTTCTATTAAAACTTCTATCGCTATCAGTCTAGTTCTCTTTTTACCAATTTACTGTTTTCCAATCTCCTATTTCTTTGAAGCCCAAAAGTCTTATATATTAAAAAACTAGCAAGGCTACCAAGTGTTGCCCAGGTTCATATAAAACAAATAGAAGAAATTAAGTTGCGTTTTAAGACACCTGCTACTCTTAAGATATTGAGCACTTTTTAATGACTATATATCACTTTCTATCATGAGCCATTTTTTTTAGCTCTCAACTAACACAAAAAACTGTTTTTTGAGGTGAATAAACTAACAAGTTAAAACCTAGGGATATGACTCCATTTTAATAAGAGCTTTGTTATTTCATTTTAGTTTCATGCATTTTGTCAGTTTGCATTTTACATGAACATGAGTCACGTGACACATTTGGGGGATATGACATTTATTTTTTGTATAGGGCATGTCTCAACATAACCCCCAAAAAGTTAAGATGCCTTTAATGCGAAAATAAAAACATTACATTATATGCATAAATGCACGAACGTCAGAGTTGATATAGATTTTTTTTTTTTAAGTTCGTTAAGATTTGTTTCCCGATGACTTTTAAATCAGGTGAAATTTTTAATTTTCTGTTTAATTGTGATTTTTTTTTGCATAAATAATTAAGACAGCTTTAATATCAACACAGACGGAATTTAATGTTAATTAAATGCTGCTTCAGTCTAGAAAAATTTCTCATACCGATTTAGCAAGTTACAAATTGACAAAATATTTTTGTCTTCAGCAGAAAAACATTCTTACTGAAGGAATTTAACTTTAATTAATAATCGTCTCAGTCTAGAAAAATTTATCCTATTTACTTTTATTGTTTGTTTATTCTGTATTTAATATTATTGAATCTTTAAATAAATGCTTCCGAGAGAATTCACACAGCCTAAATAAGATGAATAAACGCCATCTTGATCTGAAATGGTATCTTCTACTACATTACAGTAAGTAAAATAAGAAAATGAATGGCATTTGATCAAAACTGCAACGTTACCCAAATAATTAAATAAAAAATCAATTACAAAAAGTAAACGAATAATTTTAGCATAATAATTAAACTGAACAGGAAAATCATAACTAAAATTAACACAGACCATAAACTGCAGATGGTCAAATAAAAAAAAAACACCCCCACTCAAATTTTAAAAGACAAATCAACATAAACATATACTCATCAAGCATAAAATAAAATGTTCATTCAAAAATTAAAGTTAAATGAAATCTTTACAGTATTTTCCAAAAATGAAATATTAAGAAATATAAAAAAATATCTATTAAGTTTTCACGAAAATGTAGCTAGTTCTTTATATAGCATAAAGTATATGTATGAAAAGTTTTGCTTAAGTTTGAATATATCTTTTGAAAGTTTATTATCTTGGTAATTTTAAATGGGGATAAAAAATTCAAACATGTAATTGGGATGATTTTGTGTATCCCAAACCAATTTAATCCTTACTATTCTGATTTTCTTAAAATTAAATATTTTTATTCAAATGCTGCATTTGTTTTGTATCCGTGGCAGAGAGTTTTCTTAACTATTCTGTACTTTCGCAAAACAATTTAATAAACAAAAGATACAGTAAAAATTAAATCTAACTTGAAAATTATATCTAAAAAATAGCATGGTTTGTAAACTACAGAAGTACTAAACAGATAAAAGCACAAAAATGTAATCAGCTTAAAAAAAGAAGAATCTGCATTTTTTAAGGGATAGCAGTAGAGCCCCCTTAATTTCTTAAATGTTTTTTTTTTTTTCAGTACAGTTTATAAAGTGCAAAAGTTTTTCTTTAACAATAAACAGTTTTATGTTTGAAAAAGTAAAAGCGATAAAAATCAAAATCAAACCAACGGCATCAGCTAAGATCAAAACGAAAACCTCAGAGTATACAGTTTAACACACTACCAACTGCTCTAACTTGAAATAACATGTCAAACCACTGGAATTGAACTTACTAAAAGGAAAGGAACCTTTAAAAATCGACACATACACAGATACTGAAATCATTCAGAAAAAGATCATTTTATTTTGACGATTTTTAAAAAATTCAAATGTGAATACGTTTCCAGTTCATCAGTCATCATGGCGTTACATTGACAGAGTCACACCATAATCCATTCAACTTGCACTTTCTTACATATTGGCCAATCTTAAAAATATTTATACGATTGGAAAGAAAATTTGTATATATTTTAAAATGTCAAATATGATTTTTTTTCAAGACTCAATTGTATACGCTCTTGTTTTGCAAAACCAAAGTGGCCAATCCTAGTCAATTTTCTTAAAACACTTTAAAGTACAACCAGGAAGTTCACTGGTCTAAGCAATGACAACAAATGCAGGTTCTGCATCACAGAAGTCAAGTGTGAGCCAACATCGAGTTGTAAAATTGTGCTACCATACAATGTGACACAGTAGCATGCATAATAAGTGGATAATCTGTAATAAAAAAAAATTGAATATCGGATACAGCAACATATACCCAAAAGAACAGTTGGAAATAAGTCATACATACATACATACACACTATAACTATGCAATTCCTACAGCTACATAGCTAGAAAATGGAGTTATTGAACCTGACATAATGATAATAAGAAGAAGCAATCTTGGAAGAAATTAATGTTTCCTATGATGCCGAGTTAAACAGAACTGAGAGGGAAAAAATAACGAAATACCAAGGTCTAACATATAACATGAAAAGAAACTGAAATCTTAGGGAGATTTCACTTATTCCAGTAATTATAGGAGAAACCTAACTCATGAAAAATAATTTAAAAACTACCTGGTAAATATACCCAGTGAACCAAGTGATCAAAAAAATTGTGCTCTAATTAGAACCTTTAAAAATCTCTCGGCTGCAATGTATGAGATAGCGGGTCAATGTCTGCCAACTCCCAACAACTTAAATGAAATGAAACAAAAAAATTGACCTGATGGAAACAAAATACGAGACAAAATTACCAATTTTTTTTTTTTAAATTATAAAGGTAAACAGGAAGATAATCACAAAATGATTTCAATTTCAGGATAATTTGAAGTGAAGTGAACTTAGAATTACTGTGACCATGGTCGTTCAGTCAATCTTGTGGCTTTTTCGTTACATTCTGTTTTTCACACGTAACAAACAATTTTGTGCTAAATAATTTTTAAGGGATTAAACTGTTCAAAATAACTTTAAATTTAAAAAAAAAAATGGTGTTTTGAAAAATCATATTTCTTAAAATAAGGCTCCATATTCAAAACTGTAAACTGTTGGAGTAATTTGTTGATTTGTTCTTTTAAAACAAAATTTTAAAAAATAAGAAAAACTAATAACAAAAATCAAATTTTTAAATTGTAAACTGGAATATTTGTAACATACATTGAAAAAGTTTATAGGGAAAATTATTGTTGCATAAAAAATTTAAGTTTGAAAAATTAGAACAATTATGGGACAATATTGAAAACAATTTGGTATAAACAGTTGTGAGATTAAGTTAAAAAATAAAACGTGCTGCTTTTTTAAGCAAAAAAGTAAAACAGGAAATTACAAAAACAAATATAAATTTATTCATGCCATGGACATTCAATTAAAGAAAATTAGGTGCTTGTGTATGAAAATCAAATTGTGAAATATGGCAGCTTAAAATAAAATAACATGAAAACTTTATAAAATACTTACTTGTTATTGAAAGATATTAATGTATTAGGAAAATAAGCGATTAGAACGTTAATAAGAAATAAAATTTAGTGATTTCACACCATTACGATGCCAAGGAGACAATCACTAAATAAGATGAAAATCTCTAATAATAGCTAGAGAAAAAAAAAAAAAAAAAAAAAAATGATGGCGGCTCTTGACTGTGAATCATGGTTAAATTTCATAAATAAAAATACTTGATTATTTTCCATAATTTTTGGTGTATGCTAATAGTAATTACTTCATAACGTTTTTCTATAATATTTCACAACCGGGTTTACATACACAAACACTGAAAATGAACACATTCAATATTAGAAGCAAATAAAAATTTGCCCATTCCAATTAGCAAGAATGTCAAAAGAAAGAAAAAATAATGCCTCATATTGGAACATAAAATATTAATGATGAGCAATATAAAATTGACAGCACAAATTTGGTATTTTTAGTATTTAAAATATTTGCATTTCAATTGATGAACCTAACTCATTAATAAACAGATGTATTGTTATAACATACCTTGAAAAGAGTTTACAGAAAAAATTATTACATAGATTGTCTAATTGTAAATATAAATAAAAATTCAAACCTTTGACTGAGTGATTTCTTCTTCTTTACAGAACGAGGTGTGTGGCAGATAACTTTTGCAATTGAATCTTCTTTACAAATGGAAACATCGAGACGTGAAAAACTTTCCTTCTGTAAATTCTGGTGGGGTTCATCAAAAACATCAGCCACAAATACATCAACTTGATTCTGATTCTCTTTCTCAACAATCTGCTTAAAGAAACAAAATCTTTAAAATTATACTTGCTGAGTGATATAAAAATACAAAAACTAACAATATATATCTAGATGACACATGGTCTAGTTTAATGAAGGATTTGTATTCTAGCCACATATACAATGACAATTTTGCAACATGGACAATCACCCAACAGCTGACAAGTTTATCTTAGTCAAGATTAGCAATAAAACAAAACTCTTTAGAGATTTTCTTTCAATGTTTAAACAATTTTCATTTTCAATGCAACAATTCCCTCTATCAAGCTTCTAATGAATGAAGCAAGAATTTATAGAAAAAACAATTTTAAATGTTTAAAACTTTAAGCTATTCTTTTTTTCTTTCCCCAATAAGTTTACATTTCTTATAGAATGAACAATTTTTTAAAGAAAATACTTTACATTTGAATTTTATAAAAAATCTATTTCAATTGCAAAAATAGATATTTAATAAAATTCAGATTTAAAATGTTTTCAATGAAAAATGCTTGAAAAATTTTTAAATGAAAAACAGACTTAAAAAAAAGGCTATTAAAGACTGATTTAAACAAATCTTAATAAAATGTATTCAATGAAAAAAAAAAAAAAAAAAACTTTAAAATTTACATTAAAAATGTTCTTCAATAATTTACATCTTTTTTTGTAATTTAAAATCAACTGAATGTTGAATGAAATGTACAGGTCAAAAAGTATATTTGTACTGTATTTACTAGCAAGACTATTCAGCATTGCCTGAGAAAAAGTATAACACTTTTCGGTGCTTCTACAGTATTAGGACAAAATTTTGTAGTTGATAAATGGAGGATTTGTGTAGAACAACTAACCATCGGAAACTGTTCTGTCTATTGCGAACCAGCCACCTCCATGACTTGTGTAGAACAACTAACCATCAGAAACTGTTCTTAAACTAAACATGGCTTACACTAGTAATACACACGGACGAAAAAACGCTTTGGATAATCACAGATTTCAAGGTAGTTCTACTAAAATGGCCATATTTTTTAAACCAAAGCACTTCAAGTCTTCAAATTACTACTGTTTTGTTCGGAAATGAATATACTTTCAAATGAATTAATAAATATGAATGTACATTATATATTTTAAGAGTTTTAAGCAAATAAATTGATAAAAATGTGAACGTCATAAAATGGCGTTTTCGGTAAGGTTTTGTAATGACCCCCCCCCCTGTTTTCTAAAGGTCCGTACCGTGATTGTATGAAGAATTTCGTCATGAAATTTGGGAACCAATTAGAAGAGGTGTTAATCTTAATACTGTCAAGTGTCCGAAATATTTTTGACCATTTCTTTTTTTGTCGTGTTAAAAATAAACTTTAATATGCCGAGTATCGAACATTTTGAAAAAAAAATTCTTCAGACACCCAGTAGTAAGTAAATCAATCTTTTTACTATCTTTATCAATTAAAAGTATTATTTTATGTTAAGTAGGACCGCGGTAATTGATAATTTAAAAGGACCTACCCGAAAAAAAAAACATTGTTTCTATTTATCGAATTTGGTCAAATGAAGTTAATATTACTAGCAGCAGCAGCTACAGCCTGTAGAATCAGCCATAGCACAGTGTATAAACAAACACGCGTTCTTTAATTTTTATTCAAGAACGAATTAAGAAAAACAAAATGAAACATAATGAAAATAATTAAGAAAAACAAAATGAAACAAAATGAAAACATAATGAAATATGAATATAAATGTTCTTATGTTTAATTAGAGCTATTTTGTTATCAGAATAACATTAGTTTAGAACTATTCGGTTTTCAGAATGTATAACAACAATCCCAACCAATTCGGCATTATGAATCTGTTGCAATTTCTCACATTTTTTCGTCAAATTTAAAAACATGGTTAAAAAAAACAAAATAAACTTTTGTAGATATATAGCTTGCATGCACTTTTATTCTTTAAATTAGTTTTGAACAGCGAATTAAAACAATGTTTTACTGCGAACAGCCACAAATGTTTTTTTTCAAAATCAAAATAAGTATCAAAATCTCGTTTATACATAGATTCGAAAAAGTTGTCAAAAAACAAATATATAACAAATAAATGTTATCAAAGGCAAGATAAGTTACTTTTCTACCTAACTGGATAATTTTCTAGTGTTTTTATTTAATGTAACATGTTTATTCAGCTCGAAAAACGTACAGTGTTTACCGATGTAATGTATTGGAAAATTAAAAATGGCGCCCGGCCCGACTCTCTTTGACACGGTAAGTTTGAGAAAAGGAGTTAAAAATTTAAAAAAAAAAAAAACTATACAAAATACTGTTAAAAACTCACCGAATATATGTCAGCCTATGTCACGGTAACATATATTGAGCGAGTTTCTAGCAGTATTTTGTCTACTTTTTTATTTTTAACTCTTTTCCCCAAACTTACCGTTTCAAGAGAGTCGGGTGGCGGGCGCCATTTAAAATTTTCCAAAACATCGGTAAACACTGTTTTCAAGCTGAATAAACATGTTACATTAAATAAAAACGCTAAAAAATTATCCAGTTAGGTAGAAAAGTAACTTGCTTTTGATAACATTTATTTGTTATATATTTGTTTTTTTGACAACTTTTTCGAATCTATGTGTATAGTAATACAAACCCTCAAAATCTATATCAATATTCTTGAAATTTTAAAAGCAGTTAGAAAACACATCAAACAACAATTAGGAAGTTTTTTATTTCGTTAATTTTATTTTCTACTTATTAAGCGAAAGATATTTTTACAACCTGCTCCAGCGTAGTATAAACGGCCTATGGAATTAACACCTTCAACCTCGAAAATAGAAATCAACAAATTTATGGAATTTTCTTTGAAATTTCGCAACGCAGTTTCTTATTAAATTAAAACTAAATATATAATATAAAGCCAATAATTATGAACCGCTAACAGTAAATATGAGTGATGAACGCTCTCTTTGAAAAAAAGCTCTCTTAACTTCACCTCTAATCCAAATTATGTGTGGCAAGTCTCCTCCTAAAACACTCTTTAACCCTAACAATAACACTAAGTTCGAGTGGCAAGCCCCCCTCCCCCTCAAACAAAATACCTCTGTAAGCCACATACAAGCATCTAAAACAAACAAACAAAAAATAGATCCTTCCTTAAAGAAAATACACATAAAAATAAATTGGTTAACTGTCCTAAAATGCTAGAATGGCCAGGAAATGGTGAATTATTTTACATTAAATTTTTGTGAAACTAACCGCTCCCCCCTCTAATATTGTTTTTGTTAGCTTTGTCTCTGTCAAGTTTTCAGTATGTTCACACATAATTTTCCTTAGCCCTACAATTAATTCAAAGTCCGAATGGCAACCCTCCACATATTCTCATTGCATAGAAACCCTCTTAAAACTACACATAATCATCTTAAAAAAAAAAAAAAAAAAAGCATGCATATTTTCCCATAGAAAAAAAACAGTTAACTGCCCTAAAATGCTAGAATGATCTGTAATAGGAAATTATTTTACATTCAATTCTAAAATAATTTGTTTATCTTTCATTAAAGTTTTTCATGGCATTTTATACATAATTTCCTAAAAAGTTAGAATCACATTTTGGAGGGGTGGTCAGAAGGAGTTGAGTGGGGTTAAACAGAAGGTGTTAATCTACAATAATACCAAAGAAATATTGCAATATATTCATTTTTAAATGGTCTTATGTTTAGATTTAAGTTTTTTGTACATAAAGCACATTACAATTCAACTTTGAGTTCTCCAACTTCTTTTCTGTTTATGGATACATGGCATTTTTAAGGAATTGCTGCATATTTATGCACATTTACTGCAGATTATTTGGAAACCATAAACTTTGGGAGATTTTCAGTTGCATATTCTGATTCCTTGTACAAAAATACACTTATACAGTAAATTTCATTTTTTAGTCTTGTGTTTTAACAAAGATATGACATTTTTACTGAAAAAGTAGTGTAAAAAATGTGACGAAACGCATATGGTCTTAAAGAGGGGAAAATATCCAAACGTGTGAGGCACAAAAATAGCCATAACTTCCTTAATTTTAATCAGATTTTAAAAATTTAAAAAGATTCTTTCTTAGCTCATCAAGCTCTTTCTATGCATACCAATATTGAAATATTTCAAGCTATTTCAATTTTTTCATGTGTATTGCTACTTACATTTTTAGAGGTTATGGACCCAACATGCGTCTTTATTTTGATGGATCCGAATCAAAATTCGAATTGTGGCAAGTGAAATTTCTAGGATATCGAATTCAAAAGCTACACAAAATACTTCAAACACAACCTGAAAACAGAAATGACCCCGACCTCATTGAAAAGAATGCAACTGTCTTTGCGGAATTAATACAGTCCTTAGATGACCAAACTCTATCACTAGCCCTGAACAATGGCTGCAAAGCATTGAAGATATTGAGAGAGCATTATTTATCGAAAGGAAAACCCAAAATTATTTCTTTTATACTGAACTGACCTCCCTAAAACAAATGGAAGCCAAAACCATTACAGATTATAAGAGCCAAAACTACTGCAAATTCTTTAAAAATGTCTGTGATAAGCGACAGTCTGTTAATCTCCATGGTCCCCAAGGGATTACAGAATGATTTCAAGCCATTTACCACCGTGATAACCCAGAAAGAAAAACCCATGACTTTTAGTCAATTCAAGGTGGCATGAGGAAACTAAAAAATGATCATAGAAAAAAAACGAATCTACAAATATCATGAAATTTAAAAATGCGCACATAAAAACACCAAAATTAAGTTATACCCATGCCAGGAATAAAAACCGCAACTTTGCCAAAAACTATTTTTCTCCTAAGTACAAAAATTATTTGCTTTAATTGTGGCTGACCTAATCACAAGAGTTTTCAATGTAGATACTGGACTTTCAAGGGCGACTCCATTAAAAATGTGGAGAGCTCCGTTAGCGAACATACATTCTTATTTTCATGTTCATTTCAACAAACAATAATTTTCTTGATAGTGGTGCAACGGCACATGTGATTACAAAGGACTCTGATTTTATCAATTTTGATCCAAACTCTAAGCCACAAAATCATTTTGTAGAACTTGCTGATGGCAGTTGAGTAAATGATATCGTTTTGAAAAGAGGCGATGCTAAAATCTCGCTAAGGAACAATAAAGGTGAACTATGTTTCTGTATTCTAGAAAACACTCTTCTAATCCCAAAATTTAAACAAAATATATTTTCTGTACAAGCTGCCATTAAACAAGCTGCAAATATAAACTTTAGTCCCAATAAATCAAAACTGGTGTACCCAAACGGAACTGTATTCGATATTAAAGAAAATGGAAGACTATATTATTTAAATAGCGTAGTCCCATCGAAAACTGCCTGCCATGATTTACAAACATGGCATAAAATTCTTGGACACTGCTATAGTCCTAATATCAAAAAGTTGCCGACTGTAGTTGATGGAATGAAAACTTTAACTGTGACATTTGTACGCAGGGAAAAATGACAAACTATTAAAACAAGATATCAGGCAAGAAGGCCAAGAAAATCCTATCATTAATACATTGTGACTTGAATGGTCCCGTGGAACCGATGGCCAGAGAACATTATAGATATGTGTTGAATTTCGTAGATGACCATTCAGGTTTAATAATGGTTTACTTTTTAAAGAACAAATCTGATACCCTGCTAGCAACTAAAAAATAGCCAACATGGCTCCCTATGGTGAAGTAAAGTGTATTCACTCTGACAACGGTACGGAATTCACCAATAAAGACTTTGAACTTTTACTAATTAACCATCATATCAAGCATGAAAAATCGGCCCCTAGATCGCCACACGAAAACGGGACTGCAGAAAGAGCCTGGCGGACACTTTTTGAAATGGCAAGATGGCTACTCATTGAATCAAAACTCCCCAAAAGCCTCTGGACGTATGCACTTATGGCGGCTGCCTATATATGCAACGGGTGCTTTAACAAAACACTATCTAAAACCCCAGATGAAGCTTTCTGCGGTAGAAAACCAAATTTAAGCCAAATGCATGTAATTTGGTTCAAAGAGTAAATTAAATATTAAAACCAATAGTTATATTTCTTGGATACGATAAAAACAGTTCAGCCAATTTAGTATTCTTTCCAGAGAAAAATAAAATAAAAAAAATCCGATGTGTAAAATTCACAGACACGTTTAATTTGAAAGACGAAACCCCGTCATATGAAGAGGATGAAATTATATTTCCTCAAATTATTAAAACAAATGAAGACAATGAAGATGACGGAGACAAGAATATCCATGATGATGATGATGATGATGATAAAGTCAACAGATACCCCAAAAGAAATAGAAGGCGGCCCGATTTTTTTGTGGTCGACAATATGAAAGATTATCAATTTTATTAATATTAATTTAATTATTAATTAATATTAATTCAGAACATTGTGATGAATGGAAAATAGAATTAATATTAATTCAGAACATTGTGATGAATGGAAAATAGCCATGAAAAAAAGAAATAGATGCTTTGACTGAAAATAATACCTATACGGTAGTACCTCTCCCAAAAGATAAACGTGTTATTTCTACAAGATGGGTCTTTACAAAAAAGACCCATTTTATAGAAATCAGGCATTGAACAGTACAAAGCTAGATTTGTTGCTAAAGGATACTCTCAGATTTACGGTATAGAATATTTTTCTACATTTTCACCGACCACAAACCTAACGACAATCAGAATTTTATTACAAATCGCATCGCAATATGACCTAAACATCCATCAAATGGACATAAAAAAATGTTTATTTGAATGCCCCAATAGACAGTGAAATTTATATTACCCCTCCAGAGGTTTGTTCGTTTGTTTAACCAGCATATCAAGCTTCTTTGGGTCATTTAATGCTGAGTACAAGATTTAAATTTTTGATACTTTCAGAATCGATTTTCGCTGGGTATATTCGGCCAATGTTTTGGTGTAGTTTGTTATTTGATGGTTTTTATATTTTATGGTAAAGATTTGCTTGTTTTAAGAAATTTAGAATGGTTTTAGAATTTTCTTTATCAAAGAGTTCTTTTAAACTTGTAGTAGTGTTGACGAATTCGTGTGAGATCATGACAGTCAAGTAAAAAGTGTTTCACTGTGTAAGTTTCGTGACATGGTATACATTTGGGAGGTTCTTCACTTTTTAGTAGGTGGAAGTGAGTTATGTATGTCTGTCCTATCCGGATATGTGATAAGACTACTTCTTCTTTACGTGATTTTCTGGTATATAGAGGGGTTTTTTAAGTATAGGGGTAATTTGGAAGAGTTTGTTGTTTTGGCAATTGTTCCAATTTTCTTGCCATTTCTTTGTGATAAAACTGTTTATTGAATGTTTGTAATCCATATATGGGATCTTTATGTCGTTTATTTGTAATTTTAAGGAATTTTTGGCCACCATGTCAGCTTTATCATTTCCATGGAAACCGTAGTGACTGGGAATCCAACAAAAGAAAGTTTTGTGTTGCATGATAGAATGGATCTTTTGTAACAGTTTGATGAGTAGGGGATTGTTTAATTTTTGATTTTTATTGCTTCTAATACTGATAATGAGTCTACAAATTTTATAAATTTTTTGGAGTTTTGGTTGGTGATATCTAGAACCAGGTTTATGGCTGTAGTTTCTGCACTATAGATAGAGGAGTTATTTGGTAACCTTTTCTGCTGAATAGTGTTTTCTGAAATAGCGGCACATCCCACTTGGTTTTGATCTTTGGAACCATCCGTGTAAATGTGTGTCCAATTTGGATAAAAATCCAGAATGTTGTTTAGTTTTTCTCTGTAGTCTGCAAGGTGAGTATTGGATTTAGGATATATTGTCAGGTCTAGTATGACTTTAACAGCCAGGGTGAGAGTTCTGGGAGATTTTCCTCGTGGATGCTGGTTTGATCTATTGTGTTGTCTGCAAGTGGCTTTATTGTTTCTTCCATGTAGAGACCAAAGGGTTTAATTGCATTTTCTTTTTTTTTGAATAGATGTGTGTAGTTGGGATTGAAAGTGCATTGATAGGCAGAATTTTTGCGATTTGATTTTAGTTTTAGATAATATTGTAAGCCTAATTTTTCATGTCTCAATTTTAGTGGAGGTTCATAGGCTTCAGCATATAAGCTTTCTGTCGGAGAGGTTTTGAATGCGCCCAGGGCAAGTCTTAATCCTGTGTGATGGATAGAATCTAGAGTTTTAAGGTAACTTTTTCTGGTTAAACCATATATGAAGCTTCCATAATCTAGTTTGGTTCTTATCAGAGTTCTATATTAATTTTAAGAGCGATGAGCAATCTGATCCCCACTCAGTATTTGTAATAATTGTAGAGTCTTGAAACATTTTTGTTTTAAATATTTTAAGTGAGGGATGAAGGAGAGTTTTTTATCAAAAATAAGTCCCAAAAATTTATATTGATCAGCTATTTCGATTTTTTATCCTTTTAGATTGAGAATAAGGGTCATTGTGCATTTTTCTATGATTACAGAAATGGACATATTTAGTTTTGGTTGTTGAAAATTTAAAACCATTTTCTGTCGTCCATTGTGTTAGTTAGTTTATGCACATTTGTAGTTGGCGTTCTGAAATATGAATATTTTTGGATCTATGGCAGATTACAAGGTCATCCACATATAAGAAGCCATTTATCTCATTGTTTAGAAAATTTATAATATTATTTTTATATTAAATAGCGTAACTGATAAAATGCATCCTTGTGGGACTCCTCCTTCCTGTATTTTGGTGTCTGATAGGGTGTGTCCGATTCTTACTTTAAAACTTCTATCAGATAGAAAATCTTTTATCAGTATGGGTAGTCTTCCCTTTAATACAAGGTTGTAAAGGTCTTTTATTATACCCTGTCACCATGTTGTATCATATGTCCTTTCTAAATAAAAAAAGATAGCTATTGCATGTTCTTTTTTTAATGAATGCTTCTTTGATAAAAGTCTCCAATCGGACTATGTTGTCCATTGTTCCTCTTTTGTTTCTAAAACCACTTTGTAAGTTGGCAATTGAGTCATTCGTTTCCAGATACCAATTCAGTCGTTTATTTATCATTCTTTCAAATGTTTTGCAGAGACAACTTGTCAATGCAATTGGTCTGAAATTTTGTGGATCTGAATTGTCTTTCTCTGGTTTAGGGATGGGGATCACGATAGCATGTTTCCAGCTATTGGGTAGTTTTCCCTTGAACCATATTTTGTTGAGAGTGTTTAAAAGATGTGTTATAGATTTGGAAGTTGTTTCAGAAACTCATAATGTATCTCATCCGCCCCAGTAACTGTATTATGTGCTTCGTTTATGGCTTTTAAGAGTTCATTTTTAGTAAAAGGATAGTTGTATTCTTCTTTGTTGTTCGAGTTGAAATTTAATTTATTTATCTTTTTTTCTGTATCTTGTTTTATCTTTTGGAAGGATTGACTGTAATTTTTGCTGGAGGAATTGTTTTGAAAGGTTTCAGCAAGAAGATTCGCAATATTTTTTGTCTCTGTTATTTTGATGCTGTTTTGTAGGAGATGATTTAAAGGGGAGGGTGAGTTTTTACCCAAAATTTTCCTTACCATGTTCCACACTTGTTTGGGGTTCATATTTGAGTTTATTTTATTTATATAGTCTTTCCATGATCTTTTTGCTTCTCTAATAACTTTACGAGCCATTGCTCTTTTTTGCTTAAAAAGGTTTAAATTGTACTTTGTTGGTTGGGAGTTGAAGTTTCGTAAGGCAGCTTTATGTTGGCAAATTGCTTTTTGGCATTCGTTGTTAAACCAGGGTCTTTGCTGTTTGTTTGTTCTGCTACTTTTAGGTATACATTCATGTGCAATGGCTAGTAAAGTTTTAGAGAAGTATTCTATGGATTTATTTTGGTTTTCCTCCTCTAAGAGTTTTTGTTGGCATTTTTTATATTCCTCCCAATTTGCTTTTTTTATTTTCCATTGGGAGAGATGGATTTTTTTTTCTTTTAGATTTGTTAAAATCACTGGAAAATGGTCGCTACTCCATGAACCTTCTAGTTATAGTCCATGAGGATAGTAGGGTCACACAAAGATAAATCTAATGCTGAGTAGGTGCCTGAAGTGGAATGGAAGTATGTGTTGGATTTATTGTTTAATATACACAAGTCATTGTCGTTAATAATTTTTGCAAGATTCTTCCCTTTCTTATCCAAGTATGCAGATCCCCATATATCGTTGTGTCTACTGAAATCACCTAACAGTAAGAAGGGTTTGGGTAACTGATTATTTTGTTCAGCTCTGCTTTGTCTATTGGATCTTGCGGTGGGATGTAGATAGTGCAGATATTTATAGTTCTGTGTAGTGTGGCTGCTGCAGCAATGGCTTGAATATTAGTGTTTAGATCAATTTTGCTTTGTGGGATATTATTTCTAATAAGTATAGATACTCCTCCAGAGGCTCTCTGTCGGGTATTGTGGATGTGGTTGTATTGTTTGTAGTTTTTTATATTTATTTTATCATTAGCTTTTAAAAAGGTTTCTTGGAGACATATGATGGCTGGTTGATGGTTTGTTATAAGAATTAATAGATCATTTATGTTGGGTTTTAGGCTCCGGCAGTTCCATTGGATGACTTTTTGGGTTATGATTAAATTTTATGCATTTGTTTTTAACTTTTGTTAGTCGTTGGTGTCTGATCTTCGATCTTCCGTGTCCATTTCCTCAAATCTGTTTTGGATTGAGTCTCTTGGTCTGGAAGATGAACGTGGTCTGTTTATTTTGGTTTTAGCTTCTTTGTTGGTTGGTGGTTTGTTTCCTTTTCCTTCACGGGCACTTTTTGATGTCTTTTTTCTTTTTTTTTTTCCGGTGAGAGGGGTTGTTTCTGTAGGTGTTGTAGCACTTTGGGGTTTTGTGGGTCTTTTGGGTTGAGTTTTGGTTTGGGAGTTTTGTTCAGTTTTGTAATCTTTATTTTCATTGTAGATTTGTTTTATAGCTTTTTTAAATTCTTCCATTAGTTCCCTTACTTCATTGAGTAATTTCATAATGTCTTCTGGTTTGATGTTTAATAATGGGGAAAGGAGTGGCTGGTTACTTTTAATGCATCTAAAACCAAGCTTCTATCTTTACATCATCAACGTTCTGATCCACATCTGGCATCAATTAAAATGAATGGCTCTCGTCTTGGGGAGGCCTCAAGTTTTGACAGGCTTCTGGGCTTGACCTTTACTCCTGATCTTAAATGGAATATGTATATCAAATCTGTTGCCAAGGCTGCTGGAAAAATGGTCGGATCCTTCTATCGATCCAGTAGATATCTCACTGCTGATGCTATTCTCTATCTATATAAGAGTCAGATACGTCCAAGGATGGAATACTGTTGCCACATCTGGGTAGGAGCTGCTAGAAAAGACTTGTCCTGCCTTGATAGGGTTCAAAATAGACTTTGTGGCCTGGTGGGAGATGTCCTTTACTCTTCGCTGCAACCTCTATCTCACAGAAGAGATGTTGCGAGTTTGTCTCTGCTTTATCGTTATTTTCATGGAAAGTGTTCAACTGAGCTTCAATCTATGGTCCTCCCTCGCCAAACTTTCACAAGAAACACTCGACTAGCTGAAAACACTATCAATAATTCTCCCCACTCTGTGCCTAAACCTAAACGTAGATTCCATGATCAAAGCTTCTTTCTTAGAATTGCACGCCTGTGGAATTGTCTTCCGTTTTCCTGCTTTCCAGCTGTCTATAATATGGTTGTCTTCAAGTCCAACGTGAACAAGTTTCTGATGAGCCGTCCACTTAAGTTAACAAATTTACCGAACTTCCATTACTATCGATTACTATATTGTCCTTTTGACTACTGTACACTCTTTAACCCTTATTCTTGAGTGGCCTATCGGCCTTGATAAGTGGTGACGCCTGTGTAAAAAAAAAAAAAGGTTTGCTTTTGTTGTTTGGTCCGGTGGTATGCTGTATGTTTTTTTTTTTTGGTTATTTCTGAGTATTTTATATTTCCGGCTAGGTTACGAGCTTCTTGGAAGGTTATATTTTTTGTATATTTTATTTCAATTTCTTTTTCTTTCTTCCATTTGTCGCATTCTTTTGAATTTGCACTATGGCCTTTTTGGCAGTTAATACATTTTGGATCTTTTTCGCAATCTGTGTGGGTCTCGTTTTCTCCACACCTCATGCATACTGGAGAGTGTGTGCACCGGTCTCGATGGTGTCCATACCTTCGACAATTGTAGCATTTGAGAGGGTTTGGTATGTACGGTTCTATATTTATTTTTCCATATCGTATTTTGATGTTACTTGGGATTTGATGGGTATTAAAGGTTAGAATATAGGAGTTTGTATCGATGGTTTCACCATATTTTTTAATTTGGATCCTTTTTACATTGGTAACGCGTTGATTTTTTAGGTTAATTTTAATTTCTTCCAAGGAACACAGTGATAGTTCTGAATTCCTGATTACTCCTTTACTAGTATTCAACATTTTTGGGGATAGATTTTTATTTTTTTGTTATTAAAAAGTCTCCATTTAAAGATTTCTGTGATATGCTTTTGGCTTTCTACTTCCACTAGTAATGTGCTGTTATTTAGTTTTTTTTACTATTTTTGGTTTGATACTTGAGAAAATATTCTCTATTTTGAAGGGCGACACTTTTGTTATCAGTTCTCCTTCGGTTGCTTCAATAATCATGAAAAAAAGTAGATTTTGAACAAGATTTTGGTTTTGTGATTCTGTTTCTGAACGAGATTTGTCTGAAACTTCACAACGGTTTCTTTTTTGAAGTTTTTTATTTGCCATTTAAATATTTTTAATTTTTTCATTTCTCCTGCTCCCCACCCACCTCGGAGCCCTATTTGGGAAGTATTGGGGGGGGGGGTCCATTCACCCCAATACAACAAGGATACAGGAGAAGTATACTCTTCCTGCTGATGGACTCATGCACCCGTGTTTCCTTCGTCTTTTCTAATGGCCTCATTTCTAGAAAAGATGTTAAGTTTTCCAGCCGTGTTTTATCCATTCTTCAGCAAGTTGATTGACCCTCCAGCCACCGCTTACTAAATCAGTTTTTTCCCTAATGTGGGAAGCGTGAGCCTATTTTCTTGTTGTGTTTGTCTAATTTAGTGCTAGTCATGACCAACCGATTGATTGGATGGGGCCCATCCAACCACTTGTCTTAACCCAAGTAAGGGCCAAAGTGGCATGTTGCACTTCATGTCCTAATAGGACCTTGAACATGATCTGCTCAATCACCAGGATCCCGTCCTTAGGCATTACAGGTTGCCACCCACGGTCAACAGGTGACCCCATTAAGAGACTTTTACTCTCTGCAGGGGAGCAGTCGGTGTATTCTAATGCCCCGACAGGGCCGGTTGGAAAGTAGGGGAAGAAAAAGAAGGTGGGAAGGGAAGGGGGCTGTTGTTTTTGTTTTTGTAGAACACAAGTTTTATAAAAGAGAGTAGAAAAACAAAAAGGAACATCAATGTAGGTGCATTTCATCTCAGGAAGCCAATAGACAGCCTGATCTGGGAGCACCAGCCCCTCCAGAGGGATTTATAATAAAAAGTAAAAATAGCGTGTGGCGACTTAACAAGTCATTATACAGTTTAAAGCAGAGTGCTCAGTGTTGGAATACAGTATTTCACGATTATATGATTAAACAACAATTTAAATAATGTGCTGCAGACCCCTGTTTATATACTCAACACAGACAATAAAATACTGATTTGTGTTTTATGGGTCGATGATATTTTAATCGCATCAAATTGTGGCATAATGCTGACCGATGTTAAGAAAAAATTATGTAAAAGATTCAAAATGACTGATCTTGGCAAAATATCCTGGTTTTGGGGATAGAATTTACTCAAAGGAAAGGACTTATTATGATGAATCAATTGAGATATATTGACAAAATACTATTAAAACTTGGAATGGGAGAGTGCAAGAAATGCTCTACACCAGTCGAAAATGATATTAATAAAAATATACACACAGAATCTGAAATAATAGACAATAAATTATACTGAGAAATCATAGAAAGTCTTGTATATTTAATGACTGCGATTAGACTTGATATATGCTATACAGTAACAAAACTGTCACAAAAATTATCAAGGCCGACAATAAAGGATTTAAACAGCTAAACAAGTCCTTCGTAATTTAAAAGGAACAGAAGCTAGTATTTAGAAAATCAAAACATCCCCTAAAATTAACAGGATTTTCAGATTTAGATTGGGGAAATGACGAAGATCGAAAAAGTATATCTGGATATTGTTTCAGACTCTCAGAAAATGGGCCTATTATTTCATGGAAATTTAAAGAGCAACAGATTGTATCTCTCTCTACATGTGAAGCAGAATTTATCGTGATCATACACACGACCCAGGAAGTACTCTACCTTAAAAATATCCTAAAGACTATTTTAGAGCCAAAATTAACTAAAAACCCCATACTAATTAATTGCGATAATCAAGCTAGTATAGTCTTAGCACAGAACACAATAATTCAAAGATCTAAGCATATAAAATACCATTTCATAAAAAACGAGGTGAAAAAGGTATCCATTATCTTGAATTACATATCATCAGAACAAAATATCGCTGATGTATTCACGAAACCTGCAACGAGAATAAAGTTAAAGCGTTTTGCTTTTGTTGGAGGATTCTATTTTGAATAATTTTTATTTTGTATGTATATAAATTTCTATATATTGAAGAAAAAAAAAGTCCTGGGCAAGACATTCAAATGCATCCATTTTGTTTGATTTAACAGTTTAACCTATTAATGCGTAACTAATACTTTTACTGAAATAAAATAAAAAATTTTTAAAAAACGTTACAAAAAAGTCACTTTTTTGCAAACATTTTCTTTGTAAATTTCCTTTTTGATAAATAATTTTTGCATCACTTTTTTGCAAACATTTTCTTTGCAAATTTTCTTTTTGACAAATACTTTTGCATGCTTATTTTGCATAAGTTAGAATTGACTTATTTTTTTATGCACATTAGTTTTCTTTCTTATCAAAAATGTCCTAATTTTTTTTTTTTTGCATTGTTTGTTTTAATTAACAAAAAAAAAGCAAAACAAAAAACTCTTTTTAAACGGGTACATATTGCATGTATATTTATATCAGAAACCAGAATTGCTCCATAAATATTAAACCTTTCTGTAGCAACTTTACATGTTTTCTCCGTGTCAACATGGGAAGAATCTTTTGCTCTGTGGATTCCAACTCGAGAACTGTCTACTGAGAACCAGTCACCTCCAGGACTTGCGTAGAACAACTAGCCATCAGAAACTGTTCTTAAACTAAACATGACTTACACTTCTAGAGTCATCTTAAAAATATGAGGAATATGTAGATTTGTTTCCATGTGAAATTCAGTTTTACGATTTCCGAAAATCTCATCCCAATTCTGTAGAAGTGCCCACATTTCTATTAAAACTATCTCTTTACCTCTCTTCATCCATTTCTTTCTCCCCTCACCCCTCTTTCTCTGCAGTCCAACCTATTCCTGTCTCTAAACATACACACATATACAATTCTCCTTTATATAGATTCGGCAAATGAGTTGGCAAAAAGGAAGTAATACTTTGAGTAAAAAAAAAAGTCATTTTCCTTTAGTTAGGACATGAAATGGCTGGAAAATCAACTTTGTCTGATGCGTTCTATCCCAGTCAAAGAAGGATTTTTTCCCCCTAAATTTGACATGTTATTCATCCAGATGAATAATGACAACACTGATCAAGAATATATACAAACTTTGTGGATGTTTATTTTGTAATTTTGAACCTTTAGCTGGTCATATAAATATACACACATACAAACAACTATCCTCTATATAATAGATTAAAACATGCGTTATAATTTTTACTTACGGTGTCATTTATTTTATCATCAAATTCTGTATCTGACAAATCCAGATTTATTGTGCGATGTAGTGACTGAAAACCATCATCATCAGTATATTGCCTGAAAAGAAATATAAGAATTATAGTTCATCTCCTTAGAAAAGTTTTTTTTTACAGATGCTTTAATCTTAAATAAAAATTAAAAATAAATTAAAAACTTATGTTTAAAAGATTGTATGCAATGTATCTTGAAGTATTTTTCAATATTTATTACAAGATATTTACAATAAATTTTGATCAGTTTTTATATATTCTTCCATCTCAGAACCATTTGAAGTATTTAATATGCAACAGATAGCTGAATTTGAGAACTGGAAATTATCGACAATTGAAAAGCACTTCCAGGGATATGAGCGATCAATGGTATAAAAAATCTGAAATTCAGAAGAATTTCACAACAGTTGAGGCACAGATCCCCCCCACCCACCCACCAATTTTCCAACTTGTCTGACCACAAGCACCTTCTTCCCCTAGTAGTTTCCCGAAAATAACAACAGCAATGAGCAATAACAACAACAGAAACAGAAAAAAAATTTCTGTAAAATTCAGTTGTCATTAGTAACAACTGATCATAAAAACGCTTTGGATATTTCAAGATTTCAATTAAATATTAAAATAATCATATTTTAAAAAGCAAAACTCTAAGTCCTGAATATATCATAATTTACATCGGAAATCTTTCACATGCTTTAATAAATAATAATCTGCATAATATATTTGAATATATTTTAGGAAAGTAATAATAAAAATGTTAGTACTATGACACGGACATTTTGCATCAGATCTTTTTACCGCCACAGTATTTAGAAGCTTAGTACCAATCCCCTATGAGAAATTTCGTCATGAAATTTAAAAAACAATTAGAATAAACATCAATCTCACTTATTGTCAGGGTATGAAAGAAACTCATCCATTCATTTTTTTTAAAATAAACTTCAACATTTCGATGTTTCAAACATTTTTTCTAAATATTTTTCATACCCCAAGTACTAAGTAAATTAATATTTTTTATTATTGATAATGCGTTAAAATTATAATTTTCTATTGATTTCTCTTTTGGTACCATCCGTTTTTAAATAGTTTCTCCCTCATAATTTTTCACTTTTCAACAAACAAACAATTTGACTGCTAACACCCATAATTATAATCTAGTTAGCAGTTGTCAGTTTGAAATCTAGTTTAATAAACTATATTTTAAAAAAAAATTAAAAAAAAAAATTTGTTTAAAATTAATGCTGTTGGTAATTTTTTTATAAAATTTCCTTCAAGAAATATCGGTTTTTAAATATACCTAACTTTAGAACTGCCAATTAAAAGGAAAAAAAATAAGATTCTACTTTTTTATTCTGTGAATACCATAAAAAAATAATTTTAAAAACTTGACAACAAAGATAATTTAGAATTGAGTAGAGATAGATCAATTTCACATATAAATTTAATGATCCCCTCATTTCTTGACTTTTTAGAGCAGTTAGTACTCCAAATTCTTTTGATATTTTTTCAATTTGAAAATATATATATATATATAAAAATTACATTACCACTACATCTCCTAAATGCCGTACCATTAACCTGATTATCTGAGTGATAAATTCCACCCTTAAAAAATCTCCTTTAATCTTACCACTAACCCCAAGTCTCAAAATAAAATCTCTTCCACAACTATCACTAACCCTAAGTATGGGTGAAATTTACAACAAAAGTAAAGGAACTGATTTGACTTGTCACCGCTTTCGGTAGGGATATTAGGAAATACATTAGCTGACTATAACCTAATAATCATAACTTCCTTATTTTTTGATCAAATTTAATTTTAAATCATCAAATTCTTTCTATGTATGCTATTATTGAGATATTTAAGCAATTTCAATTTTCTCATGTGTATATATGTAAGGTAGTAAAAAAAAAAAACCATGAAAATTTAAACTGATTGCAAAATTCATTTATTTTTTTAGATAAAATTGGAAAAATAATGATTGTTTGCTCAATGTCAAACAGATTTTGATAATGAAGGTTGTGTTGATGAAGCAATAGTAGTAGTGTAACGTCAAAGTTACTTTATAACTGTGTCCTTACAGTTCAAACCTACGCGTTGTCCGGCACAGCTGCAAAAGAAACAAGCAAAATAAAAAAAAAATTTAAAAAAACAGGTAGGAATCAAAAATCCGACTGTATGCAATTTTTTTAAATACAAATGAAATATATTTCTGGTTTATTCAATACAATGCATTTTTTTTAATACAAATGAAAATTATTTGTGGTTCATTTAAAACCATTTTTTTTTTTTTTAATTCAAATAAATTTTTTGTGGTTCTTTTAAAATAATGCAATTTTTTAAATTGCAAATGAAATATATGTTTTTTCAAAACAATGCATTTTTTAAAATTGCAAATGAAATTTGTGTTTTTTTCAAAACAATGAATACCACTCTCTTATCTGGTATTGCTGCTCACCCATTTTCCCTTTATCAGTTGAAATATGCAGCTAATCTAGAAATTGACCTGGGTTTAGTTATGGACTGGGGTGTGAAATGACTTGTTTTGTTCAATTCTGTTAAGATTCAACTTGTGGCTTTTAATCATAGGTGCCCCTTTTTCTTCAATTTTTATAGATGGCTCTGCTCTTGGAAAGAAATTAACTAAAACTTTTTGGTCTTTCTTTCTCATCAAATCTTTCTTAAAGTTCATATGTTAAATCCATTGCTCTTTCTGCTTCTCTTAAAATTGGTTCTCTTTATCATGCTAAACACTTTCTCACATCTCTACAAATCCACTATCAAACCATGTATGAAGTATTGTTGTCATCTGTCCAATTTGAGAGTTCTTCATAAGATGCAAAAACTTATAATTTGACTGGTGCCATTCTTTCTTCTTTTCTGCACCCTTTCTATCATGGATGTGATGTTGCTAGGGTCAATTTTTTCTTTAAATACTATTATGGAATATGTTTTTCAAAATTGTCTGATATATTACCTGTTTACTTTGCTCCAGCTGATTTGACTCGGTTTAGTAGTCTTCATCAATTTGCTGTTTTGATACCCCATTGTAGTACAGTTTATTATTCCAGTAGTTTTTTCAAACAACTACAGGCTTGTAGAATCCTCTTCCTGTTCACTATTTTCTGCCTTCCTTGGTCTTTACAAGACTAAGGCTTATAAGCATTTCCTGTTGTTGTGATAATCATATTTCATGTTAGAGTTTTACAACCTACTTTAATTGCCTTTCGTAAAAGTTATTTGTTGACTACTTGTTTTTCAGTTTTTTTACACTTTTTTCTCCAATGAAAATTCTTGAAAATCGTCAATTTATAACGTAATTTACGATTTAAGTTATCGTCTGCATTTCTTGTCTTCTCATTGGATAAACACTTTGACATCTTATGGCTGTTTACCTAAGACTAAAATAAAGTCAATTTTGTCCGATTCAAAAGTTGTACAAGAACCGACAATTTAAGGATTTTGCTTTCTAAACTGCTTTCATGCAATTAAAAATAAGTCAACATATTTACTCGGCTTAAAATTTGTGCAATGTGTAGCAACATTTTAAATGTCCATCTCCTTCAAACCATTCATCCAATATACTGTGGCAGCAAATAAAATTCAAGGGCCTTTATCATCTGTAAATCCTTCAACTATGTGTCCATTAACATATTTCTCCTCTTGTTCAACTAGAGAAAGAAGTTCAAGCTTACAACCCATATCTGAAGGATATTCTTCACTTCAAATGTGTATCTAATGGGGCTTTTCATGCTAACTTACGAGGTGCAACTTCTGTGATTGAGCCTACATACACTTGAACAGCAAAGTTTGGAACAAACTAATCATAACATACAACACTATAAATAGTCGATCTCTGGATCATTTTTTTTTTTTACTCTGGTATCATACTGGGGTCTTTGGGGTCACACACACACCTGAACTGTCAACCATTTTGGCATTATAAGTGAAAAGCTGCTTACTCTGCCTACATAATTGCTCCATGGGACATACTTTCCCATGATGCAGTCCAGCAGCTAACCACAAACAAATTCAAAGGATGCTTGAACAACAGTTTTAAAAATGTATATACGTGTACATAACTTGTAAGTGGCATTACACATTTTTCTGATTTTGTTGCAAATATTATTTGATAAAAATTAAAACATTTTTACCTAAGTGGAGAAAAAAGTGCATCTGTTGGTGGCAATCGCCATTTGTCTCTTGATGTGTGAGAAGGAACCAAAGTGCTTCTCCGCATTTCATTGCCAACATCAAACGGTGCATATGAAAGAGATGCTTTTCCAGGAGTACAAATTGTTTCTCGTCTTTGGACAGCAGGTGATGAGTTAACATCTTGGATATCTAAAACAATAAAATTAAACACTAAAAACCAATTGAACAATCAAGAGATAAGAACATCTGATCTTTTTATTAAAAATTAAATTATATTTTTAAAATTCTTTTCAAAAGAATGCTTTTATAGCAAAAAGTAAAATTTGAAAAATATATTTCAGTTTAAGCAGATTTAAAATGTAAGAAATAATGGTACTTGTGCATTTAATGAACCAGGCATAATACACCATTTCGCTCGGATTTTCCCCGGAACATGTCAACAGCTCGGGTTTAGCTGCTGTCTGACGTAACATGGTGATCAGCCAATCACAACGCCATGCGCCGAGTTTCAACTCGATGCACGTGCGCGTTGGCCCGCCCGAGCAGCAGACGAGAATTCCAATACCAATTGGAAGACAGAAAAAAAAGAAAGCAAGAAAGAAACAGAAAATTTCATTGTTTTTTACTTTAAATTCAAAAACACTGATGCTAAAATAATAGAGACAATGAACTAGACCATCTTATCTAACCAGCTCCAAACCCCGGAGGCTATGATACAGTTTTGCCAGCAAAGAAAATTGATGGTAGAGTCGAAGTCCTCAACCTGCGGCCAGAAATGCATACTAGTCAAGCAAGCAAGCCTCACAGATGGGTACGACTAGAGATGCAGCAACATAAAATGTCGCCATTGGACAACTATTAGAAATGGGACCTTGTTTGCTAAATCGCGGCTGAGGATCGCCTGCATCCTGAAAATTATTTACCAGTATACGTTCAAGATGGCGACTACAAGAAACCTCCAGCGCTAATGTGGGTTGCACACAAGTGTTGATTGGAAGAATCTCCTGCGAGACATTTGCCAGGATTACTTTGTCAGGAATCCCTTTGCTGGGTCTTTGATGGATATGACCCTGTCAATAAAGAGGGTTTCTTGGTGAGCATACCAAATAGGAATGTTGAAACCCTCCTTCCACTAGTAAAAAAGAAATTCTGCAGGGAAGGGCTACCACCATTTAACAGTGAACCACAGCCATAACTTCGTAAATCCTGTAACATAGGCAACAACAAATCAAGTAGAGTGGATGTGGAAGGAAGCAAAGCAGCACAATAAACAAAAATGCAGAACCAACCAGGAGCTTCTGGACAGATATCGTTTAGAGTTCATGTGGAGACAAAAAATTGGTAGACAGCCGTTTGACTCTACATTAACTCACATTGCCGACAACTACCCAGTTGGTAAGGAGCTTCCTGTCACGTCTGCTATCACATCTACGTCCACTTTGTCATCTGGTGCCCTCCAAAAATCTGAGGAAAATACATCCTCCTGAGAAAAATGTTCCTAACAAAATAAAAAATTCCAACTACTCGCAGGGATTTGGCAAAAAAAAATTACCAGTTCTGTTTGTTTTTATTTACACATACTTGCCAAAAAGAAAAATACAAAAAAAAGTTTGTTTCGCTTTTTTTTTAAATATAAAAAATACTTTAAATTCTTTATCAGACAAAAAAATTTTACACAATAGTATTTTTAATAGTATTTTTAAGTTAAATTAAAGTTTTACGATATCTTTTTTTTATTCAACTATTAGGTGAAAGTACTGAATTGTTACAAACAACTTTCTCCATGTTAAGGATGGCTTTCTAAATAGCATTATTTCAGTTTCAATAAGTGCACCAGTAAAAAAAAAAAAGTTACCATTAGTTATTGAAAAAAAAATTTTATTAAAAAAAACTTTTTGCTTAAAATTTGACACAAAATAAAGACATTTTCTTCAGTTAATAATCTAAATGAACAGTAGGTTTTTGCTTTTTTTTCCTGTTTCTACATTTAAAATTTTATTTTATTTTTCTTTTACGTAGTATTATTTCATACCAACACTTGGCTTTATCCGGCTGTTGATGTCATGCTCCAGAGAAATCCGAGCCGGAAGCTAAGTTAAATCTGGTTCTTTTTTTTTTTTTTTTACATAGGCATCACCACATTATCAAGGCCAAGAGGCCACTCAAGGATAAGGGTTAAAGAGTGTACAGTAGAAATTGGACATGAGGTTGTTTGCTCAGCAACTGAGATTGCTAACTTGCTTGCCAGACGGTTTGCCTCCAACTCCACACTGGACTCTGCTAACCCACCCCCTTCTTTAAATGCACAAGTACTGAAATAACCGCTTACTTTTTTTAAAGTTTATTTTAACACTCAGATATTGAACGTGTTCACATGAATTCGATTATAATGGCATATTCAAATTTACAGTCAACCAAGGATCTATGCAGATGACTAAACGTATCTTCCTGACATTACTGAGGAGTTTTTTTTTTTTTTACTTTTTCTAAATAGGATTTGGAAAGTTAAATTCAATTATTTTGGTAGTGTTGGATCCTGAATTATTAATTGAATCAAATTGTTATGAAAACTATAATTTTGATATAATTTTTTTAATCTCTATAAAATTATTAGATGTCAATAGTTTCCAAAGCTTTCAATCTTAATTATATGAGGATTTGCTAAGAATTTTAAAGCCAGTTTAAATGCCTTAAAATTCCTTTCAAATTTCAAAGACTCACCAAATAAATTTCTTCTTTTAATTTTATTCAAGTATTAGCGGGGCTACCCGACGTTGCTCAGTCAGAAGTTTAGTATCTGTAAGGTGATGTACTAGAGCTTGGTTAAATATGGTCTCAAATATTTTGGTGAAAAGTGGGAGGAGGCTAATGGGGCGATAATTTACTGGGTCAGTTCTTTCGCCAGAATTCTTGAAAACTTGCACTACAGAAGCAGTTTTTCAGCAGGCAGGAAAGCAAGATTCATTAAGGCATTTGTTGTAAAGTTTGGAGAGAACTGGAGCTACTTCGGCGGCACACTTTTTTAATAGCACAGCCGGGATGAGATCAGGTCCACATGCTTTTGCAGTGTCAAGCTTTCTTATGATAGCATGCACCTGAGCAGGAATGATTTTCAGATCATCTAATGTGGCGTCTGTCTGTAAAGGAATCCGGGGGGGGGGGGGGGGGGTAGCAGAGTCCAGTGTGGAGTTGGAGGCAAACCGTCTGGCAAGCAAGTTAGCCTTCTCAGTTGCTGAGCAAACAACCTCATGATTGTTGGATAGTGAGGGAATTGTTGATTACCCATTATTTACTACACTGTTGTAGATTTTCCAGAAGTCTCGGGTTCCTAATTTCTGTGCTTCGATGTGTTTTTGGGTGGTTTCAGTAAATTCCCTCTTAGCTGTCGCTATTTCTTTCTTACAGTTATTTCTGGCTTCTATGTACTTCTGTCTGTTTGAACTGGACTTATGTCGGTTAAATCTGTGGTATGCATGCTGCCTTTGCGCTATGGCAGCTGCACAAGTTGAAGTGAACCATTGAGTAGAGTGGGGTTTGCTATAGAATTTGCATGTGGGAACATGTGCTTCAATTGCCGCTTTGAACCATTCAGTGGTCTCATTAGCGCAATGTTCAGCAGGAAGTGAAAAGATATTTTGCCATGGAGCGTCCCTGATGAGGTCCCTGATGGCTTCCCAGTCAGCCTTTTTATAATATCTCGTTGTTTTGAGCAGTGGCTCTTCAGTTTTGGCTCTAGAGTTTAGGGTGATTTCAACCATTACCACTGCATGATCGGCGTTCCCAAGAGGGCTGTGGGCATTCGTTACAGTCATCAGGAACTGTGGTCAAAAACAGGTCTAGAAGTGATGCATGTTGTTCTTGCTGGTCTGGGAAACGGGTTGGAAACGTAACCATCTGTGATAGGGAATGGGATATAGAGAAGTTACGTGTTGTGATACCAGCTGCGTCTGTGTAAGTAGAAAATCCAAGCCAGTTGCTGTAGTGGACATTGAAGTCACCAAATACATGAACTTGTGCGCTAGTGTCGAGGGAAAGTGCTGTATCTATGATGTCAGAGACTTTGTTTATTAGGGCAGTCCTGGGTCGAGAGAGAGCGGTAGAGAAAATATAAGTAGCTAATGTTATCTTGCATGTTAAGTCTAAAGCACATAAGGGCTTGATCGTCCGATTCTAGTTTAGTTTCTCTAATCAAGGGGAGGGTGTTTCGAATGTAGACTCCAAGCCCATGCATATGTCTGTCAGAGTCCTTACGGCAGAGTAGGAGATATCCAGGTATGTTAAAGTAGTTAGAGGGGATGGAGGAGTGTAGGTTAGTCTCACTTAGTGCTAAGATATCTGGGGTGTTTGTTAGGAGAAATGCTTCAACATCATTTAAGTTAGTTCTAAGCCTACAGATGTTCGTAAATGCGAACCTCAAGAGAGAAGGCAGGTTGTTTTGGCCTGGTTTTAGCGTAATTTTTAATGTACTGTCATTTTTATTTTTAAGAGTTTCAGTTTAGGTAAGGGGTGCTGAGCAAGTGGTTATGCAGAATACAAGACATGCAACACCGGCAGATCATCAGCTGTCCCTCCATCTACTAGGGTTGTGGCCTCAGGATAGCCCACCGGGGATGAGTGCAGGGTCCCTTTCCATGTGCGACATGGCACTACAAACATCTCAATATTATACAAGTGTTGATGGAGCAGCCACTCTAAGCGCTACCAAAGAGTTAGAGCACCTGTACTACCAGTCGGGAACAGCAGCCAGGAACTGTCTACCGGTACCCTCAACCCATCAGATGATGGTCAACCCAATCTGCTTGCACTGGCATTACGGTATTCAAGCACCCCCAAGTGCCCAGTTTAAGGGTTGGGATGTGTCGGGAGTGGGGAAAAAACAGCGTTCATTGCCATAGTCAGGAAACAAGATCGACCACTGAGTGTTTCTGTCGACTCCTAGTGGTTCGCCCTCTACGCCTGGCTAATAGACAAAGAAGGAGTATGGAAGCCGGGCGATAGACAGTGCCTATCTACTCCTTAAGCAGTTCAGGTTTGCAGACCGGTAATTTGTTTGAGTCACCAGCTCTAGGAAGGCTGTCATCCAAGACTAGAGAGGCCTTCCTCCCCTTAGGTTTGGCTTCTAGACGTATGATCTGGGAAGATCTACAGGTCCATCAGTACCGAGAGGGTGTGCCCCGCGCCTGGATCCTAGTCGAGATATTTCTGCAACCCCGCGAGGGTGGTTAGTGTTGTTACTGGGTTAGTTTATAAAGGTTATATATCTACTGAGAGATTATACTCCTCAAAGTGATTACAGGGCATTGCTATTTCAATTGTTTGCTACTGGAGGAAAGGGTGAGTAAGAGTTCATGCAGTGGAAGCAGCTATATTTGCAAACAGGTCTGTTGGAAGGAGTTAATATGGCTTAATGTTTTTTTTCCCTTTAAATTTATAATTGAGAAAATAAATAAAAAATAAAAGTAAAATAAAATGTTCTTCCTTTTATTTTTATGTTGGCTTAGTAATAGGATAATGCGTTACAGAATGGTTAATATTACAAATTAATTAAAAATTGTTGTGCAAACTCTGGATAATTTAGATGGCAGAAGGGTTATATATTCAATAGATACAAGTAACGTCATTTTTGATAAGTACAATACAGTACAGGTGGAAGTAAATTATACGCTATGGCGTCTACATTATGTATAATACAGTAAATAAATATATATGGTGAGATTTCCAGTAGATGCGAATGTATGGGGAGTTATGAGTATTAAGTAGGTTTCCATTTCTAATAAGGATATCTTCAGCTTACGTTTATAAATCAGGAAATTGTATTTTGCGTTACAGAGTATCGGTACAGTTTTTGTATTTAACATTGTAAGGGTAAGGAAGAGACAGCTATTGCTATGTAATATAGATAGCTGTAAATCTAAGTACAGACCGTAGTTAGTAAGTATCTACCTGGTTAAGAACAAACTAGTGCATGCCTTAGGGGTAGAAATGAATGGATGTTTAGTGGTCATGACTTCCAATCGGTCAGCATGCGAAGGTTAAGGGCTGAAATCTGAGGACCCCCATCCAAGTTGTGTGTAATGTATGCATGTTAGTGGCAGCTTGGGGAGTAGGGCAGATTGTTCGTTTTCAGGAGAGGGTTAAACTTACAGAATACAGTAGAATTAATTATTAGAATGTAAGGCGATTTGATATTCAAGGTCATGTAGGGCACTAGTAGTTAGAGAGTGAAACTGCTGTACGTAATCAGCTTTGTCACTTCCAGTATCGATGTGGCGAGGTTTTTCTTTTGTTTCCTGTGTTCAGTTCTTAGGGTTGCAAGACTTGCTTCTGTGTCTGCTTTTCTTTCTTGATTTAATCTTTCTGCAACACCTTCCTAATGTCCCTTGCTTCCACATGCAGAGCTTCATCACTATGCTACGTTCTGTCAAAGTTTGTGGCTTGTATCACAGTTCCTACACTTCCTGCTTCAGTTAATGTTATATATTCTTTCTGCCTTCGGCATTCCGAGCTGGTCATTTCTGACAGTAAGAGCTTCATACTTCCAGTCCTCAGTCAGTATACTGATTATACTGTAGCCTTTTGGTTTGCTGTAGAGCTTGTTCCAGAAAGTGTCATATGGTGTTGAAAATATGATGCTGATACTGAACACAGCCTATCCAATGTGGCCCATGCTTTTGAGATGTGAATTTCGATATCTCTCTCTGTGGAAACTATGTTGCTGCCCAGATATGTAAACTCAGCGACTTCTTTCAGTGTTGATCCAACCAGCGCCCTTATCTCTCCTTTCAGATTGAAAGTCATAAACTTTGTCTTATCCGCATTTATGTGGAGACCAATGTCATTTGCAGACTTTTCTAGCTTGCGTAACAGTGTTTGGTTTGCCCATCAACAGTGTTGTTCGTGAACAAAGTAATATCGTCTACGTAATCTGCATCAGTTATGTGTGCTGATTGATGACAGTCTGTTTTTGGATTCATTCAGGGAGAAGCCTAGTGTATTGTGTATATCAACAGAGGTGTGAAGTACAAAGTCAAGACAGACAATGAAAAGAAAAGGAGCAAGAGTATTTCCTTGTAGAACCCCAGTGCAGATGTTGAAAAATTCAGTGTCCCCCATCTGGGAACCTAACCATTGCTCGAGTGTGCTCATATAGCATCATGATAGCATTAATGACTTCATTTGGAATGCCATATGCTTTTAATATGCTGACCATTTTTCCTCTATGTACGGAGTCGAATGCTTTGGAGAAATCTACAAAGATCATGACTGCCTCAATGTTTTGGGCTTTGACTCCTTCAATTAGTCTCCTAACAGTAAGTATTTGACTAGTAGTAGAGTGATTTTTTCTAAATCCATTCTGGTTTTTCCTAAGCACTTCTTCGATTTTTGATTGGATACGGTTGAGAAGCTTGGCATTGTAGAGTTTTGCTGCCACTGAAGTGAGTGTTATTCCTTTGTAATTGATTGGTATGCTTAGGTTACCCTTCTTGGGGAAGGGAAGTATACATCCTTCCCTCCATATATGAATAACTTTTTGCTTATATACAGAATTGCATGAATTAAGAAGGATGTCATTGAAGCCACCTGTCTCCCATACTCCAGGAGATATGTTATTTAAACCTGCAGCTTCATGATTCTTGATTTTCTTTAGTACAGTTAGAAGTTCCTCCATTGTAAAATCACCCTTCTCAATATCGAGTTCCTGTACAACAATCGGTTGAATTGGTTTGTCTGTCACTTCTTGTTTGTTTCCAAGTAGCTTTTCAAAATGTGCTTTCCATTTCGAACATGCATTCTCTGGAGTGTTTGCCTTTAACTTAGCTTTTGCAGGTCGTTTGCACCCAGATATCTTGTTTACTACTTGCCAAGCCAGATATGATTGTTTGTTATCTGCTGCATTCTGGATTTGATCTATTTGTTCTTGAACATACTTTTGTTGTTCTGATAGGTACCTCATACTAAGAGTATACAAACTATACTTTTGATTATTTAAGCTTTTTCTCTCAATAAATCCATTTCTAAATTGTCATCTCAATTATTCTTAACATATCTGAACAAAGTTATACAAATAAGTCCCAACTAAATTTTCTTACTGTCATGTCAGACAGTAAGAAAATTTAAGAAATGGCAAAACGAATCCGAGAAGGAAAAGAATGCCAGTTGAACCATGACAAAGGGAAAAAGGGACAACTCAACATCATCACAGGACGTAGCTAAACGAGCATCCCTAAAATCTTAGGTGAGATTATAGGATGATTATACATATTTTTTATAATCACAAAATAACTCATAAATTGAGATTGTTAGTGTAATACTAATGCATCTTTGATGAATTTAATTTTAAACATTTAAGATCTTTATTTTATTTATGGAGAAATTAGTACTGTTCAATTAACATGTAAAATAGTCCCATGAAAATCTAGATTATGAATTAGCTATCAAAAACAGCATATAATTAGCGATCAAAAACAGCATATAATTAGCGATCAAAAACAGCATATAATTAGCGATCAAAAACAGCATATAATTAGCGATCAAAAACAGCATATAATTAGCGATCAAAAACAGCATATAATTAGCGATCAAAAACAGAATATATGTCAAGGTAACATATATTGAGCGAGTTTTTAACAGTATTTTATTCAGTTTTTTATTTATAACACCTTTTCCCAAACTTATCGTGTTAAAGAGGGATTCAGACGCCATCTTGAATTTTCCAATACATCGGTAAACACTGTATGGTTTTCGAGCTGAATAAACATGTTACATTGAATAAAAATACGAAAAATATATCCAATTTGGTAGAAAAGTAACTTATCTTGCCTTTGATAACATTTATTTGTTATATATTTCTTTTTGGCAACTTTTTCGAATCTATGTGTACAGTAATACAAACCCATTAAAAATATTGTTTTTGATTTTGAAAAAATATTGTGGTTCATTTGTATTTAAAAATATTGTGGTTCATTTTGATTAAAAAATATTCATTTTGATTAAAAAAATATTCATTTTGATTTAAAAAAAATATTGTTCATTTCGATTAAAAAACATTCATTTTGATTTAAAAAAAATCATTTTGATAAAATAAAATTGTTTAATTTTATTATTTGTTTATTGTCTTAACTCATACCAAATGTTTTGCTTGTGTTCTGTTTCAAATATTCATATTCTTACATGCATAATTTTCATTTAATTATATTAAATAAACTTAAAGTTTACTACAAATCAAATCGTGTTCCTTCACTTTTTAAAATGTAATTTATAAGTAATTAAAGAACGCATTCTAATCTTTAAAATCTATAATACAACAAAATATTCAATTGCCTTATAATACTTAAACAAACAACTTGTGTTTTTTTTATTATTTTTTTATTATTAATATTAGATGAGTTTCAGTATAAATCATCGTGTTCTTTATTTCAATCCAATTTCGAAGTTTTGTAACGCTGTCTGTAAAAATATATATGATGTTTATAATGACCTATGATTGCGTATTTATATACATTATTTTCCCTATCCTTCTGTTCATCGTACATTTTTTACTCCCAAACTTAAACATGGTGGGTGCATGGAATTCATTTACCGATACAAAAGAAATGATAAGTAAATAAATCCATAAATAAATATTATAAATGGTTTATTTTAATACTTGCCAGGATGCGGAGGAAAATGAATGAAGGGGGAGGAGAATAAAATAAAAACATTTTGGAAACAGATTAAGTTTGAAAGAATTGCTTTACACAGAAAGAAATTAATGAAAAAAGAATAAAATTAAATTTCTTTTCCTTCTTGATTTTTTTTAGTTTTTTATGAAAAAGGAAGTCAAAATTAAGACTATAAAAAACAATTTTTATTAAGAGCGAACCTCAGTCGTCAGGTCTGTAAAAAAAAAACGTGGAATAATCAAGAAATGTTTTCTAATACAAATTTTTTTTACTTATGTGTTCATTTGTCTCTTTGATGTTCGTTTGTTTAATATATCGGTTTGCAATATCACTTTGTCATTCTGTCAGACTCAAATTTTAAATCTATATATCTATAAAAGTGAAAGTGTGTGTGTGTGTGTGTTTGTCTGTGTACATTTCCCTACGAAATAACTGTCAATTTTTAGTCTACAGACTCGAAATTATACAGGGTACTGAGATTTGGAAAAATCTATGTGATCGGTTTTTAGCCAGAAATTTGGCGATTAAGGGGTCAAAGTTCAACGATTTGAGCTTTGAGAACTCTAGCAAACTTCTCCGACAATTTTGGGTCTACACCCTTGAAATTTTAGATATAGGTTCCGTGGACATGGATCTAACTTAACTTGATTTGAGGCCAAAACAATAAATTTTCAGGGGTCATAATAGGGGTCAAAGTTTAAAAAATTACCCCTTTTTTTTTTTGCTCAGCATACTTCTCCAAACACCCGGGCAACGCCGGGCACCCATGCTAGTGGATTATATAAAAATACATAGATAATTTGCTTTATAATAATAAATATTAAATAAATTAATAATAATTAAATTTACATGAATTAAAACATATTATTCAAGCGTATTTTACGATCGGGCAACGCCGGGCGGTCTACTAGTATATATATATATACGACAAACATGTATACGCTCGTTATACAGCCATACTGTTTATATACACCCCCAGTATGCAACAATCTAATATAATGGAAAGTATTTCACAACAACCAGAAAAATAAACAAGATTATGAATAAAACCTGAAAGTACAAAACTCAAATAATAAAATATACTTTCTCAATAAAAAAAAAAAATTTAAAAAATAAAAAAAATCAACTTACTGACAAGTAAGGATTCCGTCCCATTCTTACAGTTTTTTGCAGATCTAGGATTACTTAGATCAACAAGTTGACCCTGTGCTAACGGCTTCCTAGAAGAGAAAAATTTTATGTGGTTATAATTAAACAATTACATATTTCACTACAATGTATTTAACAAATGATGTAGACCCGCTAATATGGAAACATTTTTCAATTATGACAAAAAATAAATAAATCGGTTAGGGAGAATAGCTTAACTGAAGAATAAAGAAAGTTTTCTACCTTACAATTTAAATTTTATTTTCCAGCATAAGTTAACAAATGTACAAACAAATTAAAAACTGATTTCATTGCATCCCAGGCATGCCTTTATAATTTTTTTATCTATAAACATTATTTGGTTACACATTTGCAGACATTGAAGTCAGAGTTATAAATAAACATATCTCTTAACCTAATAAAAGCTTACTACACATATACCAAAATCAAGGATTCTGATATACACTAAACTGCATTTGATGGTATTAGTGGTGCCGCTTTGCATGTTAGCATGAAAATTAATGCCTTCAAAACGAAGATTTTCTCTACCAACATCCTTCTACCACATTAAGTCACTGTAACTCTTAATGAGGAAGTAGTTGAAAAGGTTGACAACTTCAAATATCTTGGTGTCACCTTGACAGCCAAAGGTTAAGGAGAAGATGAAATCTCAATTAGAATCTACAAGGTCACTATGCTTTCTTTCAGCTACAAATCTTTAATTGCAAAAAAAATCCGATAATAGTCAGATAACATACTTCCTAACTTCCGGTGAATCTGCTACCGGAAACAGTCTCAAAGCAAATCAGTTTCTTCGCTTTTTTTTTCACGCCTACATCTCCCCTTTACATGTACTTTTTTATTATGTTTTTTCGATCATTCTTTTTTTATTATTTTTTTTATTTTATTATTGAAAAGTTTTTTCGGTCTTATTTCAATTAAGAATTATTGAAATTAGTATTTTTATTTTTTAAATTATTGGAAACTCTGTTTAAGTAACAAACTATTTAGTTTATGACATAATGACAGCCACGGAATCGTGCATCACCAAAACAGCAATGAAAGACCTTGCTAATTATTGTAGACGAGCCTGGCTGTTCGGCTTTGCCCAGGTGTTTGGAGGGGTGTGTTGAGCAAAAAAAAAAAAAAAAAAAAAAAGTGGTAGTAGACAGGCAGGCTCAAAATCGTGAGGTAAAGGCCAAAACAAAAGTGAAGGAAAATCTGATGTCTTAGCCGATGTCTCCCTGACACGACCGAAAGTCAAAAGCGTTGAAATTAACTGAAGTCAATCCAACAGTGACGATGACTTGCTAAAATGTCAGCGAAAAAAAATCGACCCTTACTTGGAGAAAATAGTTGAGTTTAGGGTAAAGGAATCAATGTTTTTGGCCAATTTTTCAATATTTGTCATCTAAGACGTCAAGCTTCAAAATGATACCGATCTTGTTAGGATCCGTCGCCTTATTGCGAGATATACAAACATACATACATTTAAACAGACAGGTGAGATTTATATAATACTAGCGGGGGTTGGAGGTACCCGGCGTTGCCGGAGTGTTTGGAGGTGTGTGTGGTCGGGCAGGGGGGGTGTTAATCAAAACATAAGAATAAGCGAAGTAAATATTTAAAAAAAACAAACAAAAAAAACTAACGTAAGGCAAAAGAACAATGTTAAATGTAAAAATCAGAAAAACAAAAAAAAAAAAACAGAAAAACGAACGTGAAAAACGTCTTTAAAAAATCTGAAAAATACCCCCCCCCCAAAAAAAAAGACATGCGAAAAATGGCTTCGGGGGGTACCCGGCGTTGCTCGGGTGTTTGTAGGTGTGTATGTCAATGTGTGTGAGTGGGGGGGGGGGGTAAAATAAAAAAAATAAAAAAAGTTTTGGTAAAAACCCTTAAGGCAAAGTTGGAAATTAAGGCGTGAAAAAAAAAAAAACGTGACGTTAACCAATGGGCCACCTTGACATATAACGGAAACACGTTTGAATTTAAGTAATAAAAACAGAATTGACACGTGGCTGCAATAAAAGTTATTTGACCTAATTAATGAGTTCAAATAGAAGTCACGCAGTTAACTTTTGCTGCGGGGCATAGTTTGGGTTTGTTTACCCAACTTTGACTGGTTTTTCCCCAAGATGTTGGGGAAGGGGAAACCAGCTCCCCTTTGTCCAGATTGAATAGCAACTGTTTGATATACGGAGCTGGCCCCACATTGATCAAGGCTGATTGCTTCTGGATGTTGTTCCGGCGCCATGCCGAAAACATACTGTTAGCTTTGAATTAGTTTCGCTTAGATATTATTATCTAGCGGGTATAGAAACAGTTCTAAGCATTTCCCGGTGCGATTGCCGGGAACGGTAGCTTAGCTTTGAATTAGTTTCGCTTTTTATACGAAAAAGCCCAATCAACATGCGAGAAGCAAAAATAGCAATAATTTTGTAAAAATCGACATAAATAAATCCATACGCTACATGCGTTCTCAAATCCTAGATATTATTATCTACGGCCTATATAAACACTTCTAAGAGATCGTAAACCCCCCCCCCGAGCATGTGCGAGAAAAGCCTTTGCGAGACATACACGAAATGGTCACACACATTTTGCCTTTTATATATACACTAGCTGTACCCTGCCACGCGTTGCAGTGGCTCAATTTGGTGTAATGGAAAAATTTAATAAAAAGAGAAAATGCATGTTTCTTATATTAGTACAGCAATCCATTGCAAAAAGTGAAAAAGAAGGCGAAAATGAAAGAAAATGGTACTCTTGCAGAATTTGATCTGGATCATCGGGAGTTTCTGTCAATCATTCATGGTTTGGACTCGACCAACAATCAGTGGATGAAGCCGAACGTAGCAAAAATGTTGAAACGCTAAATGTTTTTTTTTTGTTGTTGTTTTACAAAAATGTGAGTTAGTAATTAATATTTAGTTGATGGTGGGGGAGGGGGGGGTTACTATACACAGATTCGAAAAAGTTGTCCAAAAACAAATAAATGAAAGCAAAGGTAAGGTAAGTTACGTTTCTACCTAATTGGATAATTGTTTAGTGTTTTTATGTAATGTAAAATGTTTAATTGGCTCAAAAAACAGAAATGGTCGCGGACTCTGTTGAATACGTTAAGTTTGGCAAAGTAAGTTGAAAACTAAAAACTATACAAAACAGTGTCTGAAACTCACCGAATATATGTTACCATGACATGGGCTGGCATAATCTGTGGGTTTCTGACAGTATTTTGTATAGTTTTTAGTTTTAACTCATTTTCTCTAACTTAAAGTAATCAACAGTGTCCACCACCATTTGTAGCTTTCAAATACCCCGATAAACACTGTTTTTCGAGCCGACTAAACGTTACATTAAATGAAAAGGGTTTGTATTACTAAACACAGATACAAAGAAGTTGTCAAAAAATAAATATATAACAAATAAATGTTATCAAAGGCAAGAAAAGTAAATGTTCTACCTAACTGGATAAGATTTTAGTGTTTTTATGTAATGTATAATCGGTTCAAAAGCATTCAATGTTTATCGGTATATCTGAAAAATACAAATGGCGGCAGACTGTATCGAACACGTTAAGTTTGGGGAAATTTTGGGAAAATGAGTTTAAACTAAAAAACTATACAAAATACTGTTAAGAATTCACTCAATATATGTTATCATGTCGTAGGCTGGCATATAATCGGTGGTTTTAAACTTTTGCTCAATACAGGTGACGACTTTTAAAAGTCCCTTTTAGTGATTACCTGATTTGAGGATATTTGTACAACTAAACGGCAAATCTGCTCCAAAAAATCCAGTATTATTTTACTTCAAGGCCCGTTTCACGTTCATATATAACGAAATATTTTATTGTAGATTTCGGTGTACTAAAAACGAATCTGCAAACCGTTTCCGTAGCAAAAAGAAAGTTTTCATGATATTCATGAAATTACTTTTTCGAAAAGTGGATGATCACTTTTCAATGTAAATTTAACTTAGAATGAGCACCCACTTTCTGGCCACCTGAGAGAGGGGCATTTTTCTGTGTGTTTCTTGGCTAAAAAGTTTTTTTGTTTGATTTCTTTTGCATGGTAATAACTATGGCTGTGACAATATTCTCTTTCAAATATGCTCTATATTCTTTTTATATGCCGAGAATATTCTTTAAGAATATGCTTTTTTTACACAGGAATATTCTTTTTTAAAAAGAATATACTTTTTTTTTGCATAGGAATATTCTTTTTAAAAAGAATATGCTGCTTTGCGACGGAATATTCTCTTTGGCTACCATATATTTATTTTTATAAATCGCATATTTTCACTGTACTTCAAGCGAATATATTTATGCTAGGTACCTTAGATTTACATTTGCAACAATATTAACCCTTTCGATTCCAATGGGCCGATATATCGGCCATGGGGATTTAAGGTAAAAGAAGACCTACAGATATTTTGGCCTTACTATAGTATTTTAATAGAACGGGTACAGTTGAGAAGTTGGTAATTTTGCAATGTTAGGGTCGAAAGGGTTAATTATTTGTTTTTTTATAAATTCTATTGATGATTTTGTAAAAGCTTCAGTTAATGCCGAAAACGCAAGAAAATATATAGAAAAAACGTTTATTTTTATGCTATAAATACTTCTAACAATTAAACACTATCAAGCTTAAACAAATATTTTATTCATTGCATTTTACAATTAAATGCGTTTTTAAGTTCTCAAAATTGAAACTTCTGCGGTTGTCTGCTAAAACGGTCTTATACTGCGAAAAAACTCGTTCCACGTTGCATGAGACTACTGGGGCATATTTCAAGCTGGCCATTTCTTCGGCACTTAAAACTTTTAAATGATCTATGTCATCCAAATTTCCTTCATTTTCAAAAGCCTTCCCACTAATAAGTGCATCGAGATGTTTTAAAGTAGCAAAACCTTTGTTCTTTGAAATGACATTCTTCAGCTTTTTACGAAATTGGGAGTCATCCATCTCCTCAAGTGTCATTTCGACCTCTCTAATTAATTCAATAGATTTTGAAAGATTCAGCCCTTTAGTCTCCAACTTTGCAATATTTTTTGTTAAAATGGAAAAACTGTTGGCGATAAAGCCGAGATCAAATGTCAGTGATTCCTCATCCAACAGTTTTTTGGACTCCAATATACTTTGGGCCTCTGTTGAATCTAGAGACATTATGACAGGAGTAATTTCGGGCAAATGTTTGGCGTAATAATGCGCTGCATCTAACCACGCACCCCATCTTGTTACAATGGGACACGGTGGAAGGGGCACTCCTGGGGCTAGTTCCCTGAACTTTTCGATCCGATTGGGTGCTTTTAAAAATATACTTTTTACAGTTGAAATCAGTTTATTTACTTTTGGGTGCGCCTGCCTGACTAATTCCGCAACCCTGTGCAAGCCATGGGCCAAACAAGTAACGTGCACCATTTTCAGGTATAAAACCTGAAGAGCATTCATAGCTTTGGACATATATGCAGCTGCATCAGTGGTTACAAGGAGCACATTATTATAAAGGACTTGCTGCGGCCACAAAAACTGCAACGAATCGTTAAAAAAAGCAGCAATTGTAGAATGATTAACTTTTGGCAGACATGCAATATTTCCCAAATAGCACTTGCTGCGTTCCTCTTCTACCCCAAGAATGCCAAACACAAAGCAAGCAATAAAACGCTGCTCTACATCAGTGGTTTCATCAATCGAGACCCAGTTTCATTCCAGCAGCTTTTTCTCTGAGTGACTTCACTTTTGCTTCGTACACTTCACTAACGTAATATTTTCCTAGTGTAGTCTGATTTGGAATATTTCTATGTGTGTACCTATGAAGAAAGTCTTTGAACACGTTATTGCTCAGTTTATGAAACGGAATATCCGCTGCAATCAATGCTTTGCATAAGTCAGCGTTGAACAAATTATTCGTACTGGCTCCTAAATCAGTTGCTGCAGTAGGAACTTCGCCTAACGTTGCCGTGTAGGTCTTTTTTGTCAGATGTGCGTTGGTTTTTAAATGCTGCTTTATTAGAGATTTTTTACAACTTTTGATCTGTAAAAATTAAAATCAATTATTTAATGGTAATATATACATTTAAAGGAAGGGTGGGGAAAAGTTATTTGAAGCCGATTAACATTTATTAATTAACGTAAAAAGTAGATAAAATAAATTGTAAATTTCAACGTTCAATCAAAGTTTAATACAGCTAGATTTACCGTTATAGAATTTCAAAAACAAAACTACTATAACAACGCCAATCTATTAGTCAACTATATTGCAAATTTTATGTATTAAAGTTTGTTCCTACCTGGATATTGCAGTATTTGCAGGTTAAGCAATTGCCAGTTAACTGGTAATCTTCAAATTCATCGGCATATCTTGCCATTCGTTCAGCAGGAGTGCTAATTATTTTCGGCATTTTTTGTTTAGTTTTTTTAGATCTTGTAAATTCGTCCAGGGTACTAACACGCTTTGAGTATCTACAAGGACGAGATGTCTGTACATATTTATATATATGCCTATAATATCACTCTTTTTCGACAGACCAAATTTAAGACCCTTTTTTTTATGTAAATTCACATCTGTTAGGGTTATACCACGTTTAATTCATCTAAAAAAATGAATAAATTAAAAACTCTTATCCAAATATTTTCTTTCAGCATATTTTTGGCAAAACAAAACTTATTCCATAAATATTTTGCATATTCTTTTTTAAAAAGCATATTCTTTTTTTTTAAGGAATATGCTTTTTATCAAAAAAATATTCTCTAACCCAATATATGTAAAGAATTGTTTTTTATTAAAGAATATTCTTGACATTGCCCTACTCATTAATGTATATACTGTTTATATACTGTGAACAATTGAACACTCTATGGAACTTAAATATTTTATTTATTGCATTTTATAATTAAATTAGTCTTTAAATTATCAAAATTAAAGCTTCTTTGGTTGTCCGCTAAAATAGCCTTATAATGAAAAAAAAAAACTTGTTCCAATCGTAGGAGATTACTGGACCATATTTAAACCTGGCTATTTTTTCGATACAAATTGTAGTTACAATCCTTTGGGCACTACGGGGCCGATATATCGGCCCTGGAGACCTAGGGCAAAAAGGATACGCGGATATTTCGTCCCTAATATAATCCTCTAATAGAATGGCTCTCATTAGGAACCAAAGGTTATTGTAAATTCCCAACTACGAAGGTTTTACCATGTTTAATTTAATTTATATAAAAAAGAAAACTTCGTAAAATTAAGACTCGTATGCAAATATTTATTTCAACATATTTTCGGCACAACTTATTCCATAAATATTTTGCATATTCTTTTTTTTTAAGAGAATAGGCTTTTTGTTAAAGGAATATTCTTTAAAAAAAAGAATATGCTTTTTGTTAAAAGAATATTCTCTAACGAAATATATGCAAAGAATATTCTTTTGTAAAAGAATATGCTTGTCACAGCCCTAGTAATAACCCCTGAACTCTGGGACTATTTTCCATTTCACAGCCGTAGCCTTCGTTTACGCTATGCGTGAGCATAAACGAAAGCTGTTTAGCCAATAAACATGGTAAAAAATACCCCCTCTCTCAGGTGGCTAGAAAGTGGGTGCTCATTTTAAGTTAAATTTACATGGAATAGTGATCGCCACTTTTTCGAAAAAGTAATTTCTTCATATCATAAAAACTATTTTTTTGCGACAGAAACGGTTTGCAGATTCGTTTTAGCACACCAAAATCTACAAAAAAAATTTTGTTATTTACGAACGTGAGACGCACGGCCCTTAATGGAAAATTATATCAAAAATCCAGGGGAAAATAGTTTTCAATAAAAACAGCAAATGAATTCGATAGAAAAAAAAAAATGGATGCTATTTTTTCTTTCTTTTTTCTGTGTGTTTCTTGGCTAAAAAGTTTTTTGCTTGATTTCTTTTGCATGGTATTAACCCCTGAACTCTGGGACTATTTTCGATTTCACAGACGTAGCCTTTGTTTATGCTATGCGTGAGCATAAACGAAAACTGTTAAATATGCATTCGCGTACCAAACTGCCTTGTCAAAAAACCTTTAAGCCAATAAACACGAAAATAAATGCCCCTTCCTCAGGTGGCCAGAAAGTGGGTGCTCATTTTAAGTTAATTTACATGGAAAAGTGATCACCCACTTTTTGAAAAAAAAATTTCTTCAGATCATGAAAACTATTTTGGTACTCCTTGGGCGTTGAGTTCCATGGCGAACCGCAGAATTATTTAATGGTCGTTCCCTTAGTCCCCCCTCCCCCTAGTCACGTAACATTTCTTATTTATTTACTTACGTGGTGGAGTTTCTATACTGATAGTTTTTTTTAAATTTTTTCACTGGATTATTATTGATTGAACACTAACCAGATTATGAAAAAAAATTGAAAAAAAAAAAAAATCATTTCAACATTTGAAAGGGGTACTCACTTTTTAGTTACCACGTTCTGGTAAATCGGTCACTCATTTCTTTTTTTTTTTTTTTTTTTTTTCTAAATACGGAAGTGTCTTCGGGAGATATAAAATGGTCGCATGTTGACGAAGCAATGTATCGGGAGGCGTACGGGATGAAAAATTATTGGTAAATTTTTAGATTAGGTCCACCTCCTCAATTTTCTTTTAAATGACGACTTGAAATGGTTTTCGACTATGCTGAATACGAAAATCGCATCGAAATTTTGCAGAAATAAGTAGTTATCAAGATATAAAAAGTTGTATTATGCATTGTAATCTTTGGCGGTCATCTTTTTTACATGCGTGCATTTGTTTATGGCGCGTGTGCATGTAAAAAGATGGCCGCCGAAGAATACAATGCATAATACAACTATTTATTTCCGCAAAATTTCAATGCGATTTGCGTGTTCAGCATACTCGGAAACCTATAAATGTCGTCATTGAAAGGAAATTTGTGGAGGTGGACCTAATCTAAAAAAAATACCAAATTATTAAACATTTCTCCAGCATGTTAGTGAAATTTATAATACTTTTAAAAAAATTTAAAAAAAAAAAGTTTTGAAAAAAAAAACAAAAAAAACTCACCTTTCATAAAAACAATTAAAGAAAAAAAAAAAAAAAACACCCACAAACTGACTTTTAACTAAATAAGTAAAAAAAAAAAAGTTTAAAAACTCAAAACTTTATTTTCATAAAAACAATAAAAAAGTCATGTTCAATCTATTTTTTTTTTCTTTGAGAAACAAATATATTTCTGACTTACAAATGCGGTAGAGGCTCATATTATTTTTTACTTTCTATGGTTTTGATATACCACGTTTTTATTGCTTACAAAATGGGTGACTGATTTATCAGAACGTTGTAACTAAAAAGTGAGCACCACTTTCAAATGTCGAAATAATTTCTTTTTAATTTTTTTTTTTAAATAATCCGTTTAATTAGTGTCCAATCAATAATAATCCAGTGAAAAAAAATTCCAAAAACCTATCAGTTTAGAAATTAAGCATGTTAACTCTTTTCATAAATAATTTTTTTAAAAAAGTAACTAAACCATTTATTGATAATTTTCACGTGTACAAACATTTATTTATTTACGTAAGCTTAACTCTTTTCATGAATAAGAAAAGTTTTACTCTTTAAGAATAATAAAAGGAAAAAGTTACTGAACATTTATAAAAGGAAAAAATAATTTCTCACGTACTTACTTCTTTTCATGAAGGCCAGAAGAATAGTTGGCCGAAAAGTCGTGAAACAACTAATAAAGATGAGAATAATAGTCCGCAATAAATAAAAATGGTGCTAATGCAGAGAGCGATCTGCGCTATTTTTTAAATCCACGTTTAATTAAAGTTTTACGATATGTTTTTTTTTTTATTCAATTGTAAGGTTAAAGTACAGAATAGGTACAAAACATCCTCCCCTCCCCATGTTAAGAATGACTTTTTAAATAATAACATTATTTCAGTACAGATCACTCTCTGCATGAGTATCATAAAAATTAATACAAATAATACTTATCTCAATAAGTGTAAGGCTAATTTCTACCGGAAATAAAATGGCGATAATCTCGCAGTTACGAAAAATATTTTTTATTTAATTTAATATTTTTATAATTCGCAATGTTAAATTATTTTAATAACATGCAAACATTCCTTGACTTTAAAAATAGAATTTCTGAAAATTTCAATTAAATTGGTAACGTAGAAATATGGTTTTATTCGCTTTTAATGAACCAAACATTACATTTTTATATATATAGATATATATAGATAGATAGATAGATAGATAGATGCTTTTCAATAATGTCATTTTTTATATTTTATTTCAATAAATCAGTTCACAACAGAAATACTGAAGAACAATAAAAGTAAAAGAACTGGTTTGCCTTGTCACTGCTTTCGGTAACAGAAACACACCAGAAGTTAGGAAGTACATTAGTTGATTATAACCAAAAATCCAGGTAATAACCAAATGTTGCATCTACCAGGCTCTTGTTCATATGATACTTTTCAACGGGTGCAAAACCTGGTTCCTGCTGGATGGAACTCTTCGATCAGTGGTTCTTAAGTGAATTCTCGGGATTTGTATCTTCAATCATGTCCCAAACACCACAATCCATATAAGATTCCTATGTTTTAGGAAGTACTTATCAGGAGGCTCTGGTGGTTTGGGCACACCTTTCATTGTCCACCAACTAAGCTGATTCACAAGGCAATAGTATCAACATTGCTACAGGGATGGCGCAAGAAGAGCGGTGGTCAACTGAGGACATGGTTCAGAGTGGAACAATGAAATCACGAATTGAGTCAGCAGTGAACAGACGTGGATGGACTGTCCTGACTGCCATCGAATTTACTTGGAGCTGAATCAACCCATTCCAGGTGAATGCCATCACAAGTACAAGTAAGTAACCAGACCTTTTCGAGCCACACATTTTCCATATAGTTGCAGGAGATAGAATGAGACAATATCTCTTTCTAAAACTGAACACATGATCAATATATAAAAACAATTCAAACAAACATTTTAAGCTTTTTCTTTACTTTAAATCTTTTTTTTTATTTTCTTTTTAAAAAAGCCGCCATATGCTCCATTATCAGGCTGAATTTGAAACAAACACTTTCATCGCTGTAACAGCTAGCGGCTACAAACACAGAAGTTGATGCAAGCACACACTTCACAGGGTTTCCTACAAACACAGATGCAAACGGCAGCTGAAACAAAATATGATGCATACAAAATTAAATTTCTATTCTTTCGTTTTACTGAAAATTTAACTAAGCAAACAAATAAAATATTATTTTTTACCTTGTTTCCACCTTAATATTTCAAATGATTACTTTTATAGATTTTAGGGTATGCTGAAAACGAATATCGCATTTAAATTTTCTGCAAATAAGTAGTTTTCTGGATATTAAGCAATGTCATTTCTTATGTTATCGCTGGTGGCCATCTTCGTACACTGAGCGCAACCCCGAGAAACTATGCGCAAACATGCATATCAAGATGGCCACCAGCAATAACATAAATGACATTACTTAATATCCGGAAAGCTACTTATTTGCGAAAAATTTAAATGCGATATTCGTTTTCAGCATACCCGAAAACCTTAAAAGGTAGTCATTTTAAAGAAAAATGTTAAGGTGAAAACAAGGTAAAAATTTACAAAATGCATCGCAATAAAATTCTTTATCAAACCGCCTAATTATTATTATTATTTAGATATCCTCAGTTAAAAAAAAAAAATATTGGTTTGGGTATGTGAGATGAAGTTGGGGAGACCATCTAAATTTATATAAAATTCATATTAAAATAAGATTTTAAAAATAAAAGTTAAACAGAAAAAAAGTAAAACACTCATACAGTGATTTGATGTTTACAATAAAAGTTGACTTAACAAAAATCAACATATGACAATATTATCTACATGGGTTATTCTTATCAATTTTTGCTGAGAATTAATTTTACATGATTTTACTTATTATGGATTCAGTTAACAATATTTATTTAGTAACTGTATACAGAACGAAAAGGAGTTGAAAAAAAAAAAAGAAAAGTTTGTCGCTTGTTGTTTGTTTGTTGTTTACTAGGTAAATTGCCACTGTTTTTCTCAACTAAAAGGTAAATCGTTGCCCCCCACCCCCCGGGAAATATACATTTGATTTTTTTGTTTGTTGGACGGTGAACTGTTTCCGTAGATTAATTTTGGGGGAAGGAGCTTGTTTTATTGTCCTGAGAGAAAAAAAATCAAAACGTTTTTTTAAATCCAACCAGACTACAAACGTTTTTCCAACCAGACAACAAACATTTTAAAATTGCTAAATCCAACCAGACAAAATGGACAAATTAAATTAACTGACTAAACTGCAAATTGAAGCGGCCGACGCCAACAACGTACAGAGGACCAACAGACGGGATTACAAAAAATCAGCCGAAGTACAAAAACAGTTGGCCAAACGTCAATTACGAACAGAGGAACTACTTGCAGAAATCGCCAAGAATAACGTGCATGCAGAAAGCAATTCAGCTTTTTCTCAAAATACAATATGGATCGCAATAGATAATTTTAAGTACGAAGAAGATGAAAAATCATTTGCAGCTTATTTCAGGGGATATGAACACTTTTTCAATATCAACTGCGTAACTGGTCTGAGCAGAAGACGAGACCGCTGTTATGAAAACTTGAAACGGCTGAATATGACAAATTCATGGACTACATCTTGCCATAGAAAACCGCGGATTTATTGTTCAATGAGACTGTAAATCTGTTAACAGAACTATTTTCCCCGAAAACATCTTTTTCATAAGCAATGAAGATATTTGAATGTGACCACAGACGATAATGACGACTTTGCCATGTACGCCGCAGTAGCGAACAAACATTGTGATGACTAAGTTTTCCGAATTAACAGCAGACAATTTTAAATGCCTTATTTTTGCACAAGGTTTAACCTCACAAAAAGATGCGGAAATCAGGTGCAGAGTTCTTACGAAGTTAAAAAACGAACCAAACTTAACACTGCAAAAATTGACTGAGGATTGTCAAAAAGTGAAAATAATAAAAAAGATGCGAGAAATATCGAAGCAAGTATCACAAATATAAAAAAAGAAAAAAACCGTTGAGACGGTATGCAGAAATTACTCCCAAAAGTAAAAAAAAACAGAAGCACCGAGCCCTTGCTTCAGACGTGGTGGTAAACATTGGGTCATGGTTTGCCCATTCTTAACAAAAAGATGCCTTATATGTAATAAAAGCGGACATAAAAGCTCTCACTGCAGGAAAAATCAGAAAAAAAGTCAAACAATAACTAGAGACGTCGTAGATGAAACCTATGCAAATATGTAACGGTCAACATTCTTGGCAAGGATATTAAATTTCAATTAAACAATGGGTCGCATCTTTCAATAATAAATTTCAAAACGTGGAAGAAATTATGAAAACCGACTATGCTAAGAACCAACAGAATGGTGATGGCCGTCAATGATACAAAAATTAATTTTGAGGGTAAATTAGTCACCAACGTCACCTTGCTGGGGGAAAAAACAGAAAAAACTCAAAATGTATGTATTGTGGGATCCTTCTACATCTACATTTTGCAAAAAAAAAATTGAAACCCATCCAGCGAAAACTGAGAAACATTAAAAAAAAAAATTCCCAAATGTATTTACTTCTGGCCTTGGGAGATGCACAAAAATGGCTGCGGATTTTAAGCTGAAACCAGACACACAACCGGTGTTTAAAAAAAAAAAAGAAAATCGTAATGTCTCGTTCGCATCCCTGAACAAGATAAATCAGGAAGTAGATAGATTGGAAAACATCTGTATACTGGCTAAAATTGAATTTAGTGAGTGGGCTGCTCCAGCAGTCTAGGTGAAAAAAAGGTCCAGGGAAATTCACGTTTGCGCTAACTTCTTGACTGGACTCAACAGGTCATTAGAAGACTTTCATTATCCATTACTCAGCCCAGAGGAAGTGTTCACAAATTTTTTTTTTTTTTTTTTTTTTTTTACTATACTTTCACCCCAAACAAGGCACGTTGCCACTTTGATGTAGGGGGCTACTATCAGGGACCTAAGTTGCAGGGGTAATATGTAGGGAGTTTAGCAGCAAGATGTCTGTTTACATTACACTTGAACTTCTGCATGTCAGTACAATTGGGGAAGAAGGAAACCGGAAGAGAATTCCAAAGTCCTGCAGTTCTGAGGAAGAAGCTATTAGAGTAAAAGGCTTTCTTACAGCTAGGAGTCTCAACTGTGTAGGAGTGGGACTTCGCTGCTTGTCTGTTTGTCGGGGATATTTTCGTCAAGGGGGGTACAAGGGCTTGTAGTTCGTCAGAGTATCCACCATTAAAATACTTATAAAACAGGCAGAGGGATGCAACATTACGTTGGTGAGACAGGGGTTGAAGTTTAGATGACAGTTCGAGACCTATTAGGTTTGCTACTCTCTTTTGGACCCTGTCCAGGAGCGAGAAACTAGTAGCAGATGCACCAGCCCAAATGTGACAGCAGTACTCAATACACGGGCGAATGGTTGCTTTGTAGAGGTACAGGATACTTTCAGGCATAAGTAACTTTCTAGCACGATAGAGAGAGCCACCTTCTTTGCAGCAGCCTTAGCAATTATCTCGATGTATCTATTCCAACTCATGTTTCCTGTGAATGTTAAGCCAAGGAGCTTGAACGAACAGGTAAAGTCTCGCTAGCCATAGCTATTGGTGGTTGGTAAGGTTTCATGTAATTATTAAAAGAAACAAGCTTTGTCTTGGCAACATTGAATGTTACCATCCATTTTTGACCCCATTCCACTACAGACTGAAGGTCCTTCTCTAGGATTTCGACCATTACCTTAGATATGTGCTCATTAGTGCCCACTATAGAGCGTGGTGTCGTCAGCAAATATATCCATCTCAGAGACAATTTTATCAGGTAAGTCATTTATTAATATCAGAAAAAACAAAGGTCCAAGAATCGATCCCTGAGCCACACCCGCATTTATATCAAATTTTTTGGACATACGCCCATCGAGGACAACCTAGATTCTTCTCTCATTTAAGAAGGATCTATTTATGATAAGCATTCGTGCAGTAATACCATAGGATTTTATTTTCATCAGAAGACCATCGTGCCATACCCTGTCAAAAGCCTTAGATATATCAAGGGCTACTGCCCTCCCCTCCCCTGCCTTATCCAGTGCTTGGTATAATTGTTCAGAGATTACAGTTAAAATATCTGCAATAGAACGGGCTTGCCTAAATCCATATTGGTTGTCTGACAGAAGTTTAGCAGCTGTAAGGTGGTGGACTAGAGCTGGATTAAGGACTCCAATATTTTGGCAAAAAGAGGGAGGAGGCTAATTAGGCGATAATTTAATGGGTCAGTTCTTTCGCCAGAGTTTTTATAAACTGGTACCACAGAAGCAGTTTTCCAGCAGCCAGGAAAGCAAGATTCGTTAAAGCATTTGTTTAAGAGTTTAGAGAGAACAGGAGCAACCTCAGCGAAGCATTTTTTTTAATAGCACAGTCGGGATGAGGTCAGGTCCACATAGTTTTGAGGTGTCTAGGTTTTTTATAATATCATGTACTTGGGAAGGCATTATCTTCAGATCATCTAGCATGGTTTCTGTCCGCAGAGGAAAACTAGAGAGGGAATAGCTTGCTGGGTCCAAGGTAAAGTAGCAATACACATGAAAAAATTGAAGTAGCTTAAAATATTTCAAAATTGGTATGCATAGAAAGAGCTTGATGAGTTAAGGAATCTTTTTAAATTTTTAAAATCTGATTAAAATTAAGGAATTTATGACTATTTTTGTGCCTTACACGTTTGGATATTTTCCCCTCTTTAAGACCATATGTGTTTCGTCACATTTTTTTCACTACTTTTTCAGTAAAAATGTCGTATCTTTGTTAAAACACAAGACTAAGCAATGAAGTTTACCATATAAGTGTATTTTTGTACAAAGAATCAGAATATGTGACTGAAAATCTCCCAAAGTTCATGGTTTCCAAATAATCTGCAGCAATTGTGCATAAATATGCTGCAATTCCTTAAAAATGCCATGTATCCATAAACAGAAAAGAAGTTGGAGAACTCAAAGTTGAATTGTAATGTGCTTTATGTACAAAAAACTTAAATCTAAACATAGGACCATTTAAAAAATGAATATATTGCAATATTTCTTTGGTATTATTGTAGATTAACACCTTCTGTTTAACCCCACCCAACCACTTCTGACCACAACCCCATCCAAAATGAGATTCTACCTTTTTAGGCAATTATGTATGAAATGCCATGAAAAACTTTAATGAAAGATAAACAAATTATTTTAGAATTTAATGTAAAATAATTCCCCATTACAGGTCATTCTAGCATTTTAGGGCAGTTTGCTTTTTTTTTTTTTTATGGGAGATAAATCCTGTATGCTTTTTGTTTCATTTTTTTAAGACGATTATGTGTGGTTTTAAGAGGGTTTCTATGCAATGAGAATATGGGGAGGGTTGCCATTCGGACTTTGAATTAATTGTAGGGCTAAAATAATCCATACTTCAAAACTGTTCCTAGCTCATTTTAACCCATAGTTGGATATAATAGTGACTAGCGACGCTAGCCAATATAGCGTTGGCACATGCATGTTACATAGGATGCCAAATGGCTCAAAACAGTCAATCACTTTCGCATCCCGGACTCTGCTTCCAGCAGAGAAAAGTTATCCTCAAATCTAGAAAGAAGGAGTAGGCATTATTTTTCCAGTTTTGAAATTCCACTGGTTCCCGTACGGAAGACATTTTTATTTAAAAACCGACCGTAAGCCTTTGATATCCATTTTTGGATCAAAAAAGGAACTTCCCATATTCACGATGAACCGACTAATAAGATTCTTCTAAATTATAATTTTACAATAGAATTTCTCTCCTCAAAACAACTGGCACATGCAGACGGTTTGTGGAGATTAATTCCTGCCCAAATGGAACCTCTGGAAGACTCGGTAATCGCGGCACTACGTATTAATAGTGAATTGAAAACCATGATTAATAATATTATCCGCGAACTGCCGGTCACACTTCAGGAAATTAAGGCAGAATCCGTGAATGACAATTTCATCCAAACTACTAAGTAACACTGGGTGATACTGTTCCAGATATTTTTTCTGTTTGCGACGAAATGCTACTATACAGCGAAAGGGTTGTTATCCCCAAAACCCTTCAAAAAAGGATTCTCAAGGATTTTCACATGGAGCATTCAGGAATAAACCGGACGAAAAACCTGATGAGAAGTTTACTCGCCAGCGATGGACCAAGACATTACCAACATGGTGAATACATGCAAAGGCTGTGCTTTGGCTGCTAAGGCACCACCTATAACACATAAACCTTGGCCTAAAGCTGAACAGCCATGGTCAAGGATCCACATTGACTACGTGGGACCAGTAGAGGATATTTATTACCTGATAGTAGTAGACAGCTACTCGAAATGGCCAGAGGTCCTGAGATGAAAAAAAAAAAAAAACGACCACAGCAACGACGACAAATTTTTTATTAGAGTTGTTTGCTCGTTTTGGGGTTGTGGATTGTCGGCAGAGTACAGAGAATTTTGCGAGATGTACCAAGTTAAGCATATTATGATCTTCCAGTACCACCCCAGGAGTAATTGCACTTCGACACGCTAAAAAGGGAGTTAAAAAAAGTGTGCAGCACACTGACAGAAAAGGCTCTCCAGCAATTTCTGCACGTCCATAGAATAACGAAAAATCCAAACAAACCAGATGCCGGATCCCTAGCTGAAATCATGTTTGAGCGAAGAATAAAATCAGTATTTCATAAACTGCTGCCCAAACATATAATACAATACAAAAAATCTACAATGCCAACAAAACGCTTTAACCATGGGGATTATTCTTATGTTTAAAATATACTTTAAGTATATTTTAAACATTATAAGAATAACTTTCATTGTGTTGTATTTCTGATGACAACATTCACAACACAGCATTTGTGTATCAAACCCAGTCAATGACGGTTCACTACATTCATGCATTACTGTTCCATGTCAACAAAATCACTTCAGTGATGGCTGTGTGGGTCGCTATAAGAATTATAAAAACATTACGAATTTATGTCTTCGGAATTGATGCAAAGTGTTTTCTTTGCTACAAGCTATGGAAAATCCCCTTGCAATGAAATTGGTGGTTCAGTCAAATAGCATGCAGCTAAATGTCCATCCTCAGAACAAGTAAATCCTGGATTATAAAGCTAGTTTTCTTGGATATGTCTGCAATCAAGTTCTTTGATATCAGTATGGAAGTTATGAAGGAAGTGAGAAAGTCTCTGGAGACAAAATTTGCCAGGGAAGACAAAGTACCAGGAACCAGAAGCAAACACCATTTCGTCAATATTAAACAGCTGTCCAGTGAAAATGAATCCTATATCAACACACGACTTTTACTTGCCATCAATTAGAGATTTTTGGCATTTCACCAATGCAGTCCGTTAATAATTCTTTCTTTGTGACTGGAATTAATGTAGAAATGATGTCATCATCAAATTTATGCATCCTCATGAGCAAGACATTCCATTGGCTGTAAATTGATTTGTTCCAATGAAGAAAATTCTTTGCATCATTTCCCCAACTACATATACAGGAAGAACATACAACTGATGAAGAATATGAGAAAATTTGCATTTCAGTGACATAAACAAAATAACACAATGCAAATAATGTTATCACATGTTGGTTTTTGTTAAGTTTGCTTTTATTCTATCTGATCACTGTGAGACTAATTTTTCTAAAACTTATTTTAATATGAATCTTATATAAATTTCGATGGTAAGTTGGGAAAACTTGCATCTCATATACACAAATTAGTTGCTTTCCCAAGTAAGGTATTTCTTTCACTTTGAACAGACACCAAATGAACAAAAGAACTTTTCACCATTTTTGACCCAGAGGTATTTCACAAGAGTTGAAAAGAATTTCCAAAATAAAATTTAAAAAAAAAAAAAAAAAAAAAAAAAAGAAAAAAAAAAAACGGTACCATCTCAGTCACATCATTTTTCTAATATTGGGACACATGTGAAAAATTTCAAAATCACATAAAAGGTTTAATTTCTGAGCAAATCTGATGCCACTTTTTAGATTTCTAGAGTCATAAAACTTACTTGAATGAATTTTTAGTCACAACTTTCAAACTGAAAATATTCAAGAAAATGTCATTATTAAAATGTCACCCGGGCGACATTTCAGGTAATTTATGCAAAACAAAAAATGCTTTAAATCAGCAACATGCTTAAATTTTTCAGGATTTCTTAGTTTTCATGTTGTCCATCAAGTTACAGAATCTGAAAACATGAATGTTGAACTCCTAAATTTCTGTATGATTTTATATGGAACTAGCCTGGATGCCCAGCATTGCCCGGGTGTTTGGAGGCGTGTATTGAGCAAAAAAAAAAAAAAAAAAAAAAAAAATGTGGTGGTAGGCAGGTAGGCTCGAACCCGTACCACGAAGGAGGAAAAGAGTGTGAAAAAAAAAAGTGACGTATTTGCTGTTGTGTCTATCACCGGAAGTGACATAGATTTAAATTAAGGTTAGACAATCGAAAACAGGGGATGAATTTCGAAAATATCGGCAAAAAAAGCGACTTCTCTCTCTGTAGTAGTGCCCAATTGAGGGTGAAGGAATTAATGTTTTTGACCAATTTTTCGATATTTGTCATCCGAAGGGTTGAGCTACAAAATGATACTGATCTTGTGAAAATCAGTCGCCCATGTCAAAAGTTTTAGGCAGACATACATAGACTATTGGCGTTGCCCGGGTGTTTGGAGGTGTGTGTGTGTGTTGGGGGGGAGGGAGTCAAAGAAAATGGAATCTAAATACTAAGCAAAGTAATAACGTTGTTTAAATATTAAAAAAAAAAACGATGTTAAACTTGCTAAAAACTATCAGAAAAACAAAAAAAAACAGTGAAAAAAGGTTTTGAGAGGGAGGTAGGGTTGAGCCCAAAGCCTTAAGGTTAATAGTCTGATAACTTAGCATGATGCCACAAAGGCAGGGACTTGAGAACAGCTGGAAATAACCGTTTAAAAGCGCAGGTGGTTGAATGTCAACAAATGGTTTTCTAGGTCAAATATCACGCTGTAGTAATAGTAGAGAAAACGAATTCACAGCGTGAATTTTATAAGATAAAAGTCGCTGAAATAAAAGATATTTACGACATCATTTTGTAAATCATAGATATTATAATCTAAGGAGTATATAAAAAGTTATAAGACATAGTACCCTCCCCTACACACACACACAGAACTCCCTCCAAAAAAGCCTTTCCCGGACATAAACAAAAAATGCACAAACACACATTTTGCCTTTTATAGATTACCCTATCTAATTCGTTATTAACAGCCAGACATTTTGTGAATTAAATAATTTGTTGATATTTACGATATAAAAAATTAAATTGATGTACCAAAAAGTCATCTTTTTTTCCTTCAAACTTAAAAAGGGCATTTTCTACTTTTTTTTATTTTTTCAAATATTCCTTCTAAAGTCTGAAGAAAAAATATTTCTTATAAGCCTAGATCGCTTGAATAATGATGGGAATCGAAGATTGCTTAGAATTACAGACCAAGATTATACCAATAGAGAATCAACAGTTGTGCCTTCACCATGACTAGGATGGCTTTAAAAAATTATTTTCTTCTTAGGTCATAAATATAGTTATATCGTAGATAACAAATGCTTCGTTTAGGATCATTGGTGTCGATGCAAGCCGTTATATCTTACAGAGTCAATGAAAAAGTTTGCTCCAAATAAAAAAGGCATGCTTAAATGTTTCTCTTTCAGGTGCTTCTATATTTAAATAATGAAAAATTTATTGCATTTCAAGTAAAACAAATGGCCCCTACATAATTGGCATATAGTAACATATCCAAAAATTATGGAAAACGATAGGTAGAAAATTAATTGTGAAAAACATTTCTAATAAAGGTAAAAATACTTTGATAAGGTGTAGTAATTTTTTTATTTACCAGAACTCAATGTGGAGGGGTGAAATAATGGAATTCAGTGTGGCGGTTGTTCAGCAAGAAATTTGTAACTGCTTGATTGACTGACTTTATAGCGTCGGTTTGTTGTCCACCCAATTACAAGGACGAGTTGTCACCGTAAGCAACAAGGCAATTCGTTACAACTCTCATAAGTTTACCCAAAAGTCATGAAGAAGTTACCACACAAGGAGACAATTTCATTATTTTTTTCCCCCCTTTCACGTCAAGTTAAAGTTTGGTCCTTCGAGTTGCCTAAACCATCCATCCTCCATTTTGTCAGCTAAAAATCTGACGAAGGTTACTGAGGCAGACATTAAGAAAGAAAAACAAGACACTTGATATAGTCAAGGAGTCGTGATATGACCTCCATTTTCATTTTTCCTAAACCTGCCCTAAACAGAAGGGGTTGTATATCTTAAACTCTGTTGAGTAAAGAGTTCTCTAAGGGGAGTTAACGGTTACAAACTATCACATCCCCCTCCTTTCAATTAGATGAAAAGACAAGAAAAGGAAATTTTTTTAGACACATCCAGACCTGGTGGTTTAAACTGTTGTAGAGTTGTTGGATGTGTCCATGTTTGGTTCTCCATGGGATGTTTATTTAAAAGGTAACTGTTGCTTTTGGGTAACAGTTTGTCTTTATATTGAGTGAACAGTCTTTTGTAGGCTCCTGAGGAATTTCAGTTCAGTGTACCTCCAGATGTGATGTGATTCCAGAAGGGTCTACCCTAAGGTACTGTCGACTTCGACAAAGAGTTTTTCCATGTACAGCCTTGGTTCTCTGTACTTTGTGTGACAAGTGCAGGAGACCACTCGCCTGCTTCTTTACGACATATACAGGTTGTCCTAAGTCTTTTGTATGCTGTCATATTATTAACATCGTTCATTGTTTTGCATGCTTTTAACAATTCTCTTTCCTTTTGTACTTCTTGATGAATAAAGTCTTGTTCACAAGTTATCATTCGCCTTCCGTGTTATTCTCACTACAATTTATCTGACTTAAAATGGACCAGTTCTTGAAGCCACAGCATTTCGATGGTAGCCCTTCAGTGCTTTATTCTTCAGACCATTGGACACTTAACAATTTCCTAAACGCAACCAACTGCCAACCCACTGACAAACTGAATGTCCTTATTAACTATATTTCTCATCCAGTACACAAACTAATAGCAAATTGTGACTCTTATGAAGCTGCCATCTCAAAACTTCAATCTCTTTTTGTAAAACTCTCAAATATCGTACATTCTAGGCATCTCCTGGCAACTGCTAAGCAGGAACTGGGTGAAACTATTGGTGACTTCTTGCAGAAACTGGACTCACTAACTGACGATTGTCGCTTTGAGGCAGTAACTGCAGAAGAACACTGTGATCAAGCAGTTTGCGACGCCCTCATAACAGGTATCCGTTCTCAGGCAATCCAGCAAAGACTCTTAGAGAGAACATCCACATTAAAAGACGCCTCTGACTTAGCTCATTCGCTAGAAACAGCCCAGAGACAAGCCGAATCTTATATCAACCTCACATCATGTGGCGCCACCGTCAAACCTTCAGTGTCTGGCGAAATTCCTGTTACTTCAGAAAATCTCTCTGCTGCGACTGGAGAGAAGTGCTTCTTCTGTGGTAATCGACAATATCCACGCATTAGGTGTCCTGCTCGTAATGCTGTTTGTAATAGTTGTGGCAGGAAGGGGCATTTTTAGCTAGTCTGTCGATCCAGCCGCGTCCCTAGGAAAGTAACCTCTGCCTGCAAACCATCAATCACATCCATAGTAACTGCTGCATCACCCGATTGCCTATCGAAAGCTATAATCAAACTTTCCGTGAATGGGATAATCCTAGAAGCCCTTGTGGATACTGGTAGCTCAGAAAGTTATATATTATCAAACATTATCCATAAATATGGCTGGCCAAAGCAAACTTCCTGCAGGAAGATATCAATGGCGTCCACAGACTTGTCAAGCAACACTTTAGGTCACTGCTATGTGACATTACCATATGAAGGATCTACATATCCACGTTTGAACTTTCAGTTCTCTCTTCCCTCTGCTCAGACGTCTTACTTGGACATGACTTTCTCAAACTACATCCCAAAGTAGAAATACCCTTCGGAGGTCATAGAGATCCTTTCACCATATGTGCCGTAATGGCGTCCCGTCTTATTTCCCCACCATTATTTGAACATTTAGCACCTGCTTGCAAGCCCATTGCTACAAAATCCAGAAGACACTCACCGATCAATCAACAGTTTATTCAAGCTGAAATTCAAAATCTCCTAAAAGACGGCGTTATTGAACCCTCTAGCTCTCCCTGGAGAGCACAGGTACTAGTAACCACTAACGACTGACACAAGAAGCGCCTTGTCATTGATTACAGCCAGACCATCAATCGGTTCACTTACCTTGATGCTTATCCTTTACCAAGAATCGATGATCTCGTCCACAAAATTACTTGTTATTCCATCTTTACTACCCTTGACTTATGGAATGCGTATCATCCGATACCGATACGAGAAGAGAAGAAATTCACAGCCTTCAAAGCCTGTAGGAACGTATACCAATTCTGCCGCATTCCATTTGGTGTAACAAACGGCGTATCATACTTCCAACGGTCTATAGACAGCCTAATAAAACAGGAGAAGATCACCGACACTTTTGCATACGTCGATAACATCACTGTATGTGGTTGTACTATGAAAGAACGTGAAAATCTTAATCACTTCTTAGATGTTGCCAGGAAACACAAAATAAGTTTCAATGAGAACAAAAGCATTATACGAACAGAGAAAATCACCCTCTTAGGGTATGAAGTGTCATTGGGAGTTGTAAAGCCAGACCCTGAACGCTTCCAAGTTTTAAGACATCTACCTCTACCGCAAGATGCGAAATCACAGCAGTGGATCGTCGTTATGTTTTCATATTATGTTCAATGGATTCCTTGCTTCTCAGACAAAATTCGACGTCTGGCACAAAATCGAGTCTCCCCTCTACCAGAATCCTGCTCAACAGATTTCTCCAACCTCAAAGAAGAACTTGAACACGCTTCCCTTTCAACAATCGATCACAGCATATCCCTTACTGTAGAAACCGATGCCTCTGACATTGCTCTGGCTGCCACTCTCAATCAGAATGGGCATCCAGTTGCTTTTTCTCGATCACTTTCAGTCAGTGAATAACACTACTCTTCTGTTGAAAAGGAAGCACATGCCATCATCGAGGCAGTGCGTAAATGGCGTCACTACCCTACTGGTTCCACCTTTAAGCTTATTACAGACCAACGTTCCATGGCATTCATATATGCATTGAAGCAAAATAAAAAACAAGAAGGTGGAACGCTGGAGAATAGAACTATCAGCACTCACATTTGACGTAACCTATTGTTCTGGGAAAGAGAATGTAGCCGCGGACACACTTTCTCGAGTGGTTTGCTCCTCGACTAACCCAACGGGTCTTCAAGACCTACATGTTTCATTGTGTCATCCAGGGATAACACGAATGTCTCATTTTGTACGCCTGCGTAATCTTCCTTATTCCATCAATGATATTCGATGAACTATTGGGAACTGTGCAGTTTGTGCAGAATTAAAACCAAGATTTTTCCATCCCACCAATTTCAAGCTTATCAAAGCGACTCAACCATTCAAATGCTTAAGTGTTGATTTTAAGGGACCATTGCCATCTAATGGTCGAAATAAATATCTATTGACAATCAGCAACGAATATTCGCGCTTCCCCTTTGCCTTTCCTTGTCGAGATATGACCTCACAAACAATCATAAATTGTTTCTGTCAAGTATTTTCACTGTTTGGCATGCCTTCCCTCATTCACTCTGATAGAAGTCCATCATTTCTCCCAACGGAACTAACAGACTTTCTGCATAAGAAGGGAGTAGCAACAAGCCGCACAACCGCCTATAACTCACAGGGAAATGGTCAGGTGGAACGACTGAACGCGACCCTATGGAAAACAATATCACTAGCATTGAGGTCGAAAAAGTTGCCCATTTCTCATTGGGAAACAGTTCTACACGATGCCTTACACTCCATCCGTTCCTTACTGTGTACTGCTATTAACGCTATGCCTCACGAGAGGATATTCCAGTTCAACCGTAAATCAACATCTGGCATCTCTCTTCCCAGTTGGCTTTTAAATCCCGATTCGGTCCTGATGGAACGTAACCTCCAGTTATCTAAGTACGAGCCATTTGTCAACGAAGCAGAGTTGCAGGAATGCAACCCTCAATATGCCCATGTTGGACTTGCAACTGGAAGAGATGAAACAGTGTCGCTGTGACAACTTGCCCAAAAACCGCAAGATACACTGCCACACACTAATGACGGTACTATCTCACAGGAAGCTGAACCTTTACAAGATACCTCGTTAGAACCTTGCATATCTGGAGAATCCCGGGAAATTTCATCCGCTGATATAGCGCTCGACAAAAATCCATCAGAACTTATTCATCCTACCATCTGAGAAATATTTTTGCGTATCATTCCATAACCCCACTCTGAACATTTTCCACCCGGGGTGAATGTCATATTATTAACAATTCTCTTTTTTTTTTGTTACAGACTATATACCTGTACTTCTTGAAGAATAAAGCCTTGTTCACAGGTTATCATTCGCCTTTCTCACTGACCATGGTAGATCTTGTTTTTAATTTTTTTTTTTTTTTTTGACATAGGAGTCACCACTTATAAAGCCCTGGAGACCACTCAAGGATAAGGGTTAATGGGTGTACAGTAGTCAATGTAGCATTACAAGTGTATGCTGTATTTTCGTGGACATCGGCAATATTACATACCTAATGTGCTTCAACAAGTCATATCTTTTTTATTTGTTGGTCAATTTTTAAAAGAATTACATTGATGGAAAGAGAATAAAATAAGCATTCCAATGATGTTAATTTATTTTTCTTTTATGCGTTCAATATTTTTATGCTCCAAGTTAAAAATGAAAAATTGGTAAAAAAATGACGACAAAAAGGGAAACACTTTTTTCAATGTTTTCATTTTATACGTTACGTTTGGAGACACATGCGCGGGGTTAAATTTGGTTGGATATGGCTGAAATTTTACAGGCTATATAAACAAAGAAATCCATCTCTACTGGTGTTTGATTTTTATTTTTACAACCACAGGAAGCAAAGTTACAACCGAGTACAGTTGACGAAGAATATTTCAAAATTGATAAGATAAATCGGCATATATCATCCATTTTCATATAGATAATAGTTTCAGAATTATTTTCATGCATATGTAAATATTTCATAATTATTAATTGTGCGGAAATTTCTTTAAAATGTTATCTTTTAACAGAACATTAACAGAAAAACGGCTCGCTAAGTGCTAATGCTAACATAATGCGCTTAGCTGACTAAAGTATTCTCTTAAAAATAGAAAACTTCTTCTGTTTTTATTTTACTAGACTAGTCATTTTTTAGTCCGAGTACAAACTCAGACCATAAAATGACTTGTCTAGTAATTTAAAAAAATTATTTTCAAGTTTGCTTTCCAAACAATATTATATTGAAACGGGGTTATTTATGCTATTTTTCACGTTCACTGTTTTTTTTGTTTTTATTTTCCAGATTTTTTAAAGAAGTTTTAACGTTTGTTTTGCATCACGTTCATTTTTTTTCCCCATCACGTTCGCGTTTTTTTTTGTTTTTCCGATTTTAAGAAATTTTAACATCGTTCGTTTGCATCACGTTCGTTTTTTAAATTTTTTTTCTAATTTTTTTAAAAGAAGTTTTAACATTGTTTTTAATATTTAAACAGGATTATTACTTCGCTTATTCTTTTATTTTGATTTATCCTCCCCCAACACACACACCTCTAAACACCCGGGCAACACCAGATACCCCCGCTAGTAACAAATAAAAGGTACTTGTGCACTTATGCTACCATGCTGAAATAATTACATTATTTAGAAACCCATTCTTAACATGGGAAGGAAGGGTGTTTTGTTAACTATTCTGTACTTTCACCTAACAATTAAATAAAAACATATTGTGAAACTTTATTTTTAACTCATTGTCAAGACCATTTTTTCGGATCTGTAAAACAAACCATTTTTTTTTTTAACTGACGATATCTAAATAATAATAATAATAATAATTAGGCAGTTCGATAAAGAATTTCATTGTGATGCATTTTGTAAATTTTTACCTTTTTTCCACCTTAACATTTTTCTTTAAAATGAATACCTTTTAAAAGGTTTTCGGGTATGCTGAAAACGAATATCACATTTAAATTTTCCGCAAATAAGTAACTTTCCGGATATTAAGCAATGTCATTTCTTACGTTATTGCTGGTGGCCATCTTGATATGTGCGTTTATGCATAGTTTCTTGGGGTTGCATTTGTGCGCTTGCACGTACAAAGATGGCCACCAGTGATAACATAAGAAATGACATAGCTTAATATCCGGAAAACTACTTATTTGCAGAAAATTTAAATGCGATATTCGTTTTCAGCACACGCTAAAACCTGTAAAAGTAATCATTTTAAATGTTAAGGTGGAAACAAGGTAAAAAATTACTGTTTTATTTCTTTGTTTACATAATTGAATTTTCAGTAAAACAACAATAGAAATGACAAAAATTACCATCAACTGGTGAATATATAGTTGTTGCTTATCAGGATTCCTGGTATCCTGGTCCTGTGAGGATTCATGTAGAGTACGATTTATGGTTGCATCTCAGAAAATAGGGGTATATTTTGAGCCAGATAGAGAGGATTTACAAAATTGAAAATTGGACTGGTCCCAAAATGCATAAGTTCTGGTTGATTATGGGAATTTCCATCTTTTACAGAAATCCAAAATCTATATGAAAAATTTTCTTCGATTTATTTCTGAGATTAATTCATATCTACTCAATTTTATTTATTTTTTTTTGACGGGAGTAGTAAATACCGGCCATGAATGCTCTTTAGGCATTTAATGATTAAGCTCTCCTTTGGTGAGAAGGCAGGAAAATGCCTATTCTCAATAAAGCTGTATTTAAATACCACTATAATAGTTTTGTTCATAAATATGCACCCACTGTATGATACCATGCGCCAGTTTAAAAAAAAATTTAATTTGTACATCTGAATATATAATTCATGGCTTATGGTAAAGAGATACATTAGATTTGACTGCATAATCAGAAAGAGCACACAATTTTACATAAGAGTACCAAGTTTCATGAGAATAGCTTGAAAAATAAATAAATGGTGGCGAAATTACCGAATTTCATGAAATGTTGAGGGTCATAATTTAGCCCACTTTTTCTAAAGAAAAATGTCCATGGAAAAGCATAAATTTTGACACTTAAAATTCTCATAACTTTTGAACTACTGATGGTATTTGCATAATTCAAACGGTTTCAAGCATCTTTTACATAGCTCTTTTCATGCAAGTTGATAAAATAACAGTTATCTAAAAAGAAAAAAATCAACTTGTAATGCTAGTCAATGGGATAATATTGTAATCGTTAGTAGTGGAAATTTGGTAAATTGGATTACTTAAGGGGACGGTTCATCAAGAACTTGTTTACGTTGGACTTGAAGACAACCAAATTGTAATCAGCCAGAAAGCAGGCAAACAGAAGAGAGTTCCACAAGCGTGCAGTTCTAAGAAAGAAGCTTTGTTAATGGAATCTACGTTTATGTTTGGGTATAGATAAAGAGTAGAGGAAATTATTGATATTAGTTTCAGCTAGACGAGTGTTTTTATGTAAGTTTGGCGAGGGGGTACCATAGATTGGAGCTCAGACGAGTACTTGCCATGAAAATAATGATAAAGTAGACCTTTATGTCATACCCTATCAATGGCCTTTGATATGTCAAGAGCAATTGCCCTAGAAAGGAAGCCTCCATCGAGAGATTCGCTAATCCTATGAGATATAACAGCTAGCACATCTGCTATAAATCTAGAAGAACGGAAACAATATTGCTTGTCACTAAGAAGGTTATTTTTGCTGAGATGGTTTGATTACTTCTCTTTTTAACACAGTTCCAGCAAGTTACTCATGATGCACAAGAGATTTATTGGTTTGTACTGGGAGGAAGATGACCGATCACCTGAATTCTTAAATACAGGGTATACTGATGAGGTTTTCCAAGGTGCTGGGAAGCAATTCTTAAGACAACACTTAAACAGCTTTTTAAGTATTTAAGTATGGGAACTAGTTCTTGTTGAATTTTTTTCAGCACTATAATTGGAATGCCGTCAGGGCCAGTTGCTTTATTGGAATCAAGGTTTTTGATTAGCTTGGCAACATCACACACAGATATTTGTATGTCGCATAGCATGTTTTCTGATACAGGAGGAAATATGGGGGAGTTGACAGCCTTGATCACATAGGGTAGAATTAGCTACAAAGTTCTTGGCAAAGAGTTTGGCTTTGTCTGATGCTAACAAGATTACCTCAGGTCCATTGATGATGATTGGGATAGAGCACATGCTTCTGTTCAGGACCCTGTTTGTTATTTGCCAAAACTGGTGGGAACCAAGCCGCTGCTCAGTCATTTTGGACTTGACAGACTGAGCATACAACTCTCTCACATTCTTTATTACCCTTTTACAGTGGTTGCTGGCAGTCCTGAAAGCAGCTTTGATCTCAGTACATCTATTATGTTGGAAGCAATGGAAAAAGTGATTTCTGTGTGCTATGGCAGCAGCACATTCTGGAAAGAATCATGGCTCGCTGTTAGGTTTTTGCTGCAATTTTTTTTTAGGGTACAAAGTGGTCTATATATACAATTAATCATCCCGTCAGGTTGATACTACAGAAGACACATTTTTTTAAAATATGGAAGTAGATCTGATATAAATGTATGGGAGCTATCCCAGTCAGCCATAGAGTATTGATATACAGTACGATGAAGAGGTACGTCTGAGGACTTATTACATTTTGTTTTTATTTTAACTGATACAATAGAGTGGTCGGAAAATCCCAGTGGACACAGAACAGAAGATGAACATAGCTCAGGGCAAGTTGTGAGGAAAAGGTCTAGGAGACTAGGAGACTTGCATACTGACTGTCAGTATCGGGCACACGGGTGGGTTCGCGAACTATCTGAGGGAGGTCATAAGTAATAGATAAATCGTGACAAAACTTCCCCTCAGCATCTGCCTCATTTGAGTGGGCTAACCATTCCACATTGTGAACACTGAAGTCTCTACAGACCTGAATGTTAGCCGAAGGATGAGCAGACAGGATGTGGTTAATTTTCTCAGATATGCTCGTAAAGATAGTAACTCTGCTGTTGTGGAGGCGATATAGCGTAAATATAAACGCTATGGTGTGAGCAAGTGCAATCCAGAAGTACATATAGGGTAAATTAGCCATCTTTAATGTAGGCACATATTTCATGCCTATGGATGTTAAGTTAGAGTATCCTTTAATTCCAAACTCATCTAGGAAAATAGTCAGTACAATGCCAGTGTCACTTGGGAATAATAGGTCTCCTGTAATTAGGTTTTAACCTCTGGAAGGTTGTAACATAGACCCCTGATACTGAAGGAGATATGGTAATGAGGGTCTACGTTGAAAGTTGGAGTTCTGGGTTTAATTGTATTTTTTTTTTGGAAACTTTTCATAGAGTTTTGAGATTTGTGGAACAGGTCAACAGACTTGGTTAGAGCAGGGCAGAGATGGAAAGTAAGAGAGAAAAAGAAACAAAGAAACATTTTTTTTTGTAGCACATAAAGTAAAGCTGTAACAATTACCCACTAATATGACACAGAGAACACCCACCAGAAGCTACTGCATGGTCCAGAATCCATTCACCAAATGGCAATATAGCAACTCCAGTATTGCACCTGCTGATAAGACAGCCTTTTTAGTGGTTAATCCAAGGTTCAGGTCCCTGACTATCAGGTGGATAACGTCAGCCTAGTTAAACCGCCTACCTCCAGCACCCTTACTAGTGACATGCCCACAAGGATAGGCATAAAAACAGAAAATTTCCAACATCTCTGGCAACTGTTCATGCAAGATACAACAAACCTATAATACAGCCTTTTCTTCTCCCTTTGTCAGAAAAATCACTCATTAAAAATGAGAGACAAATAAGAAGAAGCAAGAGTAACGGGAGCTGCCGAAAATGCATCCACAATTCACTGTCTACTCTCCATGAGTTATTTTCTTGTCTCTGATACAGTCATATCATTATCTTCTCCTTGTTAGTGTTTAGGCTGGTGCATTTAACTGGGATGTTCCCAACTAGCTTCCTTTGGTATAGAAGTTCACCTGGTGATGGAATGGTATGATCCAGAGGAGTCGAGCGCAGGCATATTAATGCCATGTCCAAATCACGACCACTTGAAGCAACTTTCTTTTTTAATGCAGATTTCACTGCCTGGGCACAGCGTTCCGTGAAATCACTTGGGTGAGGACGTGTAATGTTCAAAGCCGCATTCTGCAAATTGCTTGAAATGGATAGAACCGAAGTGTGGACCATTGTCACTTATTCTCTTTGGAATCCCTTTTTCTCTAAATATTTGTTTTGTTAATTTGATAACTTTGTGACTGGAGAACTCCTTTAACAATCTCACAAATGGGAACTTGCAATAGTCCACAATGAGCATAAAATTCAGATCTTTAATGTGAAATAAGTCAGTGGCTACTATCTGAAATCTCGTGGGGCATCACAGGTTCAGTACTCTGCGCTTTATGGTGCTGCTGGCATATCGTACATTGTTGTACTATATTTTCTATGTCACCGTTAATAATGTGCAAAAAAACACTTGGTTTACATTTTCTCCATTCCTTGGTGTCCATAATATATTTTTTGTAATACCTCTTGTTGCATTGATTTGGGTATTATGATTCTGTTTGATTTGATATTACATTTTCAATGGGCAGTTTGAAAATTGAACAAAATTCACCCTCAGGTCCAAGTCAATGGCTTCTTTAGCTTTTTTATTTAGTAGCCTTGAAAATCCATCCACTAATGTCATCTTTTCCAGGGCGATATACAATCGTCATATCATACCCTTGCAAACATAACAGTATACGTTGAAGGCAGGTGGAGCTCCAACCAAATTTTTTAACTTAATAATTTCCAGAGCAATTTCCCTCTAGAATGTACTTCTATAGATGTAAGTCCAGAGTCGTTCACAGCCAAAAACAACTGCAAGGAGCTCCTGCTTGATGTTGGCATAACGTTATTCAGTCTCTATTAACGATTTGGATGCAAATGCCTTCTTGAAGAAGTGCAGCACTAAGTTCTCTATTTGATGCTTCAACTTGGATGACGGTTTGCTTTACATGATCAAAGTAAGACAGCAACATATCCTTGCAAATTAGATCCTTGATTTGCTGGAGGGATCTTTGGTGATTTTCTGTCTACTGGTACATCACTTCTTTTTTAGGAGATCTCTCAATAGTAATGTGAGATCTGACATGTGTGGAATGAAAGGTGTCATGTACATGATGATTCTCAACACCCTCTGCAGGTTGGTGGTGTTCAATGGACTAAGTAAAATTTTTATTTGTTACTTTGCTGGGATTAGGGTGCATACCATTTTGATTGTAGATTGCACCAAAAAACTTAATGTTTCTCATTGATTGCACACTTTTCATGGATGAAACAAAGTCCTTCCGTGCAATCCTCATTAAATTGTGAAGCTTCTTGTCATGCTCTTTTTGGGTTCTTCCAAAAATATCATTGATCAGCCCTAGAATGCCTGAGCACTTCTCCAGGATCATGTCCATCTTCTGGATAAACACATCCTGAGACATCACCAAACTAAAAGGCATCCACTGGAAACAGAATCTTCAATAGGGGAGCTGAAGGTAGTCAACAGTTGTGAGACTGCATCGAGTTTGATGGACTGATAACCATTTTTGCCATCCAATTTACAATATTTTGCATCAGAGAGTTTATGTGCAAGTTCTTCCATTGTAGGGGTCTTGTAATGGCATCTCATGATAGCTTTCGGATCTAAACAGAGGCAGAGTTTTCCATTGCCTTCACGCATATAAACCATTCTGTTACGCTTCGTATGATATGCTGTCAAAAAAGTAGGATCATCCTTTACTGCGTCGGAGAGTGGCTGTCCTGCTACACTTATCTGGGAACATCTTCCGGAAATTATGCAACGAAGTGTATTGCTTTTGGCTCCTGTATGAACTTTAGCTTTCAGAAAATGGGTGTCTTGGAAGTTGGGAAGTTTGATTTTAAGGTTTGTGAAAATCTGTCTGATGGTCACTGTGCTTGCAGATAGAGTCGAAAGATATTGTTAAATTTCCCTTCATTGTCCCTCTGAGAGGCATTTACAGGGTGCTTGTATTGGTTCCTTTGCATTTCTTGGCATCCTGGTTTACAATTTGCTTCTTTCCATATTTTGAGTGTGGGCACATGCCTTACTGCGTTCTCATTTTTGTTGGTGCTGATTTTGGCTCAATGATTTTTCCGTCCACAAACTGAACATATAGTATCTCACGTTGGACATTTTTCACAGATGGGAGCCTCCGCATCGTTTAAAATGCTTGTATTTCACTACATCTTTTCGTTTGTCTAATTCAGCTTCAAGTTTCCTGCCATAGTTTTCTGCAGTGTCAAATCTTCACCTTTTGCTAGAAGTTGTTTTTGAAGTTCTGGATGCTCCGTTCCATCTGCTCTATAAGTCATTCCTGTTTCCTGGATATCTTAGAATAACGTCAGTAATTTACATTTGGCTAGAAGGTAATCAAAATTCTCTGATTCCCTTTGTTTATATTGATAGATAAAAACGAGCAATGTGGAAATTCAATGTGGAAATGCAATCTTTCTCTGAATTTTTGCCAAATAATTTCTGGGTTACTTCTATCGGCTTCATTTTCGAATGCCCAGTTGTTGTACCTTTTAAGGCCTTCTCCCGACAGTAGCGCAATGTGGTAAACCTGTTTTGCAAATGGAATATTTTTGACTGAGAAATAAAGATTACAACACTGAAAATTTGAATACTTCAGTTAGGTCTGCAGATTGTCATAATGTTTAGTTCCAGACGATACTAAATTCACAGGGTTTTTTTTTATTATTATTATTTAAATACGAAAGAACAAACGTACATGTATATTTGTTTTCTGTAGAAAAGTTTTTGCATGTGAATTTATTTATTTAATATTATTATATATTTCCCCCAAACCTCTGGCCTTGATGGAGGGGAGACTAAAACTTGATGCTATTGTTTCAAATGATCAGCAGGGGAGATTTGACTCCAAATATTTCTCATATGTTATATCTCCCCCTTTTTGGAAATATGTTACAATTATATCTCCAGTATCAAATAATCCTTATACACTGAAATTTACTTGATGTATGAAAATCAAAGAGGGAAGATATAACTTACAGGAAATATTTGGAATCAAGTCTCCCCTTGCTGTTATTTCAGATCATTTGAAACGATAGCAGCTAGTTTTAGTCTCCTCTTTTTTTTTTTTTTTTTTTTTTTTTTTACACAGAGATCACCACTTATCAAGGCCCGGAAGCCACTCAGGGATAAGGGTTATTGCAAGTACATTATGTTAGTGAGGAGATTTGATGAAGTGTTTACTTAAGGGGGCGGTTCATTAGGAATTTGTTAACATTAGACTTGAAGACATCCAAGTTGTAGTCCGGAGGGAAGCAGGCAGACGGAACAGAGTTCCACAGGCGTGCAGTTCTAAGAAAGAAGCTTTGTTCATGAAATCCGCGTTTTGATTTAGGCACAGATATAGAGTGGGGGAAATTTTTCACAGTGGATTCAGCTAGACGGGTGTTTTTCGTGAAAGATTGGCGAGGGGGGACCAGGGATTGGAGTTCAGACGAGCACCTGCCATGAAAATAACGATAAAACAAGGATAGGCTTGCAACGTCTCTTCTGTGGGAGAGGGGTTGCAGGGTAGAGAAAAGGACATCCCCCACTAAACCACGAAGTCTATTTTGTACTCTGTCAAGGCATGATAGGCTGGTTTTGGCAGCTCCTGCCCAGATATGGCAGCAGTATTCCATCCTTGGCCGTACTTGGCTTTTATATAGATAGAGAATTGCATCAGTAGTGAGATATCTTCTGGAGCAGTAGAAGGATCCCACCATCTTTCCAGCGACCTTGGCAACAGACTTGATGTACGTGTTCCATTTCAGATCAGGAGTAAAGGTCAAACCCAGAAGCTTGTCAAAACACGGGGCCTCACCCAGACGAGAGCCATCCATCACAATTGATGCCAGCTGGGTATCAGAGCGTTGATGATGTAAGGATAGGAGTTTGGTTTTGGATGCATTAAAGGTAACTAGCCACATCTTCCCCCACTGAACCACGCGCTCGAGATCAAAGGAGAGAGAATCAGATAGAACTTCGTCATTTACAGCCTTTGATGTGTTGCCATAGATGGTCGTGTCATCAGCATAGATGTCAACGAATGATTTAAGTATGTGTTTAGGGAGGTCACTGATGTAGATCAGGAAGAGAGTTGGGCCCAGGATTGACCCCTGAGGGACTCCAGCATTTATATTGCAGGCCTCCGATTTTTTACCATCTACCACTACTCTTATGAGCCTATCGGAGAGAAATGATTTAATGATTGAGAAAACATTTCCAGTTATACCGTAGCTGGAAATCTTGTGAAGTAGACCCTTATGCCATACTTTGTCGAAGGCCTTTGATATGTCAAGAGCAGAGGTTTTGAGGAAATATCAGATATTTTGTAATTCATATGCAAAACTAGGGAAACAGATGACTATGATTGAAACATTGGTAATAGTGCAGTATCTTTCCACCCTCAAAAACTCCTTTAAAATTACCACTAATATAGATTTTCAAGGGTGCTGAAAACGAAAATGTTTAAAATTCCAGGAAACAAGTAGTTTCCAAGATATGAAGAAATTGTACTTTTAAAAAGTGGCGGATCACTTTTCTATATTAATTTAACATAAAATGGACACTCACTTTATAGCTACCTTTTGTAGGGGAGGAGTCATTTTTTTTTTTTTTTTTTTTAGAGGTGATGTTTATTTGGCAATTATGGCAAAACCTACCTTAAAAAATTTGTTTTCTATAGGTTTTGGATGTGCTGAAAACGAATATCACAGTTAAATTTTCCACAAATAAGTAACTTTCCGGGTATCAAGTAATGTAATTCTTTATGTTATAAGAGGTGGCTATTGTATGCACAAGCATGCGCATATTTTTACTTAATACTGGGAAAAATACTTATTTGTGGAAATGCGATATTCGTTTTCAGCACACCCAACAACCTATAGAAAACAAGTTTTTTTAAGATAGATTTTTTGCTGGTGCAATAGACCATAATGAATAATGCCCCTAAAAAAAATAAGACCCCCCCACCCGCCTAAAGTTGACCATAAAGTGGGTGCTCATTTTATGTTAAATTAATATAGAAAAGTGATCCCCCATTTTTTAAAATTATAATTCCTCCCTATCTTAGAAATTACTCGTTTCCTGGAATTTTTAAACATTATTTTCATTTTCAGCGCTCTTGTAAGAGTGGGGATTTTAAAGCAGTTTTTAGGAGTGAAAAGTGCACCTTTGTGACTCGTCCTTCGTAGATCACCAATGTATCTTAGCGTGGCAGGACCTGTCAATCGATTTGGTTGGTCTTAATTTCACAATCGGATTGATATGCCACCGCTTCGTTGATCTGTCGCGCTAGAAGGAAAGCAATTTCACGCACACAAAAGAAAGAAACAACTCAGTTCTCTATTCTACTGCTTAAATTCAAGATAACATATACAAATATATAGTTATATGCAATTGTCTGTAGTTCAATGTTGATTTTGACAGACTTCGCGGAGTCAAAATAGGTTAATTTCTCTCGGTGTGTGACGACTCTTCCACTATGTTAACTCTGCTTCAAACTTCAGCTCAACTCTGCGCCAACTGACGGCTTCAACTCTGGGATCAGTTCACATACTCAGGGAAGGGGTGAGACTAGGGCTGCTCCCTGGACCAACTGTATCTAGTTACGTCACCTCAGGGGAGGTTCTTTCCTCCTGAAGTGCACCTGTGGATTGCAAGCACTTTTCTCACGACTGCTGGGGTCAAGCCTATAACCTCGGTCGGGGTGATTGTACTCAAAGGCTAAACATTTCTGTTATGGTGAAGCAAGGTGCGAACGAACTCAAAATCCGGGCCAACAAAAATGTAACCCGGGAATTGGTCCTATGACGCAAATTGTTTTATGGGTCAGGCCGTTTTATGGAGCAAAGTGCGAATGAACTCATATCCAGGCTGACAAAAATGTAACCCGGGAATTGTGATGACCTGGATGGAGATGACATAATTCAGTCGGGGGTCAGACAAAAAGCAAACACCAGGCTGGTCAAAATATGGATCAATGACAGTGCCAGAGGTTAATTGATTGGCCAAAATGTGGTGAGACGACAAAAACTATGGATGGCAGTGACGGCTGAGAATGCAGTTAGGAGATTCAAAGTTCCTATCCGTCGTGGTTACCACCTGATGAAGACCAGAGGAATAGTTAGCCGAAACTTTGTGAATAAACAAAACCAATAAAAGATAAAAAACAACAACTAATAAAGATGAGAATAATAGTCCGAAATAAAAATAAATTAATATAGAATCCAACCTTGATCGCCCTTCGGGGACCGTGGCGCAGTTGATAGAGACGTTGAATCTCTACAGTTCCAGATGAACATTGTCTGAAGATAGCGGTTTCAATCCCACCCAAAGCGTGCCAGAGGTTAATTGGCGAAAATGTGGTGAGACGACAACAACTACGGATGGCAGTAATGGCTGAGAATGCAGTTAGGAGATTCGAAGTTCCTATCCGTCGCGGTTACCACCTGACGAAGGCCAGAGGAATAGTTGGCCGAAACGTTGTGAATAAACAAAACCAATAAAAGATCAAAAACAACAACCAATAAAGATGAGAATAATAGTCCGAAATAAAAAATAAAATTAACATATATAATGCTCATCTCAAAAATGAATTCCAATTAAGGAATAATATATACATACACATACACACATTTTCGTTTTTATATATATAGAAGATAATAAAAGAGGCGCAATTATTCCCCTCTGGATCAAAATACAGTAGGTTTCAAACAACAGATGCCACATACAAATTTCTTATGTCGAGCCTATTAGCCACTATATTACATAACTTTATAAAGACTTTTCTGACACATCCAGGTGTTTAAATAAAATCTTAGATTACATCCGAAGACCTACAGCATCAGTATTGCATTAACCTACAGAGGAAGTAGTCCTGATTTTTACCCCCTATCACTAAAGTCCTACTACCACCACCAGTAAACATCGCAGATTGTTATACACAGGGTACGGATACTGTGGTTTCACCCTCCGTAACTGATTCATAAACTCATAGTACAGCCATTAAATTCCCGTCCACAGATTTGCAAAAAAATAACAAATTTTCCCTGAAGACCTTCCAGCTATTCTCATTGGCTTACACCAGAACAAACCCTTATTCTAGAATACAATCCTATACACTTAAACGAACGATCAATATACTATCCAACATGGTATCTACAGATACACACTTAGTTAACCGCTGGGAATTAATTGTTTCTTTTTCTCTCTAAATGTGTTTTCCAGAGAGGGAGAGAGGACAGAGAGAGATTTGGTTTTATTTACATTCGACCATAAAATAATCTAACGCTTGCTTAGGCCGCTCAGAATTAATGGCCTCTCTTTCTCTCTCTCGCTAAATGTTTTTTTCCGAGAGAGAGAGAAAAAGAGAGACAGACACAGAGCAAAAACGACAGAGTGAGTTTACGGAACGCAAATAGAACGTTTTCACAAGTAAACAAATTAATAATATACGTTAAGAGTTTTAGATAAAAATAAATTCTTTCATTTTAAAAATAGAACTTTTACACAAATAAACAATGGCAGATTTGCCGTTTAGTTATACAGATAGCCTCAAACCCTGTTATCAAAAAAAGTGACATGTTGGGTCGGCACCTGTATATATATATCGTAAACAGTAGTTTATATTTATGGGATTATTGAAAATGTCATCCTGTGATTAAAATTTAATTAAACTTAACCACGTTAACACATAAACAAAAGAAATAATGCAAGATGAAATTTTAAAATGATTACATGTGTTCTATTTTATAAAATAATATCATCGAACAATATAAATAAAATGTTGGTTTTGTTCTCAAAAAGAAATAATGAAAGATGAAGTTAGATATTGAATTCTTGTGGAGACGCAGAAAACAAGGAAGCAGTGTTTCCACGCATCGTCATATGCATCTGAGAACAATATAAAATTTAAAATCAAACCAAAATCTCATTTGTATTGTTCAAATGTTTTAAATTATCTATATCTATAAAAGCGAAAATGTATGTATGTATGTATGTATATGTGTGTGTATGTTTGTGGGTCTGCTAAAAACTTAACAGACAGAACAAAAATTCACAAATTTGGTCTCATATGAAAGCCCCATCCTTCACCCGACAAATATCGAAAAATTGGCCAAAAACGTTAATTTTTTACCCCTGAAATCAACACTTTTCTATGGCAGGGAGGGGGGGGTCAGCAAAAACCGTCCTCTCATGACAAGATCAGTTCTACGCATGCGTCAGACGACGTCATAACCTGATTTAGCTTAGATATTTGAAGAACTGACACAATTTCATGTGCGTTGTGTTAGCTCGTTTTGGGTTCGAATCGTGGTGAGAGAGGTCTTTTTTTTTTTTGATTTTTTAAATTTTAATATTGAAGCAGGGTTATTTAAGCCATTTTTTACGTAACGTTTGTTTTTCTATTTTTTTTCTACTTCGCTTATTCTAAGGTTTTCATTAACACCCCTGACCGCAACACACACCCAAAAACACCCGGGTACCCACCGATTTTTTTAATTTTAATATTGAATCAGGCTTATTTAAGCCATTTTTCACATGTTTTTTTGGGGGGGGCTTTTATTTTTCAGAAGTTTTAACGTTCGTTTTTGTTTTCTTTTTCAGATTTTTACATTTAACATCGTTCGTTTGCCTTATGTTAGTTTTTTTTGTTTTGTTTTGTTTACCTCCTCCCTCCCCTGCACCGCCCGGGTACCCACCGCTTTATTTTTCAGATAAGTTTTAATGTTCATTTTTCATTTTTTACTTCGCTTATTCTAAGGTTTTCATTAACACCCCCCCACTCCCACCCAACCACACACACCTCCAAACACTCGGGCAACGCCCGGTACACCCCCCCCCCCACTAAGCAGGGTTTTTTCACGTTCATTTTTCTGTTTTTTTTACTTTGCTTATTCTTAGGTTTTCATTAACACCCCCACCCCACCACACACACCAAAAAACCCCATGCTAGTATATATATATAAAAGGCAAATGCGGCGTACATATTTTTGTAAGTTCAGCAAAGGCTTGGGGGGGGTACTATTTCTCACAACTGTTTATATATCCCCTAGATCGTAATATCTACGATTTGCGAAGGGATGTTGTGACTAGATTTATTTTGATCGAATTTTATAAAATTTGCGCCATTCCGTTCTGTCCTATGTTTGTTCAGCTATTTAGTATAAATAAAGTAAAACTAACAGAACGAAGTCAATTCCTCAGCTTCCCTGCCGGGGACCTCCAGAAAGCAATATCAGGTTTGATCAATGCAGTGAAAACTGTCATATCAGACAATTGTTATTCATTTGGACACTCCCTTCTTTATGGGGAGCTGGTTTTCCCCCAACATCTTGGGGAAACAAAACACTGCCTCGCAGCCAAAGTTAAATGCAGGATTTCATTTCCCCTATGTTGTGATGTTTGACTTCATTAAATTTACGCACCTGTCACATAACTTTTTAACCATTTAATTTCATCCACTCTCATTCCACTGCCTTCGTAGCGTAGCTTTTTTTTTTTCCTTTGCTTTTACCTCAAGGATTCGAGTTCGAGCCTACCTACCTACCAAAACTTTTTGTTTTTTTTCTTTTACACTTCCAAACACCTGGGGAACGCCGGGCACCCCCACTAGTCTATAATATAAAAGCGAAAATGTGTGTATGTTTGTGTGTGTGTGCATTTTTCGTGTATGTCTGCCAAAGGTTTTTGTGCAGGGAGCGCTTGGAGGGATCGCTCTTTCTTAGAACTTTTCATATACTGTCTATATTATATCTCTAATTTACGAAATTAGGTCGTAAATATATTTTATTTAAGCGACTTTTACACGAACAGTAAGATGTCAGGATTTTTCACACCTTTTCCACCTTCACCTCAAGGGTTCGGGTTTGAGCATCCCTGCCTACTATAACTTTTTTTTTTCTCAACACACACTTATAAACACCCAGGCATCCCTGCTAGTCTATATATATATAAAAGGCAAAATGGGCAAATGGGCATGTGTGTTTGTGTATGTCTAAGAAAGGCTTTCCTTCGCTGGGCTTCTTGTGTCTGTTACTATTTTTTAAAGTTTCCTTATACTCCCTAGATTATAATATCTCAGATTCAAAAACGGACATCGTCTCTATCTTTATTTTGATCGAGTTTTAAAAAAATAACTGGTTTCCAGTGTTTGTTTGTGTTTCTTGTATAAATAAAGTGAAACTAAATTGAAGCAAAGTCACTCACTTGCTTCTGTGGCCAGGACGTCTGGAAGGCAATCAGCTTTGATCAATGTGGGGGAAACCCTTCGTATCGGACAATTGCTATTCATTTATAGATGCTGCCAGAGCTCCTCCCTGGGGGTGGGGGGAGCTGGTTTTTCCCAACATCGTGGGGAAACAAATAAATAAAATGGCAAAAAGCTGGAAGCTTAACTTACCTCCAGCCAGACATTCATTTCTGCGCCTGCGTGAACTCAATCAACTATTCATTTCTGCAAGTCAACTTTATGATTGTCATTCCTACATTTGAACGCTATTTACTTCCTGTCGTGTCATAGCGTAGCAGTAAGAGGTCAGGTTTTCTTTCACTTTCTTTTCCGCCTTCACATCACGGGTTTGAGCCTGCCTGTCTACTACAACTTAAAAAAAAAATATTTTTTGGCTCAACAAACACCTCCAAACACCGGGGCAATGTCGGGCATCCCTCGTTAGTCTATAATATAAATCTCATATGTCTGTTTAAATGTATGTATGTTTGTATGTCTGTCTAAAACTTTCGACAGAGGCAACGGATTTTCATGAAATCAGTCTCACTTTGAAGCTCAACCCTTCGGATGTCAAATATCAAAAAATTGGCTAAAAACATTAATTCATTCACTCTCAACTGGGCACTTTTCTACAAAGAGGGGTCGCATTTTTCACCGATATTTTCAGAAGTCATCCCCTCTTTTCAATTGACTAACCTTAATTTAAACCTTACCAGTTCTGGTTTGGTGATGGACGCAACGACAAAGATGTCACATTTTTTTTCATGTTCTTTTCCTCCTTCGCGGTACGGGTTCGAGCCTGCCTGCCTCATACCAATTTCTTTTTGTTTGCACAACACACACTTCCAAACGCCCAAGCAACGCCAGGCACCCAGACTAGTCTTCTAATATATAAAAGTGAAAATGTGTGTGTGTGTGTGTGTGTGTGTATGTATGTCTGCCAAAAACTTTCAACAGACACAACTAAAATTCTTAAATTTGGTATTATATTAAAGGTCCAACCTTCGGACAAAAAATATTGAAATCTTAGCCCCAATGGTCAACACTAAGTCGGTCATCTGGCCGTTTTTCTGCATGGGGAGGCCCCAAAAAAGCAACATTTTTTCGTTTTTTCCTATTTATTTTAGTAGAAATCTAATGATATTTATATGTATTTGGAAAAACGCTTAGTCATGTCACATGATGTCACTTCAGCACGCTTTAATGGTGACGTTTGTATACAATACAATGTATATAATACGAGACTCTTTATGGGTAAAATGTGAGTATCATACAAATTAAAATATTAACTTACACGTTATGAAAACGGTACCACTGTTATTAGCGGGTTAAAAATAGTAAAATACGAGAGTATAACGAAAAATGACAAGGAAAAAAATATTTAGCGATGAGAGAAACGACTCGTTATGTTTACAAAACAAAAACAGCCATTTTCTTTCTAGTATTAGTAACAATATGATCTAATTCTGTTTATGGGGAGGGGCGGAAGATGTGATAGCTTGAATTCTAAGAACAGATACTACACTTTGATCCTAGCCAAAAGACCAAGTAACCGTATCATATAGCGTAATTTCCTACCAAACATTATCTTCTATTAAAAAAGATGCATATTATATATTTATCGTGTACTAAATAGATACAAGATGTCATATTCCAAAAATCACATTGCTGAACTGCTGATTCCAAAAATCAAGTGAATGAATCAGTGCATGCTGGGTGCTTATTTGTAACATCTCAAAAATCACGTAAAGAAGGAGTCGTTATATTTACAAAACAAAAACGGACATTTTCTTTTTAGTATTAGTAACATATGATCTCCTAACTCTGTTTAGCGGGAGGGAGGGGCAAAAGATGAGACCGCTTCAATTCTCAGAACAGATACTACACTTTTATCTTAGCCAAAAGACCAATAGCAATGGCCAAGAACACTTTGCCTGAAAGTACTTCTTTTAAACTCCTCGGCCTAACGTTTACAGGGAATATGAACTGGAATAGATACATTGAGAGCATTGCCAAGGCTGCTGCAAGGAAGGTTGGCTCCCTCTACCATGCTAGAAAACTACTTACGCCTGACAGTATCCTATACCTCTATAAGGCCACCATTCGCCCATGTATGGAGTACTGTTGTCACATCTGGGCTGGTGCATCTGCTGCTTGTCTCTCGCTCCTGGACAGGGTTCAAAAGAGAGTTGCCAACCTGATAGGTCCTGAACTGTCATCTAGGCTTCAGCCTCTGTCCCATCGACGAGATGTTGCATCCCTCTGCCTGTTCTACAAATACTTTAATGGTGAATGCTCTGATGAACTGCAAACACTTGTACCTCCCTGACGTAACTACCCCCGACAAACCCGACAAGCTACTAAGTCTCATCCCTTTACAGTAGAGATCCCTAGGTGCAAGAAAGCCTTTTACTCCAATAGTTTCTTCCCCAGAACTGCGGGTCTTTGGAACTCCCTTCCGGGATTCTGCTTTCCCAACTGCACTGATATGCAGAAGTTCAAGTTAATGTTAACAAACATCTTTCTACTCATCTCCCTTCAGAAGTAAGTAAGTCCCTGATAGTAGCCCCCTGCTTCAAAGTGGCACTGTGCCTTGTTTGGGGTGAAAATTGAATAAAAAAAAAATTTAAAAAAAAAAAAAAAAGTAACCATATTATATAGCATAATTTCCTACCGAACATTATTTTCTACTAGCGAGGGTACCCGGCGTTGCCCGAGTGTTTGTTTCCGGGATGGGGGAGTTTTAAAAAATGTTATGGTAGGTAAGTAGGAAGGATCAAACCCGGAGTCATGAGTAAAAGTAGGAAAATAAAGTGTGAAAAAAAAAAAAAAAACATCTCCAACGTTAACAGTTCGGCCACCAAGAAAAGTCCATTCCAGTTGTTTAGGAAAAAAAAAAAAAAAAAAAAAAAAAACGACTATGGTAGGTCGGCGCGAACGTGAAAATATAATGTGAATTGTCCAGCACGCTAACCACTACGCCACAGAGCACTGCAGCTTAGTTTAGTGATTTTAAATAACTTCACATGAAAGAACTACGAAGCCAAACCGGTGTTTTCTTCTCAACTGTTCCTTGTGAACGATCCCCAAACGGTGTTAAGTGGTGGCAGGGGGAGGAGGAATTTATTAGAGAGAAAATATTTTACCACTTCCATTGATCTTAACCGATTTTGGCCGTGACTTCTCAGCAGAAAAAGTATAGAAATCTAAGATTATCGAGGAATTTGAGAAATAATAAGCCTATAATACACCTCAGATATTGTTCTGCCATTTGTGCATATTATATTTGCATGAAATATCTTGATTTTTAATCCTATTAATGTCAAAATCAGACGGGGAAAAAATGAGTTCATTTTATTTATATAGAGATTAAAAAAAGATGCATATTATATATTTATCGTGTGTTAAATTGAGACAAGATGTCATATTCCATAAATCACATCACTAAACTGCTGATTCCAAATTCTGAAATAAAAACATTATTATTTAGCAAGCCATTCTGAGTATTGGGAGGGGATGTTTTTTATATCTTCTCTATCCACATCTAACAATTTCTTAATACTAAATATAAGGCAATTTAATAATTCTTAATATAAAAAGGGGGATAGTATTTTACTATTATGGAATACGGACCGTGCTGAAATAAAAACATTATTTAGAAAGCCATTCTTAGTATTGGGATGGGATTTTTTTTTATATCTTCTCTATTTACACCTCACAATTTCTTAATTCTTAATATAAGGAAATTTAATAATTCTTAATATAAGGAAATTTAATAATTCTTAATATAAGGAAATTTAATAATTCTTAATATAAGGAAATTTAATAATTCTTTATATAAGGAAATTTAATAATTCTTTATATAAGGAAATTTAATAATTCTTAATATAAGGAAATTTAATAATTCTTAATATAAGGAAATTTAATAATTCTTAATATAAGGAAATTTAATAATTCTTAATATAAGGAAATTTAATAATTCTTTATATAAGGAAATTTAATAATTCTTTATATAAGGAAATTTAATAATTCTTTATATAAGGAAATTTAATAATTCTTTATATAAGGAAATTTAATAATTCTTAATATAAGGAAATTTAATAATTCTTAATATAAGGAAATTTAATAATTCTTAATATAAGGAAATTTAATAATTCTTAATATAAGGAAATTTAATAATTCTTTATATAAGGAAATTTAATAATTCTTTATATAAGGAAGATAATGAAAAATGACAAAGAAAAATGATACAGAAAAAAAATTACGCTTAAAAATATTTAGCGATGAGAGGAATGACTGTTTAGCGGCATGGGGGGGGGGGAGATGTGATCGCTTGAATTCTAAGAACAGATACTACACTTTGATCTTAGCCAAAAGACCAAGTAACTGTATTATATAGGGTAATTTCCTACTGAACATTATCTCTATTAAAAAAACATGCATATTATATATTTGTGTACTAAATAGATACAAGATGTCATATTCCAAAAATCAAGTGAATGAATCAGTGCATGCTGGGGGCTTATTTGTAACATTTCAAAAATCACGTAAAGAAGGAGTCTGCATGTTTACAAACAAAACAAACGGCCATTTTCTTTTTAGTATTAGTAACAATATGATATCCTGTTTAGCGGGATGGCAGAAACCGTTTACGAGTTAACATTACTATAGTTCATGTATATTTTTAAGAGTGGGGTGGGATATATTAAGTTAATTTGATTTTTGTGTTTGTAATGAAATAAACAGCCCAGACAATGCATCAATGTTTTTATTTTAGTAAGAGTTGGGAGGGGGCGATAAAATTAAATCATGAAAAATGATTGTCTAAATTATTCAATAATTACGAAAAATGATTGATTGATTGATTGGTGCGTTTGTAATGAAATAAACAGCCCAGACAATGTATCAAAGTTATTTTAGCAAGAGGGGGGGGGCGATTATGTGGATTCACTCATGAAAAATGATGGTCGAAATTAGTAACATATCCAAGAATTATGAAAAATGATGAAATGTTAGTTATTTGTTTGGTGTGTTTGTAATGAAATAACCAGCCTAGACAATGCTTTAAAGTTATTATTTTAGTAAGGGGGGGAGGATAATGTTGGTTTTCTCATGAACAAGGCCGATAGCCATTAGTCGCGGGCTCTCGTGTAATGAATGAATGTGTGAATGTAGGATTGACATGAAATTCTTAAAGATAAACTAAAATGACCGAAAATGTGCTGAAATGACTTAAATAAATAAAAAGTAAATGTTTTCGAATGACTTTAATGAACTTCAGGATGAATTGAATGACCTTAAGAATGACTTGAATGCTTAAAAAATAACTGGAATCCTTCAAAAACAACTTGAATGATCTGGAGAATAACTTGAATGGCTTTGAAACTGACTGGTTGTAAAGTGGGTGATCATTTTACATTAAATTAAATACAGAAAATTGATCTCCCACTTTATATCACAATAAGTACAGCATGTAGTAAGAACAGATATTACACTTTGATCTTGGCCAAAAGGCCAATAAAAGCTTAAAAAGCTAAGAACAGCATCTATTAACAACAGACCTTTGATCTTAACCAAAAAGGCCAAGCACAAAAGTTTTACGGATAGACCGACCGACCGACCGACAGACCAACAGAGTGACTTATAGAGACAATTGCATGCGACTAAAAATAATTGTCGAAATAAGTAACATATCCTAGAATTATGAAAAATGAGGAAATGTGAGTTACTTGATTAGTGTGTAATGAAATAAACAGTCAAGACAATGCATCAAAGTTATTTTATTAAGAGGAAAGCGATTATGTGGGTTAAATCATGAAATATGATTGTCGATATTAGTAACATATCCAAGAATTAAAAAAATGATGAAATATGAGTTATTTGATTGGTGCGTTTGTAATGAAATAGACAGCCCAGACAATGTCTCAAAGTTATTTTATTACGAGGGGCGCGATTATGTGGGTTAAATCATGAAAAACTATTGTCGAAATTAGTAACATATCCAAGAATTATGAAAAGTGATGAAATGTGAGTTATTTGATTGGTATGTTTATACTGAAATAAACAGCCCAGACAATGCATCAAAGTTATTATTTTAGTAAGATAGGGAGGGGGGGGGGAGATAATTTACATTATCTCCGCCCCCACCATCATGAAAAATGGTTGTCAAAATTACTAACATATCCAAGAATTATGAAAAATGATGAAATGTGAGATAATTGGATGGTGTGTTTGTAATAAAATAACCAGCCAAGACAATGTCACAAATTATTATTTTTTAGACAGAGGGGAGCTATAATGTGGGTTAAATCACGAAAAGTTAATATCGAAATTAGTAACATATCCAAGAATTACAAAAAATGATGAAATGTGAGTTTCTTGATTGGTGTATTTGTAATGCAATAAACAGCCCAGACAATGTATCAAAGTTATTATTTTAGTAAGGGGGGGGGGTATGTCGTTAAATCGAAAAAAAAAAAAAATGATTTGTCGAAAATTAGTAACATATCCAATAATTATGAAAAATGATGAAATGTGAGTTATTTTATTGTTGTATTCGTAATAAAATAAACAGCCCAGACAATGTATCAAAGTTATTACTTTAGTAAGAGGGGGACGATAATATGGGTTGAATTATGAAAAATGTCGAAATTAGTAACATATCCAAGAATTAGGGGATTCAACGAGATACATCCACATATATACTAGCAGATTACCTGGAGCCACCCGGGATTGAATGAGATACATGCAAATGTATGCAAGCAGAATACACGGGTGCCTGGGATCTAATGAGATAGATGCAAATATATACTAGCAGAATACCTGGTGTTGCCTTGGATTCAATTAGATTGATTGAAATATATACTAACAGAATACCTTGCGTCGCCCAGGATTTAATGAGATTGATGGAGATATATACTAGCAGAACACCCGGCGTTGCCCGAGATTGAATGAAATAGGTGAGAATATATATTAGCAAAATACCTGGCGTTGCTTGGGATTGAATGAGATAGGTGAAATATATATTAGCAGAATACCATGCATCGCCCGTATTGAATGAATACAGAATAGACGAATACTTGGCGTCGCCCGGGATTGTATTAGATAGCTGCACATATACACTAGCAGTGTTGCTCAAACTTGAATGAGATACGCGAGATAATTTATTTGCAATATTACCAGCGTCACCTGGGATTGAAGGAGATTGATAGAAATATATTAGCAAAATTCCTGGCGTTGCCCGGGATTAAATGAGATAGGGGCAAATATAACAAAACAATTTTCTATCTCAAAATTACTTGGAAATTTGTGAAATCGATTTTGGATATAGCTTAAACAGTTTATGATCTCAAAATTAGATTAATATATATATATTGTTGGTTTTCTATGAAAGTTTACTAGACCAGTTTCTGTAGGGGGGTGATCTATATTTTTTTTTAATTTTTGGGGTAAAAAAAGTATGTGAAATTGTTTCATATATGTATTTAAATTACCCGTCTTAATGTAGGTAAAATTATTTTAAATATGTGTTGTATATTCACCGTCCTTGCAAAGATAAAATTATTTCATATACATGCTGTAAATTACCTACCCTAGGTAAGATACAATTATTTCATACGTACCCGTCCTAGGTAGGTAACATATTCTTTTGCTCGAAATAGCAAATGATACATAGACATTAAAAATTCCTCTCTCCTAAGAATAACAAATTTATTCAAAATCAAATTCAATTTTCTCATTGTTTATACGGTCCCAAGCAAAGCTGGGTAGTCCTGCTAGTCTATATATATAAAAGACAAAATGTGTGTCTCTCACAAAAACTTTCGATAGAGCCGAAGGATCCTGACCAGATCGGTATCGTTTGGAAGCTCAATGTCATGAACGACAAATATTGAAAAATTGGAAAAAACATTCATTCCTTAACCTTCAACTTTGTACAGGGGGGGGAGGGCACTTTTTTGTCAACATTTTTGTAAAGTAATCATATGCGCTTGCAATGACTAAGCTTAATTTGAACAGCAGTGAAGTCGTATGTCACGGTGGCCACAGAGGTTAAGCGGCTTGCCTTTTTTCACCTCCTTTTCCTCCGTCACATCTCTTTTTTTCCCCTTATTTTGAGGCTTATGTAATGGGATTTTTTTTCCTTAAAAAAAAAAAAAAAAATTATTTTACTGCTTGCTTAAACTTTTTTTTGTTTTTTGTTCACACCTCTCTTCACCCAGGCAGCGTCTATTTTTTTTTTTTTCTGGTTGTAATGACTCCTTACTAGACCACCTCTCCACAACCGAGCAATGCTGGGTCTTCCCGCTAGTCTATATATATAAAAGCGAAAATGTGTGTGTGTTTGTATGTCTCGCAAAAAATTTTGACAGAGGCCATGGATTTTTGCCAGATCGGTATCATTTTCAAGCTCAAACTTTCCGACAACAAATATCGAAAAATTAGCCAAAAACATTAATTCCTTCACTCTCAACCAGACCCTTTTCTACAAGGAGGGGTGGAAAAAAAAATCGTTCCTTCATGAAAAGATGGCTTTTATGCATGCGTCAACACGCGCAAAAGACGTTGTACCTTGAATATTATAAAAACCGACCTACATTCGCCCACGCGTCCATAGCACAATGGATAAAGTAACACCGTCGTTATCTTAAGATTGCAGGTTCAATCCGAGTTATCAAATATATATTTTTTTTTTCGATTTTTAAAATTTTAATATTGAAACAAGGTTATTTATACTTTTTTTTCACTTTTTGCTGTGTTTTTTTTTGTTTTTCCGAACACGTTCATTCCCCACTCCTTTTTTTTAGTTTTTCCAATTTTTTAAAAGTTTTACGTTCGTTTGCTGTTTTTTTGTTTCGTTTTTTCCGATTTTTAACAAGATTAAACAGGGTTATTACTTTGCTTATTCTTTACACCACCCCCTACACACACACACCTCCAAACACCCGAGCAACGCCGGGTACCCCTGCTAGTCTATAATATAAAAGGCAAAATGAGCTTCTCGACAAGGTTACTATTTGGGAGAACTTTCCTTATATTCCCTAGATTATAATGTCTAAGATTCGAAAACGGACATTGTTTCTATATTTATTTGGATCAAATTTTTTTAAAAAATCCCTCGTTTCTAGTGTTTGTCCTTTTCATATACAAGCGAAACTAATCGAAGCGAAGTCAATAGTCTCCTGGACTTCCAGCCAGGATGTCCAGAAAGACAATCAGCTTTGATTAATGTGGGGGAAACCCTCCATATCAGACAATCACTATTCATTTATACACTGCTGGAGTTCCCCCTGTTTGGGGGGAGCTGGTTTTCCCTCTTGGGGAAACAAGTATGGGGCAGAAAGCTGAAAGCTTAACTATTCAGATGTTCATTTCTGCGCCTACGTGATTCTCATTCATTTCATTTTCATCGCTAAATTTAAACACCTTTTACACTTCTGCTTGCGTCATGGTGCAGCAGTAAACTCTCAGCTTTTCTTTCACCTTCGCGTCACGGATTCGAGCCTGCCTAACAATTTTTTTTTTTTTTTTTTTTTTTTTACACACACCTACAAACACCCAGGCACCCCCGCTAGTATATTATAAATTAAAAATTTCAAATTATAAATTAAAACACATGTAATCATTTTAAATCTTCATTTTTCATTTCTTTTTTTATTTGTTATACAACGTATTGGTTGTATTGTTCAATGTTTTAAATTTTAAATTATACAATAAAAATTTTAAATCTATATATATAAAAGCAAAAAAGTATGTATGTATGTATGTTCGCTTTTTCTGTATGTCTACAAAAGGCTTTTTTCAGAGAAGCGGTCGGTCGCTTCACAACTTTTTAAAACTTTTTATATCACATATAAATCATAATATCTCACAGTTAACAACGAAGCTCGCCTGTCTATTTAATTTGCTCGATTTCGGGAAGATAAATATTCAACATTTGTCGCTCGACGCATGTGGGTTAGTCTTTTTCCTATAACATCTTGGGAAAATAAAAATAAAAAAAAGCGTTCCGCAGTAAATGAAATACTATCCCGCAGTCAAACTTGACCTCATTAACTCATTAAAATGGGCACCTGCCAAATCCAAGTAATTAAATAAATTCAAACGTGTTTCCGTTAGTATCTCACGGTGGGGCAATGGTTAACGTTGCACTTTTTTTTTCACACTTTAATTTACAACTTTGCCTCAACGGTTCGGGTTCGATCCTCATACTTACTTTTTTTTTAACCCCCCCCCCCTCCCCCGGAGTTTCCACACACACCTCCAAACACCCGGGCAACGCCGGGTACCCCTTGCTAGTCATAAAATAAAACACATTAAATCCTTTTATTTGTCAAACAATATGGTTAATTTTTATACTAGTGTCGATCCAACGTGTCCCTTTTTTGATAACAGGGTTGGAGGCTACTTGTACAACAGCAAAAATAGAACATTTATAAATCACAGATAAAATATTTTTTCATAAATAAACAATAAACAGAACTTTTTCTCAACTAGTTTTATTTTATCATAATTTATAGGATAAAATTTTTTTTTTTCTGGAATCCTTGAAACGCCATTTTTAAAAACCATCTTGACATTTTTATTAAACCTTTAACTTTGCTTGGGAGTTTTCATTTTTTTTTTTTTTCTGCCTTTGCTATCGTCATAATTTTCAGTTAAATGTACACATTAAATCGTGTTTGTACTTATATTAGATATTGCTTCGCTAAAGACCCAAAAGGCGACCACACAAAATGAAACAATGGTTCTTGAGGAAACAAAATGAAAAGGCACTGATTTCTTTATTTGATACTTGGATTTTCACGCGGACGTTCACAATATGCATAAGTACTATGTTTTATTAAAATTTGAAATACAAACGAAAATTTCTGTTTTCAGTTTATTGGTGAAAAAGTTTTACTTTTAAAATAAAATAAATTATTTTGATTGAAAACTGTCCGATAAAGTATTTCCTGTTTTTTAGTCTGTCAAAAATTACAGACTCTCTCTCTCTTGACAGCTAAATGGATGGCTTTTTGTGTTTCATATTTCTTTCATCATTTACTAAACAGGTTCAAGCCTCCCTACTACTTTCTTTTTTTAACATCTCTCCACTTGGGCTGTGTCTAAATTTTTTTATTTTTACCCTTGCTGATATTTTTTATTTTTTTTAATGGCTGGGGTTTGCTCAATATCCATATAGGAGTTGAGGGTGTCTTGGGCAGCAGCAACACCAACCATACTTTACTTTTTTCCGAGGCAGGGGCATGGGAGACACACTTCCACGGAGCAACACCAGTTAGCGGGTATTGTTAGTTCTCTTATATTCTTTTTTTATTATTTATCTTTGCCATTGTAAATTAATATTCTTTTAACAATTTAGTTACACAGACTATAAACTTTCAAATTTTTATCTGAAAGATTACTTCCTTCTGGGAACGCTATTCAAGGTTTACTGAAAATATTTTTAATATTTTGGATCTCTTCCAAAATATTTTGTAACAAATATTGCAATATTTAAATTCTTCTTACTATTTTGACTCTGTTAAAATAGTTAATTTCCCAGCAGAAAGTTTTTTACAAAAAGATATGAAAAGCTCAAATGAATCAATTTTAAGATCAATCGTCTCGACTTGTTAATACATTTTCATCTCTTCTTGATATATCGAGTTTACTTAAAAGAGAGAAAGATTTTAACAGAGAAAACATTTTTTAAAGAGTGGAAATGTTTCTCAGGAGATTAAAAAAAAAAAGAAGCTAGACCAATCCATTCAGAAATATTTTCTAATCTAACAATATATTTTAATTTTACTAATCAAGAAAACATCAGTGTTCTTTGTTTACATCACTTGACCCAAAACAGCCAATGAGAAGGCTCCAAAAAGATTGTCTGCCGAATTGAATAACCCACCCAAAATCACACATCTTGAAAAAAATCTTAAATCCGTTAAAAAATAAATTTTACAAGTTTTTCTTTTTTTACTGAGCCCTTCCATTTTAAATTAAATAAGCCATTTCAAATAAATTCTAGAGATCAAAATAATACAAGCATTACTAAAATCCAGCAAAGTTAGCTCACAATATTTAAAAAACAAACTGCAAACATTAAAGTGACTCTTTGAGGGTATTCTAAATGTAATAAGCCATTGTTTATTTTTTATTTAAAATAAATTCTCAAACTCTCCTGTCAAAAAAAAGTATGGAAAAAAAATTTCTCTCATTCAACTTCATCACCATTAGATGTGGCCACATCTCAATCTATGGCAAAATAACACACCAAATCGAAAATACTCTCTATATTAGTGCCAAAGATAGTCATCTTTAGATCTACAAATTCTTCTGACTTATTCTTAGGTCTAGAATTAATTTCCGTAGTAGAAGTAATGGGAGCAGCTGCGTTAGTACTGTCTAAAGTGCCAACCACATCTGTAACTTTTTCAGAGGGAATGTCCGTTTGATGAGAATGAGTTATCGACAGCTCCAAAGGAAACAAATGTTTGAAAGAATGTAACTGAATATTATCATCTGCTTTCTTAATATTGGCAGATCTTACAACTCTACCTAAAGACCAATAGGGTCAAAACTTGGCTGGATTTTTAATAAGCACTACATCATCTGTTTTAATAATGTTCTTATAGTCAATTTGATAAAAATCACGAGATTGTTCTCTCAAACTAAGTAAATACTCTTCATGCCACAAGTTGTGGAATTTTTTAGGTAAGAAATCTCTTTTTACTAAGCTATCTATTTCCGACCTATTAAGGCCTTTGAGATAATTCATTTTCAAAGAAACTATCATCAGCATTTAAAAATACAAATTTTTTTATAATAAGGGTAAAGGAAGTCATTTGGAGAAATAACATCCAAACTAGAATCTCGCAAACATCTATAAGTGAGGGGGTGTGAATCAACAGGATTCTGAATATCTGATATGCTAAGCAACTCAAAGTATGGTAGCTTTTTTCTTTCCCACCAACTTATACAAACAACATTTTACCGCCTTAATGAGACGCTCCCATACACTTCCAAACCAAGCTGAGTAAATTGGAATAGTAAGAAGCTTTATGTTGTATGAAGTGAGTTTTCCCTCAAATTTAGACACAAATACTTCTCCAATCATATTACAACCAGCTCTAAAGGAACGAGCATTGTCAAATAAATGTGTAGGAATGTCATATAAATTTAAAAAATCGCACAAACGCAAGAATCACAGCATGGGTAAACATGTTAAATAACTCCATATGGATTGCTCTTACACTGAAGCACGTAAATATCAAAATATACATTTTCTTCATTGTGTCTTGTTCTTCTACTCATAAATGGTCAGTAAAATCTATTTGTGCATGAAGGAAGGGCCTGATAAAATTTATTCCATGTTTGTGTAAATAACCTTAGGCATGGAATTATATTTTTTTACATAACAAAAACAAATAATTGACTTCTCAATTCTACCTTTAGATCTAATCAATCCATAACTATCTAAAAACAGATTTAAACTAGAACTAAAAAATGGATGTCACCCATGGAAGGATTCAATAAGAAAAACTTCTTAACAGGAAATGATTGTACCAATTCTAGTAAATATCCTGGCAGCTGCCGCAGAATCAAAATCAGATATTTTCACGTTAAAAAATTTAAATATAAAAAGGTAAAAACTTTTAATGGTTCCGACAAAATTTTTTTCTATATCTAAAACTGAAGCCACATCTGAAATAACAGATAAATTAGATAAAGTATGAGTTAAAACTAATTTTTGCTTGTCAGAATTAAAACAGTTCAATCAATGGAATTCTAGGACAAATTTTTTTCTTTTTTTATTATCATCTTTTTCCTCCAAATCAAAGTAAAATTGCAAATCATCCTTTTCTCATGCAAGTAACGTAACATTTTCTCAGAATGAAAATTATGAGTAATACAGTTAATGTCCTCCTTCATCCTAGTTTTGCAGTCCGAAACAGGATACACGTAAGTCACAGGACATCCAGAATAACTTGAAATTACTATGAGACTGTTTAGCAGAAAAATAAGAATTATTAAGCTTAAAATCTGAAATGTCACCAAAACGTACTTATCCTTTTGATAACTTAAACGCATTTCCTTTAACACAACTCACTAATTTTATTCATCCGGAAACCTTCAAAGCATCAACTCCTAACAACCCATGTATTATAATGATATCGTTATGAATGTTTGAAACATTAATGATGACATTTTCTTTTCAAATTTTCTAGGCAGTTTCTTAATCCAGGTAAATGAAAATTCAAATCATCATCAACAAGGAAAGGAATAACAAATTCATTATCAGAATATTTAAATGGAAAGTTAAATTGTTTCAACATTTTTTTGACATGATCCTAAAAGGGTCTTAAACATTCTTTGCTAGTTGAGGAATCAGGCTGAAATCTAAATATGCTGCATAATTTGCTAGACAAATAAGAACGCTAACTCCCTGTGTCTAACAAACAAACAAACTTATGTTTCAATGTTATTAACGGTAGCAGATACCTCAACAATGGGTAATAAAAAATGTTCCTCATCCAATTGCATACATGGATTCGAATCTACGGACGACTTGTCTAAATTTGGACACAAGGAGCCCACATGACCCTTTTTACTACATTTCCAGCATGCCTTAAATAAATTTAGGTTTCCTTTACATTTCTCAGTGAAATGATTAGGGCTTGAACATTTTTTGCACAACTTGAGGACAGTGCATTGGGACAATCTGTCTTGTAAAGTTGGATAAATTTTATAATAAAAACCTGCATGACTATTAGTCTTACAAAAATTTCATTTATAACATATGCTTGAAGATTTAGCATGGAAATTCTTCAAAGAAATATTATCCTGCGATTTAACAGGAACATTTATTTTACTGTGAGAATAATTTGTAAAAATGAATATTATTAGACGAATAATTTTTGAACGGAAATCTATTGGAGGGGTCCAATAGTTTCTGAAGAAGTCTTATCAGGGAGTCTAACTATTTCAGTATAAATATCAAATATGTTATTAAGGGAAGGATAACTATTCCAGAATATTCTAATCAATTCTCTCTTCAAAACAATAGGAAGTTTATCAAAAAATCAGGTATCTAATAAATTTATTTCCTGGTGTATTTTCTGCTAAAAAAATACAATTTGAAGGAATTTTGCAATTCGTAGATTTGCGATTTGATTCCTGTTACAAACATTTTCACCCAGCTGATATGTTGGTTTTTTTAAGTTTTTTTTTTTTTAAAATCAGCTTTGCCTTAGTGATAGATTTAAAAATACTATTTAGGATATATTCCCTATTTAAAAATTCTTTGTTTAATATTTCCAATGCAATATAATAATTTGCATCGGATACAGACAAATGGTTAATAATCTTTTGGGCATAGCCCTTCAAATGATTTTTTAATAAAATCAATCTGAGTGCCTTATTTTTATACTAATTATACAATTAGAAAACTCTTTAGAAAAAATTTAAAAAGCCAGGGGCTACATTGTAATGGGAGTCCAGTAAATTCATCTGAGACGGAGAGAAGGGTGTTCTCCTACTCAAATTTTTCAAACAACATTACCTAAAAAGGCGACTATACTGGCCTGAAATAAGGTTTCATTCTTATTGAGTCTAAGAATGATATTGTCGTCCATTTCCGACCCGATATACCCATTAATTATCTGTTCATAAAATAGAATCTAAAATTTCATTAATTTTTTTCTTTCTGTAAGGCAAACCCACTCTTTGAAAGATCAGTATAAGATTTCATAAATTCAACTACAGTCTCTACATCACCCTTTAAAAAAATCATACCTTCTCACAAGTAAATTAACAGTAGAGGAATTCATCATCAACGTAAATTAAATAAAATCTAAGACAATTCTAATAAATCTGTTCTACAATAATTACAACAACAATTACAATTTCATTCATAGACAAAAAGAGCTCAGTTCACAAATTTCACAATGGAATTAATGCCAAGAAAAAAATTAAATCTCCATCTTCAATGAAGCACAAATTAAAAATAATAATGCCAAAATTTCCTTTGACACTATCTGTAAGATTATGCTGTTAACAATTTTATATGCAAAATATTATGAATGCTGTATTCATTTCCAATCTTTTAAAATATATTCTTTGTTAAAATCTTTCTCTCTTAATTAACTCGAGATATCAAGAAGAAATGAAAATGTATTAACAAGTCGAGACGATTGATCTTAAAAATGATTCATTTGAGCTTTTCATATCTTTTTGTAAAAAACTTTCTATCGGGAAATTAACTATTTTGACAGAGTCAAAATATTAAGAATTTAAATATTGCAACATTTGTTATAAAATATTTTGGAAGAGATCCAAAATATTAAAAATATTTTCAGTAAACCTTAAATGGCAATCTAAGAGGGAAGTAATTTTTCAGATAAAAATCTGAAAGTTTGTAGTCTGTGTGACGAATTTGTTAAAAGAGTACTTATTTATCTTAAAGATAAATAATAATAAAAAAAAAATAATATAAGAGACTGAAACAAGAAAATTGTTTCAGAATATTCTCTAAAAAGAAAATTAACAAAAGGTTTCAAGTTCAAATGATTTTTAATTTGTAATATAAATTCAAAGAAAAAAAAAAGAATATTAAAAGCTATATTTAGCTATTTTAAGCTAGGTTTTTCAGCATATTTCGTTTTCAAATTCTTAATAATTCCCCCCCCCCCAAAAAAAAGGGCTATGCTGAACAGTTTTTCTTAAAAGTTTCCTCAGTCTGGCAAGATTTCCGAAAAGAAGAAAAAACCCAAAAGAACTATTTTCAATAAAGTTTCCAACAAATTTCAAGAAGAAAATAAAATAAACTCTTTTATAAAAAAATTGTTTGCATCCTTCCAAGAGGAAAAAAAAAAAGATCATTATGCTAAAAGAAAATGTTGTCTGCTCCTACGGAAAAAAAAAAAAAAAAGAAAAAGCCCATTCCCTCACACAACCCGCCTACCAGATTGTGAACCTCAGCAGGCTTCACTTCTAGATCTACTTCTCACCACAGTACCTGAGGATTGTGTGACTAATGCCCAAAGTCCACTAGGAAACTCAGACCACATAGTGGTATCAGTTAAAATCACATTTAAATCCCAACCGCAATGTGAGGAACCATTGCTCAAAACCACAAGGTACTACAGCAGGGCTAACTGGGAAGCTATTAGAGAACACATCAGAGATGCCCCATGAACCAATATCTTCTCTTTTCCTGCTGAACAGTGTGCCAATGAGACAACTAAATGGTGCAAAGCAGGCATTGAAGCACATGTTCCCACACAGAAGTATTATAGCAAACCCCACTCACCCCATGGTTCACTGCAGATTGTGCAGCTGCCATTGCACAAAGACAGCATGCATTCTGTGCAATAATAAAGAGTTACTTGCCCTTGGTTAATATCAGGGGGAGTCTAAATAAAGTATTTGATGTGAACGGACGCGTTTCTGGTTCTTTCCTTCCTCCTCTTAAATGTAGTAGCAGCGATCACCACGTGGTAGCATAGAAATTACAGGGACCAGACGAAACATGGTGTCAGATTGGGATAAATTTTTTTCTTTGGGTAAGGAAACTTTATAACGAAAAAAAAAAGGATTAACGTCAACTATTTCAAAAAGAAATATGTTTAAACTTCAGCCCCCAGAGCGTTTTGACTTTACGCAACCGAACCAGTGGAGGACATGGGGAGAGCGATTTCAACGTTTTCGGAGTGCGACAAAATTATATGAAGAGTCGCCCGATACACAAATTAGCACGCTTGTGTATTGTATGGGACCGGACGCCGAACAGATATATAAGTCGTTCTCTTTCAAGAAAAAGGAAGATGAAAAGAGTTTCGACGTGATACTGAACAAATTTGAAGGCCACTTCATGCCGAAAAAAAATATTATGCACGAGCGCGCAAAATTTAACCTCAGAACACAAAGAGAAGGCGAATCGATAGAACAATTTATTCGGGGACTTCACAAACTATCGGAAAACTGTGATTTTCCACACAAAAATGACCAAATAAGAGACAGGCTGGTCATCGGGTTAAGAAGTGGAGAGCTATCCGAAAAACTACAACTTGGAGACGACCTAAGCTTGGAAAAGGCTATAGAAATAGCACGCAGCTACGAACAAGTGAGACAGCAAATGGCTGAAATGAAGGAAAAATCGGTTGACGCAGTAAAACAAAACGAATGGAAACAAAATTATCCACAAAAAGAAACGCAGCAACAGAGATGTGGAAAATGTAACAAAAAACACAAACGGCAAGATTATTGTCCAGCGAATGGAAAACGATGTCGAAACTGTGACAAAATAAATCACTTCGCGATATGTTGCCCATAATGTCAGACAAGTGGAAAAATATACGACAGAGGAATACTTTCTTGGGGCTATTTATAAAAGAAAAGAATTCAGAGAAAATGCAATAGACCCATGGCACGTGCGGTTAAAGGTATGTGAAAATAATTTAATTTTTTAAATCGACACCGGAGCGGACATAAATGTTATCAGTTACGAAACGTTTTGTAGCTTGAGAAAAAACCCTGTTTTGAAACCAGCATATGGCATATACAAAAGCCCCGTCTATATAGGGAAATTTACGGTTGATACGAGATATAAGGATAGCAGATACTCATTCGAAATACATGTTATTGATAGCAGTACAGACAACTTGCTATCGAAAGAAACAGCATATCGAATGAATTTGGTTAAATTCGTGTCTAATGTAAACAAAGGGGAGGTAACTGGAGTCATGAAAACAGACCCAGTGAAAATAGCGTTAAAAGACGGTGTGAAACCGTATTGTACCCCGACGGCTAGACGGATAGCATTTCCCATTATGCCAAAAGTAAAGTAGTTTAGAGGACGATAGTGTGATCGAGAAAGTCACACAACCAACGGATTGGTGCAGTCCAATCGTTCCAGTGAGAAAACAAAACGGAGAAGTACGGTTGTGTGTCGATCTAAAAACATTAAATTCAGCAGTAAAACGCGAATATTATATGCTGCCGAATCTGGAGGATATATCACCCAAATTGAACGGCTCAGTGATATTTTCGAAACTGGACGCAGCAAGTGGGTTTCACCAAATTCCATTGGCAAAAGAGAGTCGGTTGCTTACGACTTTCATAACCCCATTCGGGAGATATTGTTTTAAAAGATTGCCCTTTGGAATATCATCAGCACCGGAAATTTTTCAACGGAAAATGTCCAAGCTTCTAGAAAATGTGGAAGGTGTTCACGTCATAATAGATGACATATTAATTCATGGGAAAACGATGGAGGAACATGATAGAAGGCTTACAGTAGCACTAAAAATAATAGAGCAAGCAGGAATAAAATTAAACAAAGAGAAGTGCGAATTCAGGAAAAGTATTATAAAATACTTCGGACACAGCATATCAGCTAAGGGGATACAACCCACTGAAGAACGGTTAGAAGCGATAAAAAAGTTGTCTGCCCCTACATCAGTCACAGAGCTCAGAAGATTTTTGGGAATGAGTCAGTATCTAGGGAAATTCGTGCCTAACTTAGCAGCGGCATTACAACCAATGCTGGAATTATTGAAAAAAGATATGGTTTGGGCTTGGAATGAACCTCAAGAAAAGTCATTCCAAAGCGTTAAAGAACTATTGACGCAGGCACCGATATTGACTTATTATGATCCAAAAAAGCCCATCACGATTAGTGCGGATGCGAGCAGCTATGGACTTGACGCTGCCATTTTCCAAGAAGAAAATAAAATATTGAGAGTCATAGCTTATGCCTCTCGTACGCTGACACAAACAGAACAAAACTATGCTCAAATTGAAAAAGAATGTTTAGCGAGCGTATGGGCCTGTGAGAAATTTGACAGATACATCGCGGGACTAGATCAGTTTTGTCTTCTAACAGATCATAAACCTTTGGTACCGTTGATAAATACTCAGGATCTGAATAAAACTCCTTTGAGATGTCAAAGACTGTTGATGAGACTTAGGAGATACAATCCTATAGCAGAGTATTTTCCTAGGAAACTTTTGCTGGTATCAGATGCACTGTCTAGAAGTCCAACCGAAAAAGCAGAAAGCACCACGGAGAAAGATGTAGAAATGTATATAGACACTATCATAAAGACCAGATCAGCTACTGATAGAAAATTAAAAGAAATTAGGAATGCTACATCTAAAGATTCAAAACTACAGGAGATTATCCATTTAACATCAAATGGTTGGCCGAGCAAGGAGGATAGATTAAACAAGGGAGTTAAACCATACTTTAACTTTAGGAATGATCTATCAGTTCATCAGGAAATTTTATTTTATCAAGATCGAATAGTGGTTCCACAAAATCTCAGAGCAGAAATATTAAAAGCAATACATACAGGACATCTGGGGTTAAACAAATGCCGAGAATGAGCCAAAATGTCAGTATGGTGGCCGAGAATATCACAAGAAATAGAAGATCTCATTAGACGATGTGATTTTTGTAATAGTCATCGTGCTGCAAATCCAAATGAAACATTGAAACCAACTACTTTGCCAGATAGGCCGTGGCAGAAATTGGGGACAGACATCCTAAAATTGGAGGGAGAATATTACTTAGTCGTAACAGACTATTTCTCCCGTTACTTGGAAATCGCGAGATTAAATCCACTAACCAGCAAAACGATAATTGGGAAATTACGAGAAATATTTGCTCGATGGGGAATACCTGAGGAGATCGTAAGTGATAATGGAGGACAGTTCACAAGCACATATTTCAAAGAATTTGCAAAACAATATGGATTCACACACAACACAGTGAGTCCGCATTTCCCTCAGGCGAATGGAGCTGCCGAAAGCGCAGTGAAAATTGCGAAAAGAATATTACGACAGCCAGACATATTTCTCACATTAATGGCTTACCGTAGTACACCAATAACTGCTACGGGAGTTAGCCCAGCAGAACTCTTGATGGGTAGAAAAATTAAAACAACTTTACCAAGTCATCCAAATAAATTAAAACCCAAATGGCCAAATTTACGAAAAGTAAAAGAGAGAGATGGGGTTTACAAAACAAAAAGTAAAATAAATTACGATAAAAGACATGGAAGTAAAGACTTGAAACCACTAAGAGTGAGAGACAGAATCCGAGAGAAAACGGATGAAGAGAAAATGTGGAGGAATACTGGTATAGTCACAGCAACAAATAAGAAAAATAGGACATAAACATATACAGTAAAGTTGAACTCTGGAGAAAGTCTAAAAAGGAACAGAAAACATTTACTACCTATTTTGGAAAACGTAGACAACTCCTCCAGAAGAAGCGAAGTTAAGAAAAAAGAGGAGACAACTGTATCAAGCAGAGGACGATTATCAAAAAAACCCAACTACTTGAAAGACTTTGTTTGCAAAGATAATAAATGTTACCGTTTGTAAATAAAGGTTAAAACTGTTTGTAAATAAGGAAGAAAAAAAAGAAAAAAAAAGGATCTCGACAAACGGAGATGTGTAATAATAAAGAGTTACTTGCCCTTGGTTAATATCAGGGGGAGTCTAAATAAAGTATTTGATGTGAACGGATGCGTTTCTGGTTCTTTCCTTCCTCCTCTTAAATGTAGTAGCAGTGGTCACCACGTGGTAGCATAGAAATTACAGGGACCCGATGAAACACATTCCACCTGTTTGTACGTCATAAGTCAAATACAAATAAGCAAAAATTTGTAGATGCTAGAAATCATTGTAAGAGTGAACTAGCAACAGCTAAAAAAAGCATGCTAAAATAATCAGGGAACGCATTAAATTGCAAAAGATAGGAACTCGTGATTTCTGGAAAATCTATAATAGTGTAGTGAATAAAGTAATATAATTGTGTAGTGAATAAAGGGCAATCAGTAATTACCCCACTGAGCAACAATCAGTAAGTTGCATGCACGGTAATGGAGAAGGCGGAACTGCTTGCCTGGCGATTCGCCTCCCACTCCACCTTAGAGCCAACAAATAACTCCCTCTCAAATTTCCCTATGGGGACTGAAGTCATATTAGATGATGATCACCCCGTCTCATGTCCGCAATATCATAAAAAACTTAGACACCCCAAAGGCACGTGAGCCAGATATCATCCCTACATTACTAATTAAGAAATGTTTAGCCGAGCTAGCCCCCATATTTTCCAAGCTCTACAATAAATGCCTTGCTAAATCTTGCTTCCCTAATAGCTGGAAGATGGCCTCTGTGGTACCAGTGCACAGGAATTCTGGTGAAAGAACAGACCCTCTCAATTATCACCTCATTAGTCTCCTCTCACTCTTTGCTAAAATCTTTGAGACCTTAATTAATCAAGCACTAGTTCATCACTTTGCAAAGCAAATCTTCTCTCTGACAAACAGTATGGATTCAGGCAATGTCGTTCTACTACAGATATTTTAACATTCATCTCTGAACGCATTTACCATGTACTGGATAAGGCGGACGAAGCCAGGGCTGTAGCCCTTGATATATCGAAAGCATTGACACTCTGGCATGAAGAGCTGCTAATGAAAATTAAATCGTACGGTATAACTGGACATATACTAAATATAATTAGATCCATCTTAGACAATACAAGCATACAAATTGTCATTGACGGATACATCCAAGCAGCATAACATTAATGCGGGAGTGCCTCAGGGGTCGATCCTTGGACCATTATTATTCCTGATATTCATAAACAACCTCCCTGATAATATCGTGTCCGAGATAGGTATATTTGCTGAGGATACAACGCTCTATAATCTGCATGAGGGAAGAACAGATGTACATAAATTTAAGACAATGGCAGAATTGTTAGAAAATTACCTCCAGACTATAGTGGAATGGGGCTGTAAATGGATGGTAACATTTAATGCTAGTAAAACTAAGCTGCTTACCTTTAACAATAATAAAACACCTCTCAAACCCTTTATATCCATGACAAATAGCACCCTACCTGAGAATTCTACCTTCAAACTCTTCGGCCTAACATTTGCGGGCAATATGAACTGGAACAAATACATAGAAGACATTGCAAAGGCTGCTGCAAAGAAAGTGGGTTCCCTCTATCAAGCTAGAAGACTACTCACGCCTGAGAGTATCCTGTACCTTTACAAGGCCACCATTCATCCATGCATGGAGTAATGTTGCCACATCTGGGCTGGTGCATCTACCACTAGTCTCTCCCTCTTAGATAAAGTCCAAAAAAGAATTGCTAATCTAATCGGTCCCACTTTATCAACTAAGCTCCAGCCCCTGTCTCATCGCCGCAATGTTGCATCACTGTACCTGTTTTACAAATATTTTAATGGAATGTGTTCTGATGAACTCGTTTCACTTGTACCCCCTCAACGTACATATTCCTGACAAATCTGCTTAGCAATAAGATCTCACGCCTTCACTGTTGTTGTCCCTAAATGCCAGAAATCTTTCTATTCTAATAGTTTCTTCCCTCGAACAGCTAGACTTTGGAATTCCCTTCCTGCTGCCTGTTTCCCTGACTGTACTGATATGCAGAAGTCTAAACGTAACATAAACAAATATCTTGTTAATCTGTCCTAGACATGGCCCCAAATAGTAGCCCCTTATGTCCAAGTGGTGATATGCTTTGTAAGGGGTGAACACGAGTAAAAAAAAAAAAAAATTTTTTTTTAAAGGAACGAAGCAAAGAAAACACTCAAACGTTCAAAGCATTGATCCAGAATTGTTTTTTTCTGTAAAAAACTCAAACAGTCGTGATTTTTGTAAAGAAGGTCGCAGTCCGGATTGCTGTTCACCGTCAACATTTAACATTGCCACATCTCCAGCCATAGCCATCTATTATGCTTCGTCTTTTTGCCAAGATGCATTTGTGGCTGCAGTTTGCACATTTTATCGATTTTGCCATTAGTTTCTTCTGTTGACAAAAATCTATTACGGTGTCCAGTGTCTTGAATTGTTGTGCCGAGATGGTCAAATTCATTTTTTTTTTTAGATCTTCTCTATTCTTTCTGACTTGCATGTAAGAAATGATGGATTTTTTTTCCTCTTCCAATTAGTACCCAAATTCTTGTCTGCTGCTTGAAATTTGGAATTGAAACTCAGCGCGCAATATTGTGAATCACTGATCACCATGTTACGTCAGACAGCAGCTAAATCCGAGCTGTTGACGTCATGTTCTGGGAAAAGTTAAGCCAAACGCTGAGTTACGTCTAGTTCAAAGGATGCATAAGTACCCTAAATCCTAACATGTTTTTTTTATTGAAATAATATGGGGATTCCCAGAAGATAAAGTTTAAAAAGAAGTTGCCTTGGTGCAACCAAAATCTATCTTTGAGGTCTGGTAGACTGATATGCGCTAAACCTGTCAAAAGTGTTGAGCAACACCTATGCAGCATACAGCTCTTTTAAAGAAAAAAACAAAAAAAAAACAAAGGTGAGTACATGATGAAATCACGTGAACACGTTATTCATGCATGTCAAAAAACTTAATATAAGGTGTACTAAAGGAGGCCATTGTTTCCTTCGATTATTCCAGATGCTGTGGCAAGTAGGTACTTATTTTCTAAAAAAAAAAAAAAAAAAAAAATATTTTTATTTTATTATTTTTGCAATTAGCTTATCACTGCTTCAATTATAAGCAATGACAACAATACCAACTCTCCTCTTCAGGCAGAGGATGTTGGATTTCTACACAATGGAAATGATACCAGGCCTGACATCTGTCACAACAAATCATCGCACTTCCATCATCTGGATATCCTCATCCAGGGCAGATCCAAATCTGCTCAATCACCCTCACCAGATGGTTCAACACAAGGAATATCAGAAAGAAGATGGCAAATCCTCCATAAAGACATTCCAATGGCATGCCAACACAAGCAAAATGAAACCAATTATACCTATCACAGCAAATGATAGCATTACTCCCATCAGGTCAACTGCAAACCAGGTAACTTTCAATGAATTCCTCTTCCACGGGGTTATCCACATACGTAATAGCTAGAGAGATGTCTTTCTCAGCATCATTTATCCTGCACAGGCCAAATTCTCTCAGCTGTTAATTCTAAGGGGTAAAAATTCTTTAATAAGTGAACCGGTTTAACTTTTTTTTTTTTGTATATATATATATATATATATATATATATATATAGGAGTCACTACTTAAGGCCCAGAGGCCACTGAAGGATAAGGGTTAAAGACTACAGAAGTCAATGAGACAATATTGTAGTAATTGTTAGTAATAGAAATTTGGCAAATTGGATTACTTAAGGGGAACGGCTCATCAAGAACTTGTTTATGTTAGACTTGAAGACGACCATATTTTAAGTAGCTGGAAAGCAGGCAAACAGGAGAGAGTTCCACAGGCATGCAGTTCTAAGAAAGAAGCTTTGTTCATGGAATCTACGTTTTGGTTTTGGCACAGATAAAGAGTAGGAGAAATTATTCATAGTGTTTTCAGCCAAGCGAGTGTTTCTTGTGAAAATTTGGCGAGTGGGGACCGTAGACAAGCACTTGCCATGAAAATAACGATAAAGCAGAGACAGGCTCGCAACATCTCTTCTGTGAGAAAGAGGTTGCAGAAAAGAGAAAAAGGCATCCCCTACTAGGCTACAAAGTCTATTTTGAACTCTCAAGGCAGGATAAGATGTTAACAGCTCCTTCTCAGATGTGGCAACAACACTCCATCCTTGGGCATACCTGGCTCTTATATAGGTAGAGGATTGCATCAGCAGTGAGATATCTACTGGATCGATAGAAGGATCCCACCATTTTTCTAGCGACCTTGACAACAGATTTGATGTACATGTTGCATTTTAGATCAGGAGTAAAGGTCAAGCCCAGAAGTTTGTCAAAACATGGAGTCTCACCAAGACGAGAGCCATTCATTTCAATTGATGCCAGATAGGAGCTTGATTTTAAATGCATTAAAAGTAACCAGCCACCTCTTTCACCATTGTACCACATGCTCAAGATCAGAGAGAACTTCGTCGTTTACGGCCTTTGATGTGCTGCCATAGATGATAATGTCGTCAGCATGTCTGCGCATGATCTAAGGATGGGATTTGGAAGATCATTGATGTAGATTAAGGAGAGAGTTGGGCCTAGTATGGACACCAGCATTAATATTGTGAGCTTCTGATTTCTGCCCAACAACCACTACTCTTATGAACCTATCAGAGAAATGATTTAATAATTGAGAACTTGAACAGATCTAACCAATCCGTCTTCTGCCTGGGTACAAACGGATAATTCTTCCTAATACCTAAAACGTCCGACTCTTGTTAAGAGCCTTGATTATCACTAATTCTCCCTCAGACACTGAATTAGATGTTCCTACAGATTGAGATTGGGCTCGTTCTCTCAAACTTAAGTATTCCTGATACCAGATTTTCTTGAATCTTTAATGCCTCGAAGCGGTAACAATAGATGCTTTCTAGATGGGGTCTTAATTTGGCTGATATCCTTCTTATCCTGAATATCAACTGAGGATTAATTACTGGGTGTAAAAAATGGTTAGGGGTTATGATTTCTAACCCTTGGTCCAAGGAACTCCTGGTAATTAAAGGCCAGTCATTTATAGCAGTTTGGACATCAGACAACATAGTCAAGAGGTCAAAATAATTATAGCTCGACTAATCAGTTTATGCAAACATGACTTTATGGTTCTAATGAGCCTCTTCCAAACACCTCCATGCCAAGGAGAGTACAAGGGTATTTTAACGTGTTATATTTCACATGTCCCAAACCTTTCCTTGTATGCACTGGAGGTAAAGGATTCATGTATCACACTGCATCCTGCAACAAATGTATGTGTCGGTAAATCACACGAATGCTATTAGGAATGAATGGACGGACATATCCTTGACTAGCCACAAGTGCACCGTGCATACTTCTAAACAAGTGAAGACGAATACATACATTTTTATTCTTTATTTTTAAACCCATAAAATGATCAGTGTAGTCCACACCTGTGCAAAGACAATGTTGTATTAAGTTCACTTGATTTTTAGATAAATCTGTCCTTTTAGGATATGAGATAGGTATAGAATTGAACTTCTGGCATAACGATCACTCTGATAGAGCCTTCTTCACAGCTTTTTTACCTTTTAGTATCCAAAAACCGGACAGTTTCACCATATTCAATGTTGTGGATATACCTAAATGCCTGCAATGTTGGTGGCAATCACATACAATCGATTTGGTCAGCTGATGGTCTTTAGCCAAAATAATAGGATTATGAATCTCAAATTCATAGACCATACTTTTTCCAATTCTGCCTCTGGAATGAATTATTTCCTCTTCATCCAAAAATAGACCTAGCTTTTTTACACTTGAGGGAACAGCTCTCCACAGGGTTCTGTAAATATGCCAATTCTTCCCAGAAAGACTGACGTTGCATCACCCCAATCAAGTGTAGTGGGGCCACCTTAATTAAGTCCAAATCTCTCCTGTTTATTCATGAATTCAACCATATAAGCTGTAATATTTATCAAGGTAGACAATGTTGAGAACTTGTTGAATGGCACCAAAGACTCAACCCTATCATGTGGTAGAGTACAGCACACAGCGGTAACAATACTCTTCCCTTCTGAACTCAAACAATTTAAAGCATTCTCTGGCCAAGCGACTGACTGATTGCTTATCCTGTAGAATAATCAAAAGAACTGTGTTAGTCAATAACACACAACAACAACAATAATAATAATAGCAGCAACACTTACCAAGGGTCCAGCTTATGCACAAGACAGACACCAGATTGAGCTGGACTGAGGGCTTGTATTTATGTACAAGCATATCCAATCAGGTGATTCAGCCAATCACAATCCAAGGAATAGACTGGCCCATGTGTGCACAATGGAATCTCCCATTGTGCCATAAATAGTTCTCCTCTTTCATGAGAAGTAACTTTACCCTTCGTCTGACTACGTCTTTATCGCTCAAAATTTGTTGGTTCGTATATTGTTATTCTGCACGTTATATTGTTAATATTTTGTTATCACCTTGTTAAATTTGTTATTGCTTATCTTCTTCTTCCCCCGGCACCACTTTTTCAATTACCGGATTCTTTTTTTTTTACTTTTTTTTTATTTTTTTTTTTTTGGACTGTTATCTTTCTCTCCTCTTGTTATACGCCGGCCATGGCAACTGCCAGCTGTGTGCCGACGGTTGAGGTGAAGGAAGATGAGGCATTAGGTGGATGGACAAAACCACCGAAAGTAAAAATCGACGTCGTTAAATTTGTCGAAGACGCAAAGAAATGTGTGGAATTTACGACAGAAACGGGTATTAAGTTGGAACAACCGCGGTTACAAGAATTTGCTAAGAGGACTATTTCTCTATTTGTAATAGACCGTAAAACAAAAAAACTAATTAGATCAACGAAAGATGTTGTCACCAAATTAATTTCATCAGCAGGTTTAAGAGCTGAGCGGATTACAAAATGCAAAGGATATAACACATGGGCAGCTCTTTTTAAGACGGAAGAAGAATGCATAGCAATGACAAAAAAAGAAATCATTACCCACGAGTACGTTCTGAGAATGGAATACTTAGGAAGGCGAAGAACCACAGTGTCCATTTTTGAAGTTCCTGGTGCTGTCCCCGGGGAATACCTAGCTGCTTTCTTACTTAAGTTTGGGGACATAACCGGAATAGAAGAGGACCACTATAATGGAGTTTGGACTTTCGACATTCTGCTTAATGCAGAAGCATTTCTACGTATACCATACTACCTGGAGGCTGGAGTAGAAAAGCTGCCAATCGTGGTCGCAGGTAGAAGACCAGCATGTTGGATATGTGGGGAAGTCGGCCATCTCACTTACACATGCCCCAAAAGGAAGCCAGCCGTAAAAGTTATTCCTACAAATGAACGGAAAATAGGTTATGTAGAAACTAAGGACAATTCCCAGACACCAGCAGAAGAGAAAAATGAAATAACACCTGAGGAGTTTGAAAAGACTTTTAATTCAGAAAAACAATCCCCCAAAAAGAAGGACAATTGGACACTCATCCCTCTTTCAAAAAAATCCCCACCCAAGACTTATGCTAAGTCCCTCTCTAAAGAAGAGAAAATTGAAATTAGAACAAGTAAAGACCCAGGGGGCAATAAATACAAAACCCTACTGAAACTAAAAGAAACTCTTGATGAGAAAAGGAGAAAATCGGAGGAGAAAGAGTTCCCTGAATCCCTTTTCCCTGAAAAACCGACCTCAAAAGAAAAGCAAATCCCTCGCAAAGCCCCCCCTCTTACTAAAGCTCCTCTGCCCCATAGAGACACCAAAATGACATCTCTAGGTTCTCCCTCCAAAAAGACCCCCAAACCGTCACCATTCTGCTCGCCAAACAACACGCCCAAGAACACCCCTCCCCCTTCTCCAATGAAAACAGACATGCCCCCTCCTCCCCCCTCAGATAAGAAAAGACATAGAAGCCCCTCTGTAGAGGCTGAATCAAGAAAAAAAAAACAACAACCCTTCTTTAATGGGAAAGATGTGTGCAAAATAACGGCAGAAGTAGAGACCATAATGAAGTCCCATAGCAGGAAAGATTACAGAAACCTCCTCGCTTTCAAAGCATACCAAAAAAAAGACATTACTAACCCTGAAAATTTTAAAACAAACCACATACTAACAGTTGTCAGGAAACGCGAGGAGGCCAAAGGACTATGGACTATGCTGGAGGAAGCAAACTCTGCTTTCAACCTTTATCCTCCAGCAGCCTATTTCAACGACACCGAATTAATTGAAATTAGAAAACGATGTGTTGGACGGGTCCCCATCAAACTCCATCCTTCACTTTATAGGGCAGTTAAACTAACCTTCCCCCTAGACATCGGCGGTCTGTCCCCTGACGGGTCTATCACCACTGAGATGACCACTGGATCATTGGGGACAGCTGTCGGTGTCTTGACACCGTCTATGTTTGATTAGGTTTCTCAACCCTAAGTAACTCAGGATGGCTTCCTTAAGATTAGCTAGTTTAAATGTCCGAGGGTTGAGGGACGCCTCTCGTAAACTTCGAGTTGCACGCGACCTTCAACGCCTTGGTGTGGATATTTGTTGTATACAGGAAACTCACTTCATTCCTAGTGATTATCAGGGTGTGCTCCTTAGAGACTTTCAGCTCTATTCAGCACATTATGATACCCATGCAAGGGGGGTTACTTGGCTAGTTAAGCGCACTCTTGATGCGTCGTGTGACCCTATTTATGCAGATCCAGAGGGAAGATTACTCGTTCTAGATGTTACCGTAAAGGATGTGGCATTTCGTTTTATTGGGGTTTATGCGCCCAATAACCATGCTGAGCTAGTTTCCTTTTTTCGGCGAATCGAGCCTTTCATGAATTCGTCTCGACGGTTAGTTTTAGCGGGAGACTGGAACGCGGTCCTGGATCCCGAGTTAGATCGCGGGGTTAATACCAGAAGGGATACTAATCAGAACCGGGATGCTAAAGCGTTTCGAGACTTTGTCGACAAGTTTGATCTTGTCGATAAATTTCGGAACGAAAAACCCGGGGATTTAGCATGGACTTGGACAGGTAGACGCGGCTCCGATTCGGTGCAACTTTCGAGTTACATCGATCGGTTCTTAGTTAGGAGAGTCGACTTAGGGCTTTTAGACTGTCCAAGTTTTCATAGTATAGTTTATTCGGACCACAGGCTTGTCCGGGTTCGAGTAAACTTAGATAGTGTTAAACCTAGGATGGCTAGTTACTGGAAGTTCAACACGTCGTTGTTCGATGTGAAGGACTTCCGGGAACAGCTTCTACTAACAATACAGAGGGAATTGACGGGGGCTATCATCGGGAATAAGTGGTGGGGCAACCTTAAAAAAGTCATTAGGTCCTTCGCTGCTGATTTTAGTCGCCGGCTCAAACGTAGTTCTAGAGCAGCGAAAGCGGCGCTAGAAGATAGATTAGAAAGGGCGGTGGAGGAGGGGGATAGTGCTAGCTATACTGTAGTTAAGGCTGAACTGGACTCCTTGGATAACAGGGAGGACCAGGGAGTATTAGTTAGGGCTAGATTAAAAAGAGCGCCAAACGAGGCAACAAACATGGCCGCGTCATTGCGTGCGGAGGAGTTTCGACGTTCTGCAGATCGACACATCGCCAGTGTCACATTGCCGGACGGACGAACCGTAACTTCAAACGACGGAATCTTGGAGGGTTTTCGGACTCATTTTCAGGAACTTTTTACCAAGGAGCCCGGTCTGACTATTGAACAGTTTGACACCTATTTAGCCGACTTTTCTCGCCTGGAGGCGACCGAAGCAGCTAGGTGTGAAGGTAGCATAAAAGAGGAAGAAGTCATTGAGGCCTTGAAACAGGTCGGGCTAGACAGGACCCCTGGGATAGATGGTCTGCCCTACGAGGTGTATTTGAGGCTGTCGCCCATTTTTATCCCTTTGCTGACCGTACTTTTTAACTCCTGGTTTAGGAACGGGTGCATACCTCAGTACTTTACCAGGGGGATCATTAAATTGTTACGCAAAGATAAAAATGGAGGGGATGGGATAGGTAATTTCCGGCCCTTAACGATGTTAAACACAGAGTTAAAGATTTTGGCCAAGATCTTAGCAAATCGTCTGCAGATTGTCTTACACCGTCTAATAAGTCCCGAACAGACTTGTTCTGTTAAGGGCCGGACGATTCAAGACAATTTGCACACGATACGCTTGATCGTAGAAAAAGTCGACACTGAAGCCGCGCTGATCAACTTAGATCAGTCCAAAGCATTCGACAGAGTAGACCATCGTTACCTAGAGGCTGTTCTTCGCTCGGCTGGGTTTGGTCCCCAGTTTCGCTCTTGGATTTGCCTCTTGTATGCCAACCCTGGTGCTATGGTAGAAGTGAATGGGGTGAGGTCGAAACCCTTCATGTTAACAAGATCGATCCGTCAAGGTTGTCCGTTATCCCCAATGTTATATGTGCTGGCGCTTGAGCCATATTTGCGCCAGCTTCGGGTGAATCCGGTCCTTCGCGGGATTACTTTGCCAGGTGGCTCTACCCCGGTAAAGTATACCGCCTATGCTGACGACGTGACTGTGCTTGTAACGAGCAGTGCCGAGATTAGAGTCGTTGACATAGAAACAAGTCGGTATGCCAAGGTCACAGGGGCCATAATTAACTACGTTAAGTCTATTGGCTTACGTATCGGTGCCTGGAGGGGTATGCCCCTTCAGGGACCCTTTGGTTGGACTGATGGGCCATGCAAGCTACTCGGCGTCTGGTTTGGCCCCGGTCTCCAGCTGGAGAAAAATTGGTCGGAGGTATTGGAAGCGGTCAAGGTCGCATCTCATTTGTGGGCCTTGAGAAATCTGTCTTTGAAGGGTCGGGCGGAGGTATGCAATTCTCATATCTACCCCCTGATCCTTTACCGTCTATCAGTACTTCCACTCCCGGAAACCACACTAGTTGATCTGGTGCGTGCTCTTTTTGCATTCTTATGGCGCGGAAAGCAAGCCATGGTTACTCGGGAGGTCTGTTACCTGCATCCGTCTGAAGGCGGTCTGGGTATGCCTAGTGTGCTAATACGTAGACACACTCTTAGGCTGATATACCTGGATCGAATGTGTACACCAAGTGAGGGAAACGGTGTCTTCTGGATAGAAGACACTAAGAAAGCCTTTCCGGCTTTGGAGAGTGTGCATTCGGCTAGAGGAGAGGCACACAAGTTGTTCCGAAACGAGTGCCCTTTCTATCGCGAGTGTCGGCAGGCCTTGAGATTTCTTCTACGGGTCCAAGAAAGCCTCTCTGACACCCAGCTGTTGTCTCGCAAGGCGCTATATCGGGCCTTAGTGAGGGGATCCGTTCGAGACGAAAAGATTGAGGAGTTCGGTTTTACGAAGGAGGAGCGCCGCTTAATATGGCCTTGGGCGCCTGGGTCGAGCTGCTTCGATAATTACGAGGCATCACTCACCTGGCTGGTAATACGAAATGCCCTCTGGGTCGGCAAAAGACTTTACGCAGCGGGTTTTACGGAGACACCCAATTGTGTCCGATGCGGAGAATGGGAGGAAGACCTTGATCATGCTTTCTTCCACTGCGCCATTGTTCGACCGTTGTGTGAGTTAGTTGAAGGCTTCACGGTTCGCATGCTGAGCGAGCGGTTTTTTGTGCTGGAGTCGGTTTCCCCGTGCTGCAACTGGGCACCGACCATGAAGAAAGAAGAACGCTATGTTTTTCTGTGTTTACTAGCAGTTATGAGAGGCGTGATTTGGACGACGCGACAGAAGGAGGTTTACGGAGGTGAGACCTTCACTGCTCCCCAGCTTGTCCTCATTTTCAAATATCGATTGAAAATGCGAATTAAGCTGGAGAAGGTGAAACTCACTTCTGTGAATTTCAACGACAGGTGGGTGAAAGTTTCGCGATTGTGTAAAGTGAATGGAGCTAATCTTGAATTTCTTTTTTGAGTGGCTTAGGTTTTTTTAAGGATTTTGGGTGACTTGATCAAACATAGACATGCATCGGACCTCCTAGAATAGGCTAGTTAGGCATTTCTGTTCGATTTTTAACTTAGCTAGAGTATGCATGCTATCATCGCCCCAATCCCCCTTTTTGGTTTTCCCTGTCCCAGCGTCCCCCCCTTTATTTTTTTTTTTTTTTTTTTTCTTCCCACTTTTGGTTCGATAACCCCCAATCCCGGCCCTTTAGGTGATGGATAAACTGTTTTGCCAGAGATGTGGGCCATTTTTGTTGTGTTTGAATAAAGTCAGCTTTCGTGGGACCCACATTTTTTCGACTGGCAAAACTTTTTATCCGCCACAATTAGTAGTGAGGGGGTTCTTTTTACTAACCACCTTTTACCATTGTATATTTTTCATCCAATTTTGTAAATAAGATTTTTATCCCCAACCCCCCCACATCATGTATATATATTTGTAACTTTCGGGTTTTAAGTAGGATGTCCACAGAGTGATTCTGGTATTTTGGTGAAAGAGTCTAGTTAAGTTAACGTTATGTTAGTTAGGTCAACATTAACCCCCACCCCCCTTTTTCGGCCTTGTGCCACATTTTTATTTGTGTAATTTTATTTTATACAATAAAATAAATATTAACTTTAGTCTTTGTCTGACTACGTCTTCATCGTTCGAGTTACATGGTTAAAAATTTGTTGGTTCGTATATTGTTATTCTGCGCTTATATTGTTAATATTTTGTTATCACCTTGTTAAATTTGTTATTGCTTATCTTCTTCTTCCCCCGGCACCACTTTTTCAATTACCGGACTCTTTTTTTTTAAATTTTTTTTTTTTTGGACTGTTATCTTTCTCTCCTCTTGTTATACGCCGGCCATGGCATCTGCCAGCTGTGTGCCGACGGTTGAGGTGAAGGAAGATGAGGCATCAGGTGGATGGACAAAGCCACCAAAAGTAAAAACTGACGTAGTAAAATTTGTCGAAGACGCAAAGAAATGCGTTGAATTTACAACAGAAACTGGTATTAAGTTGGAACAACCGCGGTTACAGGAGTTTGCTAAGAGGACTATTTCTCTATTTGTAATAGACCGCAAAACCAAAAAATTAATAAGATCAACGAAAGATGTTGTCACCAAATTAATTGCATCAGCAGGTTTAAGAGCTGAGCGAATTACAAAATGTAAAGGATACAACACATGGGCAGCTCTTTTTAAGACGGAAGACGAATGCATAGCTATGACAAAAAAAGAAATCATTACCAATGAGTACGTTCTGAGGATGGAATACTTAGGAAGGCGAAGAACTACAGTGTCCATTTTTGAAGTTCCTGGTGCTGTCCCCGGGGAATACCTAGCCGCTTTCTTACTTAAGTTTGGGGACATAACCGGAATAGAGGAGGACCATTATAATGGAGTATGGACTTTTGACATTCTGCTTAACGCAGAAGCATTTTTACGTATACCATACTACCTGGAGGCTGGTGTAGAGAAGCTGCCAATCGTGGTCGCAGGCAGAAGACCAGCATGTTGGATATGTGGGGAAGTCGGCCATCTCACTTACACATGCCCCAAAAGGAAGCCAGCTGTAAAAATTATCCCTACAAATGACCGGAAAATAGGTTATGTAGAACCTAAGGACAATTCCCAGACACCAGCAGAAGAGAAAAAAGAAATCACACCTGAGGAGTTTGAAAACACTTTTAATTCAGAGCAACAATCCCCCAAAAAGAAGGACAACTGGACACTCATCCCTCTTTCAAAAAAATCCCCACCCAAGACTTATGCTAAGTCCCTCTCTAAAGAAGAGAAAATTGAAATTAGAACAAGTAAGGACCCAGGGGGCAATAAATTCAAAACCCTACTTAAACTAAAAGAGACTCTTGATGAGAAAAGGAGAAAATCTGAGGAGAAAGAGTTCCCTGAATCCCTTTTCCCTGAAAAACCGACCTCAAAAGAAAAGCAAATCCCTCGCAAAGCCCCCCCCCCCTTACTAAAGCTTCTCTGCCCCATAGAGACACCAAAATGACATCTCTAGGTTCCCGCTCCAAAAAGACCCCCAAACCGTCACCATTCTGCTCGCCAAACAACACGCCCAAGAACACCCCTCCCCCTTCTCCAATGAAAACAGACATGCCCCCTCCTCCCCCCTCAGATAAGAAAAGACATAGAAGCCCCTCTGTAGAGACTGAATCAAGAAAAAAAAAAACAACCCTTCTTTAATGAGAAGGATGTGTGCAAGATCACGGCGGAAGTAGAGAACATAATGAAGTCCCATAGCAGGAAAGAATACAGAAACCTCCTCGCTTTCAAATCATACCAAAAAAAAGACATTACTAACCCTGAAAATTTTAAAACAAATCATATACTAACAGTTGTCAGGAAACGCGAGGAGGCCAAAGGACTATGGACTATGCTGGAGGAAGCAAACTCTGCTTTCAACCTTTATCCTCCAGCAGCCTATTTCAACGACAACGATTTAATCGAAATTAGAAAACGATGTGTTGGACGGGTCCCCATCAAACTCCATCCTTCACTTTATAGGGCAGTTAAACTAACCTTCCCCCTAGACATCGGCAGTCTGTCCCCTGACGGGTCTATCACCACTGAGATGACCACTGGATCATTGGGGACAGCTGTCGGTGTCTTGACACCGTCTATGTTTGATTAGGTTTCTCAACCCTAAGTAACTCAAGATGGCTTCCTTAAGATTAGCTAGCTTAAATGTCCGAGGGTTGAGGGACGCCTCTCGTAAACTTCGAGTTGCACGCGACCTTCAACGCCTTGGTGTGGATATTTGTTGTATACAGGAAACTCACTTCATTCCTAGTGATTATCAGGGTGTGCTCCTTAGAGACTTTCAGCTCTATTCAGCACATTATGATACCCATGCAAGGGGGGTTACCTGGCTAGTTAAGCGCACTCTTGATGCGTCGTGTGACCCTATTTATGCAGATCCAGAGGGAAGATTGCTCGTTCTAGATGTTACCGTAAAGGATGTGGCATTTCGTTTTATTGGGGTTTATGCGCCCAATAACCATGCTGAGCTAGTTTCCTTTTTTCGGCGAATCGAGCCTTTCATGAATTCGTCTCGACGGTTAGTTTTAGCGGGAGACTGGAACGCGGTCCTGGATCCCGAGTTAGATCGCGGGGTTAATACCAGAAGGGATACTAATCAGAACCGGGATGCTAAAGCGTTTCGAGACTTTGTCGACAAGTTTGATCTTGTCGATAAATTTCGGAACGAAAAACCCGGGGATTTAGCATGGACTTGGACAGGTAGACGCGGCTCCGATTCGGTGCAACTTTCGAGTTACATCGATCGGTTCTTAGTTAGGAGAGTCGACTTAGGGCTTTTAGACTGTCCAAGTTTTCATAGTATAGTTTATTCGGACCACAGGCTTGTCCGGGTTCGAGTAAACTTAGATAGTGTTAAACCTAGGATGGCTAGTTACTGGAAGTTCAACACGTCGTTGTTCGATGTGAAGGACTTCCGGGAACAGCTTCTACTAACAATACAGAGGGAATTGACGGGGGCTATCATCGGGAATAAGTGGTGGGGCAACCTTAAAAAAGTCATTAGGTCCTTCGCTGCTGATTTTAGTCGCCGGCTCAAACGTAGTTCTAGAGCAGCGAAAGCGGCGCTAGAAGATAGATTAGAAAGGGCGGTGGAGGAGGGGGATAGTGCTAGCTATACTGTAGTTAAGGCTGAACTGGACTCCTTGGATAACAGGGAGGACCAGGGAGTATTAGTTAGGGCTAGATTAAAAAGAGCGCCAAACGAGGCAACAAACATGGCTGCGTCATTGCGTGCGGAGGAGTTTCGACGTTCTGCAGATCGACACATCGCCAGTGTCACATTGCCGGACGGACGAACCGTAACTTCAAACGACGGAATCTTGGAGGGCTTTCGGACTCATTTTCAGGAACTTTTTACCAAGGAGCCCGGTCTGACTATTGAACAGTTTGACACCTATTTAGCCGACTTTTCTCGCCTGGAGGCGACCGAAGCAGCTAGGTGTGAAGGTAGCATAAAAGAGGAAGAAGTCATTGAGGCCTTGAAACAGGTCGGGCTAGACAGGACCCCTGGGATAGATGGTCTGCCCTACGAGGTGTATTTGAGGCTGTCGCCCATTTTTATCCCTTTGCTGACCGTACTTTTTAACTCCTGGTTTAGGAACGGGTGCATACCTCAGTACTTTACCAGGGGGATCATTAAATTGTTACGCAAAGATAAAAATGGAGGGGATGGGATAGGTAATTTCCGGCCCTTAACGATGTTAAACACAGAGTTAAAGATTTTGGCCAAGATCTTAGCAAATCGTCTGCAGATTGTCTTACACCGTCTAATAAGTCCCGAACAGACTTGTTCTGTTAAGGGCCGGACGATTCAAGACAATTTGCACACGATACGCTTGATCGTAGAAAAAGTCGACACAGAAGCCGCGCTGATCAACTTAGATCAGTCCAAAGCATTCGACAGAGTAGACCATCGTTACCTAGAGGCTGTTCTTCGCTCGGCTGGGTTTGGTCCCCAGTTTCGCTCTTGGATTTGCCTCTTGTATGCCAACCCTGGTGCTATGGTAGAAGTGAATGGGGTGAGGTCGAAACCCTTCATGTTAACAAGATCGATCCGTCAAGGTTGTCCGTTATCCCCAATGTTATATATGCTGGCGCTTGAGCCATATTTGCGCCAGCTTCGGGTGAATCCGGTCCTTCGCGGGATTACTTTGCCAGGTGGCTCTACCCCGGTAAAGTATACCGCCTATGCTGACGACGTGACTGTGCTTGTAACGAGCAGTGCCGAGATTAGAGTCGTTGACATAGAAACAAGTCGGTATGCCAAGGTCACAGGGGCCATAATTAACTACGTTAAGTCTATTGGCTTACGTATTGGTGCCTGGAGGGGTATGCCCCTTCAGGGACCCTTTGGTTGGACTGATGGGCCATGCAAGCTACTCGGCGTCTGGTTTGGCCCCGGTCTCCAGCTGGAGAAAAATTGGTCGGAGGTATTGGAAGCGGTCAAGGTCGCATCTCATTTGTGGGCCTTGAGAAATCTGTCTTTGAAGGGTCGGGCGGAGGTATGCAATTCTCATATCTACCCCCTGATCCTTTACCGTCTATCAGTACTTCCACTCCCGGAGACCACACTAGTTGATCTGGTGCGTGCTCTTTTTGCATTCATATGGCGCGGAAAGCAAGCCATGGTTACTCGGGAGGTCTGTTACCTGCATCCGTCTGAAGGCGGTCTGGGTATGCCTAGTGTGCAAATACGTAGACACACTCTTAGGCTGATATACCTGGATCGAATGTGTACACCAAGTGAGAGAAACGGTGTCTTCTGGATAGAAGACACTAAGAAAGCCTTTCAGGCTTTGGAGAGTGTGCATTCGGCTAGAGGAGAGGCACACAAGTTGTTCCGAAACGAGTGCCCTTTCTATCGCGAGTGTCGGCAGGCCTTGAGATTTCTTCTACGGGTCCAAGAAAGCCTCTCTGACACCCAGCTGTTGTCTCGCAAGGCGCTATATCGGGCCTTAGTGAGGGGATCCGTTCGAGACGAAAAGATTGAGGAGTTCGGTTTTACGAAGGAGGAGCGCCGCTTAATATGGCCTTGGGCGCCTGGGTCGAGCTGCTTCGATAATTACGAGGCATCACTCACCTGGCTGGTAATACGAAATGCCCTCTGGGTCGGCAAAAGACTTTACGCAGACACCCAATTGTGTCCGATGCGGAGAATGGGAGGAAGACCTTGATCATGCTTTCTTCCACTGCGCCATTGTTCGACCGTTGTGTGAGTTAGTTGAAGGCTTCACGGTTCGCATGCTGAGCGAGCGGTTTTTTGTGCTGGAGTCGGTTTCCCCATGCTGCAACTGGGCACCGACCATGAAGAAAGAAGAACGCTATGTTTTTCTGTGTTTACTAGCAGTTAAGAGAGGCGTGATTTGGACGACGCGACAGAAGGAGGTTTACGGAGGTGAGACCTTCACTGCTCCCCAGCTTGTCCTCATTTTCAAATATCGATTGGAAATGCGAATTAAGCTGGAGAAGGTGAAACTCACTCCTGTGAATTTCAACGACAGGTGGGTGAAAGTTTCGCGATTGTGTAAAGTGAATGGAGCTAATCTTGAATTTCTTTTTTGAGTGGCTTAGGTTTTTTTAAGGATTTTGGGTGACTTGATCAAACATAGACATGCATCGGACCTCCTAGAGTAGGCTAGTTAGGCATTTTTGTTCGATTTTTAACTTAGCTAGAGTATGCATGCTATCATCGCCCCAATCCCCTTTTTTGGTTTTCCCTGTCCCAGCGTCCCTTTTTTTTTTTTTTTTTTTTTTTTTTTTCCCACTTTTGGTTCGATAACCCCCAATCCCGGCCCCTTAGGTGACGGATAAACTGTTTTGCCAGAGATGTGGGCCATTTTTGTTGTGTTTGAATAAAGTCAGTTTTCGTGGGACCCACATCTTTTCGACTGGCAAAACTTTTTATCCGCCACAATTAGTAGTGAGGGGGTTCTTTTTACTAACCACCTTTTAGCATTGTATATTTTTCATCCAATTTTGTAAATAAGATTTTTATCCCCAACCCCCCCACATCATGTATATATATTTGTAACTTTTGGGGTTTAAGTAGGATGTCCACAGAGTGATTCTGGTATTTTGGTGAAAGAGTCTAGTTAAGTTAACGTTATGTTAGGTCAACATTAACCCCCACCCCCCTTTTTCGGCCTTGTGCCACATTTTTATTTGTGTAATTTTATTTTATCAAATAAAATAAATATTAACTTTAGTATTTGTCAAGTTATCCACAACTTGAACGCTGACCGAAAGTCCACTACACAATCCAACATGGCGCTACGAACAGGATTCGAGACAGAAGATTGGGAAAACTATTTCCTCAAAGCAGGCATTGCTGCCGATTCTGCCAAGAGCTACGCTGCAACTTTTGTGAAGGAAAAACTGAGGAAAGAAAACCTTCAAGTAATGGATCGAGCCATGCTAAGAGAATTGGGAATCACAGCAATGGGAGAAGCTCTGTCTATCCTTCGACAAGCCAAGGAGCCCGCTACCCAGACCACCTATGCTAAGGCACCAGCTGCCAGGCCTCCCCAACTTCATCTCGAAATGACCCCTCAACAATTCAGAAAATTTCGGATTGACTGGGAAGTATTCACCAGAATAACGGACATGTCAACTTCTCAGGCCAATACCCAGTTATACAGTTGCGCTGATGAATCCGTTCAAAACGCAATCATAAATACGTACCCTAAGTTCTTCACCACCAACCCAGACAAGCTGCTAGAGATGACAGAAGCATTGGTAACTCAAAAATCAAATCCCATGGTCCATCGGATGACATTTGCATCTATATCACAGCATGAAGATGAACCCATCCAACAATACCTTGTTCGTCTTAGGTCCACGGCCATAGACTGTAATTTCTCATGCCCCAACTGCGATCACGACCTGTCCGACATTTACATCAAGGACCAATTTATCAAAGGGATATCGAATGATATGCTTCAGACCGATCTACTGGCAAAAGCCGGGTTGCTAAAAACTCTCAACCAAAATATTTGTCATGCTGAGGCATTTAAGTCTGCACTACGGGACCAAACCGCAATGACTGATACCTCAGACATAGCTACAGTCCGGATGTCAATGTATCGCAAAAAAAAAAAAAAACAGTGCTGTACGGACTAGCAGAGGCAATATTCGCACTAGCTCTACTGCTACTCACAACAGTAACATTGCTGATAAAGAACCCCGTTAAACCTGCATAGGTTGCGGTAGTCACCAATACGGTACTCCAAGGACAAGTGCCCGCCATTTAACATGTCCGGCATGGAATCAAATGTGCAACACTTGTGGGAAACTTAACCATTTCTCAGCAGTGTGCCGGACAAAGAAATATCGCCCGGCAGTGATAAAAAGTCTTGAAGACCAAGAAGCTCCCATGAATACACTCATGGCCCATATCACATTCGATCAAATGAGGGGCACCATCATGACTACAGAAGGTGATCTGTTAACTGAAATAAATGCATCAGTAATCCCATTCTCACCAAAACCAGATCCCAGACAAGCTGTCAATATCCCTAGGAGTTGTAGTACAACGCTAAAGGTTTTTCCCGACAGTGGTGCCGCCATTTGTCTTGGGGGACCAAAGCATTTAATCAAAATGGGCCTCACAGAGATTAGTCTTGTCCAATCAAGAAAGATCATACGAACAGTTGGAGGTTTCACACTCATGTGTCAGGGTTGGCTACCAGTTGAGTTTGTGGTCAGAGGGAAAACAACTAAACAAGCCCTCTACATATGCAAGGGCATACAACGGCTTTATCTCAGCAGAGCAACCTGCATCGATGTGGGAATATTGTACAAACATTTTCCAAACCCTTTAGCAGACGTACATGAAAAGGTGGACACCGAGTCTAAAAAGTGTGTAGATCAATTGCCAAATCGCCCCAAAAACCTCCCTTTTCCCGCAACAGAAGATAACATAGGCAAACTTAAGAGCTGGCTCCTAGAAAAGTTTGCCAAAACGACATTCAACAAAGATGGGATATTTCCAGCCATGTCCGGCCCAGCTGCCCACATTCACCTCAAAGAGGGAGCAATCCCTAAAGCCAGGCATAACCCAATTCCTGTACCCTTCCACTTCAAGGAACCAGTAAGACAAGCCCTTTGGAAGGATGTAGAAAAAGGTATCATAGCTCCAGTACCCGTGGGTATGCCTACTGATTGGTGCAGTACTATGGTAATAACTGCCAAAAAGAATGGTAATCCACGGAGAACAATAGATTACCAACACCTTAACTCTCAATGCAAGCGAGAAACCCACCATACTGGGTCGCCATTCCAGTTGGCACTGCAAGTGCCACCTAGAACAAAGAAAACAGTCCTAGACGCTGTTGATGGATACCACTCGATTCTCTTAGACAAAGAGTCTCAACCATTAACCACCTTCATAACTGAGTGGGGAAGATACATGTATCTTAGGATGCCTCAAGGATATGTCGCATCTGAGGATGCTTACACTCGCAGATACGATGAGATAATAAAAGATATCCCACGCAAGGTGAAGATAGTAGACGATACCCTGCTATATGACTCTAGCATTGAGGGAGCTTTTTATCATACCTTCGATTTTCTGCTCCAATGTGCTAAGAATGGAATTGTGCTCAACACCGACAAATTCAAATTCTGTCAGGATGTTGTACAATTTGGAGGCCTCCAGATAACTTCTTCAGGAGTGACCCCTTCTGAGTCCATGATACAAGCGATACAGGATTTTCCAGTCCCAAGGACAATTACTGATGCCAGATCATGGTTTGGGTTTGTCAACCAAGTAGCCTGGGCATATTCACTGGGTCCAGTTATGGTGCCTTTTCAGGACCTCGTCAAACAAAACTCCAAATTTGCTTGGAATCAAAACCTTGAAGACGCATTCAAAGATTCCAAGCGAGTTATAATTCACCTAGTCCAGAAGGGGGTAGCAACATTTGACAAAGACAGAGCAACTTGCCTTGCTCCAGATTGGAGCAAAGAAGGAATGGGCTTCCTACTCCTACAAAAACATTGCCAATGTACCATGGAAAAAGCCCCAATCTGCTGTTCCGAAGGTTGGCATCTGATATATGCCGGCAGCAGATTTTGCACGGATGCTGAGCGCAGCTACGCACCAATAGAGGGTGAGGCAGCAGCAATAGCATGGGCATTGGAGAAATGCCGTATGTTCGTCATGGGTTCTTCAAACATCATAGTGGTCACAGACCATGAACCTCTGAAGGGGATATTTGGCGATCGTGATCTGAGCAAGATCCAAAACCCCCGGCTCTTTAGACTAAAGGAAAAGACCCTGAGGTACAGATTTACCATACAGCATTGCCCCGGGAAGTGGCACAGAGGCCCTGATGCAGTTTCCCGCCACCCAGTGGCGATGGTGCAAGCCCTCCTTGATGTATTTCCAACAAAACCCTCTCAAATGGATATACTGGAGTCGAACAACATAAGCAACATAACAGAGTCAACAGCAGTAATATAGCCATGATATCACCAGACCTAATTCGGTCAGCAGGTCGTGGCGATCAACAATATAACAAATTAATAGACACAATACAGCAAGGCTTCCCAAAAACACGTAATCTCACTGCGCCCGAAATCCATGAGTATTGGCAGGTGAGGCACCGCCTTAGCACTGACAATGGTCTAGTATTGTTGGATCGAAGGATCGTCATCCCCAAAACACAACGAAAAAAGGTCCTACACTGCCTGCATTCTGCACACCAAGGAGTAGTCGGCATGAAAGCACGTGCCAACGAATCGGTGTACTGGCCAGGGATGGATGCATCAATCCGCAGTATTAGGGCGAATTGCATGGTATGCTCAACCATCGCACCTAGTCAACCAAGGGAGCCTATCATTCTAACACGATCCCCAGAGTGGCCATTCCAACAAATCGTCATGGATATTTTTTATATTGGAGATCACACATACCTTGCCTGCGCAGATAGGCTAACTGGTTGGCTAATTTTATACCGCCTAGAATCAGGTCACACTACTACAACCAAATTGATGTCCATATGCCGACAACTGTTCCAAACATATGGTGCCCCAGAAGAACTCAGCACCGATGGCGGCCCACCTTTCACTTCCAGCACGTTCCAAGAATTTCTGAAAACATGGTGTGTTAGGCACAGATTATCTTCTGTTGCGTATCCCCAATCCAATGGCAGGGCAGAGCTCGCAGTAAAAACTGCAAAGAGGATTGTGAAAGGAAACACAGGCCCCCACGGTTCCTTGGACAATGACAGTGTTGCCCGGGCCATCTTGCAGTATCGGAATACCCCAATCCAAAGCATTGGCCTATCACCGGCTCAATTATTACTTCACCGTCGACTACGTGACTCCATCCCTTCACAGCCAATCCTCTACAAGCCTCATCCTGAATGGGTGTTAGCGGCACAACATCGCGAGGAAATGCTCCACCACCGCAATGCAAAAATAGTAGAAAGATACAATAAATATACCCACAACCTTCCACCGTTACAAGCTGGTGACACTGTAGCCATCCAAAATCCAGTCAATCGCAGATGGAACACAACGGGCAAAATCATCAGTTCCCTACCAGATCGACAATACCGAATCAGGGTTAACGGATCCTGAAGGATCACACTTAGAAACCGCCGTTTCCTCAGAAAATGCGAACTTAAGCCTGCACCAACCCCAATACCAAGTGCAGCACTAGGACCAACAATTCCCTCAAGTGATACTACATTCTTGCATCTCCCACTATCTCCCTGTAATAGCACATACACAGCAACCAAACCCCAACAACAAACCACACATATATCCCCACGCTTTCGATCAAGGATTCCCCGAGCTCTTTCTAGGTTACTACCACACAACAAACAAGGCCTAAAAGAGAGATACACCTCTCACACAACCCAGCCTACTCGGGGGGGGGGGGGGAAGAGGGGAGATGTAGAATAATCAAAAGAACTGTGTTAGTCAATAACACACAACAACAACAACAATAATAATAATAGCAGCAACACTTACCAAGGGTCCAGCTTATGCACAAGACAGACACCAGATTGAGCTGGACGGAGGGCTTGTATTTATGTACAAGCATATCCAATCAGGTGATTCAGCCAATCACAATCCAAAGAATAGACTGGCCCATGTGTGCACAATGGAATCTCCCATTGTGCCATAAATAGTTCTCCTCTTTCATGAGAAGTCTTTGTCAAGTTATCCACAACTTGAACGCTGACCGAAAGTCCACTACACAATCCAACAATCCAATGAGGTCCACTGATCCAATAACTTAAACTGCTCTTCAGCTTCGAGATAGATAAACCTCTGGTCTGATAATGTAATCAACTGGGTTCTTATCAGAAGAAACATATTTGTATTGAAGGTGTACCCTGAATTCCGTTGTCAACTCAGTTTCCGATTGCACAATAACCTTCAGCCTGTTCTTTACAAACACCTTGTTGTTGGTACTCTTTGATATCAACCATGACATTTCACTATTTGAGCACGTCCTCAACAGTAATCGGAGGCATTTTATTGCCAAGAAGGCAGCTAGTAGCTTCATTATAGGCAATTTCTTAGGCTTCAATGGGGCTTTTCTTTAGTGAAAACCAAGGATGAAGCACCTTCTTTAGCTACATAGGCAGCAAAACCATGCCTTCTTTGAGAACAGGAATAGGTTTGTTTCTCCTCCTCCATCCATGGCACACCTAGGGAATTCTATAGAACTGATCCCTGACAATTCTTGAACTATGACTGTCCATCTTGCCTGCAGCACATTTTTATTCCAACTCAACCCCAACTTCCACAACTCGCTTATGAAAGTTCGAGCCTGAATAGTTATGGGAAGGCAAAGGGAAAGAGGATCAAAAATCTTTGAGGCTTCAGATAAAATTTGTCTTTTAGTCCTTGCACTTGGATCACAATATTAGGGAGCGACATCATTCTGAAGGTGAGACCAATGGCCAAGTACTTTCTCCCAAGAGCAGTCATGTTAAAACAGATGGTAGTGTCGTCAGTATAAATGTCTACAAATGATCTTAGGATGTTATTTGGAAGATCATTGATGTAGATCAGGAAGAGAGTTGGGCCCGGGATGGATCCCTGATAGACCCCAGCATTAATATTGTGAGCTTCTGATTTCTGCCCGTCAACCATCTTATGAACCTATCAGACAGAAATGATTTAATAACTGAGAAAACATTTCCAGCTATACCGTAGCTTGAAGTAGGCCTTTATGCCTTACTCTATCAAAGGCCTTTGATATGTCAAGAGCAATTGCCCTAGAAGGGAAGCCTCCATCAAGAGATTCATCAATTCTATGAGATAACTGTTAGCATATCTGCTGTAGATCTAGTAGAATGGAAACCATATCACTAAGGTTATTTTTGCTGAGGTGGTTAACTACTTCTCTAACAGATTCCAACAACTTACTCATGACGCACAGGAGACTGATTGGTCTTTACAGAGACGGAAATAACCAATCACCTCAATTCTTAAATACAGGGCATACTGATGAGGTTTCTCAAGGTGTTGGCAAGCAATTCTCCTTAAGACAACACTTAAACAGCTTTGTAAGTATGGGAGCTAGTTCTGGTTGAATCTTTTTCAACACTAATTGGAATGCCGTCAGGGCCAGTTGCTTTACTGAAATCAAGGTTTTTCATTAGCTTGGCAACATCATGCACAGATATTTGTATATCACATAGCGTGTTTTCTGATACAGGAGGAAATACAGGGGAGGGGGGTGACGGTCTTGGTCGCATAAGGTAGAATTAGTTGCAAAGAATTTGGCTTAGTCTGATGCTGACGAGATTACCTCAGGCCCATTGATGATGGTTGGGATACACCACACACTTCTATTCAAGACCCTGTTTGTTATTTGACAAAACTAGTGGGAACTAAACCACTGCTCAGCTACTTTTAACTAAAAAAAACATGTTGAATTTTTTTTTTTTTTTTAAGTGAAACCTTATAATCTTGTTATACTGTTCAGAAAATTTTGTATCTTTACAACAATTTTTTTCTATTCCATTCAATGTTTTTAGATATTTAAAAAATAAATTCACTCCATAAAGAAATAAAATATATTAAATCAAAAACCTCATGTATTTGTTTAAGAGAATAAAAAAATAAATAAAAAATCGGTAGACTGTTTTTTTTATCGGCAAAAACTGATAAGTGCAATGGGATCATTTTTTAACTACGGTGGCCCATATGTACTAACTTTTGTTTACAGCAAGCAATATAAAGAGACATTAATTCTGGTGCTTACAGGCCACCATAGTTCTCAACTCTGAGAAAGGGAGACGATTATCTCCCCTTTTTGTCCATTTGTGACGAGCTGAAGTCGCGGTATTTTTTAATCATTGCTTAAAAAATTATTTTATTTAAAAAAGACATGGAATATAAAATATAAATTCTTAACAATGAAAAATGGAAAAAAACCCATTGATTAGTATTTTTTATAGTTAAGTGATTTTTTGGAATTTATATATATATATATATATATATTTATTATCGAAGTAAGTTAAAATTCGTTGATTTTTTAAAAATCTTTTTTAAAGAAAACCGATTAAAAAAAAAAATATTGCATAATTTGCTATTAATCCTGTTTTTTTTTTTATTTGGTCTTTGCTCCTTTAATTGAAAAAAATATAGGGCTTGAATTACATTTTTCGAGCAGTTATAAGCTTCGAAAGATAGGAGATCGAATTATTCAAGTTTTTATCCCACATTTTTAATAGCGATTTCTGACACTGCTAACTACACAGATTCGAAATATATGTCAGCCTATGTCACGGTAACATATATTGAGCGAGTTTCTAACAGTATTTTGTATATTTTTTTATTTTTAACTCCTTTTTCTAAACTTACCGTGTCAAAGAGAGAATCGGGCGCCATTTTTAATTTTCCAATACATCGGTAAACACTGTATGTTTTTCGAGCTGAATAAACATGTTACATTAAATAAAAACACTAAAAATTTAATTAGGTAGAAAAGTAATTTATTTTACCTTTGATAACATTTGTTATATATTTGTTTTTTTTGACTACTTTTTCGAATCTGTGTATAGTAATACAAACCCGCGACATTTATTGGGTGAGTTCACTATTTTGCATAATTTTTTTAATTTTTAAAATCATTGTCGAAATTTCAAAGATGTAAGTGTCAAATCACACCCAATTTTTCTTGTTCTCATGTAACGCTCGTACTCGACACTACTTGTTTTTCAAACTGAATAAACATTTAAAAGTAAGTAAAAACGCTAAAAACTTATCATTCTAGGTAGAAGAGTAACTTATCTTGCCTTTGGTAACATATTTAGGTGAACTTGAACGAGAATCCCCCCACCCCATATTTTAGTGTCCAATCAATAATAACCCACTGAAAAAATTGCAAAAAAACGAAAGTCGTTACACGAGGTTGTGGGTGTTTATTTCGAAAGCCGTTCTTGGGGGTGGGGGTGATTGCCGTTCAGGTCCGCTTTTATTTGTTATATAATTGTTTTTTGACCATTTTTCGTATTTCTGTAAAACAAACACTATTTTTTTTTTTTTTTTTTTTTTTGGTCATTATAAAAATGTTCGAATTCTGCTTAACGTTGTATTTTGCTTTCTGTTTTTCAGTTCTGGGAAATAAAAATCACAAAAGAAAAGAATTTAGATAAATTAAAAATGTTAGTTACCTGTTTATTCGTTTGGTTTTGATATTTTCTTTGGGTGCTGGTTTATATAAAGACTTTTTTGGAATCCCAGAAGTTGTACGATTGGTTTTCGAAGACATAATCGAATATTCCCGCTGGTAAGCAACGATAGAACGAGACGACGCCTAGCGTTGTTTTCTTCCGTTGGTAAACAGGGGCAGATAACTCTAAGCTAAGAATTTCACGTTGGCAAGTTATGACCGATTTTTGCCGACTGTTGCCGACAATAAAGCATGGTCTTCTTTTGCCTCATTCGCTCTTGTTCAAGAGGTCTAATAAATCGTCGGTTCACCCGGCGTGACTTTGCACAAAACAAATTCAGCAGGGGTGTCTCCGCTATAACGACGAACGCTAACATGGTAAGTAGCTTCATGTCATTTTGATTGTTTTTAATGATGCTGATATCCAATGTTTGCTCTTCGTAAAAAGACTCGGAAACAGGAAAAGTCGTGACTCAAAAAGCATTTAAACCCATCAACAAAACCGATGCAGAGTCATACCCACATGGCAAAGATAATGTGCATTTTTCTTAGATTATTATTTATGTTTTTAGTTTTAAAATACCCGTCGTATTTTCTATTAATATTAGTAGTTTAATGATTTCACAAGAAACTTTCAATAAAAATCAAAATAAAAATTGACGATCGCCCGGCGATTTTATTGCGCGTAACCTCTGTATGTATAACCTCCTCGACATTAAGATTTGTTTATTTTTGTTTAACAGATCTTCAGTAAAATTCTGCTTTTGCTATCTTGAAGACTTTTGCTCCCAAAGACCAGACAATTCTTATTCATAATTAGGTTGTCTGATTTTCGTAGTGGTTATAAGTAAAATTAGTCCACCGTACAAATTATTTGTGTGCACCCGGGGCGGGGCAGTGGGGCAGGGGCACTGCACCCCTTTGATTTAGAGATTTTATTTTGAAAAACTAAAATTTTCAAAGCCAATCAAAAAAGTGGGGAGAGGGACTTTCACACCAGGGGTCATCTTACTTAAGATTCCCAAATTAAGTCGTTTTATTATTATTATTATTATTATTATTATTATATCTAATAATTTATATACAGTGCAGGCAAAAAGAAAGTCCGCACTTGTAATTTTGGGTTTGTATTATTACTGTACACATAGATTCGAAAAAGTTATCAAAAAAACAAATATATAACAAATAAATGTTATTAAAGGCAAGATAAGTTACTTTTCTACCTAACTTGGATAATTTTTCGTGTTTTTATTTAATGTAACATGTTTATTCAGTTCGAAAAACATACTGTGTTTTTACCGATGTATTTGAAAATTCAAAATGGCGCCCGACTCCCTCGTTAACACGGTAAGTTTGGGAAAAAGTGCTATAAATATAAAACGAGACAAAATACTATTAGAAACTCGCTCAATATATGTTACCGTGACATAGGTTGACATATATTCGGTGGGTTTTGAATAGTATTTTGTCTAGTTTATTATTTATAACACCTTTTCCCAAACTTACCGTGTTAAAAAGAGAGTCGGGCGCCATCTTGAATTTTCCAATATATTGGTAAACACTGTATGTTTTTGGGGCTGAATAAACATGTTACATTGACTAAAAACACGAAAAATATATCCAGTTTGGTAGAAAAGTAACTTATATTGCCTTTGATAACATTTATTTGTTATATATTTGTTTTTTTTGACAACTTTTTCGAATCTATGTGTACAATAATACAAACCCGTAATTTTTTCAAAAACTGCAAATTTAAGCTAAATTTAATGTAACTGTTTAAACAAACTATATCTCATTTGATTGGCCTTTTATTCCTCTATAATTTTACCTGTTCATTTTGACTTTTAATTGAAATATTCTAGTGTTCAAGTCAATTTTAAAAATAACTTCAAATTAAGGAGGTAAAAAGAAAATCCGCAGCAACTGTTCCTGTTGTATTTGTGTTGTGTTAATGTCTTAAAGTTACATTTAAATAACAATTTTCCATTGTGCAAACTTTCTTTTTGCTTCCTCAATTTGAAGTTATTTTTTTAAATTGACGTGAACACTAAAATATTTCAATTAAAAGTCAAATATGAACAGGTAAAATTATAGAAGAATAAAAGGACAATCAAATGAGGTATAGTTTGTTTAAACAGTTACATAAAATGTAGCTTACATTTGCAGTTTTTAAAAAAATTACAAGTGCAGACTTTCTTTTTGCTGCCTCTGTGTGTGTGTGTGTGTATATATATATATATATATATATATATATATATATAAGAGCAAACAGTTAATAAAACATGTTAAAAAACACTTTGAAAAAGAGTTAAAAACATATTTAATCTGAAAAGGAAACACTTTATAAGTGGATAGTCTTTAATCCACGGAGTTTCGAAGAAATACTTTCCTTCTCATCAGAGGGTAGGAATTAGCAAAATGCGGGATCGGATTTTTCATACAAAAGTATTTGATGAAACAACAAGTAAGTCAAAGATCTTACTTGATAACAAAAAGTGAAGTAAAGGGAATATGGTGAAGAAAAAGGTGATTACACGTGAATGGATAGTCTGGTGAACGGTAAATAATCCAATGACGGTAAAATCCAAAAATATAACTCCAAGAAAGTTAATTGAATTTCCATTTGCACAAGTAAAATCCAAGGAAATCACGTAATTGGAAGATGGTCCAAAATAATCCAAAAAGCCGAAATCCATGGAATAATTCACAAATATGTACAAGGAAAAGGGGAAAAATTCCAATAATATTAATAAAAGAAAAATAAGATATTGTTATAAGGAAAAACAATACCCCCCTTCTTCCTTTCATGACATGATAAATGTATGTATTAGTCAAGCAGACACTCTGTCCCCAACCTCCCTCCATCCACCCACGCAAAGGAAATCACAGAGACAAAATCCTCCGCCTCATCACCGCCTTTCGACAAGACGGCGAACATAAGGGATGTAAACCAGACAGAAACCCCAACCCACCCATCTCAGAAGGGAACATGTGGAAGTAAAAAAACTTGAGCAGGAAATTTAGTTGGGCTACGAACAGCCAGGGGAACACTGGTTAAAAATCAGTGCCCCGAAGAAAATGGGATTAAAACCAGCGGAGAAAGACGCATAGGTGAAATATAGTCCATTCAACTCGGATCGGCGGATCGCCATCGGACCGAAAAGGGAAACCAACTCAAAGCTTGGATATACCTTGGCCGAATGTTATTCTTGGAGATGAATATCCCTCCAATGGAGAATCTTATGCTAAAAATCATTCGTCAGGAATAATGTTAAAAGAAAAAGAAAAAAAAGAAAAAGAGAACAGTGACGGAGAAGAAAAGACGTTTGTGTTAACGATGCTCGTTGGGACTGGACAATTATCAAGAAGCTAAGTATTTATCAATTTTCATTCACTCCAATCCGCCCAACCCGCTCCCATGTCTCTATGCTAAAATATCATTTATGTTATGTATGAATTGACTTTTTGCCATGTACAATGAAAGAAGAAATACTTGACTGTCTTAATAATAACTGTGACTAAATTTTTCTTTTCATTCAAAAAAAAAAAGGGGGGAAAAGGAGGGGGGAAAGAGACAATACATCCCCATGAACAAACTTTATTATCACCCCCACCCCCATCTCGACCCATAATGTTGTCTGCACCTCCATTTGCATTATTGTTGTTTTTTTGTTTTTTTTGCATTCACCTGTATTACATTCATGTAAATAAATTAATGTATTTTAGTATGTTCATACCCGATTGTGTCATCGTCGTTCTTATTGCCTTATTCTAATTATTAACTGTGAATGTCATTAAGGTGTTTCATGACGATAATGCTGGTTCGAACCTTGGCAAGTGCCATTTGGTTGTAATATCATTATAACCGGCACACTGCATATTTTTTTTTTTTATTTCACAACTTGCGTTTGGAAGGAGAATTTCACTTTGAAATTCCTAACCTTGGGCTATCGACACATGGGATTCTCATCTGAGATCCCAACACACGTCAAACCCCTGGGTTAGACCCAAAACCATTACAATATGCTTTTCACACGGCTGCCGAGACATAATGTAAATAAGAAAGATCAGGGAAGATTTTATATATATATATATATTGCGAGAATTAATTTCCTCAAACGCTTTAGAACTCAGCAGAGTGCAAAAAGACGGACAACGGAATAAAGCAAGCCTTACCTGAGGTGATGAATTTCAGTCTTCTTTGGTAGGATTGCGAAAAATATACCCATTTCTCGCGTTTGAGCGTCTTAATCATTCTCTCCCATGCACCCCCATGCCAAGCTGAATAAAGAGGGATGGTGAGATGACTAATGGTAGTCAATCTAAAATTCTCTTTGAATTCATCAGAGACAAATACTTTAGATAACAAGATATCGGACGCCAAGAAGATCTTCGCATTGTCCTAGTAAACATGTGTAGGAACTCCGAACTCGTTGGTGAATCTGACAAATGCCAATATGAAGGAAGTGGTGCTCATATCTGGTAAAATCTCCAGATGCACAGCACGCAAGCTCATACAGGTGAATAATTTCACGTCATTTTCACGTTTTCGTCATTCTGCTTTACCAAAAAATGACCAGTAAAGTCAACACCCACCTGTTGAAAAGGATGAATAAAATTAGCCTGATGATTGGGCAGTTGAGAACCTGACGGAGTTTTAAAAGACATCGAATTGACTTTTTTGCAAATAATACAATTGCAAAGAATTTTCTTCACTTATTGCCTTCCTTGAGGGATCCAAAACCCAGACAATCTCAACTTTGCAAGAGTTGAGTTGGTTCCTAGATGGCAACAATTTAGGTGTGCCTCTTTGATAATCAATTCAGTCAAATGATGATTTTTCCCTAGAAGTATAGGGAACTTGACATCAAAGGGGTGAATGTCAGAATTCTGAATACGACCTCTTGTTCACATCAGACCATCCTTATCAAGGAACAAACCAAGAGCAGATACTCTTGGAGGAACAGCTTTATTAGAGGGCTGGTGCAAGTATTCCAATACAAATAGATATTCTTCCTCTTGCATATGAGAAAAGAGCAATAGTTTAGCTCTATGATTGGTATCTGTGTTTCGGTGTTTTAACTTATCACAGAACCTCAATACCTTCTCCAGGACATTAATTGCTTTGGACAGCGAAGAATAATTGGTGATATTTATTGGTAAGTAGTTCTCACCAGTGCTAGAACCATCAGAGAACATACAAGAAATTACCTTTTTGTTCACGTCGTTAAGGCAAGGTAAATAGAGACACTGGCCAGTTGATTCAACCAGTTGGGGCCGTGTACCCAAAATTTTAATAGTTGTTCAAACTTAGAGGTAGTAAGCCCTCTAGTTAATAAGTCTGCTGGGTTTTCGGACGAAGGAACATATTTGAACCGAGGGAGAACTTGGAAATCTAGATTAAATTCATCCAGCATTTTTTTATGTCCATCACACGGTTGTCTACAAAGATGTTTTTAGTTCCTTTCCCATTGAAGACCCAAGATAAGGCTACTTGAGCATCAGACACAAGAAAGAAGGAATTAACATTGATAGTTCCGATGCTTTCAGCACATTAGGCACTATTTTAAGGGCCAGATAAATGGCCAAAAGTTCCAAGGTAGGAAGGGTCTTCCTTTTAATAGGAGCCACTTTGGCCTTGGCAAATAACAGGAAACATTGTGACCCTTGTCTAACATATAGAGAAAACCCATAAGTGAGCTTAGATGCATCACAAAAACATATAAGTTGCATCGGGCAGTCATCCACTAACACACGTCGGGGGAACTCTATATCACCTAGCTTGTTCAATTCTTTGGCTAGGGCTTGCCAAGAGGCAGTGAAGGTTTCAGGAATTTCTTGATCCCATGAAAGTCTGTCTTTCCATAGTTGGCTGACAAGTAACTGGAAGTAGTAATGACAAGGGATTGTAAAGGCTGGAAATTTGGGAAAGGATCGCACATTTCGTGTTGGCTTTGGCATCTACCACAACAGGGCTCAATCTGACTGTGTTTAGGCTAGGGGAACAACAGTACCCCAGAACTTTTTCAAAGGAAGAGGAGAAATGATAGATTCATCCTCTATCATTTGTTTCTGCAAGTCAGTGCAGTTGGAATTACAGGACTGAAGATCAAATCCTGCCTCCTTTAATCCTTTGCGCACAGTATTATCCACTTCAAGTAGAGATTCATAGTCTCGTCCAGTGGTGACCAAGTTGTCGACATAAAAGTTGGATGTCATTATAGATGAAAATTCATCAGAGTCATATCTCTCAGCATGAAGCTTGAGAATGTAATTCAAGATGAAGGGGCTGGCATTGAAGCCGAAAATAATGGAATTGTACCAATATGTACACAATTTCTCCTTAATTTGGAGGAAAAAACAAAATCTCATTGCGCAGGCGAATTTGCAAGAATGCTTTGCAGAAGTCTCCCAAGAGGACATAATTATTTTTTCTAAAGGCCAATAACAAGTCAAGCAGCTGCGCCGTTAAATTCATGTCATCATAAGCTGCATTATTAATAGAAACTCCCCTTCTTTTTTAAGGAATAATTAAAGACTGGGTGGATTTTAGTCGTAACTCCAAGACCCTCTTTAAAAACGGGTCTGTGGAGAATCCAACAATATTTGACGTACTCACCAGGAGTAACAGAGAAAGGTTCCACGATGCCCAATTTTTCATAGTCATTGAACACTTGTAGATATTTATCATACAATCCCTGCTTCTCCAAGGAGACTGCCACTCTCTGCATAATTCTCAGAGAAGGTACATAATTAGAATCTACCTTAGCCAACTTATTGTAGTCCCATAGTAGATCGACATAATGATTTCCATCTTTTAGCACGACGGTTTTCTTAAAATCCTCTATCTTTGCTTCATCATATGAAGAAAGTTTAGCCTTTTCGTCGATACCTACAGAATCCAAAGAAAGAAATTGCTCTATACAGCGTTCAATGGAAGATTCTTCAAAAAAGGGACCCAAAGAATCCGAATACGACGGGATAGGATTCAACACACTATCCACCAAATATGTGGAGCAAGTAGATAACGAATTGTAAGCTTGCTCAAAGGGAGGCAACTCATTGTGAGTTTTAATTATTTCGGGCTTCAAAAAATTACACGCATCTCCGAAAGGAAGAATCGTATTGGACATCTTCCACGCAGTGCCATTAATACATTCAACCATACAGAAATTTTGTATGTGTTGAATTAAATCTCGTCCGACAAGGCCATGTAACTCCTTGCCATTTAGATCTCTGCATCCATGGCAGAGATGAAAGCCAGCTTCCGTTATGTTGGGCATGATTTCGTCGAACCTGTCTACTTGAAATCTCAAGTTAAGGCTGTCCGAGAACAGGGCAGCAAAAGGAAAAGGTTTTTGATTACCTAATTTGATGGAGACGTCAAGCTCCTGGAGGTTCATAGGTCTTGTACCAATAATCGTATTCACAGGCATCGTAACTGGCCTAGGTATTAATTCTTCCCTAGCTCTCAGTTCCTGCAAAATAGTTTGAGAAAAGAATGATTTTTGGCTCCCAGTGTCCAAAATACAATGAAAACCAACTGGGGTGCCCTTAGCCTTTAAAGACACACTGATTACTGGGAATAGGCAGTTTTCGCCATCAGTAAAGGAAGTCTTTCTGACAAAGGATTTTGAAGTTTGGGGGCACATTGTTGAAAAGTGTGTTTTCAACCCGCAAGTAGTACAGGGGTAAGGAAATCCTTTCTTCCCTTTGCATTCTTGTTTCAAATGGCCCCCCCCCCAGACATCTAATACATAATTGGAGCTCTTTAGCTCGCGAAACCTTTGAATCATAAGAGGTATACTTAGTGCAGTTCCTTATGGCATGGTCTGCTAGTTTGCATAATTTGCAAAACTTATGCTGGTAACCAGCATTATCATTAAGTTTTGGGGCATTTGAACTCCTTTTGAGTTTGACCTTTCTATCAGTAGAATTGGCCTCCCATATCGGATTTGACTTCAAGTGAAGAAAAAGGTGGCGGATTAGGTGCAAAATATTTCCGTTTTTTAGTGTTCAATGGCGCTGCCTGTAAAAAATCTATAATGTCCAAGAAATTAGCCATAATAGATAAAAACGTAGAAAAACGTTCCTTCGTTATGGACATTAGTTCCCTTCTAACGCTAACGGGGAACTTACAGAACAATATATGGGCAATAATAATATCCGAAGTGGAACTCTCTGTAAAGAAGTCTGTTCCAAAGGACTTATCTAGGTCGGACAAATCCATTTTAACCTGTTCAACATAGGTCTTGAGTGTTTCTAAATTTGAGATGGGCACCATCGGAGGCATTATCTCCTCCAATATACGATCCTTGATGAGGGACAGATTCAGGTATTTCTCCCGCAAACAATTCAAGGCTATGATGTAATTGTCGGAAGTGACATCCAAACTGGAGATCAAGTCATAAGCTTTCCCCCTTCGATTTGGACTTACATAGAAGTAACTTGTCCGCTTCTCCTACATTGGAGGTGGAGAAATCAAACCTCCATAGAAAAGTTCTAAATTCAAACTTATCGTCTGAAGGTGATCCACTGAAACTGGGACATTCTAAGTCCATCCATAAAGGCAGAGGAGCGGAGGGTTCCTTAACCACATGATTGGCCTTCAACAGAGGCAGCTCTTCTCTTATTTTGGATGAAAACTGCTCTGCCTCAAGACATATCTTCCTTCTCTCCTTGTGAGAGGATTTTAACACTAGTTGGTCAATAATTTCGTCAAGTTCCGAAATCCATCTCTCCACGTCTGATACTCTCGAATGAATTAAAGACGGTGAGGCATTATCCTTCAACCATTCTATCATGTTCGATATTCAACATTTCTTGGCTTCAATTTTAAACAATAAGTTTTTACTGGAGCTCAACTTGAAGAAAGGGATGAACACTAAACAATGACAAAGGAGACCAGTCGTAAAAGAACGAATAGAAAATACCCATCAAGAGGTGAAATCCCGTCAACAACACTGTAAGAACGAGAAATACAGATAGCGGGAGTTAAATTTAATCCCCTGAATCAAACAATTTTAATTTTAGACAAGAATGTAAATTTAATAACTGAAAGAAATTTTTTTTTTTTTTTTAAATAAAATTTCTGGTCTCTATAAATTAATACCAGGATCGCAGAAAATGTTTACATTGAAAAACAGTGGTCCAGTCACCACGTGGAATTATGACCCCACGAAAATTTGCTGTCAAACTCTAGAATAAACAAAAAACGCTTCAGGATAATTTATAGTTATTAAAATCAGAAATAACGTTTTTCCAGTACAAACAAGTCAATGACATATTTTTTTTTTTGACACATTTTTTTTTTATAGAAATTCAGTCATGAAATATTTATAGAAAGGGGTTAATTCAGTCATGAAATATTTATAGAAAGGGGTTAATTCAGTCATGAAATATTTATAGAAAGGGGTTAATTCAGTCATGAAATATTTATAGAAAGGGGTTAATTCAGTCATGAAATATTTATAGGAAGGGGTTAATTCAGTCATGAAATATTTATAGAAAGGGGTTAATTCAATCATGAAATATTTATAGAAAGGGGTTAATTCAGTCATGAAATATTTAGCTAGTGTTAAGCGCCATTCAATTTATGAATATAACTTCAGCGATAATTCAATTAATTTTAAAATGGCCTTGGAAAATATCAAAGAGTATGCACTAAGTAAATACAAGCTAAATTATGAACAAAATATTAAATATTTTAGGTCCTTTTCACAAAAATAAAACGAAGAAAGATATAAACTATTTAGCATATAATTTTTCGCAAAATAAAGCCATTGTGAGAATTAATTTCCTCACACACTTTAGAACTCGGCAGAGTGCAAAAAAAAGGACAACGGAAAAAAGCAAGCCTTACCTGAGGTGATGAATTTCAGTCTTCTTTGGTAGGATTGTGAAAAATATGCCCATTTCTCGCATCTCTGAGAGTCTGGTAGTTTTCTTTTGAAGTGTTAAATTGCTTTTCTTCGGAGAAGCTAGTATAAGGGAGCAGAAACCATTTATTTATGGTATCTGGAAGATTAAAACTTCATTAACGGAGCCGAACTATTTTAGTTCTAGGGAAGACAATAGTCGTCTAAAAAAATTCCTATCACAATAGGGATAAATTCTTGGTTAAAGAAAAAAAAAAAGGGAAATGGAGCTCCAAGCATGGTTGACCTTGAGGCAGTCCCTTTTAGGGAGATACTTAATTTAGCATCTTGCCCCTAGCAGGGTTTTTTTGCAAAGAGAGCGAAAATGTCTGTAAGTTTTAAAAACTGCGCACGCAGTAAGTTTCCTAGAGGTCCAATCAAAAGCCTGAAAAGAAAACATGGCATTCAGCGCCTCAACCAATAAGGCTTGCCTTCCCATGTACAATTTCCAACAATATATATATATATATTATGATATCTGTAAAAAATAAAATTTTGGAAAAACCGTTTTCATTCAATAAAACGTTATTTCATTGGCGTGGGGTGATGAAAAAAATGTTCAAAAAGAAAAAAGTGTGTCCCTCCCAACCCTTTCTAGATGGTAGACTGCCAACTGTTTTCCAGCATGATGGGGTCGAAAACAAGCAGGTCGATCTCTAAATATTGCTGAATTCTAGATGGGGTGTGGGGAGAAAAAATAGGGTGGGAAACTTGGGAAGTATGTGATGTCACTCCAAGATGGAAGCAATTAATGGAGGGCCAGGGACGAGAAGAAAAACTGGGGTGCAGACATCTTGGAAGTTGACTAAGAAACTAAACTAAACCAGGGTTTACCTTAAGAGGTTTGGAGCTCAATACAACCTAGAACTGTGTGCAGCATGCTCAGAAGGGGAACACATACTCAAACTTGGCACCTCTACAAGCTCACTAATCTGATCCATCTTTTGTCGAAGGTTGCGGGATGTAATCTGATCTTGACCTTTAATTGGTGTTTGAAGAACGTGCTGAAATCCTGACCAGCAAAAAATTCAACCCAATGCTTCTCGTTCAATCTCGACGTCCACAACACCAGTTTTGCTACATCCAGGATCACAAGAAACATCGTCCCATGGCAGCCTAGCATTGTGGATGACATGTGGAGGCTCGGGATTGATATGAACTGTCACCTTGTTTACATACTTTCAGTATCACTGCAGTTTGCTGCATTCGTAGAAAGTGTGTTCTGGTATTTCCGCTGGAATCCCACAAAAGTGACACCTGAGCAACTTCACTATTCCAACAATTGGCAGATCAACTCAAAGTTGTAAAGAGGAGATGAGTTGAACCTGGTGCATAGCTAAATGAGTGGGTCATGTGTGGCCTCCCCCTCACTAATTTCCTATAAAGTTTTTTTTCTCAAAGCATGTGAAAGGTTGCTGGACCTTGGGAACTTCCTAAGTGTGCAACTCCGCATTCTCTGGTGAACTGCATGTCGCCCTACAGCCTACAACCTACAACAAGCCCCAACCAAGTGGTTGAGGATGAAGTTGGGAAAATCGTTATCGACCACTGGATTCCATACTAACTCTTCTGTCAAGGTTTGACTCTGGAAGGCCAGCCTCCAGGCGTCTCAATCACACCTCAAGTCAGGCAGTCCCAAGCCTCCCTCACACAGACATTGAACACAGACCTGTCTACGAACCCAATTCCTCCTCCAAAGAAAGTGAAGACAGGGGGGCCTTTAGATGATTCTCGGGCAGAGGAAGTTGGTTTTTGAAGGCCATTTGGTAGAGGATGAGAGGAAAGACATAAGTGACGCATGCCTCTGCTCTACCTTTTAAGAAAAGTTTCCTTTGAACCCACGACTAATTTTTGGGGGGGTTGGAGACCCGGTCCAAACAATACGCCAAGAATCTGAAGCAGGGCATCTGTCCAGCTGAAGGGAGCCAAAAGAATGGTGGCACCCCTCCAAACCCCCAACCACAGATCGACCGACTTGCTGTGATTGATTTTGACACCTGTGATCTTTTCATACTGCATGAACGCCTCTGTCACCATCTCAATGTCTCAGAAGCACAACATAAAGATAGTGATATCATTGGCGAATGTGGAGATTCTGCCTCTCAATTCACCAGGCAAAGCGATCCCGTGCAGGACAGGACTTGTCTCTCCAGCTTGTATTGCAGTGGCTCCAATGCAAATTATTTTTTTAGTATACATGTAAATTTTGATTATGTCTGAAAGTTAATCTCTAAAAGGAAAACATGTATATTTATGTGTTTAAAAAATTACAGTGAAAAATGTTGAAAGAAAAAACAAATTTGTTCAAATTTCAACTCTGAATAACTCCGCAGTATTTTTTGTTTTTTACTTTGTTTTCACCTTAACACTGACTGCTTTTTGAGTATGCTGAAAACGAATATGACATTTAAATTTTGGTCAGGCAAATAGTTTTCTGGATATTAAAACCTTTATTATCCAATGCAATCCCTTACGTTTTCACTGGTAGCCATGTTAATGTACATGTGTGTAACAAAACACTCCCTCCTTGTGTTAAGAATGGCGACAGCTGCTGAAATTCATTAAATAATACATTGGACAAAAATGTCTTTATATGCAAGAAACTACTTGTGTGCCCCAAATTTGAATGTGATATTCGTTTTCAACAGATCCAAAAACCTTTTAAAGTTGCCAATTTTAAGGTGAGTATTGAGTTGCAGTTAAACTAAAGATTTACAAATCAACATAAAAATCTCTAGAAAAATAATTGTCAATTTTGTGAAACTATTTCAATGATAATTAGTAAATTAAAATCTTAAGATACCGAATTTTTAGAAAACCTTTTTTAAAATGTACATTTTAAACTAAAAATGGTATAATTATCCCCAAAAAGTGGATTAGTTGAAAACAAAAACATTTATATTGTGGTCATTATCCAAATCCGTCTTTTAATAATTATAAATGAAAATTAAAGAAAATGTATATGCTTGTTAAAACTAAAAATAGTGTAATTATCAAAAAAAAAAAAAACAGTTAAAAAAAAAGTTGGCAATCAGTAAACACAAATCCCGCTGATTTTCAGAAAATTACAGATCACGGGAAATGTAATAATTTCAGTTGATTTAATTTTGGTGTAATAAAACAGTAAATACTTATTTAATTAGAATATTTTGGAATGTACACAAGTGAGAATTGCTTTATTTTTCTCTAAAAAGTTTCCTATTTCGCTTAGTGTAATTTTTTTTATTCAATAATACTTTAAAATTATTGATGTTTGTTTACCAATATTTTTCTTTAGATTCTGAAATAAAATGTTTGTAAAATGTTGCTCAAAAAGACAATTTTTAGCAATTACATTACTTGATTCATTCTTAAATTTTCTTATTCATAATAAGCTAAAACAGTTCTTTATTAATAATTAAATATAATTCAAATTTGAAAGAAAATGATTATTTACTAATGAAAATTATGAACTTATTCTTTTTTCAATGTTCTGTTCACTCCTACTTTTTTAAATTAACCATTAGTAGAAATTATTCCATTTTTAATTATTTTTTTCTTAGTGACCCGTGATTTCAATTTATTTGCATTTTTTTATTTTCAAGGTTATAAAAAAATCTTACGCTGATGTTTACACGTTCATGTTTACAAGAGAAATATAATATTACATTTAAAATTCCCCCTTAAAATCATAAGATATTTTTTGCAATTATATTATTTTTGTTGTGGAAATATTGAATAAACAATGCTTAATTCAATGATAATATCATTAGTTCAAGAAATTAATTTTTTTTTTTTTTTTTTAGTTATATTAATTTCATTAAAACATACTTTAGGAGCTTTTTTGTAATTTTCAAAGAATATTTTCTTACATAGCCTGTGATCCATCCTAGAGTGATTTTAGAAGATTAATGCAGCATTTGGCGTGAGGGGTTTTGTCTAAAAATGTGGTGGGCTGAGTTGGGAGAATTGATTAACCTGTTTGCTTTTGTGTCAGGTCAAGTTGGTTATTCTCCTGTGACTAACGGAGAGGGGGGGGGGGCTCTGGATATCTACCAGCAGCTAAGTAACAATGTTGAACTAACGAAGGTTGCACTGTACAGCATTTTTGTGATGAACTCGAGCACAGCAAAATTGCTTTCTTCTTTTTGGTAAATATTTGAAAAACAACACTGAAACTAGGTCAAACAACTGCTGATTACCTTTTTATTGTTTCTACTTAAGTTGTTAAAGTTTTTGCAATAAATTAAAAAGAAAAGCATTTCGAGGGAGAGGTGTGTTTATGAAGTAACATGATAAAGAAAAAAGTTAAAAAGAAAGATGTTATTCTATTCTATTTTCTTTTCTAGGGTAGACTTGGTAGTTATATACTATTTTTTTTTCTTTGTGTATGCGTTTGTAGGGTGAAAACCAGCGGATTGAAACTGACAGCTTTGGTCCCATCTCTGTTCCAGCAGATAAACTATATGGAGCTGTCACTGCTCGTAGTTTGTCTAACTTTGATATTGGTGGAGAAAGCGAGCGAATGCCTGTAAGTATAATCCACTTATATTATCAGCAGCATTTTCTCTGTCAGTTCATATTTTAAATTTTAACGGAATTACCCAACATCAAGAATGTTATTGCGTTTTGTTCTACTCTGCATTGTCAAGATTGTCAATAAATATAAGACTACATTTCAGAGGGAATCACTCCAGTAAATGATTGAGATTATTTATGTTTTCAGTGCATTAAAACAAGAGGGATGAATAAGTTGGGTGGGGGAGAAAGAAAGAGTTGGGAAGGACAAAAAAATGAAAGAGTGAAAAAGAGAAAGATAAAGAGAGAGAGAGAAGGAGAGATAGAAGTTTTAAAATAAAGATATTGCAGATACTATTTCAAATCTATTTAGTTTTTTATGACAGTGAGTAATGTCTGGTAGCTGTGCTATTTATTATATTAAGGGCAGTTGTCTGTGTATTTGTATGGCTAAAACTAAAAAGTACAACAAATAACAAAGCTGATCTTTTCTTGATTGGCGTTGCCCTGGATGAAAGATATCTACAATTTAGAAAAAAATATTTATTCTTTGACCCTAAACTGGTACAGATTTCATCAATTGGTTTTCCAATCATTTCTTGTATTAACTAAATGGAAGTGACTCTGATGTCTTATCAAAGGAGTTCATTCACTTATGCCAACTATTTCCACAAGGAATCTATATGAAGGAGAGTTGTCTGCATATATGTGTGTGTGTCCAGAGAGAGGAATTGGTGGGATGCATGAAGAGTAAAGAGAAATGGATACAGAGAGGATAAAGTGATTGGAGCTTTTTTTTTTCTCTGGGCAGTGCTGGGTAACTCTGCCAGTCTTTCTTTAAATGCTGCAGAATACGGAAACCTAGAAATAATTGCATTTTTTTAATTATTTTTTTTCTCATTTTTTATTTTCAAGATTTTATTATTTTTTTGTTCTCATTTTTTATTTTCAAGATTATAAAAAAATTCTTACACTGATATTTACACATTCATATGTACAAAGAAAAATTTTAAAATATTACATTTGAAATTTTCACAAGAATTTTATCATTAAAATCACAAGAAATACGTTTTTTTTGTGCACATACATTTTATATATATATATATATATATATATATATATATACACATGCACACACAAACTCATTTTTATGTATACTTATATGTACACATGTATATATATATACTAATATACCCATATGTGTGCATATATATATATATATATATATATATATATATATATATATATATGCACACACACATATATATATGTCCATGCACATAAAATCTATATATATAAAAATGTAATTCTTGGTTCGTTCGAAGTGAATAAAACCATATTTCTACGTTACCAATTTAATTGAAATTTTCAGAAAATTTATCTGTAAACTCAAGGAATGTTTGCATGTTATTAAAATAAATTAAGATCACAAATTATAAAAAAATATATTAAATAAAATAAAAATATTTTTCGTAACTGCGAGACTGTACGCCATTTCATTTCCAGTAGAAATGAGCCTTTCACGTGCACCACATGTTGACGACTTTCGAATTACAACATTTAACTATCTATTTAATAGATGGGTAAAAGAAAAAAAAAAATTCCCTATTTTTTAAATTATATATATATATATTTTTTTTGTACTTTAACCTTACAATTGAATAAAAAAACATATCATAAAACTTTAATTAAACTTTGAAATACAATTTAAAAAATAGTGCGGATCGGTAAGTGAACTAGCACCATTTGTTTATCTTAATTTTTTATTTTTAAAAGCTTTCCTGGAGAAGTCTACCTAAAATAAATTCGTCTAATTCTTAATTTCTTATGTTATTGGAAAAAGAAAAAAGAAGGTAAATATGAAGAATTACTCCACCCTCGAAAATTCCTTTAAAATTACCACTCTTATAGGTTTTCGGGGTTGCTGAAAACGAAAATGTTTATAATTAAGACAAACGAGTAGTTTCCAAGATATGAAGAAATGTTAGTTTAAAAAAGTGAAGGATCACTTTTCCATAATAATGTAACGTAAAATGATCACCCACTTTGTGGCCACGATTTTTTTTTTGGGGGGGGGGCTTTCTTTCTACCCTTGGAAAATCCTTTAAAATTACCTGTTTAAATTGGTTGGAGAGGCGGGGGGGGTGTTTTGGCGGCCGTTTTCAAAGAAATCAAACAAAACTTTTTAGCCAAGAAACACACAGAAAATTTTTTTTAAATAGCATCCATTTTTTTCTATCGAATTCATTTGCTGTTTTTATTAAAAACTATTTTCTCCCGGTTTTTTGATAAAATTTTCCATAAAGGGCCGTGCGTCTCACATTCGTATATAACAAAAAAAATTTTTATAGATTTCGGTGTGCTGAAAACGGATCTGCAAAACCGTTTCCGTCGCAAAAAAGTAGTTTTTATGATATGAAGAAATTACTTTTTCAAAAAGTAGGCGATCACTTTTCCATGTAAATTTAATAATCACATTATCCCACCCCCTTACGAAAATAACTAATCAATTAACTCGCATTTCATAATTCTTGGACATGTTTGATTTTTGACAATCATTTTTCACAATTTTAACCAACATTATCGCCCCCTCCCTTATGAAAATAATAACTTTGATATATTGTCTGGGTTTATTATTTTATTACAAACACACCAAATAATACCGGATTTTTGGGGCAGAGTTGCCGTTTAGTTGTATAATATCCTTAAACCAGGTAATCACTAAAAGGGGCTCTTAAAAGTCGTCGCCTGTATCGAGCAAAAGTTTAAAACCACTGATTATATGTCAGCCTACGTCACAGTAACATATATTGAGTGAGTTCCTAACAATATTTTGTATAGAGAGAGAAAGTGAGTTAAAACTAAAAAACTATACAAAATACTGTCACAAACCCACCGATTATGTCAGCCTAACATATATTCGGTGGGTTTTTGACACTGATTTGTATAGTTTTTAGTTTTCAACTTACTTTCCCAAACTTAACACATTCAACAGAGTCTGCAACCATTTCTGTTTTCCAGCCGATTAAACATTTTACATTACATAAAAACACTAAACAATTATCCAGTTAGGTAGAAATGTAACTTAGCTTACCTTTGCTTTCATTTATTTGTTTTTGGACAACTTTTTCGAATCTGTGTATAGTAAACCCCCCTCCCCATCACTCAAATATTAATTACTAACTCACATTTTTGTATACAGAAAACAAAAAAAAACAAAACATTTAGCGTTTCAACATTTTTGCTACGTTCAGCTTTATCCACTGATTGTTGGTCGAGCCCAAGCCATGATTGACAGTAATCCCGAGGATCAGGATTCAATTCTGCAAGAGTACCATTTTTTTTTTTCATTTTCGCCTTTTTTTTAATTTTTGGAGTAGATTGCTATACTAAGAATATAAGAAACATGCATTTTCTCTTTTTATTAGAATTTTCCATTACACCAAATTGAGCCACAGCAACGCATGGCAGGGTACAGCTAGTATTTAAATAAAATAAATATTTTAAGATTTAATATATATATATATATACACACACATTTTGTTTGTGTCACATGTTTATCAAATATAAGATTATTTTTAATAAAAACAATATAATATTCTAGCAGTTCAGCCCGGCTTTGCTCGGGCCCTATGTACTGTTCATAACTTTATGTGCATATATATATATATATATATATATTAAAAAGTTTGACTCATGTCCAGGTAACCTACATCTAATTTCAAGTGTTTAGACCCGAAGTTGACAGAGGAGTTTAGTAGCGTCTGCCACTTTGACCTCTTGGCAGCCAAATTTTTGCCCAAAAACCACTTAAAAAGCTTGCTGCATACCCTTTATGTAAAATTTCAAATGTTTAGATCCAAAATTGGCTGAGTAATTTGGTAGAGACTGCAGAGGTCAAAGTTTTTTTAATTTCGACCCCTTAACATTTATTGTTTTGGGCTCAAATCAAATTAAAAGGTGTGATTCATGTCCAAGTAACCTACATATAAAATTTCAAGTGTTTAGACCCAAAATTAGTGGAGGAGTTTGGTAGAGTTTTCAAAGGTCAAATCGTTGAACTTTGACCCCTTGACAGCCAAATTTCTGTCCAAAAATCGATTAAAAAGATTTTTCCCAAATCTCAATACCCCTAATCTCGAGTCTGGAGACTGAAAATTGACAGAGCAGTTTGATAGGGAAATGTGCACAAACAGACGCACATACACACAGACAATTTTACTTTTATAGATATATAGATAGATTAATAAAATTAAGAAATTTACACAAGTTATATATGGTAATTAAGAAAATTACTTTAGAAACATTATGAAATTTCCACATAAAAATTTAAGTCTTTTGAGAATTGTTTTTCTTCTTTTACATTATTTAATGAAAACAGAACTTGATGTTATAAATTTAAGCTTGGAAAGCCATTGAGACAATATAATTCTCAATGAATTGCAGTGCATGAACAAATGATGTAGATTGCAATTTCATTCATATTTTTTTTATATATTGAATATATATATATATATATATATATATATATTATTTTGACATGATACATTTATTTGATCAAATGTAACTGATTTTCAAACAATGTTTTGATAGCATAAACCACTATGGCATTCTCTATCCAGTGAGGAAAATAATTTATTGTTCAATAAAAACTAGGAATTCATGCATATTTACATTCAAGAATGCAAAGAGTGAGGTTAAAGAAGTATAATTTCTTCATAAAACATATAATAAATATAATAAATAAAAAATTATTCAATATTTTACAATATTTAAAAATATCAAAGTTAAACTATATCATTAAATTTTAATCTATCTATTTAATATTTATTTAGATTTTTCCGACTACTGCTTTTATCTTGGTTGTTATTCTCACAATGTTTCAACTAATTTAACCTCCAACATGGCTTTACAATATAATAAGTGAACAAAGTGTTGTTCTAACATTTTTAAAATCACTCCATTGGGTCGTCTTTGTTAACATGTAAATAAAAGAGGAGTAGAAAAGAGAAGGATGTTAGTAAATAAATATGTCCATGAGTATAGACGGAAAACAAAAGGTTAGAAGTCTATGTGTTATTAAATGTTTTATTAGTGTGGAAACGAAAAGTGTTCATATGTAAAGGATAGGATGAATGTCCTGTTTGCAAGGAAAGAGTTCATATATGAGAATGTTTTTCTGTACACAGTTGTGAAAGCCAACCTGTGTGTATGTAAGTGTGCATGTATCTTACATTATTTAGTCCGCATGTGTCAGCCATAGTCATATTAGAATATTATTAAGCCCCAAAACAAAACTGCTAGACTAGACTAGGGGGAAAGGAAGAAGATTGGGGTAGGGATGAAAGGGACCATGAAATGAGTCAGCAGGTTGTGTGATCTCCTGGCCTGAAAAAAGGAAGAGTCTATCGGAAACTCTTTTGTTACATCTCTTGTTGTGTACTAAGTTCTGGTTGGGCAAATCAGAAAAGAAGTTAAATGTTTGCACTAATCAGTGCTGAAATTAGGCATAGACTCCAAATTGTAATAGCAGCTTACTGTAGTAGTAGTAATGCGTTTTATCAAATAAATTCTGTAATTAAGAAACTTTCGAATTAATATATCGGTGTATATATTCAATTAAAAATTGAGTGAATTATGTCATGTAATAAACAAATATATGATGCAATTTATTTAAAAGTTAATAATAATAACAAAAATAATAATAATCATACAAATAATTATCAATGGTATTTAATTCTAACTAAATAAAAATGAATAATTATAATTATGAAGGCAATTTGCAATTGATAATTCTAATACTTTTGATAATTAATATAAAATTAATATATAAATATAAAACTTACTATATTAAGTAAAGAAAATAAAATAAACTCAAAATATAAATATACAATAAAGTAAATAAAATAAAATTCAGTAAATATCAAATAAAATAAATAAATTGGTATAAAGGAATAAAAGATAAAAATAAATAATTAGAAATATTAAATAATTAAAAATATGAATAATTTTGGGTGTTTTTGGGTGTGTGGTCAGGGGTGGCTAAGCGAAGTAAAAAAAACCCAGAAAAACGAATGTTATGTGAAAAATGGCTTAAATAATACTGGTTCAATATTTAAATTTAAAAAATCGAAAAAAAAAAAGACATCTCACACCACGATTCGAACTCAAAATGTTTAGATAATGAACCAACGAGCTAATCAATTGACCTAACGCGACGTACATGAAATTTGTCCAGTTTTTCAACTATTTAAAGTAAATCAGGTTACGACGTCATCTGGCGCATGCGTAGAACCAGCCGTTGTCACGAGAAGACTGTTTTTGTTGACCCCCCCCCCCTGTCGAAAATTGTCGATTTCGGGGTGAAAAAATGAACGTTTTTGGCCAATTTTTCGAGCGAAGGATGGAGCTTCGATATGATACCGAGTTTGTGAATTTTCGTTGTGTCTGTCGGAAGTTTTTAGCAGACGCACAAACATACATACATACATTTTCGCTTTTATATATATACTAGCGAGGGGTACCCAGCGTTGGCCAGGTGTTTTTCGGGGTATGTGAAAAAACCCCGAAAATGTGAAAAAAAACAGGTGCCCATGAAAAAAAAACGAAGCCTTTATAGATGGAGGGGTGGAAAATAATATACGGAATATGAACCGTGGTGAAATTATAATATTTAGAAAGTACTTGGCCTTTGGGACAAGATCAAAGTGTAGTATCTGTCAGAACAGATACTGCAAGCAAAGACCATATGTGGGGGTAACTCCACATATCAGACCTTGGTCAATGTAGGGGCAACCCTTCATACCAATTGTCACTATCAAGCTCCCGTACTCCCAGGGGAGTTGGTCCCCATTTCCCCTTCACCCCTCACTTTAAAAATCGCTGAAATGCTGCACCAAAACAGATACTACACTTTCATCTTAGCAAAAAGGCTAAGTAAGCGTAATATAGTTTCCTACCAGGCATTATCTCCTCCTTAAAAAATAGAACAAAGCAAAGATACAAAATAATCGACTCAGAATATATTTTAAGAAAGGGGGGGGTGCAGTTAATCCTGGAAATGACTGAAGCAGTTTACGATCCCGAAAATACTTTATTTTATATATATTTTAAAGGAAGGGGGGAGTGGGAATACGGAGTCAGGCACGGAAACGGCTGAAGCAGTTTTTGATCTCAAAATTACTTTATTTTACATATATTTATAAGAGACAAGGAAGATATGAAGTCAGCCCCATAAATAGCTGAGGCTGTTTAGGATCTCAATATTCCTTAATTCCATATTTAATTTTAAGAGAGGAGGGGGGGTGATATAGAGTCAGTCCCGGAAATGGCTGAAGCAGTTTACGATCTCAAATTTTCTTTATTTCATATCTATTTTTAAGTGATGGGGTTATATAGAATTGGTCCTGGAATGGTTGAAGCAATTTACGATTTTATACTTACTATATTTCATATATATTTTTAAAAGAGGAGGGAGGTAAACTGACATTCGGAATACGGACCATACTGAAATAATAGCGTTATTATTCAGAAAGCCATTATTAATATGGGGAGCGTATGTTTTTAACTATTCTGTACTTTCATCTAATAATTTAAAAATTGAAAAATGGCACACAGGATACGGACTGTGCTGTTATTATTTAGAAATTTAATATGAAGAAAGGAAGGTATCTTTCACCTAACAATTTTATAAATAAAAAAAACTGATATACAGAATAAGGACCATGCTGAAATATTAACGTTATTTAGAAAGCCAATATTAATATGGGAGAAGGAGGTTTTTAAAACAATTTTGTACTTTCACCTAACCATTTATTAAATAAGAAACTGACATCAGAATACGGACTGTGCTGAAATAATAAAGTTATCTACATATATATATATAAAAGCGAAAATGTATGTATGTTTGGATGTCTGCTAAAAACTTTCGACACGCAATGAAAATTCACAAACTCGGTATCACATCGAACCTCCATCCGTTGCTCGAAAAATTGGCCAAAAACGTTAACTTTTTCACCCCAAAATCGACAATTTTCGACAGGGATGGGGTCAACTAAAACGGTCCTCTCGTGACAATAACCGATTCTACGCATGCGTCAGATGATGTCATGACCTGATTTACTTTAAATAGTTGAAAAACTGAACAAATTTCATATACGTCATATTAGCTCAGTTGGTTAAGGCCTTGGTTCATTATCTAAACATTTGGGGTTCGAATCGTAGTGTGAGATATTTTTTTCGATTTTTTAAATTTAGATATTGAACCAGTGTTATTTAAGCCATTTTTCACGTAACGTTCGTTTTTCTGCTTTTTTTTCTTTTTACTTTACTATTCTTAGCAACACCCAAAAACACCTGGGTACCCACCGATTTTTTAGATTTTAATATCGAAACAGGCTTATTTAAGCCATTTTTCACGTGTTCGTTTTTCTGTTTTCATCATTCGTTTGCCTTACGTTATTTTTTTTTGTGTTTTTTTTATTGTTTGATCGCCGCGGGGAAAACAGAAACTGGCTTCCGCAACTTGACGTTCTCGCACCTGCTAATTTCGGTTTATAAACGTCAACTTAACACACTTATCAATTCATCTGTTCCCGTGGTCAAGATGGTTAGATCGCAGGGTGTTTTTTTTCCATTTCCTTTCCACCTCCGCGTCAAACATTCGGGGTTCAAGCCTACCTTTATACTAAAACTTTTTTTTTTTTTCTTTTACACCTCCAAACAACCGGCCAACGTTTTTTGTTTTTTAACAGGGTTGTTTTAATCTACCCCCCACCAACACACACCTCCAAACACACCATTTTAATATGGCGATGATGTGGGTTAAAATTATGAAAAATTATTGTCGAAATTAGAAACATATCCAAGAATTATGAAAAATGATGAAATGTGAGTTAATTGATTGGTGTGTTTGTAATGAAACAATCGGCGCAGACAATATATAAAAGTCATTATATTTGGTAAGGGGTGGCCATAAAGTGGGTAAAAATTATGAAAAATGATTGTTGAAATTAATAACATATCCAGGAATTATGAAAAATGATGAAATGTGAGTTGATCGATTGGTGCCTTTGTAATGAATTAATCAACCCAGACAATATATCAAAGTTATTTTTTTCATTAGTGGGGCGATAATGTGGGTTAAAATTATGAAAAATAATTGTCGATATTAGTAACATATTCAAGAATTATTAAAAATTATGAAATGTGAGTTAATTGTTTGGTGTGTTTGTAATGAAATAATAAGCCCAGAAAGTATATCAAAGTAATTATTTTTGTAAAGAGAGTGGGGGGGGGAGAATTTAGAGAAATTAGATTAAATTATGAAAAATGATTTTCAAAATTAGTAACATATCCAAGAATTATGAAAAAAATGACATGTGAGTTAATTGATTGGTGTGTAATATCAAAAAAATCAGCCCAGACAATATTACAAAGTTATTATTTTCTAAAGGGGGTGGGGATAATGTGAAGTAAAATTATAAAAAATGAATTTCAAAATTAGTAACATATCCAAGAATTATGAAAAATGAAATGTGAGTTGATTGGTCTGTTTGTAATGAAATTATCGGCCCAGACAATATATCAAAGTTATTATGTTAGTAAGGGAGGAGGGGATAATGTGGGTTACAAATATCATAAATGATTGTCAAAATTAGTAACATATCCAAGAATTATGAAAAATGATGAAATGTTAATAAATCCTTTGGTGTGTTTGTAATAAAATAATGAACCCAGACAATATATCAAAGTTATTATTTTCGTAAGGTAGGGGGCGATAATGTTGGTTAAAATTGTGACAAATGATTGTCAAATGATGTCCAAGAATTATGAAATGCGAGTTAATTGATTAGTTATTTTCGTAAGGGGGTGGGATAATGTGAGTTAAAATTATGAAAAAATGATTTTCGAAATTAGTAATATATCTAAGAATTATGAAAAATGATGAAATGGGAGTTGATTGATTGGTGTGTTTGTAATGAATTAATCGGCCTAGACAATATATAGAATTAATTTTTTTGTTAGGGAGGGCGATAATGCGGGTTAAAATTATGAAAAATGATTGTCGAAATTAGTAACTTATCCAGGAATTATGAAAAATGATGAAATGTGAGTTTATTGATTAGTATGTTTGTAATGAAATAATCAACCCAGACATTGTATCAAAGTTATTATTTTCGTAAGGAGGGGGGCATTAATTTGGGTTTTAATTATGAATAATAAAAATGAAATGAAATTGAAATAAAAATAAAAATGAAATTTAAATGAAATAAAAATTAAATTTAAATGAAATAAAAATAAATTAAAATGAAAATAAAACAAAAATTAAAATGAAATAAAAATAAAATGAAATTAAAATAAAAATTAAATTAAAATAAATATGAAATTAAAATTAAAATGAATAAAAATAAAAATAAATTAAAATAAATGAAATAAAAATGAATTAAAATGAAATAAAAATAAAATAAATATGAAATTAAAATAAAAATGAAATAAAAATAAAAATTAATTACAATGAAATAAAAATAAAAAGGAATAAAAATGAAATAAAAATAAAATGAATTAAAATAAAAATAAAAATGAAATTAAAATGAAATAAAAAATAAAATAAAGTAAAAATGAAATTAAAATGAAATAAAAAATAAAATAAAGTAAAAATGAAATTAAAATAAAAATAAATTAAAATAAAATAAAAATGAAATTAAAATAAAAAGAATTAAAATAAAAATCAAATTAAAATAAAAATCAAATTAAAATGAAATAAAAATAAAATAAAAATTAAATAAAAATGAAAGTAAAACAAAAATGAAAGTAAAACAAGTATGAAATAAAAAATGAAAATGAAATTAAAATAAAATAAAAAAGAATTAAAATAAAAATTAAATAAAATAAACTTGAAATAAAAATGAAAGTAAAATAAAAATGAATTAAAATAAAAATGAAAAAATAAATAAATATGTAATAAAATGAAATAAAAATAAAAATGAAACAAAAATGAAATTAAATTAAAATAAAAATAAAAATGAATTAAAATAAAAATAAGATAAAATAAACTTGAAATAAAAATGAAAAAAATAAATATGTAATAAAAATGAAATTAAAATAAAAATAAGATAAAATAAACTTGAAATAAAATGAAAAAAATAAATATGTAATAAAAATGAAATTAAAATAAAAATGAATTAAAATATAAATGAAAAAAAATGAAATAAAAATAAAATAAGATAAAAATGAATTAAAATAAAAATGAAATAAAAATAAAATAAAATGAATTAAAATAAAATACAAATTAAAATAAAAATGAATTAAAATAAAAATGAATTAAAATGAAATAAAAATAAAAATGAATTAAAATAAAATGAAATGAAAATGAATTAAAATAAAAGAAAATAAAAATGAAATTCAAATAAAAATGAAATTCAAATGAAATAAAAATGAAATTAAAATGAAATAAAAATAAAAATAAATATGAAATTAAAATAAAAATAAATGAAATAAAATAAAAATGAAATTAAAATAAAAATGAAAAAAATAACTATGTAATAAAAATGAAATAAAAATGGAATAAAAACAATTAAATTAAAATAAATTAAAATAAAAATAAACTTGAAATAAAAATGAAAATGAAATTAAAATAAAAATGAAAGTAAAACAAATATGAAATAAAAATTAAAATAAAATAAAGATGAATAAAAATAAAATAAAAATGAAATTAAAATAAAAATGAAATAAAAATAAAATGAATTAAAAATAAAAATGAATTAAAATGAAATAAAAATAAAATGAATTAAAATGAAATAAAAATGAAATTTAAATAAAAATGAATTAAAATAAGATAAAAATAAATTAAAATAAAAATGAAATTCAAATAAAAATGAAAATAAATAAAAAGAAAAAAAACTAAATGAAATAAAAATCAAAATAAAATAAAATGAAATAAAAATGAAATTAAAATGAATATGAAATAAAAATTAAACTGAATTAAAATTAAATTAAAATGAAATTAAAATAAAAATGGAATAAAAATGAACTAAAATAAAAATAAAATAAAAATGGAATTAAAATAAAATGAATTAAAATAATAGAATAAAAATAAAAATGTAATTAAAATAAAATAAATATGAAATGAATTAAAATGAAATAAAAATAAAAATGGAATAAAAATAAAATGAATTAAAATAAAATAAAATAAAAATGAAAATTAAAATAAAAATGAAATTAAAATAAAAATGAAATTAAAATAAAAATAAAATAAAATAAAAATGGAAGTAAAACAAATATGAAATAAAAATTAAATTAAAATAAAAATGAATAAGAATAAAATAAAATAAAAATGGAATTAAAATAAAAATAGAATAAAAATGAAATTAAAATAAAAAAATATGAAATGAATTAAAATAAAATAAAAAAAATGGAATAAAAATAAAATGAATTAAAATAAAATAAAAATGAAATAAAAATAAATTAAAATGAAATTAAAATAAAAATAAAAATCAAATAAAATGAAATAAAATAAAAACGAATTAAAATAAAAATGAATTAAAATGAAATAAAATAAAAATGAATAAAATTAAAATAAAAATGAATGAAAATGAAATAAAAATTAAATTAAAATAAAATGAAAAAAAATAAAAATGGAATTAAAATAAAAATTGAATAAAAATGAATTAAAATAAAAATAAAATATAATTAACATAAAAATGAAATAAAAAATAAAAATGGAATTAAAATAAAAATGAAATTAAAATAAAAATAAATATGAAATGAATTAAAATGGAATAAAATAAAAATGGAATAAAAATAAGATGAAATGAAATAAAAATCAAATAAAATAAAAATTAAATTAAATTAAAATGAAATTAAAATAAAATGGAATAAAATAAAAATGAATGTAAATAAAAATGGAATAAAAATGAAATTAAGATAAAAATAAAATGAATATGAAATTAAAATAAATATGAAATTAAAATAAATATGAAATAAAAATAAAAATGAATAAAAATAAATTGAAATGAAATTAAAATAAAAATAAATTAAAAATAAAATGAATAAAAATAAAAATGAATTAAAATAAAATAAAAATAAAATAAAAACAATATAAAAATTAAATTAAAATAAAAATGGAATTAAATAAAAAAGAATGAAAATAAAATTAGAATGAAATAAATAAAAATGTAATAAAATAAAAATGAATTAAAATAAAAATAAAATAAGATTAGAATGAAATTGAAATAAAAATGAATTAAAATAAAAATAAAATTAGAATGAAATAAATAAAAATGAAATTGAAATAAAAATGAATTAAAATAAAAATAAAATTAGAATGAAATAAATAAAAATGAAATTGAAATAAAAATGAATTAAAATAAAAATAAAATAAAATTAGAATGAAATAAATGAAATTGAAATAAAAGGAATTAAAATAAAAATAAAATAAAAATGGAATAAAAATAAAAATGGAATAAAAATAAAATGAATGAAAATAAAAATGAAATTAAGATAAAAATGAAATTAAAATAAAAATGAATTAAAATAAAAGTAAATAAAAATCAATTAAAATGAAATTAAAATAAAAATTAAATTAAAATAAAAATGGAATAAAAATAAAAATGGAATAAAAATAAAAATGAATTTAAAAAAATGAATAAAAATAAAAATTAAATTAAATAAAAATAAAATAAATATGAAATTAAAATAAATATGAAATTAAAATAAATATGAAATTAAAATAAAAAATGAAATAAAAATAAAAAATCAAATAAAATAAAATGAAAATAAAATAAAAATGGAATAAAAATAAAATTAATTAAAATAAAAAATGGAATAAAATAAAATAAAAATGATATTAAAATAAAAATAATATAAAATAAAAATGAAATTAAAATAAAAATGGGATAAAAATAAAAATAAATTAAAATAATAGAATAAAAATGAAATTAAAATAAAAATTGAATAAAAATGAAATAAAAATAAAAATGGAATAAAAATAAAAATTAATTAAAATAAAAACAAAATAATAAAGTAAATTTAAAATAAAAACGGGAATAAAATAAAAATGAAATAAAAATAAAATGAAATAAAAATAGAAATGAAATAAAATAAAAATAAAATGTGATTATTATTTTATTTTTTTCATTTTTTGTCTTAACTCATGTTTTTGGATGGACATTTTGTGAATGATTTTCAACTTCTCTTGTCCGCCGCCATTTTGCTTTTGCCACCTGCTAGAATCAGGTCATCATCAGTGACCCCTTTCATAGCTTAAATCGCCAAACAACTTTAGGTTATCAATAAAGTAAAACATTTTGGTGCATTCCACATGTCAGAAAATTGAGTCCTCATTGTCTGACACACTTTCACATATAATTTGATGAAATGAAGCTGTCAGTTTTCTTTATCTTTTGTGCTGCAAAATGTTATTGACCATGTTTTATGAGACTACAGATGTGTGCGATGTTCTGCCACTCTCATATATCCTTGCATTTTGTTAAATTGTTGACAGTTGTCTGAAGATTCTCCATGTGGCCAATATATATTGTCTTATAGTTATGTCAGTTCACCCACTCAAATCAATTGTGTTATTGTAGGTGAATTAACTCTTTCAATACCTACAACAATATCACTTTCCATGTGAGGTAAATTTCGACTGGTGCTGCAATGAAATCAGCTACACATCAGCGACAACGAATTGTTGCAACTTTTGTGACACCGCTTATTGCATGTGATTAAAGTTTGTATGGATGTGTACCCTGTCTCCAAGTTAAAGAAAAGTTATGGGAAATAGAAAGAACCAGAATAATGAAAGGAAATGATTTAGCAAGGCACACAAATAGGATAGGTAGTCAGATGGAAGTGACTAAAAAGTTATTTTCCAGTCGCTTCTAAGACACTTAGGATTTCTAGTTCTGAGTCAACATAGAAGTCGGGATTAATTGACGAGTTTGTGGCAGAGCTTTAGCAGATGAGAAAAAGAACTGATTAAGCAATTGAGAAAGATACCTCCACAGACAGCTATCAGCAGACAATGTTTTGGTGTCCTTTATGACACTCACAGCAAAGCTGATTTATACACAATGTATTTTATCTTGTGAATTTGCATTGTTTTATTTTTTTATACTTGTAAACCAGTGATGGTTGCCAAGATGACACGCAATGGGAACATAAAGAGATGAGGCTAAACAGAAAGAATGTTCTATCAGCAACAATGAAAGTACAATAAGAACAAAATATTGTTCACTAATCATGGATTAACAGCTGTTAAATCTATGATGAGCAACCTTTGAGATTAGCTGTATCATATTAAAGCTAGAATTTATTATGTTTACATACTGATAGCTTCAAGTGCAGGAATTGTACAGCTTCATTGCTGCTAAAACCACAAATCTTTCCAAATCATATGAGATTTATGACTGACAGCAGACTCACAGATCACATCCGAATTAAAGAACTTCATCTGATCACAACTTTAACACCAGCCACTCCAATGATCAAGAGCAAAATATTAAAAATCAAACCAGATTAAAAATTCTTCAGGCATATGAAACTGGATTCTCTAAGATATGCTTAGAAGGGATTATAGAAGAAAAATAAAATTGAGGAAGGTTGTGCAACCACTGGCATGACGACGTCTACATGTGTTCGTAGCTAAGTTTAAATCAACTTATGTAACAAAAAAAATATCAAATGAATGGAAAGTACTTTCTTGTATTGGTGTGCAATGTGGTCTAACCGGAGATAATGAAAAAAATAGACTGTATTTGTTTCATTTCCTAAGACAGGTCCTCCATTAGTAGTTGATGTGGACCCAGATCGGGACCATGAAACTCGGAACACAGTATAGCTTTTAAAGATATATTGAAAAAAGGAATAAGATACAGAGAAAAGTGGTGACATAAGCTAGGCTTATTTGTCAGTCGGATATCAGTAGAATCCCATATCCCCGAGAGTACTTTGCTCTTGATTAATATAGTATTTAGAAGAGTCCATCAATGGGTAGGTAACGGTTCTATAAACCCCTCCCCCCTTCCAAGATTTTTTTTTTATTCTGAAGAAAAAAACTGTTTAGTATTTCTTCCTTTTAGGATCGATGCTCAGGGGATCCATAAACTTCCTTTTCTTGTTTTAATGTCTAACCTTGGGGAGAAGCCTGGGGTGTGTTGAGGTCAGAATTCTCAAATGTAATATCAATTGACTCTTCACAAATTTTTGGTGGTGAAACATTCGAGTCATTAAGTCTGCATTTTATCAATTGATTTAGATCATGCTTATGTGTGTTTTGGGGCCTTGGATAATGTAAACTAGCTCTCCCATTCTTTGTTTCATTGTGCTCACTCTCCAAAACGTTATTTTTGTAAACTTTGTGTAACACTTTTTGCCATAGCAGTTATGTCTTTTAGAAAGGATGACTGTCTTGTCAAATCTTGCTTGCCTTGAACACTGATCTTATTTTCCTTGCAAACATAGTTTCTGTAGGTGTATTTGGTTAGGCATTATTCTGTACACCTGCAAAAACTTGTAGTGACTTATCAGTTGGCATGCCTTGTGCCTTTCTCAAAGCCATCTTCAAGGTATCCATGAGCCTCTCAGCCTGACCATTTGACCTTGAATAGTACTGCAGGGTTGTGATATGATTCACCTGATACGTATAGCCGTATTGCTTAAATTTATTAGACATGAAGTGCGTCCCATTATCTGTAATTACACAATCAAATAGTTTATGTAGGAAACCTATGATTCAACTTGTGGTAGGTTTTTTACATTTCAGAACTTCCAGCCATTTAGTGTGGCTGTTGACGACAATGAGGTAGTACTAGTCATGCAAAGGACCTGTGAAGTTGATGTGAATCCTTTGCTATGGTTCGTCCGTTTTTGGCCATGGTTTGCTCATGCTAGCACATACTTTACATGCATCAACCACATCTGCTTTGTCTTTGTCCATGTTTGGCCAATAGACCTAAAAGGGCATGAGATTTTTAGTGCAGGTTTTCTCATATGTCCCAGACTGTGGTATCATCAGTCTGTCGTTATATAAGACATCGGCACATTAGGATCTTTATTACAGATTTTATTCTTTGTTGTCTGGATAAAGTCATTCTTCAGAGCCTCCCTTTTTATGTCTGCAAGTGTGACTGGGAGTTCTCTTATAATAATCCACAATCATATTCTTTATTTTGCTGTTTGTTCTTAATGATGTGATGATTGAATCCTCAAATACTTTGACTCAGTTATTATATTGGAGTTTAATAGTATTGTACCCCAACATAGAAGTCTGTTAGCAGTATATATAGGTAATCTTTTTTACCCAAATATCGGCAACAGGGGTTTGTGATCCGTCTGTAATGTAAATCGTCTATAGTGGAGGTATCCATCTTGAATAGATTGTCTGCATTCTTCAAAACATATGCTTTCAGTTTTTTTGTGATTCCGTTTAAAGTTACCTTGAGACCCACTTCACCCAGAATATTTATACTGTCACGTGTTATGGCTTGTTTAAATGATGCCACATATGCAAGTTTCTTATCAACCTAAGTCAAACTGGAATTTTACTGTCTTGTTTAAGATTTTAAAACATTTTACATATTTATGTAAATTCCTGTCTGTGTTTGTCTTATTTTATTTCTGGGTTTCCTCGATTTCTTTTTTTCTTTTTTCTTTTTTCTTTTTTTACTTACCAACATGTTACTTCATGACCAACTTTACCACAGTTTTTATAGGTTTTCTTCTTTTTTGTTGGGCAAAACCTCATCCAGTGCAGTTCACCACAGGTATAACATGGTCCTGGTGGTAACTTCTTTCAACTATTCGTGCTTTGTTTGTCATAAATATTTGCTTGTGTAATTTACTTTTCTCTTTTTGTGGGTTTTGTATCAGTATCAGGTATCGGTTTGCTCGTGGTCTTTTAAATATGAGCAACTTTCAATTTCTCAATAATTTTAAAGTCACTTTTAACAAATACTACCCTCTGGCAACTTTTTAAAGGTCAGACCTTGTTCATTCCCCAGTTTAGTTAATATACAACATTTAATTTTAGCTGAAACCAGACCTTGTACGAAAATAAGACATTTGAAATTGTCTGCAGTTAATTCTGCTAACTTGAAATCATTAGTGTTTATTCACTGTTGTTGCAAACATAACTACATTGAGGCATTTCCATCTTATAAAAAAGAGACATGTTTGGCTCAAATAGTTTGCATGATAACTGTCTCTGAGAACTCCAAATGCATTGCTTTTTTTGGGGGGGGGATAAAATCAATGAACCTACTGTGTTCAGTTGTAGCCAATTTTTTGAGTAATAAGCATATCTTTTTTTCGTTTGACCATTCTTTGCAGTCCACGTTAAAAATGTCTTCACATCGTCTGTAGAATGCAGCAAAAGTTTTATCATTTTCTGGTACATACTTAAAAGTTTATGTGATATTGTAAATCGTACCCTAGGAAAAAGTATCATTTTCACCAATTTTGATACCGTTTTTAATAATAATTCTTCCATTTTGTTCTCTCATTTTTCACTCTAAAACAGGTTTTATTTTTAAAAATGTTGAAATAAACCAAGTTGGAAGTATTTGCTTTTTCTGTTTAGCAGAAACTGGTTGTATTTTCAAAAATCACATTTGGTAACTTCAAGAAGAGGTAACATTATACACTGCTTGACAGCTGAGAGACCCAGACACATTTCACCTGGGTCTTACTCTGCTTCAAACTCCTGAGTCCAAACTGTGAAGAGATAGGCTCCCTCAAACTTAGGGTTGGTCTCCTCGCCTTTATTAACAAAAGCCAACAGTCTCTGAGTATTTGTATCTGGAGTCAGAAACAGTCAGAATTTGTAACTCCCTCTGAATAATTATCTGGTTTTTGTTATACAACAAGCCGAGTTGTCATTGTCTTTCTTCACTTCCTTTGTTTTGAAATGACCTCTACTTTCCAGTGACGCTGACTTTGGAGATCAGGTCTGAACAGATTGCACACTCTATCAAAAGTAACGTGGGGAGAGTGGCAACCTATGCAACCGAATCGCCTTATCAACCAGGACACTCGCCAAAGATACAGCATAGTTCCAGCAGCCAAGACCAGAGCAGACAAACCAGGTAGCATCACTGGCTGGACCTTGTTGGGAGTGGGAATACATATATTGAATAAAAGGAACAAGATACAGAGAAAAGTAATGACGTAAGCTAGGTTTACTTCTCAGTCAGACAAACAGTAGATTACCATATCCCTGAGAGTACTTGGCTCTCGATTAATAAAGTGTTTGAAAGAGTCCATCAATGAGTAATTAATGGTTCCATGGTTTAAAACTGAAATTTTATTTAGTTTAGATTCAACACGTTTTTCTTACATTTTGTTTTTACCCATCTTATTGTTTTTATTTACTTATTAATTTATTTATTTTGTATTTTTCTTTTCTTTTTTTCTTTTTATTGCAGGCTACCTTAATTAAAGCTTTTGGTATTTTAAAAGCTGCAGCTGCTTCTGCTAACCAGGAATTTGGCCTTGATCCAAAGATTGCAACAGCCATTAAAGATGCCGCAATGGAGGTGAATATGGCATTTAAAAATTTTTTTAAATCACTCGATTTTTCACCGGCAATGCAATTCTCTATCTGTATAAGAACCAAGTACATCCTAGGTTGGAGAACTGTTGCTACATCTGGGAAGGAACTGCTAGAAGCAGCTTATCCTGCCTAGGATGCCCTTTTCTCTTCCCACAAAAAAGACGTTGCAAGCCTGTCTCTGCTCTATCGTTATTTTCACCTGAGTTCCAATCTATGGTCCCCCCTTGTCCAACTTTTATGAAAAACACTTGTCTAACTGAAACCACTATCAATAATTTCCCTCACTTTTTATCTGTGCCTAAACCTAAATGTAGATTCCATGATGTAGAGTTGAATGTAATAATCAAAGAGGAAAGCGCCCCCGTGTGTGTGTGTCGTGCGGTCATACAATTTACCTTCGGATGGGATGAGAGAAAGAGAAATTAAAGATGGCAGCCATGGATTTATAAGGTATAGTCTTGTGGAATCTCACGAGATCTCATCTTCCACTGCACACGTATGCAAATGGAATGGGGTCAGTTTTCTGATAAAATGTCTGTTGGCAGAGGCAGTGGGGAGAGACGTGTTGGAAGTTAAGAGAGAAAGTTGTCAGTGACGAATTCTAGCTGGACTTTTGCATATTGTATTTGGTTTATTTTGTTTTGCTATTTACCAGCCCATTTAACGTCAGGGAATAAAAAAGAAGGAAGAAGTAATCAAATAAAGAAAGGAGAAAAAAATAAACTGAAATAAAGAAACATCAACCCGTTAGTCAACAAGATCCCACTGTAGAAGTCCCCAGATGCTGAAGAGCTTTGTACTCAACTAGCTTCTTTCCTCAAATTACTAGCCTTTGGGATCTCCTTCCTTTTCTGTTGCCATTATATCAACATGCAAAAGTTTAAATGTAATGTGAACATCTCACTGTACAACTCCCCACTTAGGATGCCTCTAATTCACAGTAGCCCTTTACATCTCAGTGTTGTGTCTCGTTTGGAGTAAACAAAAGTTTTTTTTTTAATTCTGTTTTAAAAAAATAATTTATTTAGAAAATGTATTTCATTGCAATACATAAACACATTTAAACACAAGAAAATATGAAGACAAAAGATAATATATTTAATTTCTTTTTGAAAAATTATTATTCCGTAAAATCAGTTTGTTTAATAAATATGGAAATCCCAAAATTAAGAAAAAGCAAATAAAACAGTATTAAATTGATTTCGTTTTTTTATTGCATTAAATTTAAACATTTTCAATGAAAAGCTCTGTTAAACCCGGTTGTAAAATAAGCACAATGAAAATTATTTTAGTATTGATTCAACTTTATGTATTTCTTATTTACTATTTTGTTTTGCAAAAAAGACATGAATAAAATAAATGTTAATTAAAGGTGTTAAAAGTAAAATTTCCCCAACATGTTGATAATCTTCACTTATTTGAATTTTAAATGTGAAAAAATATTCATAAAATTTCCTCTTTAATTTTAGAAATAAGAACAAATTTCTCCATGGATTTTACATTTTTTTTAAACCAATCAAATATATAATAATATTATCATCATTGTTTTCTGTTTCATTTTACATGCTAGCATGGGTTAGATAGATTGCAGAAATTGACTTCCAAACTTACCTATCTCTGGCCAGGTCTTTATTTATTCCTCTTTCTCTTAAGTGGTGGGATCCTTCTATCAATCCAGTAGATATCTCACTGCTGATGCAATACTCTATCTATATAAGAGTCAGGTACGTCCAAGAGTCCATACTTGTCACTTTCTCCCATGTTTTCATTTGCCTTCAGCTGTGAAATGACCCCAAAATAATCCAAAAACTTTCATTCTTCCTTTCAGTGTGGCTATACCATCAGTCTTTTATTCTACACGCACCTACCTAGACTGTTCAGATTTAATTTTCCTCTGAACTGATCTATAAGTACATAAAAATAATAAAAGTAAAACCAATTTTCTAATAATTTAAAACTAACAAGATATGTGAAGTTTCACAGTAAATTAACTATTGAAAATGAATTTTCTTTGATAAATTTTTAAGTAATGATAAATATTGTTTTTGAAAGCAGCTAATTACTCTTTACTTTATTTTGTCTGCTTAGGTGAGTCGTGGTGGTTTGATTGAGCATTTCCCATTGGTTGTATGGCAAACTGGTTCAGGTACACAAACCAATATGAATACCAACGAAGTGATCAGCAACAGAGCCATTCAAATGCTGGGAGGACAACTTGGTAGCAAGTCACCTGTGCATCCAAATGATCATGTCAATATGAGCCAGGTAAGTTATCTGCCTGTGTTTGTTGGATCTACAAAAGTTTTTTGTGAAATGGTAATAAGAAAACAAAGATAAGTCCATGTCACAGGATTCTGCTTTAAACAATAAATAAAAGAACACAAAGGAAAGGTTTTCCAGTTCAAGAATCCGATAAAAGTAGAGGAATAACAACACACAAGTGTGAAATCACATAAACACATGAGACTATCAAGTTTGAAATTAATATGCAAATATACAGGTAATAAATAGAAAACAAAATATCAAAATCTTAAAAGATAAAGAGATTTAAAAAGAATATATATCTTCTTATAAGATAAAGCTGTGTGTGTGTGTGTGTGTGTGTGGTCACGAATAGGCTCCTATATGGGTGACTATTTTAAAAAACTGATTACATATAATGATAGATGTATTGAGGATCAGGAATCGGTATGTTTTATCTGGCAGAACGGTGGTTCATAAAAATTGTGGGGTCTGCGTTCGCGCCTGACCCCCAAAGTATGGAAATAAAAAATGAAAAAAAACGTTTACAAGGGTGTTTGATATAGATGTACATAAGAATACTTTGATAAGTATGTTTCAACTTAAATAGGGATGGTATAATAAAATTGTGGGGTCTGCGTTCACACCTGTACTCCATGAAAATATGGCACAAACTTTAACAAAGACTTTTCATATCTATTTGCGTAAGTATACTTTGATAATTATGTTTCAGTTTGAAGAAATATGGTATAATAAAATTATTGGGTGTTCGTTCGCGCCTGATCTCCATAGAATATCAATATGTCACAATGTTTAACAAGGTTTTTTAAAAGGGGTGAGGGTCCACAATAACACCTTAACTTTAATCTTAATTCACGTTAGCTTTTATTTATTTTTTTTGAGTTGAATCATATTGTGCCAAATAAATTCACCTCATAAATTCACGTTCTTATTAAAGTGAAAGCCCAAAAAAAAAAAAGTCGGAACTTTAGACAATTCTCAACACAAATTTTGCATAACTCTGTTGTTTTCCTTCTCCACTTGCACATGGCACTCTTTCGAAAATAGATAAATAATAAAAAATAAGAACATTACTTGTTATTGTGTCAAAAGAAGGAAAAATCCTGCTCACGTGATTACTTGTCTTTTTAAAAACATTTACATAACCTTTTTATTTTTATTTATATATCTGTATAAGCTTTTTTTTGTCAGTGCACTAGAAGGAATTCAGTTGATTACAACCCTTTCTGCATGTTCTTTACATTACAATAGTACAACACTGAATCCGACGGCGCAATACTACACTGTTCAATACTGTAAAACTGAAATAAAGCTGTTCTGCTTGAAAAGGGCGCCATTTTCTTCTTATTCATATTTATATCGATTCTTTGCTTTAAAAGTAATTACGTGTTTACTTTTTTAATATCCCATTTTGCTGTTTTGGATTATTTTACTAAAGTAAGTAAAGCTTCATTATTTTTCAAAACTGTTTTTGTTTCTTTGTTTTTCGATATTTCATCGATATTATTTATTAAGAGTATTTAACAGAAAAGCCAACAAACGACTACCCGAAAAAATAAATATACAAGAAATAAATGTTACGATAGTCAATAAAAGTTCAGTTCATGATTTTTTTTGTCTTGAAATAGTTTTTAATGCTCTTTACTTGAAATAATTTTAGTGAACCGAAATTAAAACGAAATTTGAGGCGATAACTACTTTAAATGAATTTTTGTATAAACTACACATGCCATAATCGAATATTACTCAAGCACAAAATAACGGAAACATTAAAATATGTTTATAAATATTCCTTATGTTGACAGAACTCTCTTAAATTGTTAACACAGAATGCTCAGGTGCCCCTCCTTCAAATTGAAAATGGGGCTCTCCATTTCAAAGTCGCTGCCATTTTGATTTTTTTTAAACCGGTTCGTGAATTAAAAAAAAAAAATTTTTACAAACTAAAAAATACAAACCAATGAACTTTTCTGCCATAAAAGTAACTTTTATTGACTATGGTGACATTTATTTCTTGTATATTTATATTATTATATATATAACATTTTCTCTTTGTAAGGAAGCATCATTTTGTTGATCACTCTTGGCTACAAATGGAAACAAAGTTGATATAAAAAATATATTTTCGCAAAAATTATCTTTACTTTCATCATATTTTACTTAGGTTAAAATTTTTGAGTATCAAAACCTATCTCTTTACAACCCCCTCCTTTTCATAACCTATCATACTTTCATCAATCATAGTCCATTTTCTGTAGGCTGTTTATGAACCCAGTCAACAACGGGTACTTTTGCTAGTGTATATATATATATATATATATATATATATATATATATATATATATATATATATATATATATATATATATATATATATATAAGCAATATACAAAAAATACATTCATAGAAATAATATCAGTTTATAAAAGAAAGACAGGTTTCAACTTAAAATACACCAGTGCGCAATCCAGCGGGTAATCTGCAATAGTTAAAAAGTTTGAAATGTATAAACATTTTCTTCATAGGAAAATACAAAATGAATAAGACACTGAGTGCAATAAATAGAAGTTCAATAAGTATGGAGTGAGAATGGGTTGAGTTTTTTGGTAATAGGGTCTTCCTCAAAGTCATAAATGAAGATATTGGGTTGATAAAGTGATGAATTGGAGTATCTTGTATTTGCTCCAGTTTGTTGGATGAGAATGTCAATAGGATTCTTATCAGTGGCAATTTCTGAAATTATCTTGATGTTTTAAATTCGGTTTTGTATTCAACAATGGAAAAGAATGCAAATATTAACGTTTTGGACTTGAAAATGTGTTTTCTTTTTGGTGCTTTCCCTCAATCTTACACGTATTATTATTAAAACCGTTTCTTCTATTTTTTCTTTGTTTTCTTCCTCTTCATTGCTGTCATCTGACCGGTAGCTGGTGTGGAACTGTCTTTATGTCCATGAATTAGGAAGTTATGTAGATTTCAGTTACATAACTGGTTGTGTAGGTCTAAGATTTGACAGCTAATATTGGTGATATGGTTGGAGTCACCTTACATGTTTCTTCCAGATGAAGAAATTGGCAATCAAAATCGGTGCTAATGTATGTTTGGCAGGGCATAACAGGGAAGTATTTATAGGGAGTAATATGTATCTTTGCTCACTTGAAATTATTTATCTGCTTCACACTCACAAACTGAAATGAGGAAATAAAAATATATTCTGGTACTCAGTATGTCTTGTAAAATATTAGATTTGAGTAGTGGTGTGAGCTGTACTAGTATGACAATCTGGTGTTGCCTGGCTGTCAAATTTGTATAATTAAGCATTATATGATTTAAATATCCAGAATATCTTATGGACTTGTTTGTTGGGAAGGTGATGTGGCTATCTTTATCAGACATGGAAAAGTTTTATGTGGCCCAGAGGGAATGATCAAAGCCAACATCTTGATTCTAGACTTACCCATTTTTCTAATTATATCATTTCTTCATCTATCATTATTTGGACAATCTTCTGACATATTTTCAAGTAAATTTATGATCTCATTATGGGTAACAGAAGGTATTAATCTACAATAATACCAAAGAAATATTGCAATATATTCATTTTTAACCAATCCTAGATTTCGATTTCAGTTTTGGCACATAAAATGCATTACAATTCAACTTTGAGTTCTCTAACTTCTTTTCTTTTAATGGAGACATGGCATTTTTAAGCAATCGCAGCATAATTATGTGCATTTACTGAAGATTATTTAGAAACCATTAATTTCTCGAGATTTTCAGTAGCATATTCAGATTCCTTGCACAGAAATACACTTATATGGTAAATTTCATTGCTTAGTCTTGTGTTTTAACAAAGATATAGCATTTTTACTCAAAAAGTAGTGCAAAAAATGTGACAAAACGCATATGGTCTTAAAGATGGGAAAATAGCCAAACATGCAAGGCATAAAAATAGTCATAACTTCCTTGATTTTAATTGGATTTAAAAAATTTTAAAAGATTCTTTCTTAGCTTAGCAATATTGAAATATTTTAAGCCATTTAAACTTTTTCACGTGTATTGCTAGTTGTATGACGCTCCTCAGAAGCCAGGCGAAGATCGCGCACATGGCGCGGGGTTCCGTCAACTAAGGCTGACTGTTGGCTGATCACCCCAAAGATACATCCTCACTTGAATTTGGTGGTGCACCGGTTTCCAGGTGGTCTTACCCAAACTGGATTCCCTACCTCATATTTGGCATGTCTTTTCTGGTTGACTGGCTGTGCAGCATCAATTCCCTTTAGTCTAACATGATATGTGTATATGGCATTGGCTGGCGCTGTTGTAAGTAATTTCCCATCCTTTGGCGTGACCAATACGTGACCTCCGTAATGGTACATTGCTTTCTGGCAGCAATTCTCTTAATGCTACGGTGGCTCCTCTCATCAATGCCATTCCCTGATGGCTCATGAGCACATCCTAGTCGGACGCCCCATTCATCTAACAGCTGCTAAACTTGTTGACTGCAAAAAGCAGCATCGTTATCCATCAAGATCTCTTCTGGTGCACCCCGCTCAAAAGAGATGGATGACAAGATGCGAACAACACGTGCCGAGTCCTGTCTAATCATGTGTCGCCATACCGCAAAATGTATGGGTTCACAATCGATAAGAGTTAGAAAGGGTTTACCACTGTAATGGGTAATATCCATTGCCACTCGCTGCCACACCTTCTTGATGTCCAATTGTCCTTTTTGCCATTGCTCTGGTGCAGGATCAATAGACTGACACCCTCACAGTGCCTGACAATCTGCCTTTGTCACTGTTGGATCCACACGCCTTGCAAAATACTTTTCTCTTGACACCTGGATGTCCGCTCTGTGCATGAATCTTCTGTATTTGACATGGGCTAATCGCGCCAATTGCAACTGTGCGAGATCGAGCACACCCATCTTCACGGCTCCATACTATCTGTGAGGTACACAGGTTAGTTGGTCGGCATGATTACAAAGTGATTTTATCAGTGTTACCCCAACTGATAGTCCATACTCAGAGACCAGACTCTTCAGCATATCTAGCCTTCGTCGGATCAACATCTTGCTGGCTTAGTGCGAATTCTTGTCCGTCCTGAAAGTGTGTCAGCAACCCAGTGGTAGACGCAGAGAGAATCCGTGTACAGGTGCTATTTCTTCGATTGCCATTGCAGTGCAAGATTTATTCCCTTTACAACAGCATCCAACTCTGCTAAGTTGATGTGCTGAGCATCACTCACGGGTCGCAGCCAACATGCGTCTTCAAACACATTCCCTCCCTGCTCTAATGCGACTCCCAATGCCGATGAACTAGCGTCGACCCACACATTTACATGGTCTGCATCAACACACCATTTTCCACAGGCAGGGTCCTCCTTGTTGACTCTCTCCAGGGTCTCAGTTACCATCAGAGTTAGAAGAGCATCGTCAAGCACATCATCCCAACCTGTGGTTACCAAATTCGCTCTGCGTTTGATGACCCCCACAGCTACACGGAGCCAGCCACAGGCTGGTAAGTGTCCAACAAGTTTCCCACATCAGGAAAAAACGGTCCACCTCGTAACAACGTCAGGGATGCCTGGAATCCCACTGCCACGCCTCCATCGTAGGGTGCCGTCTTCCTCACTGACATCTAATCCAAATACGCACACTCCATCTCTCAGACGTTCAGGATTCTTGCACTGCAGATGAAACTGAGCCAATTTTTCCCTGACGCACGATGCAGATTTTATGTCCTCATTGATGCACACATCGTCAATGTAGGATGATGTGCCACATACACCATGTTTGAAGTTATTTAGTTGATCCAGAATATCACTATCTTACTTGAAATGCAAATGTAGCCATCGATGTCCATCCTAAAATCCACAGGAAAGAAGGGACACTTCACTGCTGATTACATTGATTATAAGGCAGATTGCCATTAAAACGTAAAGGGCTACGGAAACTTAGTGGCCATATTTAAACTTCTGCATGTTGGTATAGTTAGGGAACAGAAGGAATTGTGAAGGCTAGCAGTTTGAGGAAAGAAGCTCCCTGCATCTGGGAACCCCTACAGTGAAGAGGTGGAATTCAGCTGATTGTTGTGTTAGTCAGAGACATTGACATGGAGGAGGTATCACTGCAAAAAGTTTGTTGGAGCGCATATTTCATTAAAGTATTTGCAAAACAAACGCAGTGATACAACATTGCAGCAATGGACAAGAGTTGGTGAACAGTGAACTTGAGAATTGTTCATGAACGACCAATCCCACTATTAGTTCATAAACAACCAATCCCACTATTGTTCATAAACAACCAATCCCACTATTGTTCATAAACAACCAATCCCACTATTGTTCATAAACGACCAATCCCACTATTAGTTCTACTTAAATCAATATTAAAAATTTATAAATTGTGGTATATCTGTAAATATTTATTTTTCGTATAACTAAAAATAAAACAATTTTTATATCATTATCGATAATATACAAATTGTTTTATTGTTTTGCTATCTAATTTAAATGTTAGTTTACAATGTGCGTAAACAAATTAAATTAAATGAGAAAATCTTTCTATAACCAAGAAAAATTGTGACCTTTTTGATAATATTTTGCTTCTTTTTCTCTAGCCAGGACAGGGATTGAACCCTACATGAGTGAAGATGTTATTTGGGAGTTTTTTTTTTCTATGAGACTAGTTGAAAATATTTTCTATATTTATAGATGTATCTTTTTTTTTTTACCTAATAGTAAGAACAAATACAATTTAGTGCATTTATTTGCATGTGTGTAGCACCTTTTTGTTTAATTAGACAAAAAATTTGATTTGATTTTTCTCTATTTTTGTGAATGGAAATTTTTTTTTCCACATTCAACAAAAAGACTAAATACCTTTTTTCTTTTGTAGAGTTCCAATGATACATTTCCTACAGCGATGCATATTGCTGTGGCTATTGAGATCAACAATTGCTTGTTACCTGGAATGGAAAAGCTACGAGATTCTTTGCAAGCCAAAATGACAGAATTCAAAGACATTATCAAGATTGGGCGGACACACACTCAAGTCAGTTATTGATATCATTTTGCATTTTAAAAAAACAAAATAGATTTTTAATTTAAAAAAAAAAAAATAAATTTTTAATTTAAAAAAAACAAAATTTTTTAATTTAAAAAAACAAAATTTTTTAATTTAAAAAAACAAAATTTTTTAATTTAAAAAAACAAAATTTTTAATTAAAAAAAAAACAAAATTTTTAATTAAAAAAAAAACAAAATAAATTTTTAATTAAAAAAACACAAAATTTTTTAATTTAAAAAAACAAAAATTTTTAATTTAAAAAAAAAACAAAATAAATTTTTAATTTAAAAAAAAGCAAAATTTTATAATTTAAAAAAAAAAAAATTTAAAAAACAAAATAGTTTTTTTTAAATTAAAAATTTATTTTGTTTTTTAAATTTTGTTTTTTTTTAAATTAAAAATTTAAGTCTTTAATTTAAAAAAACAAAATGAATTTTAATTTTAAAAAAAACAATAAATTTTTAATTTAAAAAAAACTATAAATTTTTAATTTAAAAAACAATAAATTTTTAATTTAAAAAACAAAATAAATTTTTAATTTAAAAAAAACAAAATAAATTTTTAATTTAAAAAAAACAAAATAAATTTTTGATTTAAAAAAACAATAAATTTTTAATTTAAAAAGAAACAATAAATTTTTAATTTAAAAAAAACAATAAATTTTTAATTTTTTTTTTAAATTAAAGATTTATCTTGTTTTTTTTAAATTAAAAAAAACAAAATAAATTTTTAATTTAAAAAAACAAAATAAATTTTTAATTTAAAAAACAAAATAAATTTTTAATTTAGAAAAAACAAAATAAATTTTTAATTTAAAAAAAAACAAAATTTTTTAATTTAAAAAAAAACAAAATTAATCTTTAATTTAAAAAAAACCCAATAAATCTTTAATTTAAAAAAAAAAACCCAATAAATCTTTAATTTAAAAAAAAAAAAATAAATAAATCTTTAATTTAAAAAAAAAAACAAAATAAATTTTGTTTAAAAATTATTTTTAGATGACTGTTAATAATTACTTGAACGATTTTACTTATCTTTATTCGCACAACGTTCCGACTAATGTAACTTCTGACCATGTCCCGGCGTATCTTGTCGAACACAAGAATCTTTCTGTCAAACTCTGACTCGATACAGAATTTCTAATGGAACCCTTTATGTAATCCACAAAGGTAGCTTGCTCGTTCCATCAACCACAACCAGGTAAAAGTCTGAAGTAATTTGTAATAATATTGCTAGTATCACTGAAAGTGTGTCTAGTTTTTTGTGAATGAATATTTTTTAGGGAATTAATTCCTATTTCGCTAACATAAATTCTTTTGAGTTGAAAACAATACACACAATCGTTGGAGTTTGTCTTTCTCCACACCTAAACAGCAGCAGTGGTCCTTTTCTACTTTTTTCTCTCCCAACTGATAATAAACTTGCATGCAAACACAACGTCCAAAAATTAAATACTTGTCTGAAATAAAAAAAAGAATCCGTTTTTTTATGCTGCCACTTCACTCTTAATAGCCCATAAATTTACATATGTGTGTTATTTTTGTATGAGATGAGTTTCAGATCCGAGGTCCCGTGCTTCTCTACAGCGGGCACATGCCAACTTTGTTGGGCGTTTCTTCGCAGAAGTGGAGCTTATTCTGAAATGTGGACTTTATTGAGAGTATTCGCTTCCATTTCTGCCTTGTGAAAATTGTCATCATGTATCAAACTTTCTGACCGGCTCTCTGAAGATGTTGTGCTGTCAGGATCTTCTTTTGAAGAGAAATTGTGCTCGGGACCTGCTGATGGTGGCACACCATCAACCCCCTTTCACCTGGTGCTACCAGATCAGGCTGTCTATTGGCTTCCTGAGACAAAATGCGCCTACATTGATTTTCTGTTTTTGTTTTGTATTCTCCTTTGTAAAACTTAATTATGTTCCGCAAAACAGACCCCCCCCTCCACTCTCCTTTCTTTTTCTATTCCTACTACCCAACCCCATCGGTGGGGCATAAGAATACACCGACTGCCCCCCTGCAGAAAGTAAAAACCTCTCAATGGGGCCACCTGTTGGCCGTGGGTGGTGACCTGTAATGCCTAGGAAAGGGATCCTGGTGGCTGAGTAACTGATACCTAGGGAAAACAAAGGTATCAGTTGCAACACTCCACTTTGGCCTCATACTGGGCTAGACGGGCGGTTGGACGGGCCCGATCCAATCAATCGGCTGGTCACGTCAAGCTTTAAACCTGACTAACATAACAAGAAAGTCCATTCGTACTCCCCACCTTTTTACAATAAACAGATTTAGAAAGCAGTGGCTCATGGGTTAGTCAACTCGCAGTCATTCATGGTCTTCTCTCAATTACTCCACATGTCACATGCAGCTACGCAAACACCAAGAGGCACACAAGGAGAATACGGTTCATCTATGATGATATTGAGAATTTATGGAACTGCATTTCCTCACTTCCAATGCCAGCATGTGTTGTCCCCAAGCCATTCCAGGTCCTTACATTCTAGTCCAAATTGAGCCAAATGTTCCCTAACTTGAAATTCTACATGTCAGACAGTATCTCTTCCCATTGATCTTCACAATCTGATACAGCCATCTTGTAGACTCATACTTGGAAATACACTCTTCTGAGGTCCAGTATATGTTAGACATATTTTGCCGCCATTCATACATCTTAGCAGCACAAACATCTGCATTTTCCGTGAATGCATCTACAAGTTTGTGTTAGTCCATCATGCACCTTTGTCTTATCCTGCTGAATCACCATGCCCATCTCCAATTCTAGCAGTAAAATCAGGTTCACTGATAAATGTGGACTTCCTATCACTGATCCAAACTGCACCTGTAGGTCGTCAATATTTTTATCATATTGATCCCCTAACAACAGATCAAGCCTTATTGATTTATTACGCACTACAAGAACATTGATGTTGACATAGTTGCTCTCATCTGTGAAAATGATGCAGCATGCACAGGATGCACCTCCAGTAGTCATGACAGTCACACTTGCTGTCTTCCAGGATCAACATCAATTCGTATCTACTACTGTATGCAAAATTTATATCTTGGTGAAGGAGTAGGCTGGTGCTGATGCATTATCCCTTTGTTATATATACCCATCTCAGAGGCAGTTTTGTCGGGGAGGTCATTAATAAATATTAGGAACAATAGCGGTCCAAGGATAGACCCCTGAGGCACTCCCGCATTTATATCATATTGTTTAGATGTACGACCGTCGAGGACAACCTGGATTTTTCTCTTATCTAAGAAGGATTTAATTATGTTAAGTATTCTACCAGTGATACCGTGTGGTTTAATTTTCCTGAGGAGACCCTCATGCCATACCCTGTCAAAAGCCTTAGATATATCTAGAGCTACCGTTCTGCCCTCCCCCACTTTGTCCAGTGAATGATATATACGTTCAGAGATTACAGTGAGGATGTATGCGGTAGAACGGGCTTGTCTAAATCCATATTGTTGGTCAGTCAGAAGTTTAGCATTTGTAAGGTGACGGACTAGAGCATGGTTAATTATGGTCTCAAATATTTTGTCGAAAAGTGGGAGGAGGCTAATGGGGCGATAATTTGATGGATCAGTTCTTTCACCAGAATTCTTGAATACTGGTACCACAGAAGCAGTTTTCTAACAGCCCGGAAAGCATGATTCATTAAGGCATTTGTTGTAGAGTTTGGAGAGAACTGGAGCTACTTCGGCTGAGCACTTTTTTTTAATAGCACAGCTGGGATGAGGTCAGGTCCACATGCTTTTGAAGTGTCAAGGTTTTTTGATAACATGCACCTGAGCAGGGGTGATTTTTTTAGATCGTCTAGCGTGGCGTCTGTCTGCAAAGGAAAGTCAGACAGGGGGTGGTTGGAAGGGTCCAGTGTGGAGTTTGAGGCAAACCGACTGGCAAGCATAATAATGATTGTTGGTTAGTGGGGGAATTGTTGATTGTCCATTATTTACTACACTGTGTATTTATATAAAGTATTGAGTTGAAAATAAAACTCAAGTTAGATTTTGTCTTTCTTTCTCCCACAATGAAACATTTGCTTATTCATTTAAACAGCAGCAGCAATTATTTTCTTCTGTTTTCTCTCCCAACTGACAAACCCACATGTGAACGGAGCAACGTCTAAAAATGAAAAACTCTTGTTGAACAAAAAATGCGTCTTTTTATGCTGCCACCTCACATTACACTTGTTTTTGTATCCGAACGATTCCAGGTTCACATGATAGTGCTTCTCTACAGCACAAACAACCGTGAGTACTTATTGCTATGCTCTCTACATCTTTACCACAAGCATCTGTCACTGACGATTGAACCTTCAACCTCCAGAAGACTGTCACTTAGAACTAATTATATTTAGCACTTTATCCATTGTGCCATGGGTTCTTGTTACCCTCTGTGGATTAAATAAAGAGTTCTGTTCAAAATCCTGTACAAATTCCATAAGTTCTACAGAAAGATTTCCAACTTTGATCAGATACACTTGAAGAATGTTGGTGATCACATCGGCTGAAAAATTGTAAGAATACTATCCAAGATGAGTATATTAGCTCGAATAATACAATTAAAACAAAATAGTTAAGAAAAAAATGTTTACTATTTTTGATGCTATGATAAAATAATTTTATTAAACAATTCTGTTTTTTCTCTTTTCCTCTTCTCCGTGTGTCTTGCTTCTAGCAGTTTTTTTCTTTGAAAATGTTAATTTTGCCAAACAATTTATGATGCAGGTAAGAGAGTTGGATGATTTTGGTTTTATCAAACAATGACTTTCTGTTTCTTAAATTTTATTTTCTTATTTAAAAACTGATTAAAGTTATTTTTTGCACTCAACACACACACACATAGTTAGGAAATTCATTTTCATTTCTGTAAAAAGCTTTTCAAACTTTATCGGGGAAACATTTTAACTCTAACTTCAATCAAACCATTGAAGATAAATTTCACTGAATTAAATGAAAATAATGACTTGTTGCCACCATCAAAAATAAACCTGCTCATAGATCGCTGAATGTTTTCTTTTTTTTTTTCTTTCTCCTTCCTTTTTATTCTGCCGTTCATAACACAAACATGGTCTTAACTTGTCACATCAATTTTTCACTGAAAAGTTCCTACTCATTTTATCTGAATGAGAATCAGCCGATGCAAACAAATATTCATTTGCATAAATGAACTCTCATCATTGCACTAAAATAACAAGATTCTCTCATGTAAGCAGAACACTGTCAGTTCAAGCCTTAATGGACGACGTATGATGTGACCCTCACTCTTTTTTTTTTTTTTTTTTTTTTTTTTGTAGGGCCACATGATGGCTGCTACAACTTCAATTTGTTTTGTCATTAGTTATTAACATTTCTATACATACTCTCATTTATAAACATAATTTTTAGAAGGCATTATATATGAGTAACTGATAAACACAAACTGAAGCAAATAAGACATTTAATGGTGGAATGAGTTTTAAAGTTTCCACCTTTTTTATTATCTTTTTATGATGATCTTAATTGCTATCAGTGTGGTTCGATAGATATTCCATATAATATTTGGAGAAAAATTTCTCTTCCTCAGATGGGTGTTCAACTTTAATTCAAATGTGTATAGGAAAAATTATTGCTAGTGGGGATAGTTCAGGAGAAAATGAGATGAATTAGATAAAAAAAATTTAAGATTTGATTCTAAAGTTTTGTTTATCTTTAATTTTAGTTTGGTTCAAGGACATTACTGTGTAGGATCTTCAATCTATCCAGCATGATCTGCAACCTTTAAGAGGATTTCAAAAAGCTCATTCATCCAGATAAGTTCATGGTCCCATGTTGTGAATAGATTATCAAGACCTTTCGTTTAGAATTGCTTCATCAGGACGATGAGTGGGTTAGCATTTGCTAGCTTTCATTATCTTTAATTGTTAGTTCTCTACTGGATTAGAGAATTGTCTTCATTTGAGTCCTGAAAATGGAACATTGAATATTAAGACTTTTGTCTTATTTTTATTAAATATTTAACTTATTCTTTTAGAAAAATCTATCTCATTCCTTATACTAAGCTAACCTGACACTGCGTAGAGGCCTTAGTAGCTGTGTGAAATCAAATATCAAACTGAAAAAGAAATATTTCCATATTTCTGTGAAAAGGAAGGGAAGAAAGAATTCACAGAAAGGAAAGATGGATTCAACTGCAGAAAGAAAAGAAGGAATGAAAGTTACCAAAGTTAAGTGACGTGGAGCCTGGCTAGTACAATAAAATCACCATTGGCAAAACACAATCATGTTCTGCAAAGCCAAAAACCAAAACGATTTTTCTCTATAAAAACCAAACAACATGAATAAATATTTGCAGATATAAAGCATGAAAACTTTTACCGAAACGACTGGATTTGGCATTAAATAACCCAAAAAGGGTTGATATGCCAATAAGTGTTTCTTCAGCAAGCAAGTGTATTCTACAGACACAATAAATACAGGATTATTGCATATTTCTAATCAATATGAGTCTTTCAAATGACATGCACACACACAAACTAAATCTAAAAATAATGTTTTAAATTTTTCTCTTTTTTGTCTTGTCTCTCCCTAGGATGCTGTTCCACTCACCCTTGGTCAAGAGTTCAGTGCTTATGTCCAACAGATAACCAATGGTATCGAAAGGGTTAAGGCGACATTGCCTAGGCTGTATGAATTAGCCATTGGTCAGTTTTTAGAAAAATACTTTATCAAAATATCTAGAGAAAATAATTAGAATTTGATACTTCAAGTAATTCCTCCACCATAAAACAATGCCACCCATTTTTCAAACAACATAAAATGATGACAAATTTCAAACAACATAAAATGATGACAAATTTCAAACTCTGATCAGAAATCTCATCAGAAGAATGTGTCTAGTAATCAGTTAAATGTGAAAAAGTTAAAATTCTGTTTTGCTAAAAAAAAAGGATGAGGAGGGAGGGTTAAGTTATTGAATATTATTGAAACATAAAAGGAAAGTACTTTTATCTACATAAATCATAATTCTATTTTTGCTTCCAAAAGCAAACCAAAAAAGATGTAGAATTTTATTTATCCTAAAAAATATTAAGATGCTTATTTACGAAAATGTACAAATGAAATATGGTAATACAAAATAAATTACCAAGAAAACTCTTTCATATACATGATGCAAAAGTATCCACACGAGAGGATCTCAGAATGTGGAGAATTCCCATGTCAGTAGAAGTGGAGCCTTTCTCTAGTCATCTGATCTGTAGCTGAAGTTTTGTTTCTTTCTGTGATGTTGTTAGTGGTTCAACATAACTTCAGTTATTGGACCGTTGGTTCATGTCTATGAAGGACATGATGTTCATCAGTCGGGTTTACCTTTGTGATCATGTGACTGACAATTTCCCATCTCATACCTGTAGGGCCAATGCCAGTTAGAAGATGCAGATCATTCAAGTTGGTAGGGTTGGTGGTTTCAGGTAGCCACTGATCAAGTGGAAGATGTTGTTCATATAAATTGCATAGAATGTCATCTAAACAAATGCTTGTTCCAAAGATGCTAAATTAATTCCTTCTAAATATTCTGGAGTTTTAACCAGACACACTAACAAATCTCCTTTCTACATAAATGATGTAATATTTAAGAATACTGCATCCAATTTATATAGAACTTGTTTAAATTAGATTAGTCTTAGATTAGTTTCTAAAATTTACAATTTTCTTTTCCATTTTGAATTACATCTTTTGTATTTATTGCATGTTAAAACAAAATATTTAGATTTTACCTTATTGCTTTCTTTTGTTTTTGTTTTTTTAGTTACTAGTATCAGTCTATTTTCTTCATATATTATATTTTCAGTGCATTAAAATAAAATATTCAGCCTTCAAGATTAAACTTAAATTGAATGTTTTAATCGTTAGCACCCATGATATCTTCAAAGCAAAATGGATGACCCTATAATACAATTGAATTTCTTTTAAAGACTTTTTGGTGCTAACAAAAGACTCCCAGGCAACGCCGGATAGGAACAACTAGCATTTTGTAAATGTTTTTTTTTTTTTCATTTTCATTAAAAATGATGACACTATTTTGAAAAAAAACGCCTTTAAGTTTCAAGCTTAAAACTGAATTGCATATGAAAGAGAATACAAAAGAATTTTCCCAGAGTTATTTCAGAAGGTACGTTTTATGAACACCTCTTTGTTATTTCAGAAGGTACGTTTTATGAACACCTCTTTGTTATTTCAGAAGGTACGTTTTATGAACACCTCTTTGTTATTTCAGAAGGTACGTTTTATGAACACCTCTTTGTCTTATCATTAATTTTCATGCATTGGAGGGGGGGTGCAATGACAGATAAAGCATAAAAAATTGTCATCAGTATTTCAAATGTCTGGTATGAAACAATCTAAATATGTGATGCCATTTTTCTAGGTGGAACAGCAGTTGGTACTGGACTCAATACAAGAATTGGATTTGCTGAGAAAGTGGCTGAAAATGTGAGTGAGATTACAGGTTAGTTCAAGAATCTCCATATTGACTTTATACAAAGTTCTACTAAACTAAAAATCTAATCTACTGTCAACCAAGCTCTAGCCTCTGTCCCATCACTACAATGTTACATCCCTGTACTTGTTTTATAAGTACTTCCATGGAATGTGCTAAATGAAAATTACTATCAACTTATGTCTGAGTTTCCAGACTTTTTTGTACAGGCATTTAAAATTATTGTAGACTTTTGAAAATTCAGTATCTTATTGCTATACATCTTATGAGATGACTGACCAATTTTATGATTTCAGGTTCAAATGAACACCTACAACAGAAATTAGAATACACTCTACTAAAGCCTGATTGTCACGGCTGGTGAATTACAAAAATGCAACCAGGACATGAAGACACGTTAGAAAAATGATATGAAATAAAATTCTGTTTTAAACTTGGAAAAAAATGCCACATAAACGTATGGAATGCTTTAGACTGCTTTTGGACTATATTGCATGAATTGAGCATCAGTTTTTGAGTGACATAAGAGATTCAAGGAAGGCAGAGAATCTGTGAGGGATGGTGGGAGGAGTAAGGCAGTAAGAACACCAGAGTTGATTGGCCAAATAATGAATTTCATGGATAATTAGCATCGTGTGTCTATAGTTTGATGTCAGTGTGGGAAATGTACACACAATTATTCATGAAGATGCAGAAGATTTGTGCAAAGTTTGTCCCAAGGGTGTTCAGAGATCGCAGACTATTTGACCAAGATGTGTATCAAGACAGTTCCTCACCCTCCCTAGAGTCCAACACCTTGCTCCCTGTGACTTTTGGTTATTCCATAAGCTCAAGGAAAATCTTAGAGGCTGTTGTTATGAGACAATTGAGAAGATAAGAGGCCGTGATTGACATGCTCACACTAGAGGATTTCCAAGGGGCTCTCCAGAAATTGTTGGAACGGTATAAGTGCATCGCAGTCAGATATAACCTCGAAGGGGACTAGAGTTTCATGTATATACTATCAATAGAAGTGCTCATATGAAAAAAGTCTGGAAACTTATTGAATGCACCTCATATGATAGCATGCACATATGTACATACCAACATGCAAAATGAATGCATGCACATATACACTTTGTATATTGGTTTATTGTAACACTGGTGGACCAATTCTTTTGTCTTCATCAGATTATATGGATCACGTAAAATTGTTGACACGTTGTAGGTAGTCAGCTCAATCAGACATGATATCTCCTTCTCTAATAAACAACTGGCATTCTCAGTTAAAATTATGAAATAACAAATTCGATTGAAGCTAAAATAAATGTTTGTTTTTGCATGTTAGTATTCTGATTATTTTTTTATTTTTATAATTTTCACCTTATAAAGTAAAATGTGGTTCTTACTATTTATAGCTGTTTAGTGTGAATGTTGATATACAAATATTCTTGTAAAAAAAAGTCATACAAAACTAAAACAATCATTTGATTCTTCATTAAATGCATAGTAATACATTTTGCTAAAAAAAAAAATTGTTTGATCTTAGTATAGAGATTTGTTTTAATTTTCATCCCACAATACATCAACCACATTTATTTTATTTGACATTTTAATTTTCACCAAATTTGAAAGATGACAATTTTTTAAAATTAATTTTTGCTTTTTCCAAATTGTGAATTTTTGTTTTTAACAAATTGTGAAATAAATTTTTTTTCAGGCTTGCCATTCACTCCAGTTGCGAATAAGTTTGAAGCCCTCGCAGCACATGATGCTCTTGTCGAAGTTCATGGTGCCTTGAATGTTATTGCTTGTAGCCTAATGAAAATTGCCAATGATCTTCGCTTCCTTGGTTCTGGTCCTCGTTGTGGTCTTGGAGAACTTTTCTTACCTGAGAATGAACCTGGTAGCAGTATTATGCCTGGTGAGAAGAATGAGTTTTTTTTTTTTTTGGGGGGGGGGTACAAATTTTTCTTTTAGGGGAAATAAAATGTACCTTCAAAAAATAGATTTTTTTTATATTTTTTAAGGACCTGGTGAATCCATTAGAAACCTTCTTGGCTAGTTTATGCTCAGAGTATCTGAAGCAGCCATTGTATAAGGAAAGCAAAACAATTCATGCAAAAAGGTGTTTGAATGCCTGATTTTCTGTAAAATCAAGTCTATTATCTTAGGCTTTCCTTTTTTGACATAACTTGCAACTGGTAGTGATTTCCCTGAAGGTGAAATTATAGAAACTCTATAACATTAATTATTTATACAAAAGTCCTAAGAGAACTGCTTTATAAAAGCTAAGTACCTTTCAATAAAGTCAAACACTTAGCCAAGCCAGGATTAGTTGTATAACATGCAGAATAACACATGTCTAATCTACAGTCCGCACAAAATTCCAAGGATCATGAAGCAAAGGTCATGTTGCTCAACATCTTCAAAGAGACTTCAGATGGCTATACTGAGTTGCTGTCATCTGTTAAGTGTTGATGGGAGAAAGTGGATGTAAGAAGGCCATGTATGTGGCAGCAGGACTGTGATCTGTATCACACCTCAGGGGGAAACCTGAAAGTGGTTGAGAACTTTCATAACTTCACCTGTCTCAACATTTGCTCCTCCTACTTCCCCAACACATCTGATTGCAATGCTATGCACTATAATGTGTGATGTGCAGCTGAGAAAGACCCCCAACCATACCAACTGCCACAACAAAGAAGAACTGAAAATCCAAGATCAAACTAGTATTTCTCTAAAAACACTATTCAGGAGGTTGTGATAGAGGCTCAGGGCAACCTCGTTAACTGAAAGATATTTGATAAAAGAAATTTTAAGGGATTCAGTTTTAATTATTTTGAGAATATATCAATTATTGGCAAAGATATAACTTTTTTTTTCTTTCCAGAAAGTATTAAATTTATCCCAAACACATTGTAGAATATTAACTTTCAAGTTCAAACGATTACAATGTTTTTATACAGTAAAACTTCAAATTTAAAACTGAATTCAAACAAGACCTGTCCATATTTACCTCTTCTCATAGAAATAAAAACAAAAAAAGAATTTTTATTATTGAAAGATTGTTTTGCTAAATCTGTTACGTTTTACAAATCAAATAACTTGTATTGAGAATACGTCCTTTACAATCACCCCAACAGTGACTTGTTGCTGTCAAACTGAGGTTGGGGTTCTGTTCAATCACAGGAAGTTCACCCTCCTAAACTCTACCTTCCTTTTGAGAAGGAGTTAGTTTATTGCTAATCGCTTGAGGTGTCCCTACCAGAAAATGCCACCAGGTCTGCTCAGACATTTTCTATAGGACAGTGTACACTAATCCTAATGCGCTAGTTTTTTAAAACTGCATTTGACCTTGTCTAAAACCTCCTGAAGGAAATGTTTGTTTATAAACTCTTCTTAGGGTTTTGGTGAGAGATCGCCCCTCCCCTCACCTTCTGAAATTACATTACTAAAGATACTAGAAGTACATTTCACTCTGATCAAAGGGACGAAAATATTATTGCGGGCGTCTGCATTTGCACTTGAGATCCACAAAAAAGAAATATGTTTTACTTTATTTTATTCGACTTATAACTTTAAAATTCTAGAAACTAAGAAAAGGAGTTTTAGAGCAAGAGAACATAGGTTTATAATCATTTCTAGGAAATGCCAGGTATGTCCTAAGGGGAGTAAAAAATATAAATTTACCAAAATTTATTTTAATTAATATCACTTTACTTATACCTCCTTACTCCACCAAATTAATGATGAGCAAATCCTTGGATGCCATCCGAAAGACTGAATATTATTCGATGTCAAAAGTAACAAAAAAAGGGCTGATACATTATGCTTATGAACACAATTTCTTATGAAGCAAATAAATCTTCCAACAAATATTCCTTTCATAATAGATTTACAAACAAGTTTCCTGAAAATTAGTTGATTATTAAACCAACAAAAAATAAAAACTTATGATTTTATTCTTTTTTAAATTTTCTTTCAGGTAAAGTGAATCCAACGCAGTGTGAAGCAATCACGATGGTGGCTGCTCAAGTGATGGGCAATCAAGTGGCTGTCAGTATTGGAGGAAGTAATGGACATTTTGAACTTAATGTTTTCAAACCTCTCATCATCAAAAATGTTTTACAGTCTACACGATTGATAGGAGATTCTTGTGTTTCCTTTGCCAATAACTGTGTTGTTGGCATCAAGCCTAACCGGAAACGTCTCCAAGGAATCGTGAACGAGTCTTTGATGTTGGTTACAGCGCTTAATCCTTACATTGGCTATGATAATGCTGCTAAAATTGCAAAACTGGCACATAAGGAAGGCACAACATTAAAAGAGGCAGCCCTCAAACTTGAATTATTAACTGAGCAACAATTTGATGAAATTGTAAAGCCAGAAAAAATGTTAGGACCAAAATAAAGAGACAGTTTCAATCTATGACTTTCGTAGGCTCAAAGGATTCATCTCAAATTTTGATGGAGAGAACAAAAGACGAGTTAACATAAAACACAAAAGACTTTTGGATCATTCAGATTACTATTCTCATATTAACAACATATCAGCTGATTTTCAGATTTATTTTTTAAAAACTTGGAAATTTGTACATAATTTCAAATTAAACTCTTTAATTCATGAGGATAGATTGTTCACATTCCATCAGCCAGGACTGGGTAGAAGTATTTTTGTTATTCTTAGTTATGATCACCTTGAACTTGCAATTTCTTGGAGACTCATTTAAAACTGATTGTTAAGCCATGCTCCTAACCATTGGGCCATATAACAATTTATTTCTAGGGATTAAATAAAAGCTCTATTTTCAAATTTCATACTGGTTCTTGAGTTTGTTATAAATATTCTCATGAAATCGTTCAGAGGTTAGATCGTTGAAATGTGAATGAGAGTAATATCAAGATGAGAATTGTAATAAAAATACAAATTCTCAATTTTCACAAAAAAATTTTCCAAACTTATAAAAAAATTTGAAATGCGAGATTAAAAGAATGATAACGTGCAAAGTTGTATCTTTAAATAAACAGATATTTATTTATTTAAAGTTTCAAATTTTCAGCTTATAAAAAAGCCTTCATCAGGATTATTTTATTTTTTTTGTTTTTTTTTCTTCTCTTGCGTGCCATGATGTTGTTCTGGCACTTCGCATGTTATCGTTATTCTAATCTCACATTTCAAATTTCCTTTGTCCGCGTGCTTCTTAAAGTTGATCTTACTAAAACTAATGCTATAAATACGATATTTTTCTTTCTATTCATTTAACTCCACTTTTTCCTTGTTCGGTGGTCAGATGTTTTCTGATATTATGCAAGTTCATTCTCCAGTTCAACAGGTCAGCAATTTCCAAATTCTACTCTATGCTATCGAATGACTTGCTTCCAAGTTTTCTTTAGTAGGCTGATCTTCGTAGGATTCAAGACATTTGTGTTTCTGCAACAGTTCATCCAGAACGATGCACATTTTCTATCATAACAGCATGCAAGTATGGTGCTTTCAGCAAATCTTGATGTGTTCGGCATGGTCAGACTTTACATTCTTAAACTCACTTTTCAGATAATGGTAAAAAGCAACATTTTGCATATGCTTACAAAATAATGAGGCGTCTTTTAACACAAATTAAGTTTATTTGTTTTGTTTTTTTTAAACTTTTGATTAATTTAGCTTGATTTGCTTAAAATATGCTATTTATAAAAACCACTCTAAAAAATTCCATATTTTATTGTTTTTAAACTACCTTCTACCTGAGTGATGTGTTAAATTCTGGTAGTTGTGAATACATTATCATTACTCACCGTGGTATTTTGCTTAGGAAAGGTTCAGAAAGCTACTATCAACCCTTAAATCTAGGCATATTTCCTTTAGGTCAGTGAGATATGGACTTCAAACACTTGTGATTTGCAATGGCTTTAGCATAACGATCATGCTATGATCAGATGTGCAGCTTCAAACTAGGAAGAATCCCTTCAGCCACACCATCCAAATCTTGGTATTGAGAAGAAGAGACCAAACATATATGAAAATGTGACCTAATTACATAGTTTACTGCATTTCTTTTATCACATCTCTAGTCGAGTTAGAATAAGCACTTATAATTATTATTATTGATTGGACCAAACGATATTATAATCATTTCATATAACTTTCATAATCCTATTAAAAATATAAATGGTATGATTAAAAATAAAATGAAACAAAAAAGCAATAGTAAGTATATAAAACAGACTGAAATAAACTCTAAAAAATATTCTTTAGAAAAGAAAAAAAAAAACTTTATATTAAAGATTCAGGATTATTTTTAATACATGTTGACTAATAATTTGAATGTTATGACTCTTCTGCTTCCATGTCTTCTTCCTCATCTTCTTCTTCCTCACTTGAAGTGACATCTGGATCTGTTGCTTGTGTTAGGCATTTGAAACAATTGCAATGGAACAAGTAGTTATCTCTAAAAAAACAAAAAGAGATACAAAATGTCATATATTCAAAGGTAATAAATTTTAAAGCAAAGAAATATATATATGGTACAGACGATATTTATTCGCTAGATTATTGCCTAGAAAAAATAACTAGTTCCATTCATCAAATGTGGTTCAGTTTAGATATAATTTTTTCTTTAATCTTTTTGATATAATGAAACAACAACTATGAAGATGTGGTTCAGCTTGTCTTCCTGACTTTTTCTGTCGCAATCGATGAACCAGCTTTGGCTTTGATCATTTCAGAACTGGCCACAAGCCTTTGTTAATCTCGCAACATGCCTTTGATGATCCTACTCTTTAGCTTGTCCTTCTGTGGCACAATAAGGGCACTTTTGGGAGAGCTTAAGTTGCTCACATTTAAAAGCTTTCTACTCATAATTAGCTTATAATTGAAAAACGTGTTGTGGAAAAAACAGCAACCCTTCGCTTGATTCAGGCTGACAGTTTGTTGACAAAAAGTAAAGGCAGCTGGGTTGAAAAAGATAAAATCAATGTTGAATGACATTGGTTTAAATTCAGAACAATCTGTTCAAATTTAATAACAATACATGTCTCTTTATCTCTCTCTCTCTCTCGTTTTTTGTCACCACAAGAGATGTGTTGAGCAGAAGGAATTTGAACATTGGTGGTCGCAATAATGTTTGAAAGTATGACTTGTCACATGCCAACTCAACTTCTGAGAAAAAGCTTCTTAAACGTTAAAATAAAAATTTTATCAAAACATGAGTTGTTTGTTCATGATTACAATGCCTACAAGCATCCAATTCCAATACAACAGTTCAAACCTCTAGAGAGAATTCTATGGAAAAAAGTTCCAGCCCATAATGATGCTGAGAATTTGACACGTACAAGACATTGATTTAAAAGGAATGTGCTATCAACCAGGGATCAACTGTGTTGCCTTACACTGGACTTAACAACCCTTCAAGTAGCATTACAAGTTGATTTTTTCTTTTTAGATAATTGTTATTTTATCTACTTGCATGAAAAGAGCTATGTAAAAGATGCTTAAAACCGTTTGAATTATGCAAATACCATCAGTAGTTTAAAAGTTATGAGAATTTTAATGCCAAATTTTCTGTGGACATTTTTCTGTAGAAAAAGTGGGCTAAATTACGGACCTCAACATTTCAAGAAATTCGGTAATTTCGCCATCATTTATTTTTTTTTCAAGCTATTCTCATGAAATTTGGCACTCTTATGTAAAATTGTGTGCTCTTTCTGATTATGCAGTCAAATCTAATGTATCTCTTTACCATAAGCCATGAATTATAAATTCAGATGTACAAATTTCAATTTTTTTAAAACTGCCGCATGGTATCATACAGTGGGTGTCTATTTATGAACAAAGCTAAGTATTATAGTAGTATTTAAATATAGCTTTATTGAGAATAGGCATTTTCCTGCCTCCTCACCAAAGGAGAGCTTAATCTTGGGTGTAACCATTGAATGCCTATAGAGCATTCATTACTACTTCCCTCAAAGAAAAAAAATTGAGTAGATATGAATTAATCTCAGAAATATATCAAAGAAAAATTTTCATATAGATTTTGGATTTCTGTAAAAGATGGAAATTCCCATAGTCAACCAGAATTTATGCATTTTGGGACCAGTCCAATTGTTAATTTTGTTAATCCTCTCTATCTGGCACAAAATGTACCCCTATTTTCTGCGATGCAACCATAAATCGTACTCCACATGAATCCTGGAATGTAGCTTCCACAATACCAGGATACCAAGAATCCTGATAAACAACAACTATATATTCACCAGTTGATGGTATTTTTTGTCATTTCTATTCTGTTGTTTTACTGAAAATTCAATTATGTAAACAAAGAAATAAAACGGTAATTTTTTTTACCTTGTTTCTACCTTAACATTTAAAATTACTTCTATAGGTGTTAAGGTATGCTGAAAACGAATATCACATTTAAATTTCTGCAAATAAATAAGGATATTAAGCAATGTCATTTCTTATGTTATCACTGGTGGCCATCTTGATACGCGCAAGCGCAACCCTGAGAAACTATGCACAAACGCGCATACCAAGATGGCCACCAGCAACAACGTAAGAAATGACATTGCTTAATATCTGGAAAGCTACTTATTTGTGGAAAATTTAAATGCGATATTCGTTTTCAGTATACTCGAAAACCTTAAAAGGTAGTCATTTTAAAGAAAAATGTTAAGGTGGAAACAAGGTAAAAATTTACAAAATGCATCACAATGAAATTCTTTATCGAACCGCCTAATTATTTGTATTATTATTATTATTATTATTATTATTTAGATATCCTCAGTTAAAAAAAAACGAGTTTGTTTTACAGATTCGAAAAAAATAGTCTTGCCAATGAATTAAAAATAAATTCAAGTTTCACAATATCTTTTTTTATTTAATTGTTAAGTAAAAGTACAGAATAGTTAACAAAAAACACCCTTCCTTCCCCATGTTAAGAATGGGTTTCTAAACAATAACATTATTTCAGCATGGTAGCGTAAGTGCACAAGTACCTCTTATTTGTTATGCTTTTTTGTTTTTTTGACCACTAAAAAACACAATTCTACCTTAAGTACAAATAAGTAGTTAAACGCATGTACTTAGTACATTTTGTTGTCTTTTAACGCTTTTAGGGCACGTGTACTGAAAGCGTTAAAAACAACAAAATAGTATTGTTTGGAAATCAAATTTGAAAAACTTGAAAATAATTTTTTTAAATTGACGAACTCAGAATAAAAAATGACTAGTCTAGTAAGACGAAAGCAGAAACGGTTTTCTATTTTTAAGAGAATGCTTTAGTCAGCTCAGCGCATGACGCGCTTAGCGACCGTTTTTCCGTAAGCGAATTTGATTTCTATAAAAGATAACATTTGAAATAAAATTTCGCGCAATTAATAATTATCAAATATTTACATATTATACATGAAAATAATTCTGAAACTATTATTTATATGAAAATGGATGATATATGCAGATTTATCTCTTCAATTTTGAAATATTCTTCGTCAACTTTGCTCGTTCATAACTTTGCTTCCTATCGTTGTAAAAATAAAAATCAAACACCAGTAGAGATGGACTTCTTTGTTTATATAGCCTGTAAAATTTCAGCCATATCCAACCAAATTTAACCCCGCGCATGTGTCTCCAAACGTAACGTATAAAATGAAAACATTGAAAAAAGTGTTTCCCTTTTTGTCGTCATTTTTTTACCAATTTTTCATTTTTAACTTGGAGCATAAAAATATTGAACGCATAAAAGAAAAATAAATTAACATCATTGGAATGCTTATTTTATTCTCTTTCCATCAATGTAATTCTTTTAAAAATTGACCAACAAATAAAAAAGATATGACTTGTTGAAGCACATTGGGTATGTAATATTGCCAATGTCCATGAAAATACAGCATACGCTTGTAATGCTACTTCAAGAAACGTTCTCATAGCACAAACAAACCAAGTCACATTCCCAACAAACAATCGGGTTACACAACAGTATCCATCGATGTCTCTACTATATATCTTATACAACTATCAACTGTATATCTTATACAACTATCAACTACATATCTTATACAACTATCAGCTACATATCTTATACAACTATCAACTACATATCTTATACAACTATCAACTACATATCTTATACAACTATCAACTACATATCTTATACAACTATCAACTACATATCTTATACAACTATCAACTGTATGCACATACAGATCGATGTTCAGGCTAAAGCTCTAAAGGAAGAAATGGGGTGACATAATATTACCCTCATTGCTGACGACACCTAAAAAATATAGCTGTCATTGGAAACTCTGCCTGGCTCTAGGAACGTCTTCAGATGCAGTAGTTCTGAAAGTTAATCTTCTGGTGTTGGTAGAAGTTTTTTCGCTGAGAAAAACTACAGCCTATATATATATATATATATATATATATATATAGCTCAGTCGAGTTTTTCAACCTGTTGATCAGCTTCTTTGCATGTTTCAGTTACTTTTCTTGCATTACCTTTGACACAAATTCTCGTTTCTTCATTTTGTATGAAACATAGCAGATGTCTTTATGTACTAACTCTAATTCTTTATGTGTAACTGCACACATTGATGTGCCTGGGTTTAATATCAATAATTTATTGAATATCAGCAACAAACTCCAGTGTTCTGACAATGTTAGATCGATGGTTATACATTTTTCTCTCTGATGTCACCTCGTAGTCAAATTTTGAATATTGGACGTTCTTTCCAAAATCTTCTTGCTGATTACCGAGGAAGTTTGAAATCTTATCTGTTCTTCTAGCACAAATTTCCAGAAGAATTCTGCCTCTTCCACAACTTGTTCATAATTCTGCAAAAATGAAGTCATTGTTTTCATGAAGACAAGATTAACTGACCACAGAAGTAAAAGAAAATATACATCAAATTAACAACTGAAAATTGCAAACAAATATGGTCTGCAACTGACATAATTTAAACTTCAAATGAAAACTAAAGAGTTTGCTTGTATACAGGCTACAAGTTTACTTGAAAAAGCTCACAATGAATTTTATTTTTTCTTGAAAATATTCGAAATATTTATCATTTACTATGTTGACTGTTGTTAATTATTTCTGATTAGAATTTTAGATTTAATTTAGTTATACTTTGATAAAATCAAACACACTTCATTGATTATGTGAGTTTGCAAGTTCAATCGTAGCCATAATAAACTCATTTTCAGTAAATTAAACATACAGTAATAGAAATAACATTAAAAAGAAAAAAATAAATTCACCTTAAATGTTTCTGCCTACTATGTCGGCTTCTTTCTAACATGCAACCATCTAAATAACTGATACAGATTTCCTGTGGAAGTAATAAGAAAATTGTAATCAATGAGGGACACAAATATAATCTTATAACATAAAAATCTACTTACAATTAAAACTTGGAGAATGTTGTTTATTATCTTGCTTGGAAATGTGTACATTTTAACTGCAGAGGAAAAATTTGGTTGGAAATAAAAGATATTGAAATATGCATCAGTCTGGTATTGAGTTTATGCAGTAAAACTGAAAAATATTGTTTGCAGTTTTTTGATGAACAACTCTAATTTTGACCTTATTCACTTCAGTATCTTTTGATAGTTCATAATGTTTGGACCAGAAAAAACAACTTGTCTGAGCTCCAGAAAAGTCGGGGTTTTTTTTATTGAAATGCTATTATAGCATCTATAAAAAATACTGACCCAACAGATCATAGATAGTTTAGTAAAGCTACTAACATTAGAAAGAGGATTAAAAAATGATAACAATGTATTTGGGTAAAGTAGAGAAATTAGAAAGTTTCAATGTAGTCAACAAGATTACAGGATAGTCAACAAGAGCTGAAATATTGCATTTTTAAAATTCAGTAAAATGTTGCGATGGATATAGCTGCAATACATTTCCTGCATAATGTCACTGATTCTCCCAAATTTTCTTTTCTTCAGACGAATTGCTGATTAAATAAGTTACAGCATTTTTATTTCTACTTAGCAACCTGTTTATTCCTTTTTTTCTTTTTGCTTAAAGACATATGACTGTTAGAAAGCAGTGTCACTTATAGTAAAACAAAAAATAAAATAAAGAATATGCCTAAAAAATAATGTCTGATGTAGAGACATGAGTGATTCTTTAAAAAGACTGTTACAATAAAAAGAAAAAGATGACCTCGTCAGAATCAATGGGCATGTATACCATTTAGAAATGTATATTTATTTGTTAGTGCAACAGTAGGAGAAATGCATGTGTAAATGTCAGTTTTTCTTTGTATGGATTATCTCCAAACAGAAGCTATGAAATAAATCTGTTAAAGAAAAATAAAAAGCAAAAAAATTATTTAAGAAACAAAAACAAAATTCGCAACCATTTTTTTTTTTTTACTCGTATTCACTGAAAACAAGGCACAATACCACTTGCACATAAGGAGCTAAAATTTGGGTCCATATCTACACGGACACTATGTACAAAGTTGACCAGCGAGATATCTGTTCACATTACATTTCAACTTTTGCATATCAGTACAGTTAGAGAAGCAAAAAATCGGGAGCGAACTCGACAGTCTTCAGCAGTTCAAGGGAAGAAACTATTAGAATAGAAGACTTTCCAGCATCTGGAAATCTCTACGGTGCAGGGATGGAATTTTATTGCCTGTCAGGTTTGTCTGGGGTATTTATGTTGTGTGGGCACAAGTACTACAAATTCATCAGAGCACATTCCATTAAAATAGTTTAAAAATAGCCACAGTGATGCAACATTGTGGTGATGAGACAGGGTTGATAGTGCAGGAACAGGTTAGGGTTAGAGGATATTTTCTGGACTGTCTATAAGCAAGAGATCCCCAGATGTGGCAACAACAATTCATGCATAAGCGAATGGTGGCTCTGTAGAGATATAGAATACTCTCAGGTTTTTAAGCATGGTAGGTTGAGCCCACCTTCTTTGCAGCAACCTTGGCAATATCTTCAATGCATTTGTTCCAATTCATGTTGCCTGTGAATGTTAGGCTGAGGAGTTTGAATGAAGAGGTTTTATTAATCATGTTAGTCAGTGGTTAAGAAGTCTTCCTGTAATTGTTAAAGGAAAGGAAAGAAGATTAATCTTGGCAGCAGTGAACATTACCATCCATTTATGTCCCCATTTCACTACAAATTGAAGGTTATTTTCTAAGGTTTTAGCCATTGCCTTAGACATGTGTTCATTCATTTTCTCCTTGTATCTGTTATAGAGTGTGGTGTCATCAGCAAATATACCCATCTTAGAAACAATTTTATCAGGGAAGTCATTTATGAATATGAGGTCCAAAGATGCACACCCGCATTTATATCGTTGGTGTGGCATATGACCATCAAGGACAATCTGGATTTTTGTCTTGTCTAAGAAGGATCAGATTATAAGTATTTGCCCAATAATACTACATGATTTAATTTTCATGAGAAAACCTTCATGTCAAACCCTGTCAAAGGCCTAGATATATCAAGGACTACTGCTTTAGTCTTCCTGCTTTGTCCAGTGCATGGTATATACATTCAGAGATTATACAGTTAGAATATTTACAGTACAATGAGCTTGCCTAAATCCATACTGTTGGTCAAAAAGAAGTTTAGTATCTATGAGGTGGTGGACTAGTGCTGGATTGAAGATGCAAAGATGCTGTATTTAGATTTAAAATTTAGTGTAGGGCAACAATAATAGTGATTTAGCAAAAAGTCACCCTGTTAAGAACAGTTCCAACAACACTGGAATCTGTGGAAATGGATATTAGCATATCCTTCTCTGTAAATGACTATGCTGGTAAAAGTAGCTTAGCTGGAAAATGTAAGAAATTTTGAAAGGGAACAAAATGATTTTTTTTTAATAAGCATCACCACTTACCAAGGCCAAGAGGCCACTCGAGGATAAGGGTTAAAGAGTGTACAGTAGAAATTGGACAATACAGTAATCGTTAGTAAATGGAAATTCGGTAAATTTGTTAACTTATATGGAACGGCTAATCAAGGACTTGTTTACGTTAAACTTGAAGACAACCATATTGTAGTCAGCTGAAGTTAGAACGGAAATGCATATTTTCTTGAAATACATATAAAAAAATTGTTCTAAGTGACTGATGAAACGCATTAGTTTTAGTTTAAAAACTAACAGTCAATGAAATTGAGGAAAAGTTTATTTTATTCTAAAGATTAGAAGCATTATGTATGCCTTTCTCTGTCTCTATGAATATGTCAGCTTGCTGCCATCTTTTATCTTATCCTTCTGTAACCAACATGTCATATTATCATAGTCATACCTCAATTTATAAGGTGGATACTTTTTATCTCTCCTGAAACATCTGAACCCACATCATCTGACAAAAAAAAAGTCTTTCAAAATCTATATTTCTACATCCTAAGAAAAATCAACTTCACAAATAACCAGCTTTGTTTGATGGTATTCATTCTTGCAACTTATTTTATTTTTTGTTACTTGAAAACTAATTTCCCAATGTTATTAGGGATAGAAGTGAATGCATGTGATATAATCTTTTCATTTGGGCTCAGCTTTACAATTCCATAAGTATGAGATACCTTCAATAAGTTTTCAGACATTTTTGTACAAGCATTTAAAACTGTTGTAGACTCTTGAAAATTTAGTATGTTATTATGGTATTGCAATACGTCTTATGAGATGACTGATCAAGTTTTATTAGCAATACACATGAAAAAATTGAAATGGGTTAAAATATTTCAATATAGCAAAAGAGCTTGATGATTTAAGAAAGAATCTTTTTTAATTTTTTAAATACGATTAAAATTACCTTATGACTATTTTTGTGCCTCACATGTTTGAATATTTTTTCCTCTTTAAGACCATACATGTTTTGTCACATTTTTTACACTACTTTTTCAGCAAAAATGCTGTATCTTTGTTAAAACATAAGATTAAGCAAATGAATTTGCCGTATAAGTGTATTTCTGTGCTAGGAATTAGAATATGCTCCAGAAATTAATGGTTTCTAAATAATCTGCAGTAAATGCACATAAATATGCTGTAATTCCTTAAAAATGCCATGTATTCATTAAAAGAAAAAAAGTTAAAGAACTCAAAGTTGAATTGTAATGCATTTTATGTACAAATAACTGAAATCGAAATCTAGAACTGATTAAAAAATATATATATTGCAATATTTCTTTGGTATTATTGTAGATTAATATCTTCCGTTAACCTCCCCACCCTATCGGACCACCTCTCCAAAATATGTGATTCTACCTTTGTAGACAATTACGTGTGAACACCTTGAAAAACTTAAATGAAAGATAAACAAATATTATTTTAGAATTTAATGTAAAATGATTTCCCATGTTGAGCCATTCCAGGATTTTAGGGCAGTTAACCATTTTTTTTCTATGGGAGATAAATCTTGTGCGCTTTCTTTTTTAAGAGGGTCTTTGTGCAATTATGAGAGGGTGGAGAGATTGCCACTCTAACTTTGGGTTAACGATAGGGCTAAAGAAAATTATGTGTGAACATCCTGAAGACTTGATAGAAATAAAACAAAACAAAAACAATTTTAGGATTTAGAGTTGGGATTGGTTTCACATAAATTTAATGTAAAATAATTCACCATTCCGAAACCATTCTAGCATTTTAGGACAGTTGACAAATTTTTTTATGGGAGATAAATCATGTGCACTTTTCTTTAAGGGAAGATCTGGGGGGTTTTACGCTAATATGTAGCTTACCAACAAATTTTGTTTGGTGGGGAGCTTGCCAATCGGACTTAGTATTACTGTTAGGGCTAAAGAAAGCTTTAGGAGGAGGCTTGCCACTCCTACCTAGGGTTAGAGGTTAGGGTTAGGGGAGTTATTATTTTAAGAGGGCATTTGACATCCATATTTATGGTTGGTAGTTCATAATTATTAGCTTTTGAAAATGTTATGGCTTAGATTTTGAACATCAAATTACTTTTAAATATGTAAACTTACATAAATGAGGAGCGTGAAACTTTACAAAAATTATGACAAGCAGTCTAAATAAAATTTATTTAAACAAATGACGTCATGTTTGCAAAAGTATAAAGTATTTTTTGCTCACCTATTTAAATATCAAAACTTTATGCTAAAACTGACAAAATCGTTCACAAGTTTTGGATGAATTTGATTTTTACTTTCAACTAGCAGAGGGGTACCGTGCATAGCTCGAGTGTTTGGAGGTGTGTGTGGTTGTTAATGAAAACCTAAGAATAAGCGAAGTAAAAAAAGAAAACAGAAAAACAAACATTAAAACTTATCTGAAAAATAAAGCAGGGGGTACCCAGACGGTGTGTGTGTGTGGGGGGGGGATAAAAAAAAAACTAACGTAAGGCAAACCCTTATCCCTGAGTGGCTTCCAGGTCTTGATAAGTAGTGACCACCGTGTAAAAAAAAAACAAAAAAAACAAACGATGTTAAATGTAAAAACCTGAAAAACAAAAACAAAAAAGAAAACAGAAAAACGAACGTTAAAACTTCTGAAAAATAAAAATCGAAAAAAAAAAAAGAAAAAAAAAGACATCTCACACCACGATTTGAACCCAAAACTTTTAGATAATGACCCAACGCTCTAACCAATTGAGCTAACACAACACACATGAAATTCTCTCACTTCTTCAAATATTTAAACTAAATCAGGTCATGACGCATGCGTCATGCGTAGAACTTATCTCGTCATGAGAGGACGGTGTTTGCTGACACCCCCCCCCTGTAGAAAAGTGTTGATTTCAGGGTGAAAAGTTAACGTTTTTGGCCAATTTTTCGATATTTGTTGGGCGAAGGATGGGGCTTTCATATGAGACCAAGTTTGTGAATTTTTGTTCTGCCTGTCGAAAGTTTTTAGCAGACACACAAACATACACACATACATACATACATTTTCGCTTTTATATATATATAGACTAGCGAAGGGTACCCGGCATTGCCCGTGTGTTTGTAGGTGTGTGTGAAAAAAACCCGAAATGTGAAAAAAAAACAGGTGCCCGTGAAAAAAAAACGAAGCCTTGACACGCAGTTGGAAAATAGTAAAGTGTGAAAAAAAAACAGGTGCGCGTTTTTGATTGACGTGACGGTGATAGGTATTCAGCAGTTAGCATTTTGTGTGGGACAGTTTTTAATGAGGTCAATAAATCGGTTTGTTTGTTTTTAAAAACCCGGCTCGTCTCAAAATGAAAGCTACCATCTGATATGACAAAGTCGACATTGACCAAACGTTACTTAGCTCTCTAGAGACCACTGGCTTTCGGCCAGTAATTAGAGTCAAGTTTCGCTTTTTGTTTATACCGAAAACCGAATGTAACGCGTGCCGATGCGGGAAATGTCGAATAATTAACGTTTGAAAGTCAATAAAATTAAATAGACGGGCGAGCTCCATGGTTAAGTGTGAGATATTACAATTTATAGATGACATAAAAAGTTTAAAGAAGTTGTGAACCGAGCGAGCGCTTCTCTGAAAGAAGCCTTTTGTGAACATCGAGGAAAAGCATACATACATACATTTTCGCTTATATACATTAAGATTACATTTCTTGTCTGAGTGACACATTATTTTGTTAAACTTTCCAGTTTAAGAGTTTTTTTTTTATTTTTCAACTTCATTAGAAACTGAACACCCCTTACAAATAGTTAAATATTAATTTTGCATTTTTTTTTTTTATAATTGGTAGATTAGTGTCCATTTGATTACATAATCCACTGAAAAAAATTGTAAAAAAGATGAAAATAAAAAAAAATATTGAGGTGGGGGTACCACTTGCACACGTGAACCAAATTATTTCACATTTTCGGTTGTTCAAAACAAAACGCTGTTTAATTCATTGTTAAAAACTAATGCAATTGATAAAAGTGCACGCAAGTTATATATTTAGAAAGCTTATTTTCTTGTTTTTTCAACCATATAAATATTTTTTAAATTTGACCAGAAATAATGCAGGACTGGTTGGGATTTAATGATAGATTCTGATAACTGAATAGCTCTAATTAATGTTCTAATAACAAAATAGCTCTAACTAAATATGTAAGAACATTTTTTTATGTTCAAATTTTCAATTCTTTTTTTTTAATTTGTTCTGAAATAACAAAAAAACGTCTGTTTACAGCCATGCTATCACTGATAGTATTGCTACTGCTGCTACAAATAGTTTTTTGAAATAGAAACGATTTTTTTTTGGATATCATGATTTTAAATTGCTAGCTACCACAAGAGAAAACAACATACAATTATACTTTTAATGGATAAAAACAGTAAAAAGATTGATTTATTTAAGAGTGGGTCTCCAAAGAAAATTTATTTTCAAAATTTTCAATACTCATCATGTTGAAGTCTTCTTTTTAACACAACAAAAAATGACGAGTCAAAAGTATGTCAGATATCCCAAACTATTAAAAGTGGCATCTATTCTAATTAGTTTCCAAATTTCATGACAAAATTCTTAATACAAACACGGTACGAGCATTTACAAATCAGGAAGGGGGGGTGGTTTACAAAACCTTACTGAAAACACTGTCTTATAATAAGATTTTTATCACTTTATTTGCTTAAAACTCTTGAAATATATAATGTACATTATTATTTATTAATTCATTTGAAAGTATATTCATTTCCGAACTAAATGGTGGTATTTTGAAAACTTAAAGTGCTTTGGTTTTTAAAATATGACAATTTTAGCAGAACCCCCTTTAAATCTGTGATTATCCAAAGCTTTTATTGTCCGTGTGTATTGCTAGTTTATGATTTCAAGTTCAAGTGAACAGATACAGCTGGAATTGAAATACACTCTACTAAAGCCTGATTGTCACAGCTGGTGAATTTCAAAACTGCGATCATTAACACGCTCACACAAGATTTTCATGCAGCCTTCCAGAAGTTGTTAGAACGATAGAAGTGCATTGCAGCAGCAGATTACTTCAAAGGGGACTAGAGTTTCATGTCTGTACTATCAAGTGCCCCTACGAAAAAAGTCTGAAAACTTATAGAAGGTATCTCGTAAATAGGAAGCACTTTTGAAAAGAAAATTGTGTCTAATTACTATATTAAAAGCATTTGTTTAAAAACAGAAGCCATTGAATTCAGTGAAAAATTTTTGTACAAAAATAGGCTAAATATTTAAATATTTATTCAAGCATTTTTCAACAGATTGGACAGCTAGGATTTCTTTCATCTAATACATGTAAAATAATCACTGAGAAAAGGTTTCCCGAACTATACAAAGTTTTGTGCAAGACAATCAAAATGTCTCATTCAATTTGCTAGCATGATTAATGATTCACACTAACCTCTGTCTGTGACCCATAAAAAAATACACACACACACATTACATATGATAGAAAGTAACTATCATTGATTTACTGCTTTTACTGACATGTGCAACAAGCAATGACACCGATTCATACATATATATCAATTAGTTCAAAATTAGATTTTTTTTACCTCTCCCGGTGCTATATTTTCTAGGGCTACAATTTGCAGTTTGTGACAATTGTGAGGAAATTGTACTTCAGCATTTGGAATACAGCTGTGATTACCTGAAAAAGGGAATTTATAAATAAATTGTGCAAACTTTTTAATAAATTAATTTTTTTTATTAACAAAAATAATAAAAATAAAAACTCTTTAATCTTTAGGGCTGCGACAACAGCATATTCTTTTCATTCTTTTGACTCTCAAGTTTATGTCCGACACAGTAAGACACAGTCAATCAACCGAGAACCACAGCCGTCTATATAAAAACATATAAGATATTAATGGATATATACTCAAGAGTCAAAACAATGAAAAGAATACGCTGTTGTCACAGCCCTATTAATCAATGCCTGTACGCTTTTCAGTCATTACTGAAGTTTCATGGAAAGGAGAATGAAATGAGAAGGGTGAGCGGAGAATGTATCAAACACAAAAGTATCATAATCTGAAAGCTGCGTGTTCAATCCCTGTACAAGGTAGTATTTCTTAATTTTCCTTTCACTCATATCCAAAAGCAAATTGCATTAAATAATATCCAAAAATAAACAGGCTATAAATAGTTTAATAAACATTATCCAGAATAATCTTTGAAGATTAAAATAGTTCTTTTCTTGTGTTTCCACGGGATTTTGATTATGTTTCTAATTCAATCGTTTTTTTTTTATTTTCAGATTCCACTTTCTTCACCCTTCTTTATGACGACTTAAAAAAAAAGTGAATGCATAGTGTTGTGTTTTCAATAAAGAAAGTACTTCTTCGGAGAAACAACAGACTAGACAACTAGTTGCATAATATGTAGTGAAAGTATTGTGGTTTTGAAAGAGTACAATCTTCAGCGTCACTATGAAACAAAACATCTATCAACATATTTAAAATTTTCTGAAAAGTTATGCTCTGAGAAATATGATGATATGTGTTTTAGAAACTTAAAGAAACTTTTTCACAAGAAAGTTTGCTGAAAATGAATCTATCACTCAAACCAATTAGAAAATAGTATATAAAATAGATGGCAGAAAAAAAATGTTTAATGATGGCAACTTCATCAAAGAGTGTATGATGGAAGCAGCAAATGATTTGCGCCTTGAGAAATCTGATTTCCTTGGAAGTATTAGTATTTTGGCAAGCTCATTTATGCGGAGAACTTGGAGAGAACAAACATGCGAAAAAGCTAGGAACTTTTTGTGGTATTCTTTAGTGTTGGATGAGTCTATTGATGTCTCGAGTACGTCACAACTTCCCGTGTTCATTCATCGTGTCAATTTGGTCTCTCAGATAATGGAAAAATTAGCATCCGTTTGCAGCATGCATGGAACAATAATTGGAAAAGGCATTTTCATGGAGGTGCAGAAAACTTTTCTTAAGTGGAATCAACTTCAAGGTGTTACAGTTGATGAAGGAAAAACATGGCTGGAATGAGGGATCTATTGGGACACATCAGGACTAAGTTGGAAGATTTGCAAATTCCATGTGCGCTGTTCATACACTGCATCATACATCAGCAAGCACTCTGTGAGAAAGACTTAGATATATCTTGTGTACTGAAACCAGTCATTTCTACTGTGAACTTCATTCGGGGAGATGCACTCAATCACCATCAGTTCCGAGCTTTTCTTGAAGAAATTGATTCTGATTTCTATGACGTGCCTTATAACACAGCAATAAGGTGGCTTAGTTATGGTAAACTCCTGTTTCATTTTTAGAACCTCCAAAATGAAATAGATATTTTTCTCAGTGAAAAAGCTGATCCACAGCTGTCTGATTTTACCTGACTGTCAAAGTTGTTATTTTTGGTTGAAATTACATCCCATATGAATTGAACTTGAAAGGATAACCTTTACAGAATTATCAGGAGACTTTGGAGAAAGCTGTCATTGTTTGAAGCACAACTAGTAAGAGAAAACTTTTTCTCATTTTCACTGTTTCAGAGAGTTTTGCGCTACAATTGCCAAAGATGTCAACCTTGATTTTCTGAAAAAGATTATTCGTAACTTGAAGGAACATCTTTTAAATACATTTTCAGATCTTGACAAAATTGAGCAAGGCATTTATCTGTTCAAGAATCTGTTTGATTGTAATCTCAATGTGCCAGTTGAATTAAAGATGGAGTTCATTGATTTGCAAGCACAGAGAAGGAAAACTTGTTGCGTTTTACAGTTACTTGCATCATGATAACTTTTGCTTTTGTTTATAGCACGTGCACCACTCATGATTAACATGGAATGTTAAACTTATTTTTTTGTCTTTTTTCTCAGACCTCCCATTCTGATTGCAAGCATTGAGTAGAATGATTATGCAGCCCGCATTTGTCATTCTATTAGTTATCTGGCCGGCAGTAAAAAAAAATTTTGGTGACCGCTAATATAAAGGAACATAATGAATAAAAAAAGTGAGATGGGGGAAAGAGGGAGGCTAAGTAACTAACTACAATAAAGCAATACACAGGGTTTAGTTTACTTTTAAATAATATAATAATAAAACACAGATTTTATTAAAAATGTGCTCATGTGAAAAACTGACTATAATTTCTATGACTTATGTGTATTTTCACATTTTTATTATTACTATTATTATTTTTTTATCATTAAGATTAATATTCTTATTATTAAGAGTATTATTTTCATTATTTCTATTATAGCATATACAGTTACATTTAATTGAAACACCCCCCCATGCCATGAAGTGAAAATAACTACCTTAAAAAAGCAATGACCACCACAGATGAAAGTGCTCTGTATGTAGGTCACTGTATGACAGTGACTTACATTTGAAGAGAAGTGATTTGCCCAACAGTGCTTGCCAGTGCTATGAAGTGACAGTAACCACATTAGATTTCATTTTAGAATAGTTCACTGAAGCCCAACGTTAGTCATAATTGAGATTTACATAGGAATCCAATGTAAACGCAATTAGCCACCACAACTTCATTTAAGAGCAGTCCAATAGATGCAGGAAATACTCATGGTCTAGTGATTGACACAGTATGTCAGGAAGTGTCTGTGACAGTTGTACAGATAAGCAAGGTCCATTAGTAAATGCCTCAACACAGCATTAACTGCCAGTAATCATTTACTGGAGGCTGATATTGCTCATGGCCGCTAATGACCGACACTGTACACAAGGAATCAACTGTTACAGTTGCATTGACAATCAAAGATCACAAGTAAACACTTGTATACAGTACTAACTGCCAGTGATTATCACTTCCTTCCATTAGAGGCTGACACTGATGAGTTTCAGTTGCAAAAGCAGCCAGTGCCAACCAGTATACGCAAATTAATTGCCCCAAAACAGTACTAATGTGCCCCCCCCCCCCTAATGACCATAGTTTAATTTTTTTTTTTTTTTCCTGGGTGATGAAGGCTTTATCGAATCTGTGCTGGCTTTATGATATGCTTCCACTTGGCAATGCCGGTACATGAGTCCTACCAGTTTTAAATAAATTAATAAGTAATTCTTCTGGATGTTACTGAAGTGTCTGTTCATTGTTAATGAAAATGTTTAAGCATCGTGGCTGCTAGTAGAATATTTAAAATGTAACAAGTTCTTTGCATCTTTTATACATGGTTTCAAAAGCATTTTAACCAATTTTCAAATTTAAATTCTTAAAAGTTGCTTTAAAATTTTCTCTTTTAAAGAAATAATTTTAAGTTTAGATGAGAGAATCACTCTTCAACTTATATTTAACGTAGAATTATCAACAAATTCTTGGTTAATAATTGCTAATGATAACCTATTAGCATTTTTTAATGAATTAATTATTTTACCTTTAAAAATCTTAAAATTTCACAAATGATGAAAATGGTATAAATTTACTTTCAGTTCTAAAAAGAAATGTAGAAATTAATTAATTAGCAACTTTTATTAGCTTTACTAGCAGTTCAGCCCAGTTTTGCGCAGGTCCTACGTACTGTTCATAACTTTATGTGCATATGTGTATATATATATATATATATATATATATATATTTAAAAATATGACTCATGTCCAGGTAACCTACACCTAAAATTTCAAGTGTTTAGACCCAAAATTGACGGAGGAGTTTGGTAGAATCTGCCAAGGTCAACACTTTCAACTTTGACCTCTTGCAGTCAAATTTTTGCCCAAAAACTGATTAAAAAGCTTGCTGCATGTCTGAATACCCTTTATGTAAAATTTCAAATGTTTTGACCCAAAATTGGCTGAATAGTTTGCTAGAGACCACAAAGCTTAAGGGTTATTCCGTGTCAAATTGACACCTATATCTATAGATTTGGCTATAATTTGCACTACAGATAGACAATATAGGAACTAAGAAATCCTGAAAATTTGAGCACATAACTCCAAGCAGTTCCCAATTTAGAGCATTTTTTGTTTTGGCATAGGCACATAATGTGACGCCTAGGCGACAATTTTGTGATGTCATTTCTTTGAATATTTGCTGATTGAAAGATCGTATGGCTCTAAAAATTCACACAGGTAAGTTTTTTGACCCAAGGAATAAAAAATGGCATCAGATTTTCTCAAAAATGAAGCCTAAGAGTTTTTGGAATTTTTCACATGTGCCCCAAAAGCGAATAAAAAAAGGGTGTGGCTGGCATAGTAACGCATTACTTTTTTCATATATTTTTTTTAGAAACAATAAATTGTCTTTGGCCCAAAAATGGTTAAAAGTTCTTGTTTCATTCACTCACAGTTTCTATTGAAAGTCGGTTATATTTTTGATGATAATGAAAAATATCCCCGCCCCCCATTGGATAATCAATTTAGACATGTGTTAAACTTATGTCACACCTTAATTTTGGAATAAATTTTGGAGTAAGCCAGATGCTAAAAGTAAACAGGCTCAATTCCATAAGATATTTACAATCAAAGTAGTTCTAACAAAGGCTTTCTCCATATATTTATCTCGCATATTTAATTGTGTCTCCACCAAAAATGGTTAAAAGTTCTTGTTTTGTTGACTCACATTGTCTGTTGAAAGTAAAGACTTTTGAAAAAGTCTTGAGACATTCAAAAACTATGTACACTCATTTTCTGCCTTTTTGACTCCTCTCCTTGTTCCTTTTCCTTATACAAAACATGGCAATTTTGATAAGGACTGTTTGTTTTAGCTAGGCCCCTCTTTGAGTGAACATACTATTTCATACACAAAAACAAACTTGAACTATTCTCTAAGAAGCAACCAGTTTTGATCTGTATGGGGTTAAGTCAGGGGAGTGACCATTCGTGCCAAATTCCATAAATTTCATCTTCAAACAGGCGTCCATTAAAAAAAGTTGAATAAATAAAAATAAAGATAAAGCAGTTGCAGTGAAATCGTATTCAGAAAAGACTTCACAACTAAAGTCAGCATTCAACATTTACATGCTGCTGTGTTCTTTATGCCACTGAGATGCAGAAATGGTTTTTTGATACTCTTGGTCAGTTATTGCGTATGTCCTTCCAATACATGTTGTTGGGAATACAACACAAAGAATTTTCTTGATGGGAACAAGCCATGTATCATCAATCTGCGGCCAACTGGTGTGATGTCAGAGATATAAAGGATTGATGGCAAATCAGTCATGAATATCAATATATAGTTCGTCCACACGGGACAACTTATGGCCAATTTGTAATGTTGATAATAGTACAAAAAGGTGACTAGCTCTGGTTGCTGGCACTGGAAAACCTTGCTTCAAGTGACTTTCTCACCTTCTCCATGATTTCCTTACTGATCGCAAAGAAACGGATGGCAGACATCTGGCAGATAGCAAGCATAGCTTTATAATCAAAGATTTGATTATTTAAGAGGGCATTGAAGTGACCGCTTAACCACATGGCGTTTTACTGAACCACCAATTTCATCACAAGGGGATTTTCCATGACTGGTGGCGAAGAAAACCCACTCACCTTCGATACCGAAGTCCTCCTTATGCAAACATAAATTGATGAAATTCTTAAGTTTTTATATTGAGCCCTGCAGCCATCATTTGTTCACATGTGGTAATAAGGTTTGGATTAAGTGAACAGTCAGTGTCTGAGTTTGATACACGAATGCAATGTCATGAGTTTTGTCATTGGAAATAAAACATAATGAAATGTGCTTTAGCTGCTGATCAGAATCTCTGTAGTAAATCACCTCTGAGTGCAGGGTGCAATATACCTTGCTCTAATGATAACTTTGAATTTTGTCTTGTATTAAAAATTGAAAGTTTTCTGCAAAGTCTCCCAGAACAATTAGATATGAGTGTCTAGTAAGATTATCAAAAGTATCAATCAACAGATCTTTATATTCTGCATATGTTAATGTTGCATGGCTGGTTGTGTCCCATTGACTAAAATGAAACTCGTCATCAGGGTTCAAATCATACAACTCCTCATCCAAGAATTTCTGCAATGCTTCTCTATCAGGGCAGTTTTCAAAGCGATGCATCATATGCTCTTTGTTAGAAGAATCACAAACTAACTTTGAAATCAAATCTTTGTAAGCGATGTTCCACTTCATGGCATCAACAAGAAGTTTGACATTCTGATGTACGTCACAAAACAAAATGTGTACCTGTAGATCCAGCTAAAACACACCACTTACAACATCCAGTTGTTCAGGCAAATTACACACTATCAAGCGAACACCTTTTGCTAAACTAACAAAATTTTTTTTTGCATTTTGTATTTGGTGGCCGTATTCATCATTCTCATACATTTGTATTATCGTGTCGACTGTCTCCGGGAAAAATCGAGTTAGGTTTGACAAAATACTATTTGTCAGTTCTCTGGCAGTTCGAATAACATACTCAGACACCTTGAAGAATTTGGAGTTGTACTCATGAGACCAGAATTCAGGAGCAAGTGTCATGATTTGGATTTGATTAGGAGTTGAAGCACTCTTTAACTTCTCTTTCATCAGATAATGTAATTGATCCAGTTCTGCTGTTTTTTCTTTGATGTCTGTTTCACTGGGCATTAATTCTGCACAGTCAGTTCACCAACGCCAACTTTATCACGATAGACATGTCACTTTTGAATGTTTCAACAGTTTGTTCTAACTTCCTTTTGATGCTATGAACACGGCTATGAGAAGCAACACTGTGCAGAACTACAGGGAAAACATCCATGGATACCAGTTTCGCACTCAAGGTTTTTCGTGAAGTTTTCACAGAATCCGACTGGTTTGTAGTCTGGATCCATTGTGTCATCAAGACTCAGATATTTCTTTGTGCACTGACAACAAAGAAAGTGACCTGGCGTTACATTATACCCTCTTGCCTCCAGACCTTTTGCCATCTGTAAAGATATTAGTCGTTTACCTTTGACCTCTTGTGTTGTAAAAACCCACCACAACACTTCTTTGTGGTCTTTGCTCTATCACAAACAATATTTTGGAAATATTGCTTGTGATAGAAACAAATGGTTGATAATTCACCTTTATTTTCCTTCAGTCCAAAAAATCAAATTTACAAAATAATTTGTCTCAACAATTCCTTGCTCCAAGTCTAATAGATTCTCAAGTTCTTTGCACCGATTATAGTCAAACTTGTGACACTCAAATTGAAAAATGTGTGTATAAACTCCACAAAACACAAGAAATTGAAACAATTTTATATCCTTTGCATTCTTAACCTTCTTAGATCACATATCAACAAAAATTAGTAGTGCTTTGCATTTTGTTGATGTGGCAGTGACTTCAAGAAGTATGGTCAAGTCAAGAAATCTTGTGATTTTAAGAAAAATGCTGATTTTCAGGAAAACCAAATGTTTTTTTGTCAAGTTTTGCTGCTATAATCAACATTTTTATATTTTCAGATAAATTCCATGTAGTTTTAAGTATCCCTGCATGAAAAGCAATAAAATTTTATATTTTGATCATTTTAGGTCACTTTTATTATTTTGGAATTTTAATTTTTTGACACTTTATGGTAGGTTAGAAATATTCAGGAAGCTATATAGAAAATCAGAGCGAAAAAAAATCACATTTTCAGGAAAATATAAACAAAAATTTAAAAAGTTGTGTCAAAATGACTGCCCATAGTCTTTTGAGGGCTAAAAAGTTTCTCAAGACGTTTCTTAATCAAAATTCTTGGCTTGAGATAGTACTAGAAGTTTCTGAAGATTTTTACCATCCTATTACTAGTTTCTTATAAAAAAAAAAGAAGCATACTTTTATCCAGCTTGGTGTTTCCAAACCTCATCAACTAATCTTGAAAACGGCTAGGTCGTTGAAATTGTTACCGGAACTTAACTGTTTTAGTATCTGGCTTACATCCAAATTTATTCCAAAATTAAGGTGTGACATAAGTTTACTACATGTCTAAATTGATTATCATATCCAATAGAGGGAGGGAATATTTTTCATCATCAAAAATATACCCAACTTGCAACAGAAACTGAGAGTGAACAAAACAAGAACTTTCAACCATTTTTGGTCCAAAGATAATTTATTGTGTCTAAAAAAAATATGAAAAAAGCAATGAGTTACCATACCAACCACACCCTTTTTTTCATTCGATTTTGGGACACATGTGAAAAAATCCAAAAACTCTTAATATCTCTATAAGGCTTCATTTTTTAGAAAATCTGATGCCATTTTTGGACCTGTGTGAATTTTTAGAGCCACACGACAGAAATGACATCACCAAATTGTCACATCATGCGACTAACGCCAAAACAAAAAATGCTCTAAATTGGAAACCGCTTGGAGTTATGTGCTCAAATTTTCAGGATTTCTTAGTTCCTATATTGTCTATCTGCAGTGCAAACTATAGCCAGATCTGGGGGATATGAGTTTTAAAATCCCATATTTCTGGATGATTTGACACGGAATGACCCTCAAATCTTTTGAACTTTGACCCCTTGGCAATCAAATTTTCAATTAAAAAGCTTGCCCTATGTCTGAATACACTTTATGTAAAATTTCAAATGTTTAAACTAAAAATTGGCTAAGTAATTTGGTAGAGACCGCAGGTCAAATTCTTTTTTAACATTGACCTCAATTTTGACCCCTTAACATTTATTGTTTTGGGCTCAAATCAAATTAAAATGTTTGATCCATGTCCAAGTAACCTGAATCTAAAATTTCAAGTGTTCAGACCCAAAATTGGTGGAGTAGTTTGGTAGAATTTTCAAAGGTGAAATTGTTGAACTTTGACCCCTTGACAACTAAATTTCTGGCCGAAAACTGAGTAAAAGGATTTTCCCAAATCTCAATACCCCTTATGTTAAATCTCGAGTCTGCAGACTGAAAACTGACAGAGTAATTTGGTAGGGAAATGTACATACACAGACAGAAAGACACACACACACACACACACACACACACACATACTCACAGACAATTCCACTTTTATAGACACATAGATAATCTAAGCAACTACTTTTATTATGTCTATAAGAAATAATTTAAAAATTAAAACAATTTGGTAAAACATTCATAAAAATAAGCTGCTGCATTATAATTGTCACAAGTGCATCAGTATTTTTCTGTTTACAAAATAGATTTTATAAGAATTCATACAAAGTAAGAAACACATAAAAAAAAGGATCATTAATGATAGATTAAGTATTAAAAAAATATGAAGAAACAACTTACAGCAACTTTGCAAAGAATAAAGTCCTGATCCTTCACAATTAAGAAATGTCCCGGATTCTAAAACAAAAATTTTTTTTTTAAATACTGGATTATAGAAAATATAACAACTATTTTGTATAAACTATTATTTTCGATATATTCTGATTAATGAATAAAATTTATTTTTCTTTTTACATTTGAATTTAAATTAACATTTCAATATTTCATTAGAAATATGCAAAAAAAATGTAATTATATTCATATTTTAACACAAACACTATTTGTAAAATATTGCCTCATGCTAGGCTAGACTAACTGAAAATGTTTTAGAAAAAGTCAAGTAAGTTATGAAACAAACAGTCAATTATAAGAATGTGTAATATGTCAGTATGTTTGTATTTTTATGAAGTTAATTTCTTTAAATTCATAAAAATACAAAAATTACTTAATAAAGAAAGATTTTCTTATGAATCTGTGTTTTGTTTGTTCCTTTGTTAATGAAAACTTTGGTAGATAACAGAAGATACTAATAAAATAGGCAACATTTTTATCTCTATACAGTCCTTCCCAAAATGTCATCCACGAAATTATGAATCAAATTCCCAATTCTTTCTACAATTCAAGCATATTTGGTACAAATAAACTTCAGTCTATACCTTACCTGTCCAAATTTCAGTTATTGCTTTTATTGCTGTTCAATAATAAGCACACCTGGCCACAATATGTAAAATTGTCAATAACTTTTGACATTGCTGTGAGATCCATGTAGTACACCACTTGACAACATTGCCACCGACCCCAAAGCTGTTTCCATATCAACCTTCATTCTGGTTGTTTCATTGTCTCTTACATTGGTAGTTGCCGATGAGTGCGCAGTGGTTCACAAGTATAAAAATAAAATACAAACTCTGACACATTCAGCAAATATCAGTTGCATTCTGGGTGTGGGTGTGTGTGACACCATCAATTCTCTGCATGTTAACGTCCATATCTATATCTACTGTCGAGGCTGTGTTTGTCAGTCAGTTGATCAATTTATTTCCCCATCTCCTCTAAGTTATTACCTGCATTCTCTTGTGTCCAACTCGAAACCATCCTTAGCTGTTATGAACTGTTTCAAAATCCATGGCCACAACTAAAACTGCCCAAAAACCGACTGTAAATATACCTTTTATGTCTAGATTTTTGTTTGCCACACCTTGACCAACAATCTTGTGTCAGCTTCCTTTTGTGTATCTTTGTGAACAACTTCCTAACCATTGTTCTATTGATAAACCCACTTCCCCTTTCTTTTGTCATACTTTTTTTTTTCACCCACTTCCCAATATTTGGGGTGGGGGTGAGGGGACTGATAGTTTCACACTGCCCTAATTTAGACTGTGAAGGAGTTTTTCAGTTCAGGAAGAATTTCAGGATTGTTTTAATAGACATTACTTTTGAGATAACCTCACAGATATAAATTGGGAGAGGAGGAGCAAGGGCTACCGACTGTAAAGCCCATCCAGGATCACATCTGCTGATGAGACAATCATTAAAGTGGCTGATCATATCATTGAATTGCAGTAAAGCAATGACCTTTTGTTTAATGGAAATTGCTCCAAACAAGGCTTGAAGACATTTGATGTAAGGAGCTAAGAACAACAATCATTGCAATGATAGGAGATTTCTCTTAGCATTAGTCTAGAAAAGACCAAAGCTATAGGTAGGAGGAAAATAGTCAGCAGAAAGAGAGATCCACAAATCTGCAGTTTTTATAAAGAAGCTACTGGAATAGAAAGCTGTATTACAATGCATTACTGTATTAACAATTCCATGGTTGACATTTTTTATGCATGCGTTCAAAAATGAATTTTTACAAGTGTTTATTTATGACTAGCATTGATACCCGGCCTTGCCCGGGTCAACATGAAGTTCCGTTTGGACACAACTGCTATACTAAGGATATTTCATTATTATATGTCATCTCGATCATGGGCAACGTTGATACCTCACAACAATTTAAAAAATAAATACGAACAAAACATGAAAATGTAACAGAATAAGTACATGACAACCTCCTCATCAGATATTTCGGCAGAAAGGATACGAAGAGAAAGAAGCTACTCTTGGGTACTTTTTGTTACCCTTGCGCTGAACCCCATACCCCCCAAAAAATAAATCAAAACTTTTCTTTCAATCAAAATAGCAGGGAGTGTCTGGGCTCAAACATGAAACGTGAAAGAGGGGAAGAAGGCAAAAATTCACAGGCAAACGCTTTTGGCCACACAGCCACGAGTGCTTATGATGTCATGATGTTGCTTTTAAAACATAATTTTAGTTTAATACACATGCGTGACTTGCAAAAAAGCAACAGGAAAAATGGACCATCCTTCCAAAAAGTGGTTCAGTTGACGGCCACAGAATGATTTTTTTTCTTCTAATTTTCACATATTATGCATTGCCCTTTCGACCTGGTCGGATGCAGATGCCAAAAGTTTTTAGTAGCCATACAAGCAAACACACATACAGGTTCGCTTTATATAATAGACTAGCAGGGCTCTTCGGTGTTGCTCAGAGCAATAGTAAAACTTATTTCTATTAAAACTTCTATCTTTCTCTTTCTATCCTTCTGTTTACCTCTCTTTCCCCAAACCCCTTTCTCCTCCACAGCTTAATTTCGATTTAGCTAGACATACGAGGAGCGTGCAATAAGTAATGCCCTGACCCCCTTCCAGTTGTCTGATCTAGCTGAAATTTTGTATGTGCAATGATTTATATCTCTACGGGTTATGTGGCAAATTTCAGCTCTGAACAAATTGTGGTTTCTCTTTTACAGGTGTTTGAACTGAGTCAGGTGTGAAATGGAGCCTGTTGAATGTCGAGCAGTGATCCGGTTTTTGTATTTGAAAGAACACACACCACAGGAGACTTTTGATGAAATAAAAGAAACTTATGGTGGTAATGCCCCATCATATGACCTTGTAAAACACTGGCATCGTGAATTCAAACATGGCCGGAAGTTTGTGGAAACAGCTCCCAGACCTGGTCGCCCCCCACTTCTGCCATTGATGAGGCATCTGTCCGTCAAGTTGAGGCTGCCATTTCGGAAGATCGGCACATTACTATTCGCCAAATAGCCCAAGATGTCAAAATTAGTACAGGGTGTGTGGAAACTATCATTCATGACCATTTTCATATGCATAAGGTGTCTGCCAGATGGATTCCCAGGTTGCTCACACCATTCCAGAAGCGAGAACGCGTCGAGTGCTCAAGGATGAATTTGGAGATGTGCCAAGAAGATGAGTCAAAGTTTTTCAAAAGACTGATTACACAGGATGAAACCTGGGTCCATCACTATGATCCAGAGACCAAAGCCCAGTCAATGCAGTGGAAGCATTTGGACTCACCACCTTCAAAGAAGGCAAGGGTGCAGCCCTCCGCTACCAAGGTCATGCTCACAGTCTTCTGGGACCAGGACGGAGTAGTGATGACAGATTTCCTGGCAAAGGGTACCACAATTACAGGAGCCTATTATGCTTCACTTTTGAGGAAATTAAGGGAAGCTATCAAAATCAAGAGGCGGGGCAAGATCAGCAAAGGTACCCTCCTCCTGGAGGACAACACTCCGGTCCACAACTCGCATGTCGCCAGATCAGAAGCACGGGCGTGTGGTTATGAAATCCTACCCCATCCTCCCTACTCTCCTGACCTTGTACCCTCTGACTTTCATCTCTTCCCAGCCACAAAGTTGTTTTTGAAAGGAAAGTGTTTCCCAGATGATGCAGCCTTGATTTCTGAAGTCACGTCGTGGTTGAAGGACCAACTTGGGGTGTTCTACAAAAACGGTCTCCAAACGATGGGAGAAATGCATAACTCTGAGTGGTTCCTATGTAGAGAAAGACTAACAAATGTGCCAAGTTTTGTTGCTCTACTGCTATGGGAAGTGGGTCAGGGACATTACTTATTGCACGCCCCTTGTACATGCCTAATTCTCATGAAATTAGTTGTCATTTTATTTCCAAATTAGTACATAACCCACACCCCCTACCATGATGAAACCTGGCCTAATTTATCTATGGAGAATAAATAATTATAAGAATTATTTTTAAATTTTAGATGCTATTCATCCAGGGAAACAGCGATCAAGAATATACCAGTTTTATGGGTGTTTGTGTTGTAGTTTTTTACTTTTAACTGGACATGCAAATATTAATACACACAGACATTTGCCCTTTATATAATAGAAGATTACACTTACTTAAAAAAACAAGAATACAAAAAGAATCTTTGATATCATGGAGTGAAGATGTCATATTTAAAAGATCATGTAAATTGATCAAGTAATTTTTAAGAAAATACAAATTTACTATTTTTAGAAATTTAAATACTAAATGTATTCATTATAAGATTGATTTTGATCTTGATAGTTACAATAGAGTCAACTACATAACGTTTGGAATATGACACTGTTGTTCTATGAAGAGTATGTACATCAAAGATTTTTCTGTATTTTCATTTTATTTAAATATAATATAAATAATAATATATAATAATAATATACTACTAATAAAAATAATAATATATAATAATAATAATAATAATAATAATATACTACTACTAATAATAATATATAATAATAATAATAATATACTACTAATAATAATATATAATAATAATAATAATATACTACTAATAATAATAATATATAATAATAATAATATACTACTAATAATAATAATATATAATAATGATAATAATATACTACTAATAATAATAATATATACTACTAATAATAATAATATATAATAATAATAATCTATATATTAATATGATAGCGTGTGTGTTCCTTTGTGTGTCATGCTTACATCTGGGTCGTTTAATTGTTATGAAATTCCATTTCTTATCTCTATATTAATATCGTAATTTGCTGCGGCCGTTATCATGCTGTGCATCCTTAAAAAGGGAAAGTGGAACATTCCAAATAAATCTTGTCACCTCTTAAAAGGAAAGTGGAATATTCCAATTCTTAAAAAAAAAAAATGGTGTCGCTGTTGAGGCAAAGCTAATAAAAATGATTTGTTCTTCTTGGCCTTTTGGCCAAGATCAAAGTGTAGTGTCTGTTCTTCAGACTCTACATTTCAATTTCTTCTCTCTCATCTCTCAGTGGAGGAGAAATCCTTTACGACTAAGACAATTTATTGTTCCTTTTCTCTGCGTTAAAAAACGACTCTGGTGTCTAAATCTGTCCCGTGGGGAGGCATTGTAAATAGGTACTATATTTAATGTAACAAAGTTTTAATATTACAAAAGAAATTGGATAAAAGTAATTTCATTATAAAATGCACTGGAAATGTCTCTTCTGATTAATTATAAGATACCCTGAAAAATGTCCCTCCTGATTATTTTTTTTGTTTACTTGCTTCCCTACAAGAGAAGAGTTGGACATGAGGTCGGTTAAAAATTTGGGAGGAAACCAGCTCCCGAAAAGGGGCAGTCTGGTCAGTAACAAAAATTAAAATTGTATCAGTAATGCAGGCCTTCTCCTTCATTAACCAAGATCAGAAAAGGGGGGATTTAAGTCACTGGAATGCTGAGACTGATACTACACTCAGAAATTCATGTTGAAGTAATGGTTGCCTAATGCCTAACTGTGATAATGTTTTTATGTATTAATTTCGAAAAGCTGCTGAACAGTTTATGATTTAAACATTACATTATTTCAAGTATATTTTAAACAGTGGAGTGGGGGATATGAAGTCAGTTCCAGAAATGACTTAAACCATTTATGATTTAAACATTACTTTATTTCATGTATATTTTTAACAGTAGTGTAGGGGATATGAAATCAGTCTCGGAAATGGTTGAAACCATTTACGCATTAAACATTACTATATTTAATGCATATTTATAACAGTGGATGGGGGATATGAAGTCAGTTCCGGAAAGGGCTGAAACAGTTTACTATTTAGACATTAAATTATTACATGTATATGTTTAGCAGTGGGTTGGGGATATAAAGTCAGTCCCAGAAATGGCTGAAACAATTTACAATTTAAACATTACTTTATGTCATGTATATTTTTAATAATGGGGTGGCGGACATAAAGTCAGTCTCGGGTTTGAATAAGATAAGTGCAAATATATACTAGCAGAAAGCGTCGCCCAGTATTGAACGAGATAGGTGGAAAACATATAGTAGCATAATACCCAGTGTCACCCGGATCAAATGAGATAGGTGAAAGATATATACTAGCAGAATATGCGGCGTCACCCGGGATTGGATAAGATAGGTGGAACATATACACTATGAGAATACCCGGAATTGATTCATGTGTTTGTAATGAAATAATCAGCCCAGAAAATATATCAAAGTTATTATTTAAGTAAGAGGGGGCGACATACAGGGTTAAAGTTATGAAAATTATTGTCAAAATTAGTAACATATCCAGGAAGTATGAAAACTGATGAAATGTGAGTTAATTGTTGATTGGTGTGTTGTAATGAAAAAATCAGCCCAGACAATACATCAAAGTTATTATTTTAGTAAGGGTAGAAGCTATAAGGTGTGTTTAACTTATAAAAAAAATGATTGTCCAAATTAGTAACATGTCCTAGAATTATAAAATACAATGAAATGTGAGTTAATTGATAGTTGTGTGTTTTTTTATGAAATAATCAGCCCGTACAATATACCAACATTTTTTTTTTTTTTTTTAGTAAATGAGAGGCGATAATGTGGGTTAAAATTATGATAAATTATTGATGAACATAGTAACATATATAATAATTATGAGAAATTATGAAATATGACTAAATTGACCGGTGTGTTTGTAACGAAATAATCAGCCCAGGAAATATATCAAAGTAATTATTTTAGTAAGAGGGCGATACAGTTTCATTAAAAGGGCTAGAATTGATTGTGCCTTCCTGCATGCTGGACAGAACGCCCACAGAATGCCCAGCAACAATATATTACATATGAAAAATGCCGCTGTTGAATTTCCACAGGTCCTGCTAGTAATATATAATAATAATAATAATAATAATATATAATCTATGTATATAAAAGCGAAAATGTATGTATGTATGTGTGCATGTTTGTGTGTCTGCTAAAATATTTCGACAGACATGATGAAAATTCACAAACTCGGTATCATATTGAAGCTCCATCCTTCGCTAAAAAAATATCGAAAAATTGGCCAAAAATGTTCATTTTTTCACCCCAAAATCGACAATTTTCGACAGGGAATGGGGGGGGGGTCAACAAAAATGGCCCTCTCAACCGGTTCTACGCATGCGTCAGATGATGTCATGACCTGATTTACTTTAAATAGTTGAAAAACTGAAAAAATTTTATGTACGTCGCGTTAGGTCAGTTGATTAGCACGTTGGTTCATTATCTAAACGTTTTGGGTTCGAATCGTGCTGTGAGATGTCTTTTTTTTTCTTTCGATTTTTTAAATTTAAATATTGAATCAGTGTTATTTAAGCCATTTTTCACGTAACTTTCGTTCTTCTGCTTTTTTTTTTTACTTCGCTTATCCACCCCCGACCACACACCCAAAAACACCCGGGTACCCACCGATTTTTTAAACTTTAATATCGAAACAGGCTTATTTAAGCCATTTTTCACACGTTCATTTTCTGTTTTCATCATTTGTTTGCCTTACGTTAGTATTTTTTTTTTTCCCACTTAAGTGTTAACGTTGTTTTCTTTTTTTACTTCGCTTATAACAAACAAACATACGTCGTCATCGTCGTAACGCTCGACGACTTCCGGCAGCGCACCTGTCAATTTGGTTCTTAAATAAATTCAAACATCTTTCACTAACTCATTCTGGCTGGCCGATTTTATTTTCAAACTTTGCCTTAGGGCTTTGGGTTCGATCCTACCCCCCCTCCCCCGGTTTCTTTTTTATTTAAAACCACACACACCTCCAAACACCCAGGCAACGCCGGATACCCCCCCCCCCGGCAGTCTATATATATAAAGGTGAAAATGTATGTATGTATGTGTGTATGTTTGGATGTCTGCTAAAAACTTTCGACAGATGCGACGAAAATTCACAAACTCGGTATCACATCGAACCTCCATCCTTTGCTTGAAAAATTGGCCAAAAACGTTAACTTTTTCACCTCGAAATCGACAATTTTCGATGGTGGGGGTGGGGGGATCAACAAAAACGGTCTTCTCGTGACAATGACCGATTCTATGCATGCGTCAGATGATGTCGTAACCTGATTTACTTTAAATAGTTGAAAAACCGAACAAATTTCATGTACATCGCGTTAGCTCAGTTGGTTAAGGCCTTGGTTCATTATCTAAACATTTTGGGTTCAAATTGTGGTGTGAGATGTTTTTGTTTTTTTTTCGATTTTTTAAATTTAAATATTAAGTGGTATTTAAGCCATTTTTCACGTAACGTTCGTTTTTCTGCTTTTTTTTTTTTACTTCGCTTATTCTAAGTGACACCCCAAAACACCGGGTACCCACCGATTTTTTAAATTTTAATATCGAAAAAGGCTTATTTAAGCCATTTTTCACGTGTTCGTTTTTCTGTTTTTATCGTCCGTTTGCCTTACGTTAGTTTTTTTTTTATTGGTTGATTGCCGCATAGCGAGGAAAACATAAACTGGCTTCCGCAACATGACGTTGTCGCACCTGCTAATTTCGGTTTATAAACGTCAACTTAACACATGTATCAATTCATCTGTTCCCGTGGTCAAGATGGTTAGGTCGCAGGTTTTTTTTTTTTTTCATTTCCTTTCCACCTCCGCGTCAAACATTCGGGGTTCAAGCGTACCTTTATACTAAAACTATTTTTTTTCTTTTACACCTCCAAACAACTGGCCAACGTTTCTTTTTTTTAACAGGGTTGTTTTAATCTACCCCGCCCACCACCAACACACACCTCCAAACACCCGGGCAACGCCGGGTACCCCCGCTAGTAATCTATATATATATAAAAGCGAAAATGTATGTTTGTATGTATGTGTGTTTGTTTGTGTGTTTGTATGTCTCGCAAAAACTTTCCACACGGGTCACGGATTTTCGCCAGATCGGTATCATTTTAAACTTCCAACCTTCGCCCGACAAATATCGAAAAATTGGCCAAATACGTTAATTCCTTCACCCTGAAATCAGTAGTTTTCTACAGCGGGAGGGTGAGCAAAAACCGTCCTCTCATGACGAATTCGCTTCTACGAATGCGTCATACGACGTGGTGACCTGATTTACTTTAAATATTTGAAAAAGCGTTCGTTTTTCTGTTTTCTTTTTTTGTTTTTCCGATTTTTACATTTAACATTGTTCGTTTGCCTTAGTTTATTTTTGTGTTTTTTTTTAAATATTTACTTCGCTTATATCATATATATATGTTTTGATTAACACCCTGCCCGAGCACACACACCTCGAAACACCTGGGCAACGCCGGGCACCCCCCGCTAGTCTATATATATAAAAGGCAAAATGTGTGTGACCATTTCGTGTATGTCTCGCAAAGGCTTTTCTCGCCGACAGTCCTGGGGCTGTTACTATCACTTAGAACAGTTTATATACCCGCTAGATAATAATATCTAGGATTTGGGAACGCATGTAGCGTCTAGATATACTTACAGTGACTTTTACAAAATTAACCCCCGCTAGTCTATACATATACAAGGTAAAATGTGTGCGACCATTTCGTGTATATCTCGCAAAGGCTTCTTTCGCACACGCTCCCGGGGTCGTTACGATCGCTGAGAACTGTTTATATAGCCCCTAGATAATAATATCTAGGATTTGGGAACACGGGTCGCCTCTACATTTATTTACGTCGACTTTTATGAGATTCGCGCTATTTCGCTCTGTCCCCTGTTTGTCCTGCTTTTTAGTATAAATAAAGTGAAACCAAATTCAAACGGATGTGTTCTCGGCATCGCGCCAGGAAACATCCAGAAGCAATCAGCTTTGATCAATGTGGGGCCAAACTCCTCTTATATCAGACAATTGCTATTCAATCTGGACAATGGGGAGCTGGTTTCGCCCTCCCCAGCAAAAGTTAACTGCGTGACTTCTATTTGACCTCATTAATTAAGTCAAATGGAAGCAGCAGAGTTAACTTTTATTGCGGCCATCTGTTCTTAATACTTAAATAAATAAATTCAAACGTGTTTCCATCGTATGTCATGGTGCCCAATGGTTAATGTCGAACGTTTTTTTTCACACTTTAATTTCCAACTTTGCCTCAAGGGTTCGAGTACGATCCTCATACTCACCTACCAAAACTTTTTTATTTTATTTTAGCCCCCCCCCCCCCCCGTTTTGATTTACGCAAAATCACACACACCTCAAAACACCCGGGCATCGCCGGGTATCCTCCGCTAGTATAATATAAAAGGCAATATATGAATGTGTGTGTTTATAAGTCTTACAAAAACTTTTCTCAGCAGTATCAGATCAGGTCACAAATGGTACCATCTGAAAGAGTGATGACTCGCTTGAATAATGTGAGAATTAGAAAAAAATGGTCAATTATTTTGTATAGAAATATACGTTTAAAACGAGGAAGGGTTACAAAAAATTGTTCCTTTTTAAACGACTTTCAATACTACATTTTCGTCTTAGGCATTCGTTCTTGAATTGGTTTAAATAAACAAAACCAATGTTATTTTGCCGACAGAGTCGTGGGACAGTTGATAATGAGGTTTGCATTGTTAGCTTCAGTTTTCACATTCGAGTACACGTAATGGTAATCTTTTTTTTTTAAACAGGTTTTTTTTTTTAAGTTTTAACATTTAATCAGGATTAAAAGTTTTTATTTTTCATAAAATTTTTCTTATTTCTCGGCTTACAAAATGTGATTTTTTTTCCTTTTAAAACTGAATTATTTTCACTTTAGACTGAGTTCGCCTCAATTGGTTTTCACACACTTCTTTTTCTCAACAATTACATTTCCGGAGTTTTATTTGTTTTCTTTTTACACTTCTCTCTATCCGGGCTGCCTATTGCGTCTAATTTTTTTTTTCTGGGGGTTGCTCAATATCCTTATTATACCTTCCTCTCTCTCCACCTGGTCAACGCCGGGTATCCCCCCAGTCTAATATATAAAAGGCAAAATGTGTGCGTGTGTGTGTTTGTATGTCTCGCAAAAACTTCTGACACAAGCAACAAACACTGACAAAATTGGTATTGTTAGAAAGATTGATCTCTCGGACAACAAAGATCGAAAATTGGCCACAGAGATTAATTCTTTGACTATCAACTGTGCCGATTTTTGCAAAGAGGAGGTCAGTTTTTGCGTCAACATTTTTGTAAAGTCATTCACACCTTGCGATCTCAACGTACGCATAAAAGACCTTATTTTGAAGGCCCGTGACGTCACAAGGAATGTGGGCGAGAAAGCTAACACATTTGTTTTTTTTCACCTCCTTTTCCTCTTTTGTATTACAGGTTCGAGCCTGGCTACTGTGACTAATTTTTTTTTTAGTGTGCTCGCATAGGTACTTACTGCTATTTTAATATTTTTTAAGGGATTGGTGGCTCAGTAGTTTTACTATACCACTTCTCCATATCCAGGCAATTCTGGGTACCCATGCTAGTTCTAAAGGAGCACCAATGTTACATAGTCATAATTTACTATGAAATATCTTTGTTTTTATGAACTAAGTTAAAACTGAAAAAAGAAAAAAAAACAGAAAAGAAAATCAGCTCCAAAATTCAGCTCACCTTTTTCAAGATCTGTGTAAAGTTGATCAATAAAACCATCTAATGCTGCATGTTCTTCGGCAGGCAAATCCATTGCATCACAATTCTGACACCAAACACTGATTGAACTGACATTGAATTAAACAAGTTGAAAATGAAGTAAAAAGTGAAAACAAAAACATTTTTTTCTAAATTTTCATTAACTTAATTCAGCAACATCTACTGAAACCTGAAAATTCTGTTATTGCAGGACATCTTTCTTGTGAAAAAAATGGGGTGCTTATACAGTATGAAACACAGATGAAAGTTGCATTTCAAGTAAAAACTCTTTGAAAAACTTATGTATCATTCAAAAATAAATATCCTCACTGAAAATTAGGAAAAATTATTCAGTAGAATTTTAATTAAAGATAAAAATCAGTTGTCGTATTTGATTGATCAACCATTCATTATAACTTGGTTAAATGGCAGACTGACTTATCTCCCCCTTGCTTTACAGGATTCATGTTCTTATCAATGTCGGAGCAGCAAAATATGACAAGTGATTTTTATTTTTAATTAATATAATTAATAAATTAAAATTTGATTCCAATTTTATTCCCTAATTTTTTTATATAGATACCTATATTTTGGCATATACATAAGTATATCAAAGAGTTTCCTGTTACTTTATTCGTAACTGCAATGTTCACTTGTGCCCCATACTGTATAACTTCCAAGAATGGCTTATGGTTCTCTTGGTACTTTTTCAGATATTTATTTTTGTTTTAATCAAGAAAATGCTATTAAAATCAGTAGAAAAACTGAATATGAAAAAGGAAGTATGGGAACTTCCGGGATCAAACGATAACAATTTTTAGTGGAAACGTTTTGAAAAAGTTAAACTTTCTATTAATTCATTTCAGTCAAAAATGCTTTACGTTTCAATTGCTAAAAAGAAACAATTTAAGAAACAAGACATAAGATAAATTACCTTGTACCAATTCCTTGGCCATTTCGACCAATCAGGGCAAATAACGACTGAAAGCCTTCAGAAGTAAACCACTGAAAATAGATTAAAAAAATATTTTTTGATTAACATAAAACATCATTTACACACATAAACAACAATGACAGGGGAATCTCGGTCAAAAAATTGACCACAATTTTTTTTATTTTATTGATTTTCACACATTCTTAGATATTGATTTCTAATGAAAATATTAATTAAATTTTCCTTTAATTTAAAATTTTTGGCAATAATTTGATTTGACAAAAATATTGAATAAAAAATATTGAATAATTTCAATTTGGTGGAATTTATCTTTTCAAGATTTTCTTGATCTGATTCTTTATAAAATTTTTTTAATCCTTTATTTTATAGAAATGGTGGTTTTTGGGGTTTTTTTTACATGGGGGGTCACCGCTTATCAAGGTCCAGAAGCCACTCGAGGATAAGGGTTAATAGGTATACATTAGTCATTGTGATTTTACCGTAGTAAACATTAGTAGGAATTTTGTAACTTGGATTACTTAGAGGGACGGTTCAATAAGAACTTGTTCACATTGGACTTGAAGACAATCAGATTGTAGTCAGCTGGAAAACAGGCAAACGGAATAGAGTTCCACAAGTTTGCATTTCTAAGAAAGAAGCCCTGTTCATGGAATCTACGTTTAAGTGTAGGCACGGATAAAGAGTGTGGGTAATTGTTGATAGTGATTCTGGCAAGACGAGTGTTTTTCGTGAAAGTCTAGCGAGGGGGGACCAGAGATTGAAGTTCAGATGAGCACCTGCCATGAAAATAACAATAAAGTAGGGATAGGCTCGCTACGTCTCTTCTCTGGGAAAGGGGTTGCAGAGAAGAAAAAAGGGCATCCCCCACTAAGTTACGAAGTCTATTTTGAATTCTGTCAAGACAGGATAAGCTGCTTCTAGCAGCTCCTGCCCAGATGTGGCAACAGTACTCCATCCTTGGCCAAACCTGGCTTTTATATAGGTAGAGAATTGCATCAGGAGTGAGATATCTACTGGAGTGGTAGAAGATTCCCACCATCTTTCCAGCGACTTTGGCAATTGATTTGATATACGTGTTCCATTTCAGATTGGAAGTAAAGATCAAGCCCAGAAGCTTGTCAAAACATGAAGCTTCCCCAAGACGAGAGCCATTCATTTCGATTGATGGCAGCTGGGCAGCAGAACGTTGATGATGTAAAGATAGAAGCTTGGTTTTAGATGTATTAAAAGTAACCAGCCACTTCTTTCCCCATTGTACCATGTGCTCAAGATCAGAGGAGAGAGAGTCAGAGAGAACTTGGTCGTTTACGGTCTTCGAAGTGTTATCAGCATAAATGTCTATAAATTATCTAAGGATGTGGTCTGGAAGATCATTGATGTAGATCAGGAAGAGAGTTGGACCCAGGATGAACCCCTGAGGGACTCCAGCATTAATACTGAGAGCCTCTAATTTCTGCCCATCAACCACAACTCTTAAGAACCTATCAGAGAGAAATGATTTAATAGTTGAGAAGACATTTCCAGCTATACCATGACTGGAGATCTTGTAAAGTAGGCCTTTATGCCATACCTTATCAAAGGCCTTTGATATGTCAAGAGCAATTGCCCTAGAGAGGAAGCCTCCATTGAGGGATTCACCAATCCTAGGAGATATAACTGTAAGCAATACGGAAACCATATTGCATGTCACTAAGAAGGTTATTTTTGCTGAGATGGTTGACTATTTTCTTGTTTAGCACAGATTCCAGCAACTTACTTATGATGCATAGGAGACTTATTGGTCTGTACCGAGAGGGAGATGAGCGATCAGCTGAGTTCTTAAATACAGGGCATACTGATAAGATTTTCCAAAGTGTTCGGAAGCATTTCTCCTTAAGACAACACTTAAATAACTTGGTAAGTATGGGCGCTAGTTCCGATTGAAGCCTTTTGAGCACTATGACTGGAATGCCGTCAGGACCAGTTGCTTTACTGGAATCAAGGTTTTTGATTAGCTTATTTTTATTGATGCTCAAGTCACAGTGCAAAATAAAATAACAGAAAAACTTAGGAATATACTTACTTATATAATATAAGTAATATACTTACTTATTTGTGAAAAATATTAGCGTATACAAAAAATTATGGAAAATTATCCAGTAGAATTTGGATAAAAAATAAAATTAATTAAGTGTTTGGAATCCATAAAATCCAAACATGTCGCCGTTATTTTAGAACAAGGGAGATAATTTTCTACAACATAGTGGTTGATACAAATGTTGTTCAGAGTTTGTAAACTCCAAATGACAGAATAAAATGACAAAATTATCAGTTTCTGATTTCCAAAATTTCAAACAATGTATTAAAATTTCCCTTCATTTGTTTAGAAATTATCTAATTTTTTGCTGATGATGAATGTTAGACATTTAAAAAAGTGAACAAGTGTGCTAAAAAATGTACAGAAGTGTAACTTAAAATTTTAAATATTGCACTTTATGAAAATATTTTTTCTTAATCTATACTTTTTGGCAATTCCTATTTTCTTTTTAGAGATTTTTGAATATATTTTATATTTTTTCATATATATTTTATATATATTTTATAATATATTTTAAATATAATTAAAAAAATTCAGATTTTTGCCTAAATCTAAAAGAATAAATACAAAAGATTTTCATTTACTAAACCTATATTTATATCAAAACACATATTTGATTCAATGACAAAACAATGAGAAATATTCTATAGTCATTGGCAAATACAGTTATGTCTAAACTTCATCTGCAGAATTTGATGCTTCTTCATTATTAGAGTGAAATTCAAAAATCAAACTATTGAATTTCAAGTAAAACTAATTGCATCTACTTTTCGCAATAATGAACATATGAAAAAATTATGAAAAACAATGAGGTAGAAAATTAATTATTAATGAAAATAGTTTTCGAAGTTCATTAGCAAAAGGCATGTAATTTGTTTTTGCTAGTTTTAAAATATAAGCTAACATAATTACACTGATACAAGCAGACATATATGGCATCCTCTAAAAAATGAAGGGCAGGTCCTGTGGACTCCTACATACAGCATAATAACATTGACACACCAGTTAAAGTTTAGCCTAGATAATACCAAATGGGTGACCATTTGGAAATATCAGATGCTGTATCTAGGAGGATGTCAACAGTTTCTTACAAAAACTGCAAAAACTTAACATTGTTACCTCCCTTGGCTGAGAAAACTAAGGATGGCTTGTAAATTTAATATTCCCAAGAAATTTTCTCCTCCAGAGAAAACTGGTTCAATCTGTCTAGAATGAATAATTTTTTATTCTCATATGGTAATTTTCAATTTTCATGTTATACAATAAATAATAAATCATGTTATAAAATATGGAAAAATGATGAATGTCCAACACAAACATAGACAGAATACAAAATAAAAAATTCCTATATCTAGCTACTGATGTCCAGAGTTACTGAGTAAAATATTCTAACTGAGGTCTTATTATTCTTAATATTATTCTACTAATAACATTTGTTGGTCTTGAAATGATTTTATTTTATTTGGGATAAATGCTTTAATAATTTCAGGGATTTATTTTTCTTAATTTAAAATTATCTCATTAGAACAGCAAAAACACAAGATTGAAAATCATAATTTTTATGACATTTATTAGTTAAAAAATGGATAAAATAATAATTTTAACATGGAAAATACAATTACCTGTGCAATTTTTTCATCATACAATGCTTGCATGACCATAGACCTTAATGTTTGCAATTGAGCCTGATGAGAAAAAGAAAAAAGTCTTTGAAATTAGATCAGAATAAAAACAATTATGTGTTGTCATGTAGATTCATTCTTAAAAGATCCGATGACTGACAGTATTTTACACTTGAGGTAAAACACAAATATTTGTAATTAGAACATTGTTAGATTGCCAACAGAAAATTATGCTCCCAGGAATTTCTAAATTAGCAATGGATATGAATTATAAATAATGAAAAATGCACTTAACTTTGTATTTTTGTCGTTAAATGAAAGATGTTTTTTTCCACCAGCCAGATTAACGCTTTCAATTAGGAATGATGAGAAATTTAGATTTAGTCATCAATAATAAAATGTTTCTTACACTGAATTTTGATCCAAGTAATTTATGCATAATCTGCTGCTCTTCGTTGACTGTGGAATTGGTAAACTGAGAGAAAGCTTTCAAAACAGCAGCTGGATCATCTGACTGAGAGAAAGTAGCAAGAAAATCATCTCAAGTTTTAAATCATTAACTTTTTATTTTTGAGTAAAATCAAGAATCAGATGAATATTACTTATCACAGAATTACTAAAAGCTTAATGAGGAAACATTTCATTAAAGTTATGAAATAGAAAAATCAGCATCATATTTGGTTTACCATATTTTACATGCTGACATCTATTGGACATCTTTTAGAAATTGACATCAAATTACCTGATCTCTGGTCAGTTCTTTATCTTTTTTAAATCCATCTTTATCACTTTCTTACATGTTAACCTTTCTCTGTGAATTGACCTTGCTACCTCAACTGACCTACATTTACTAACCAAAAAAACTCATCCATTCTTTCAATGTGACCAAACCAACACAATTTCCTGTTCTGCACACAACTGTCATCATCATAATCATTTTATATTCTTAGTTCTCTTAGTCAGGACTTGACATTTTCTGACAGTTTGCAATCCCGGTTTCTAAGCTTGGTGATCAGTTTGACCAATCGATTCCATTCCAAATCCATTTTCTAAAATTTTTTTGATGGTTTGCATCTAAATTTTCTTGGGTTGTTCCATTTTACTTACGGCCTACATATATTTTTATCCAAGAATTGCTCCTTTCAACATGACCAAACCAATATAGCCGATTGACAATCAAGAGCTTTGACAATAAGATATCAGAGCTGATATGCCAGGTTTGATCTGATTCAGCATTGCATATTTATCCGATTTGTTTGTCATTAGGCTGAAAATGAACAAATGTGAACTGGATAAGGGTTCAGCACTCATTCCATACAACATCGCATACTTAACAGATTTAATCTTCCCCTAAAATTATGAAATCTAAACCTGCCATCACGACTCCCATTGCACATGCATTAATTCATTTCCATATTTTTTTCCATGAAACAAATGTCCTCAATCTTCACTTCCATATTGCATGCCTGATAAACTCTTCCCTTGATAATAATATTCTGGTTAGTAATGGCAAAACCTCTCTGAACTTACTTCATTCATTCCTGACTGTTGCAATGACACTAGCATCAGCTTCTCCCTGTGCTCCAATGGTATCACCAAGGTAACAAAACTTAACAACCTCAGTAGCTTTGTAACCATCCAAATATTCACATCCAAGTTCTCATTCATCTCCATTGTCTTACACTTCTTGCAACACACAATCTGGTTATCTTTTCTCAACTCACCAGTTTTTCCACTGCACTACCCAATGTTACCCGATGCTTACAAGGACTGCAAAAGATTGAATTGTACTAAACTGCCTTTTCAAAAAATTGAGCAGAGGAACTTTACACTTTCTGAGGACTTTCTAATACTGCACCCACTAAACATCATTTTGATAACATTCATTCTCAGACAAAACTTTCTATGCAACACTTATAGGGCAAAAATGAAAAGCAGACAGCTTCTGCAGAGATCCCTGATGGACTCCACTAACTAAATCTGTCAACAAAGGAGCTGTTAATTTTACCATGAATTTCAGAATTTCTATACATTGTTTGAACAACATTTTTGAGGACCTGATCCAGGTTATTTATTATTTCAGAGTTGGAGATAAGTTTTGCATACTAAAAATTAACACATAAATGATTATTTTTACTTTTGGGTGGTGTAATTTACTTAAATTGACCCTGTAAAATATAAATTGATTTTCAACTAATACCTTTAACAATATTTTATACAAATGTCATCCACATCTTTTCCATCTAATTTTAATGTTTATTTTTTTGCTAATCAAACTTAGAGTTAGTGTTTTGTATGGCTTTTAACATTAACATTCTTTATACTAAAGTTTAACCAGGAACATAAAATGTTTAGTAGATTGTTTTGGGACCTTACATTTTATGAGTCCATTAAAAGTCAATTTCCCTTTCTTTTGGTATGAATGAATATTGGCCATGCCTCTCCCATTTTTTTTTTTTCAAACAAGAAAAAGTTTATTACATGTTATATTTTTAATTTTAATTTTGAGAACATATGTATGCAAAATGTTAAACGTCATAAATTTGCATTCCACCGTGTTATAATTTGCTCTGTTTGATCTTACTGCAGCATTTATTTTTACCCTAGACTTCTGTTGTATACATTCTATTTTTTATAAAAAAAATAGTGTTTTATGATACATCTAAAATTATAATTATTGAGCAAAAATATATTTTGTTAAATATTACAGATGACCTGTATTTGCATATTTTTTCCTTGATTCTTTCAAGATGAAAGGCTTGAACTAGCATATGAATTTGACACACTTGTTGCATATTTTTGGTTCATTTCAGAGCCATTTTCAGGTGGTGGGTATTACGTAAAGAACACGTATTTTAAATATTTAATGATGGTTGGGTATGTACAGCACGGTTAGGCAAAGAGTCCTCCAGACTGGATTAACAGTCAAAACCAAACTGTTTAAAACAACTTCCATGCACTTGTGACTACAGCGAACCATCAGGGAGGATAACCTTGGCCATGGACCTCAAAGTGGAGCCAATAGGCAATTAGCCAGTGTAGTTGTCCCCTTCCAGCAACTCCTGCAACCCACTTGGCCTGTTCTGACTGGTTAGAATGAGAGAGGGAGGTTGGCTTTGTGCAAAGCAGCTTCACTTTAAACAAACACATATTATCCATTATCCCCCCCCTCATGTCATATGATGTTAGAACAGGCTAGAAAAGATACCCGAAACATAGCCTACATCTTGGCTGGCTTACAGTAGTCAGCAGGAACCCTACTAAAGTGATTGAAAAAAACAAGAACAAAAAATATATCAAGATTGTGATTTGGAATATTCATATACTCTTGGACAAAAACGATTACGACAGACTACAAAAAACACAATGCACTCGCAAGATACAACACTGACATCGTTGCTATTTGTGAAACAAGACTAAAAAGTGAAGGTGAACATAGTAAAGAGATCAATATACTTTCTTTTGGAGTAGCAAACAATCTGAAAAGAGGCATGAGGCTGGAGTTGTTTTTGCAGTAGAAAATACACTTGTGAGGAAACTGGCTGGCCCTCCAAAAGAAGTGAACTATAAAATAATGACACTGAAGCTCCCTCTCTCTCTTATGGGAAGAAGTTTGCCACCTTGTCAGTGCATATGCCCCCACAATGACAAACCCCAATGAGGTTAAAGATAAGTTCTATTGAACACCGTCATAGGTGCAACACCAAATTCAAACAAGCTCATCATCCTTGATGACTTTAACACAAAAGTAGAGTGAGACAGTGTCACCTGGGAAGGTGTAATTGGAAAGCATTATGTTAGAAAATGCAATCATAATGGTCTTATCTCACAAGCTTGTTCTGAGCATGACCTGCTAATAACAAAAGTTATGTGCCAAGAACAAAACGTGGATTTATACTTCACCTATATTGATCTAACCAAAACCTTTTACAATATAAGCAAAAATTATTGCAAAGTATGAGTGTCCTAGAAAATTCATCGCCATCACATATGAGTTTCATAATGGAATGCTGGCCAGAGTAGAAGATAGTGAAGAGATCACTGACCCTTTTGAAGTCACAAATGGAAAGAAACAGAGGTGTGTTTTGCCTCATGTTCTCTGCATGCTGATGGATGCCTTTGAAGACGCTGATGTGAGTATAAGAATCAGGTACAGATTTGATCGATCAGTTTTCAATCTCAGAAAGCTACAAGAAAAATCCAGGGTTACACCAGATACTATCAATGACTTTGTTTGCTGATGACTGTGCCCCCAGTGCTACCTTTGAAACAAACATGCAACTCAGTGCAGACATATTCTTAGAAATCTGTGACAACTTTGATCTGACAATCAATAACAAAAAGACCAGGATGATGCACCAACCTGCTCCAGGAAAAACCATATGTTGAACCCAACATTTCCATCAAGAGGCAAAGACTCAATGTGGTTGATAAGTTCACCTACTTTAGCATTATACTCTCCTGCAATGTAGTCATTGACAGTGAAATCATCAACATGAAACACCAGACTTACCAAAGCAAGTGCTGCCTTTGGCATTCTTCACAACAATGTATGGAACAGAAGAGGCATCACCTGCATGACAAAGATAAAGGTCTACGAAGTTGTCATACTCAACATCCTATGGATGTGAATCGTGGACCATCTACCAACGGCACACCAGAAAACTAAAACTTCCACACCATTAGGCTGAGGTAACTGCTTGACATAGGCGGGCAGGAAAATATACTAGACACAGAAGTCCTCACTCAATCCTCAATTCTATGTATATCCAAATTAGAAACTTCACACATTGGCAAAAATCATATAAGATGAATTTAAATAGTTAACAATTTGACTCTTTGTAATACGATTTGTAGAACAGTAGAAATCAAGCTAATGTTCAATAGTAAATAAAGAAAGATTTGAATCATGTAGAAACAGACAGAAACACAATTCAATAATAGGGAAAAAATTTAATTCACTAAAATTTTCAAAGGGCTGCAAGCGAGAAGGCAGCATTTACTGAAATGGTACTGCTTCTTATATGTTGTTTTCGTTAGGGTGTACAAAATAAAATTGCTAATCACAACTCTTAAGAAAGCATGGGTTGTAATTTTCACTCGTATTATAAGTCACAAAATGTTTACAAAAAAATTGAATTCTTGAACTTCAGGCGGATTAAATTTCTGCAATCAAAATTATCATGATTCTGTAAAAAATCTCAACTTTTTGATAGAATATCATTTTTTTCATCTCATAAATTGCAAAACATTTCATGAGAAGACAGATTTGAATCACAGAGATCAACTTACCTGTTTCACAATTGCAATCATCTTTGCCATCAGCATGATGCTACAGGACTCAGGAGGAAAATGAATATTCCTTTAAAAAAATAATAAAAATAAAGGTTTTAATCAAAAAAACTTCAGTAAACGTTCAAGCAACACTAGCATATTCCAAACAGCAGTGTGTGACTTTATATTGTGTTTTTAGAAATAAAAACACATGCTTCTAATTTCTGGAAATGAGAATTGGTTATTTGGATTATTCAAACAACTATTTTCATCTTGAGTGTCATTTTCATATTTTAGTCAATGTACTCACTGACCGTCTTCAGGTGTATCTTATGGAACTTGGGAATCATTGTCAAACTCAAGAATCGGCAATTGTATTTTCGGTTGCCTTCACTAAGAATTGAACCTTCAACCTTCAGAAGAAGGTCACTTTTACAACTGAATTTTTCAAAATACAACAGAGTTCTTGCAGACAATTCTAGTAGAAATTTTAGGAGCCTTAAATCTATTTTATTTCTAGATGTAAATATAATATATATATCATTACTACCTACTTATTACATATATTATCAATTATTAATAATTAACATGTAAAATTATATACTTTGATGATCAAGTAGACCTAGCATAAAATTTCACACGGTATGCAAACATGATGATAGCAACCTTCTGTCTCACGAGACAATGGCTTTCTGCATCTGATGCACTGCAGCATCTGCTGTTGCTATACAATAGAAACTGGAGTTACAGTAGTCAAACCAATATGGTCGGTGGCAGGAGTTGCCAGAAAGGTATTGCAGTACTTCACCAACCATCTATTGGAACTCCAAATCAGATTTTTGTCAGGGTTTATTCCCTTAGTCTTTGCCTTCCACAACATATTCACAAGGTAGTGGAGCTATTTGCCATAGCATAAATAATAACATATATATATATATATATTAAATACTGAGATTTATATTTAGAAATAAAATAGGTTTAAAACTCCTAAAATTTGTAATAAAATTATCCTCAAGAACTCTGTGGCACACTGGTCAGAGTACTTGGAAAAATTCAGTTGTAAATGTGACATTCTTCAGTGTCGCCGACTGAAAATATAATTACAAATTATTTAGGACTTCTATTTAGTCATGGCTGATAGAATGAAAGAGCATGCTATCTCTGTGAATTAAATAAACAGTTCCATCCGAAATTCCATGCAGATTCCCAAGTTTGACAGAAAGATTTCCAAGTTCAACAAGATACACCCTAAACACCTGAAACATTATGAAAATGACATTCAAGATGAGAACAGTAGTTTGAAGAATCCAAATAATATGAAAAAGCATTAATGTTTCTAAATTTTGTTTACCAATGGAATATTTTATTTGATTCTTTGTAAATATGAAAAAAATATTTTCCTTCTCTTTACTATAATCTATAATATATAAGGAAAAAATAAAAACTATGTTTAAAAATTTATATTAATGTTTTAAAAAGGTTTTAATATTCCAAATTATTTTTAAATTTTCATATTTTTTTGTTACTTAATAAAGTAAAAAACAAATAAACTTTTATTTTATTGTAAATATTATTTCTTTTTTAAATGATTTGACTTGAAAAAAAATTGAAAAAGCAGAATTTAAAAAATAAACTAAATAATCTAAGATCAGTGTTCGTTAACCAATATCAAATATTTTAAAATTCCAAAATGTTTTCATATTTGGAAATTTCACGTCATGATTACCACTGCTGCTTTTCCAGAAACATACCCGAATATTTGCGACAAATCTGATAATTAATCTATATTCTTTTATTTCGCAACCATTTCAAGTATTCAATAGTGATAAAGTGCATAGCTGTTTCTGTTTATTATTGGACAACCAGACGAATATTGGAAGAGATCAACCGGCATCATGATTTATGCCAGATTAAAAAATTTGGAAATTTTAGTTGCAACTTAAATGCTCCTTCAATATCTTGAAGGCCTGTGAGCTGAAAAATTGCAAAAGAGATGTGGAAGGGTAGTTAGCAGAAAGGATAATTAGACATTTTGACTGCGTTCATATAACTTTGTCCAGAAGCTGCAAAGAGGTTCAGTTAAGATCAATGCAGATATTGGCCACAATGAAAATTGCATTGGAGTGGCAACTATGAAGAAAGCGCTGAATGACGATTTTTATTACTCCTCGTGCAAGAATCACAAAGGCTCATTGTCAAGATCCAAGAGAACTGCCATATGAAAGCCAAGAATACCTTAACAAGGTAAAACACCCAGTTCAATTTGTTTTTTGGGTTTTTTTTTTACATAGCCATCACTACTTATCAAGGCCAAGAGGCCACTCGAGAATAAGGGTTAAAGAGTGTACAGTAGAAATTGGACAATATAGTAAGTGTTATTAATGGAAATTTGGTAAATTTGTTAACTTATATGGAATGGCTCATCAAGAACTTGTTTACATTAGACTTGAAGACAGCCATATTCAGCTGGAAAGCAGGAAAACGGAAGACAATTCCATAGGTGTGCAGTTCTAAGAAAGGTTTAGGTTTAGGCACAGATAAAGAGTGGGGTAAATTAGTGATAGTGTTTTCTGCTAGACAGGTGTTTCTTGTGAAAGTTCGGCGAGGGGGGAACCATAGATTGGAGCTCAGCTGAGCACTTGCCATGAAAATAACAATAAATCAGAGACAAACTCGCAACATCTGTTCTGTGAGAAAGAGGTTGCAGGGAAGAGAAAAGGACATCTCTTACGAGGCTACGAAGTCTATTTTGAACTCTATCAAGGCAGGACAAGTCCTTTCTAGCAGCTCCTACCCAAATGTGACAACAGTACTCCATCCTTGGACGTACCTGGCTCTTATATAGATAGAGAATTGTATCAGCAGTGAGATATCTACTGGATTGATAGAAGGATCCCACCATTTTTCCAGTGGCCTTGGCAACAGATTTAATGTATGTATTCCAATTAAGATCAGGAGTAAAGGTCAAGCCCAGAAGCTTGTCAAAACATGAGGCCTCCTCAAGACGAGAACCATTTATTTCAATTGATGCCAGATGGGAATCAGAGCGTTGATGATGTAAAGATAAAAATTTGGTTTTAGATGCATTAAAAGTAACAAGCCACCTCTTTCCTCATTGTACCACTTGCTCAAGATCAGAGGAGAGAGAATCAGAGAGAACTTGATCGTTTACGGTCTTAGATGTGCTACTATAGATAGTAGTGTTATCAGCATAAATCTCTATGAATGATGTAAGAATGTGATTTGGAAGATCATTAATGTAGATCAGGAAGAGAGTTGGGCCCAGGATGGACCCCTGAGGGACACCGGCATTAATACTGTCAGCTTCTGATTTTTGCCCCTCAACTACTACTCTTATGAACCTATCAGAGAGAAATGATTTAATAATTGAGAAGACATTTCCAGCTATACCGTAGCTGGAGATCTTGTGAAGTAAACCTTTATGCCATACTCTATCAAAGGCCTTTGATATGTCAAGAGCAATTGCCCTAGAAATGTAGCCTCCGTCGAGAAATTCGCTAATCCTATGAGATATAACTGTAAGCACATCTGTTGTAGATCTAGCATATTGCGTGTCACTAAGAAAGTTATTTTTGCTGAGATGGTTGATTACTATTTAACACAGATTCTGTGTACTGAGAGGGAGATGAGCGATCACTTGAATTCTTAAATACAGGGCATACTGATGAGATTTTCCAGAGTGATGGGAAGCAATTCTCCTTAAGACAACGTTTAAACAGTTTTGTAAGGATGGGTGCTAGTTCTGGTTGAAGTCTTTTGAGTACTATAATTGGAATATCGTCAGGGCCGGATGCTTTACTGGAATCAAGGTTTTTGATTGGCAACATCACATATAGATATTTGTATGTCACATAGCGTGTTTTCAGATACAGGAGGAAATATTGGAGGTTGGCGGCCTTCGTCGCAAAGGGTAGAATTAGCTGCAAAATTCTTGCCAAAGAGTTTGGCTTTGTCTGATGCTGATGAGATAGGTCCATTGATGATAGTTGGGATAGAGCACACGTTTCTGTTCAGGATCCTGTTTGCTATTTGCCAAAACTGGTGGGAACCAAGCTGTTGCTCAGCTACTTTGGACTTGACAGACTGAGCATACAACTCTCTTGCGTTCTTTATTAATTTTTTACAGTGGTTGCTGGCAGTCCTGAAAGCGGCTTTAGTCTCAGTACATCTATTACGTTGGAAGCAATGGAAAAAGTGATTTCTGTGCGCAATGGCAGCAGCACATTCTGGAGAGAACCATGGCTGGCAGTTAGGTTTTTGCTGGAACTTTTTTGAGGGTATGAAACGGTCTATACTTACAATTAACCATTCCGTCAGGTCTGATACTATAGAGGACACATCCTTTTTAAACATGGAACGCAGAGCTAGATCTGATATAAATGTACGGAAGCTATCCCAGTCAGCCATAGTGTATCGATATACTGTACGGTGGAGAGGTACATCTGAGGACTTATTACATTTCATTTTTATCTTAACTGATACAACAGAGTGGTCAGAAGATCCAAGTGGAGAGAGAACGGAAGCTGAACACAGTTCAGGGCAAGCTGTGAGAAAAAGGTCTAGGAGACTTGCATACTGGCCGTCAGTGGGTTCGTGAACAATCTGAGTGAGGTCATAAACAATGGAGAAATCATGACAAAACCCCTCTTCATCATCTGTCTTGTTTGAGTGAGTCAACCATTCCACATTGTGAAAATTGAAGTCTCCACAGACATGAATATTAGCTGAAGGATAAACAGATAGGACATGGTCAATTTTCTCAGATATGCTTTTAAAGATAGTAAATCTTCTGTTGTGGAGGCGATAGAAAGCAAATATAAATGCAGTAGTTTGAGCTAGTGCAACCCGGAAGCACACATGGGGTAAGTTAAGATCTTCTCTGGAGATGTCCCTACCACATGGAAAGCCATCTTTAATATAGGCACATATTCCATGCCCATGGCGATCTTGGGGGTCAGATTTAGAAGTTAATTAGAGTATCCTTTAATTACGAACTCATTTAAGGAAATAGTCTGTCCAATGCCAATGCCAGTTTCGCTTAGAAATAATATGTCTGGTTTAGTCTCCTGTAATTGGGTTTCAACCTCTGAAAGGTTAGAATGGAGACCCCTGATGTTTGAGAAGGAGTCATGATAGTGGGGGTCTACATTAGAAGTTGGAGATCCGGGTTTGTGTATTTTTTATTGAAACTTTTCATGATGAAGTTTTGGGATTTGTGGACTAGGTTGACAGACTTGCTTGAAGCAGGGCAGAGAGGGAAAGTAAGAGAGAAATAGAAATGAAAAAATATTTTTTTTTTTTGTAGCACATGAAAAGGTAAAGTCTTTCTGGTCCTTCTCAGACAAGAAGGATCAGTTGTACAACATGCAGAACAGATGGTTATCCTATAGGTCGGCAATAAGTCCTGTGTATGATGAAGACAAAGTTTCCAGTAAAACTCATGTTATGTTGTCTCACATCTTCAAAAAGAGCTCCAGACTAAATTCAGATGGCTACATGGAATTGCTTTCTACTATTGTCATGAAATGTGACTGTGACAGGCCTCAGATCTATGTGACACATTCAAAAAACTCAAAATAGCATTCTGAGAACTTCCATGACTTTACAGTTCCCAACATTGCCTCGTCCATCACCAACTTATTTTTTTGGCCTTTGGGTCAAGATCAAAGTGTAGTATCTGTTCTTCAGATACTACACTTCAATTTCTTGTTCTCTGTTAGTAGAGGAGAAATCCTTCACGACTGAGACAATTTTAATTTTTTGTTCCTTTTCTCCACATTAAAAAATGACCCTGGTGTCTGTCCCATGGGGAGGCATTGTAAATAGGAACTTGTCTTATTGCAAGAGGAAGAAGAGGAGTATTATTTATTATTTATTACAGTTGAGAAAGACATTAGCTTGCAAAAACAACGATTGTCAGAATCAAACCGATGTTCTATGTTTTTTGAGCATCATGAAGGTGTCCACTCCAAATTAAGGTCCTGCCTGAAGGACATGGTGGAACCTCAGGACGGCTTCTTCGAGTTGTATTCAGCAAAATACTGAGAGATGTGAGAATGCATGAATCAGTGGACAAGATATGGCCACATTCCAAAATTTCAAATTTATTCTGAACACTCTGTAAATTGGCAGACCGTTAGTATTATATTAACTGCCGCTGTCTTCAAATACAAATATTAAGTTCTCTTGAAATGCCATAATATAAACTCTCCTCTCTTTTAGATTGATTGGATAACATCATTAAATAAGCTGAATTTTTCAAAAATTGACAAAAGTTACCTTTCATCTTTTATGACATCATCTATTTTCAAGTAAATATATGTTATTTTTCTTAATAATTACTTACTAACTAACCTTAAGCATACTTGTGATGCTCATGGTCTGCACCATATTCAGACTCAACCTAGTGTCACATACAAATGAGAACAAGCAAGCAAAACAGGATACAGAGCTTAATGCATTGTGAAAGGAACAGAACACTAGCTTTCGGATAGAAAGTGATACGTCAATGAAATAGGGAAAAATCTCATTTTACTTTATCTGATTATGTTCATATAGTTTTGTCAAAAATTTATTTGATCAGTTGTTCTCCTTTAATTAGAGTAGCAATACACATGAAAAAATTGAAATAGCTTGAAATATTTCAATATTGGTATGCATAGAAAGAGCTTGATGAGCTAAGAAAGAATCTTTTTAAATTTTTAAAATCTGATTAAAATTAAGGAAGTTATGGCTATTTTTGTGCCTCACACGTTTGGATATTTTTCCCTCTTTAAGAAAATTATGTGTTTTGTCACATTTTTTACACTACTTTTTCAGTAAAAATGTCATATCTTTGTTAAAACACAAGACTAAGAAATGAAATTTACCATATAAATGTATTTTTGTACAAGGAATCAGAATATGCAACTGAAAATCTCCCAAAGTTTATGGTTTCCAAATAATCTGCAGTAAATGTGCATAAATATGCAGCAATTCCTTAAAAATGCCATGTATCCATAAACAGAAAAGAAGTTGGAGAACTCAAAGTTGAATTGTAATGTGCTTTATGTACAAAAAACTTAAATCTAAACATAGCACCATTTAAAAATGAATATATTGCAATATTTCTTTGGTATTATTGTAGATTAACACCTTCTGTTTAACCCCACTCAACTCCTTCTGACCACCCCTCCAAAATGTGATTCTACCTTTTTAGGAAATTATGTATAAAATGCCATGAAAAACTTTAATGAAAGATAAACAAATTATTTTAGAATTGAATGTAAAATAATTTCCTATTACAGGTCATTCTAGCATTTTAGGGCAGTTAACTGTTTTTTTTTTCTATGGGAAAATATGCATGCTTTTTTTTTTTTAAGATGATTATGTGTAGTTTTAAGAGGGTTTCTATGCAATGAGAATATGGGGAGGGTTGCCATTCGGACTTTGAATTAATTGTAGGGCTAAGGAAAATTATGTGTGAACATACTGAAAACTTGACAGAGACAAAGCTAACAAAAACAATATTAGAGGGGGGAGTGGTTAGTTTCACAAAAATTTAATGTAAAATAATTCATCATTTCCTGGCCATTCTAACATTTTAGGACAGTTAACCAATTTATTTTTATGTGTATTTTTCTTTAAGGAAGGATCTATTTTTTGTTTGTTTGTTTTAGATGCTTGTATGTGGCTTACAGAGGTATTTTGTTGGGGGGGGCTTGCCACTCAAACTTAGTGTTATTGTTAGGGTTAAAGAGTGTTTTAGGAGGAGACTTGCCACACATAATTTGTATTAGAGGTGAAGTTAAGAGAGCTTTTTTTCAAAGAGAGCGTTCAAAAATTTGTTGATTTCTATTTTCGAGGTTGAAGGTGTTAATTCCATAGGCCGTTTATACTACGCTGGAGCAGGTTGTAAAAATATCTTTCGCTTAATAAGTAGAAAAAAAAATAACGAAATAAAAAGCTTCCTAATTGTAGTTTGATGTGTTTTCTAACTGCTTTTAAAATTTCAAGAATATTGATATAGATTTTGAGGGTTTGTATTACTATACACATAGATTCGAAAAAGTTGTCAAAAAAACAAATATATAACAAATAAATGTTATCAAAAGCAAGTTACTTTTCTACCTAACTGGATAATTTTTTAGTGTTTTTATTTAATGTAACATGTTTATTCAGCTTGAAAACAGTGTTTACCGATGTTTTGGAAAATTTAAAATGGCGCCCGACTCTCTTGAAACTGTAAGTTTGGGGAAAAGAGTTAAAAATAAAAAAGTAGACAAAATACTGCTAGAAACTCGCTCAATATATGTTACCGTGACATAGGCTGACATATATTCAGTGAGTTTTTAACAGTATTTTGTATAGTTTTTTTTTATTTTTAACTCCTTTTCTCAAACTTACCGTGTCAAAGAGAGTCGGGCCGGGTGCCATTTTTAATTTTCCAATACATCGGTAAACACTGTATGTTTTTCGAGCTGAATAAACATGTTACATTGAATAAAAACACAAAAAATATATCCAGTTTGGTAGAAAAGTAACTTATCTTGCCTTTGATAACATTTATTTGTTATATATTTGTTTTTTTGACAACTTTTTCGAATCTATATATAAACGAGATTTTGATACTTATTTTGATTTTGAAAAAAAAAACATTTGTGGCTGTTCGCAGTAAAACATTGTTTTAATTTGTTGTTCAAAACTAATTTAAAGAATAAAAGTGCATGCAAGCTATATATCTACAAAAGTTTTTGTTTTTTTAACCATATTTTTAAATTTGACGAGCAATGTGAGAAATTGCAACAGATTCATAATGCCGAATTGGTTGGGATTGTTGTTATTATACATTCTGAAAACCGAATAGTTCTAAACTGATGTTATTCTGATAACAAAATAGCTCTCATTAAACATATAAGAACATTTATATTCATATTTTCATGTTTTTCTTAATTCGTTCTTGAATAAAAATTAAAGAACGCGTGTTGTTTACACTGTGCTTTCGCTGATTCTACAGGCTGGAGCTGCTGCTGCTGCTTCTAGTAATACTAGCTTCATTTGACCAAATTCGAGAAATAGAAACAATTTTTTTTTCGGGTAGGTCCTTTTAAATTATCAATTACCGCGGTCCTACTCAACATAAAATAATACTTTTAATTGATAAAGATAGTAAAAAGATTGATTTACTTACTACTGGGTGTCCGAAGAATTTTTTTTTCAAAATGTTCAATACTCGTCATATTAAAGTCTTATTTTTAACACAACAAAAAAAGAAATGGTCAAAAATATTTTGGTCACTTGACAGTATTAAGATTAACACCTCTTCTAATTGGTTCCTAAATTTCATGACAAAATTCTTCATACAATCACGGTACGGGTCATTACAAAACCTTACCGAAAACGCCATTTTATGACGTTCACATTTTTATCACTTTATTTGCTTAAAACTCTTAAAATATATAATGTACATTCATATTTATTAATTCATTTGAAAGTATATTCATTTCCGAACAAAACAGTAGTAATTTGAAGACTTGAAGTGCTTTGGTTTAAAAAATATGGCTATTTTAGTAGAACTACCTTGAAATCTGTGATTATCCAAAGCGTTTTTTCGTCCGTGTGTATTACTAATTAGAGCAGAGCTCAATGTGATCATGCCAAATTTTTTTTTTTTTTTTTACACAGTGGTCACCACTTATCAAGGTCCGGAAGCCACTCTGGGATAAGGGTTATTGCAAGTACATTAAGTTAGTGTGGAGATTTGATGAAGTGTTTACTTAAGGGGGCGGTTCATTAGGAATTTGTTAACGTTGGACTTGAAGACATCCAAGTTGTAGTCAGGTGGGAAGCAGGCAGACGGAACAGAGTTCCACAGGCGTGCAGTTCTAAGAAAGAAGCTTTGTTCATGGAATCAACGTTTTGATTTAGGCACAGATAAAGAGTGGGGGAAATTTTTCACAGTGTATTCGGCTAGATGGGTGTTTTTCGTGAAAGATTGGCGAGGGGGGACTAGAGATTGGAGTTCAGACGAGCACCTGCCATGGAAATAACGATAAAACAAGGAAAGGCTCACAACGTCTCTTCTGTGGGAGAGAGGTTGCAAGGTAGAGAAAAGGGCATCCCCCACTAAGCCACGAAGTCTATTTTGTACTCTGTCAAGGCAGGATAGGCTGTTTTTAGCAGCTCCTGCCCAGATATGGCAGCAGTATTCCATCCTGTGGGTAGTATCCAGTTTTACTACTGGCTACAAAGGTCATGCTATTATTTTCTAACAAACTGCTTATAAAAAGAGGATTTGGGACAAAAGCAAACCAGTTAATGTAGGGAGGAATAATTTGCCACAAATAGAAAAGCTTAATTAAGGAGATGCATGGATGTTAAGGTACCAAATACGAGGCGAGGAACCTCAATGTTTGAGAGGAAAACAGTAGAAGCACTTGAAACTCTACTCATTTTACTGGAAATTTGATTGATATTGAAATATGGCTGTTATCTAAAAGCTCAACTCTGGAATATAAAAATGTCCAATTTCAAATTTTTTTCATGGACATGTTTTTCAATGCTTTATAAATTCAACACTTTTTTATAAAACAAAATCTAAAACAAGGGTTCTCAACCTTGCTCGGCTCATGCACCTCTTTCACCATTTGTAAGAATGTCAGCCCTCCCATTTCCCATTCTTTCCACGATTGCATGTCTCAAAAAGTGCAGTGTAAATAATATGCAAATATTTTGCTAAAATATTTTTTTTTTCAAAATAGATTTTACATTTACAGCTTTACATGGATTATTTTTAAAATGGAATTTTACAAATTATATGCAAATTGAAAATATTGATTGATGTATAAAAATTGAATAAAAGTCAAATAGTTTTTTTTTTATTTATGATAAACTACTTAACATGCCAAACTAAAACTAATGTAATGAAAAATAAGTCCAATATGGCAGCAAAATATTATAAATCTGTAATTATATTATTCAGAAGATAACAGTTCATCAATTGACAAAACCTGTAATTATTTTTTCTTATTCTGGGATACACGGAGGAGTGCTTTAAAGGGCACAATGCGGATCATTTTCTAACTCTAATCTACTATGCTGCTTCGTTTTAATTTGCAACAGAGTTGAAAAGTCTGATTCACAAAGATATGTCAAAACAAACAGAAACAGTGCACGGATAGATTTCTGCCACTTTTGGGTAGGAATTGCATATCAGTTATTGATTTCTTATTGGACATATCTATTATTCCCGAATCATTTTTCCTGACTTTGCAATCTCCTTGACTCTATAATAAAAGAGTTTCTGCATGTTTCTTTTTTTTCTTCTTCTAGTATAGTTGGCCCTGCATGTAGTGAAAAAAAGAAGTCAAATTGGTTGGTAAAGGGATGAGTTAAATCAAAACTTACCTCCATGCTGCTTGTAAAATTTCTAAAGGATGAGATTCATCCCCTCTAGATGCTCCCATGCATAATGTTCGATGGTATCGATTCCAAGCCATTTCCAGACACTCTTTACTACAATATGCAACCTAATCAATCAAGAAAGAAGTTCATATCAGAAATAGAAAGCAGGTAATTACATTAAATGCAATTCTTTCTTGGTTGAAACTAATGGAGAAATATTCACCTGACAATGTGGGCAGTGAACTTGAAGTTCAGGCTGTACAACACAGTTTTGGGGATGAGGTAAGGTTAGAGAAGAAATGGATGTAAGCCGTTGAGCCATCTTCTTGGCTGTTTCTAATGACTTTAAACAGAATTCACATGCATGATATTTGTAGAATTCATTCCACAAGAATTGAGAACTGACCAATGGAACTTCCTCAAAGATGACATCTCCTTTCTTGAAATCTTTACAAGCAAACAACCCTTTACCCTGAAAAAACAAAAAACAAATCTTATTCCAATTTGAAAGTAAAAATGAATATGATTTTCTTGTCTTAAACTAAATAGTTACTCTTCGTCTATATCTTAACACACTGTTGGATGAAAGTATTTGATCAAGGACAGTGGACTTAGACTTTTTAAACTTTCAGAAGTCAAATTTCTGGATGACTGATTCCTCGGTCCTAATTTCGTACTCTATCACTTCTTTTTAATTGAGTTCAAATTTTGTTTCGTGAAAAACGCTCATCCACATTAAACATGATAATATAGAGTATATCTAAATTATTACAAGTGGTTGAAGGAACTATTTAAGTTGTAACCAGAGTGTAATTTTATACAAGTAAATTTCAGAAGTTTGACTCTGGATTTTAGTAGAGAGGCTACCAATCCTGATTGATACTCTAAACCAACAGTTCAACAAACCATAGCTTCAGCATACGTAAAAGTCTGGAATAATATTATCAAAGCTTGTTTGTTCACTATACTTCTGCTCTAATTATTGTTATCTTCGTTATTTCTCCAAATTTTGCTCATCATAAGAACTAAATGTTATTAAAGACGGGTTATCAAATCAGTAGGCCAAAAAATCACCAACTCATGAAATTTAAAAATTAGACTCCAAACTCAGAAATCTTTCACTATCAATAACGTATGTCCCTTTTTTTCTTCTTTTTTTTTTCTTCCTTTGAAGATTGTAATGCTGGGTATGGGGCAGCCAAACCAGCTGCCAACATTGCCCCGCTTTTTTATTGAAACCAACCGAGAGCTCTTCTTATATATAAAACTAGAAAGCCACCCAACATTGTTCAGTCATAAAATATGCTTAAATATATTTTACTTTGTGTAAATTTTGTATTTATTATTACAGAGCCAATACTGATTATTAAATTGTATCCAATATATAGTAGTGATTTCAAAAGTTTAAACAAATATATATATGACTTGGGTGCCATCAGCTAGAATCGAAATCAAAACATATAGCTCTCCAGCCTTATTTGTTACTATGTCAAAATGCATAGAAAAACTAAAAAAAGAAACAACATTGTAACATATATTTGCAGATGTGTCGAAGAGCACTTTAAGTTGACTTACACCTGCCAAGTTCCAATTTTTCTTAATTTTGACCCCTTAGCAGCTATTTCTCCGGACCAAAAATCAAATCAACTTTGTTTTACAGGTTCAAATCCCCTATATATTAAGTTTCAAGTCTGTAGACTAAAAACTGACAGGAGTTTAGTAGAGACCATTCCTCAGACAGACAAGGTCACTTTCATATATATATATATATATATATATATATATATATATATATATAGGCTCCTATATAAGCTTTAGGACAGATGACAGGTTCAGATGCTTTGTAAAAAAATTCTTGATGAATGATGCAATGTAATGTCAGAGGCTCCAAACCATCAGAATCTTCAACAGCTCGGTTTATGTTCCATACCAAGTCTTTTCTTTTTCCACACATATTTCTGCCACCATACATCGTTATGCACTTTAGTTTCTTTCATTGCAGGTTGTACTCGGCCAATGACATTTTTACTTCTGCAAAAAATATCTTCAAGCCTGTTTTTTTTCCATGCATGTTGTGCATAGATGCTAATTCCTCAGTAATCTTAAACTTGGCATTTATTCCTTTAGTAAACAACATGTCTGACATATTCATTGATTCATCAGGTGCAACAGCAAACCTTTAAATTCTTTTGCTTTATCTTTCAACTGTGACACAATATTTCTTCCAAAATTTTCCGCCTTACCAGCAATAGTATTTGCAGTATTTGCAGAAAGTCTTACTGCCAAGAATCCATCAATTTTTTTCTAGACATATTTTCTTTGCAACTTCTGTTTGACATTTTAATATGTTCGCCATTTGTATTCCTTAGCCCACATGAGCACCACACGAAAACTTGCTCACATTGCTGCCTCATTCTCTGCGATTTTCATTTTAAATATGGCTACGTTGATGACAAATTTTTCTTCAATATTTCAAATTTCTCTGTTGGTAGCTACCCAGTGAATTACGACTAATGTGTTGAATACTTTGTTTCAAAATGTTGTCAAATATTTTAATCTTTAAATAATGCAATAGTGTCGTTGCATATAAGGAACAATGCCTGATCATCTAATGCTGATTTAATAACAAAATCGGTAACATTTCGCTGTTCCTTAAAACTCTGACACTTAATCTTCAAAAAGTCCAATGGTTCCTATGTAAAAAAAACTTAAATTATTATCTTTTTTTTAGAACGCAATCTTCAAGTTTCGTTACCAACTAAAGTTTCAGGTACCAACTAAAGACTTACCTTTAAAAAATTGATTTTTAGGGCGATTCAAGTATTGTTTCACTAGTCGCCATATTTGTTTCCATGCGTGTGCATTCAATTTTTGTGAGCGAAAACAAACATGGCGACCAATGAAAACAATACGAAATACAGACCCAAATACCCCTAAAAATTTAGCACACATTGACCATTAATTGTTGCCCTTAGAGGATTTTTCATTTATCAATCTATGTAAAAGGGGTGTGTGTTCTCGTAGAGGTCTAATAATAATGATGTAAATGACACAAAACTTCACTTCAAAATTTTTTACACTTCTACTGAACGTATGGAAATAGTTCAAATACCAGCATGTAGCGAAACATGTGTGCTACCTCATCAGTATCCCTGCGGTGTAGTTAACCCCCCTGATATAGGTGGTAGGGGCAAATTTATGACACATACTTCAGTGCACAGAATTACGGCTTACTCAAGTTACCAATGCCACTTAACCCTCGCAAAAACCTTGGCATTTTCACATACCTAGAATGGGGGATCAGTTTATTGTATTCGAAACTGTGGAAAGAGTTTTCCTGTTAATTTAAAGATTGTAAACGTCGAATGACGGAAGAGGCATACCTGAACGAGCTTGGGACCACTTTTCAATTACAAAGTCTATCAGAACAGACAGCTCTCATTATTAAGGTGTCATGAGTCCGCTCTGTAAAATCGTAATAATTCAAACTGAAATAATTAGTTGTACTGATTGACCATAGAGTGGGGGTATCAATTTAAAAGTGATCGTTCAGGTTCGCTCGGAAAGATTGTATATTTAAAAAAAAAAAAAAAAAAAAAAAAAAAAAATTCGAGAAAAAAAGAAAGAAATTCGAAAATAAAAAAATAAATTCGTGGGTTTGTTTTACTGTACACAGATTCGAAAAAGTTGTCACAAAACAAATATATGTTATCAAAGGCAAGATAAGTTACTTTTCTACCCAACTGGATATGTTTTTAGTATTTATATTTAATATAACATGTTTATTCAGCTCTAAAAACATACAGTGTTTACCGATTATTGGAAAATTTAAAATGGCGGCCGACACTCTCTCTCTCTCTCTCTCTCTCTGAAACGGTAATTTGGGAAATAAAATTAAAAAAAAAAACAGTCAAAATACTGTTAAAAACCCGCCGAATATATGTCAGCCTATGTCACGGTAACATATATTGAGCGAGTTTCTAACAGTATTTTACCTGTTTTTTTATTTATAATTCATTTTCCCAAACTTACCGCCTCAAAGACAGTCATTTTAAATTTTCCAATACATCGGTAAACTGTATGTTTTTCGAGCTGAATAAACATGTTACATTAAATGTAAACACTAAAAAACATAGGTAGAAAAGTAACTTATCTTGCCTTTGATGACATTTGTTCTATATTTGTTTTGTGACAACTTTTTCGAATCTATGTGTACAGTAAAACAAACCCAAAGGCTAAATTCGCGAAATTTGGCTTCAAAGAAAAAAAAAAAGTGGTTCTAAAATTGGTGTGATCGATTTACTAGAACGTTGCATTAGAAACTGAGCACTCCCTATAAATATTTAAATTAAAAAAAAAATTTTTTTTTGGATAATTTGGTAGAGTATTGTACATTTGATAATAATTCGCTGAAAAAAAAGATGAAAATAAATAAAGGGTGGGGGCTCGTACACGTGAACCAAAAAATAGAAGTGCAAATATTCAGAGCAGACGTAAAAATAAACACCGGTTTCGATTTTGAAAATATTCAACGCAAACAATTTTTTTTTAAACTCAACTCTGATAACCGGCATAAAAAGTTCTGACCGTTATTTGCTAGTAATGCCGAAAATACATAAAAATGTGAACACGTGCTTTCCCCCCCCCCCTCCCCCCGTCTGGAACCATTTCAATGGAAATAAAGCAACAAGAAGAAAATAAATCATGGCATTATTTTTTTTTTATAACACATATATAACATTTTTTTTTTTATAACACATATATAACATTTTTTTTTTATAACACATATATAACATTTTAGCAACAGTTATATTAGATACAATGATAGCTTTAATTTATGCTAAAACATTTAAAATAATGAAAGTATATTTTTATTAGGTTTAATTAATTAATGACAAGCGAAGAAGCAGTAAACAGCACATGTACATTGAATTAAAAATGTTACAACATAATAAATTATTATGACACAAACAAAATGAAGATGTGAGGACATCACGGAAGAATGGAAACCTTACTTTATCGGAATTAATAAGCTTTACTTCAATGCCATTAATAACGGCAGAAGAAAGAGCAGCCATTTTTCTCCAACTGCTCAAGAAAAAGGAGAGATAATTTCATTAAAGTTTTCTCCCTTGATGTTGTCCCAAACTTGGAGAATATTGCATGTCTTTCATCACAATTACACAGCAAGATATTTTGGTGTTATTTTCGGTTAATTTTGATTTTAGTCATTGAAATTTTTTCTCATTTTGGAGAGCTGAGACAACATAATAATTAGAATATAATTGGTCATATTAAAAAAAAAAAAATGGAGTAAAAAGAAGATTCCAAAAATAACCACAAACAAGGGTACTTTATTTTTTTATTACATTTTCACCCACAAACAAGGCACATTGCCACTTTGATACTATCAGGGACCTAAGCTACAGGGTACTATGTAGGGAGTTGGGCAGCAAGTTGTTGGTTCATGTTACACTTGAACTTCTGCATGTCAGTACAGTTGGGGAAGCAGGGACCCGGAAGAGAATTCCAAAGTCTAGCAGTTCTGGGGAAGAAACTACTAGAGTAGAAAGCTCTCTTACATCTAGGGATCTCTACTGTGTAGGAGTGAGGTTTAACTGCTTGTCTGGTTTGTCGGGGTATTTATGTCGAGGGGGCACAAGTGCTTGCAGTTTGTCAGAGCATTCATCACTAAAATATTTGTAGAACAGGCAGAGGGATGCAACATTTTGTCGATGGGACAGAGGCTGGAGCTTAGATGATAGTTCAGGACCTATCAGGTTGGCGACTTTCTTTTGAATCTTGTCTAGGAGCAAGAGACTAGTAGCGGATGCACTAGCCCAAATATGACACCAATGCTCCATACATGGCCGAATGGTGGCCTTATAGAGGTAGTATACTTTCGGGCATTAGTAGCTTTCTAGCACGGTAAAGAGAGCCTACCTTCTTCGCAGCGGTCCTAGCAATGCTCTCAATGTAATTGTTCCAACTCATGTTTCCTGTGAACGTTAGGCCGAGGAGTTTAAAAGAAGTACTTTTAGATAATGAGTCTTTGGCCATTGCTATTGGTTGTTTCTTGTAATTATTGAAGGAAACAAGTTTAATCTAGGCAACATTGAATGTGACCATCCATTCTTGCCCCCATTCTACTACAGATTGAAGGTCATCCTCTAGTGTTTCTGCCATTCCCTTAGATATTTATTCATTTGTTTTCCTGTCATACCTGTTATAGAGCATGGTGTCATCAGCATCTCAGAGACAATTTTGTCAGGGAGATCATTTATGAATATTAGGAATAATAAAGGTCCAAGGATAGACCCCTGAGGCATTCCCGCATTTATATCATATTGGGTAGATTTTCTCTTATCTAGGAAGGATTTAATTATGTTGCATATTCGTCCAGTGATACCGTATGATCTGATTTTCCTGAGAAAACCTTCATGCCATACCCTGTCAAAAACCTTAGATATATCTAGAGCTACCGCTCTACCCTCCCCTGCTTTGTCCAGTGAATGGTATATACGTCCAAAGATTACAGTTAGAATATCTGCTGTGGAACGGGCTTGCTTAAATCGATAGTGTTTAGCATCTGTACGGTGATGGACAAGAGCTTGGTTAATTATGGACTCAAATATTTTGCCAAAACGTGGGAGAAGTCTAATGGGGCAATAATTTACTGGGTCAGTTTTTTTGCCAGAATTCTTGAAAACTGGTACCAGAGAAGCAGTTTTCCAGCAATCAGGAAAGCAAGATTCATTAAGGCATTTGTTGTAAAGTTTGGAGAAAACTGGATCTACTTTGGCAGAGCATTTTGTTAATAGCACAGCCGGGATGAGATCAGGTTCACATGCTTTTGAAGTGTCAAGATTTTTTATGACAGCATGCACCTGAGAAGTCGTAATTTTCAGATCATCTAGTGTGATATCTGTCTGCAAAGGAAAGTCAGGGAGGGGGTGGTTAGCAGGGTCCAGTGTGGAGTTGGAGGCAAACCAATTGGCAAGCATGTTAGTCTTCTCGGTTGCTGTGCAAACAACCTCATGATTATTGGGTAGTGGGGGAATTGTTGACTGCCCATTATTTACTATTATTATTATTTATTTTATTAAAAAACGTGGTGAGACGACAACAACTATGGATGGCAGTGATTGCTGAGAATGCATTTAGAAGATTCGAAGTTCCTATCTGTCGTGGTTACCACCTGACGAAGACCAGAGGAATAGTTGGACGAAACGTTGTGAAAACAAAAACTAATAAAAAGATGAGAGTCCACAATAAATAAATTAATATAAATAATACTCATCTCAGTAATAAATTCCAATTAAAAAAAATATATACCATTCAGTACGGACCCGACCATGGAAGATCAGATAATAAATAAACCGTGGATTAATAAGATCAAAAAATTCAACCTTGGTCGCCCTTCGGAGCCCGTGGCGCAGTTGATAGAGACGTTGAATCTCTTTGGTTCCAGATGATGATTGTCTGAAGATAGCGGTTTCAATCCTACCCAAAACCGGCCAGAGGCTTACTTGGCCAAAAACGTGGTGAAATGACAACAACTACGGATGGCAGTGATTGCTGAGAATGCAGTTATGAGATTCAAAGTTCCTATCCATCACGGTTACTACCTGACGAAGGCCAGAGGAATAGTTGGCCGAAACATTGTGAAACAACAACTAAGATGAGAATAATAGTCCAGAATAAATAAATTAATATAAATAATACTCATCTCAATAATGAATTCCAATTAAAATAATATATACACTTATTCAATGGCTGTAAGTTTTTTTGTTTTTTTTTTAAATAAACAATTATAAACAGAACGACTCATAGAAATCTATCTATATTCTTTTTTCATTTTAATATACTTTCATAGAAATGTTTCTGTTATGTCACAAAAAACTATTTTCTTTACATCACAAGTGTCATGCTCATACACTAATTCCATAGCTATTATAACATACTGACCTAACGGGTCATGGGTAGTCTAGTATATGATAAAACTCGATCAGTCGATAAATTCATATTTTTATTAATTATTTTGCTACTGGATCATTTTTCGTAATTTTTTGAATTTATGCTAATTTTCCTGTGATAAGTACGTAATAATGTTTTCATTTGCAATGCCTTAGTTTAAAACATTACTAATCTACACAAGCACCTAAACAAGTTATTCTTCTATCTATCTGGATGAGTTTTGTTTGTGTTTTAACTTAAAATGTTTCTTTTTAGTTCAATATAAAAGTAGAGTCAACTTTATTAAATTAGAAGAAGAAACAAATCGCTGACATTACATGATTACCTAGGTAGTCTTGACAATCATTAAAAAGTCCAAAATTAGACAAAAATACAATTCAGCTGAACATTACATTTTTGTATGATCTATGACAGTTATTAGCTATGATTTCGTTTTTTTAGAGAGAGATTGTCGAGACTCCACATGACCAGCTAATGTCAACCAGATTTTTGTGTTCTAACTTAGCAGAGTTGACACTTAGAAATGCTTTAAAATAAGTTAAAACATACACACATACTTGTAGCGGACCAGGGTATAATACCCTAGCTCGCCACAAGAAAATAATGAAACGAATGGAATTGAAGGAAACAAAGACTCAATTGATGGATAAGATAAACGTCGTTTATTTTCTGTTGGAAGAATGAACGTTTTAGTTATAACATATGTTTATGTCCACGCGTGTGTAACCAATTTTTGTTGCAGGGTTGGTGTTGTAGAAGAATAGGAAATGTGTGTTCATCTCACTATCGTTTGTTCGCACGTGTGAAGAGAAATGAGTGTTGTAGTGGAAATGAGAATGATAGTCCAGCGTGTAGACAAAGAGGATATGAGAGTTGACATTAGTTAGTAGTCAGCTACGCGAAGGTGTTCTCAGGGACCAGTAGTAGATAGAGAGAGAAAGAGTGGGAATGTGTACATGCAGTCTATTAGCTCGTGCCCCATACATAGTAGTAAGTGGGCGTGACGCACGCTGGCTGTCCGAAGACTGACTGACCAGCACGGAAGCTGGGCCGGAAAGAAGGAGCCACTTGTTGCTCTTCCTTTTATACTCGTTTCCGGAGTGTCTTTTGCGCATGGGTATATTTCCCTAGAAAGCGGAAGTGACGTCGTCCATGTGTGCGTTCGTGTGCGCATGTGTGAGTACATGTGTATACGTTAGCGTGTGTGTATACATACGTGAATGTGGGCGCGTATGTTTGTGTGCACATATGTATATGACATAGCTTGAAATGTGAATGTGTGTTTTTGTGTGAGGCTTGAAAAAGGCTCATACAATATACTCACAAAAAAAAACATATCCAGATAGGTAGAAGAGTAAATCATCTTACCTTTGGTAACATTTATTAGTGCTCCTTTATTATTAAAGCGAAAATCGAAAGTAAAAAAAAAAATGAATTTTCATTAAAAAAAACAACAATGGTATCTACTTACTTTTTATGTCAATTTAAATTAAAACCAATGTTATTTACTTGTCATGTCACTATTAGTTAAATATTGCTGCATTATTATATAAAACACGTATACAGCACATCGTTATTTCACAAACATATTCGCTGTATGCATTCAAAAGGAAATAATTCAATTGAAATTATTTTGTTTAAAAATAGACGCTAGATCTAAAAGACCACCAGTTTGCCCACACAAACAGATGGCAAAATGTTCACTGCATCCTTCATCCCAAAGTAATGTAAACTCTATGAGGATTAATTTTTGTCTTTTTGTGTATAGGTACAGTAAACAGACTGGGAGTGTTGCAATTTTGATTATAAATACAGTATGCAGGAAAAAGCAAATCAGTTTAGTGAGAAACCAGTCCTTCTAACTCCATCGCGAGGTGTAAAAATTATTTACCAGGAAATATGCATGCTGAGGATTCCTGCCAATAGATAAATACCTTAACAAAGGATTTCTATTTAAGCAAATAGCGATAAATGATTTTTTTTTTTTTTTCTACAAGGTGGTCACCACTTATCAAGGCCTGGAAGCCACTCAGGGATAAGGGTTATTGCGTCGACAGTATGTTTATGTTGAGATTTGATAAAATGTTTACTTAAGGGGCGGTTCATCAGGAATTTGTTTATGTTGGACTTGAAGACATCCAAGTTGTAGTCAGGTGGGAAACAAGCAGACGGAACAGAGTTCCACAGGCGTACACTTCTAAGAAAGAAGCTTTGTTCATGGAATCTACATTTTGGTTTTGGCACAGATAAAGAGTGGTAAAAATTTTTGACAGTGGTTTCAGCTAGACGGGTGTTTTTCGTGAAAGGTCGGCGAGGGGGGAACCAGGGATTGGAGCTCAGACGAGCACCTGCCATGGAAGTAATGATAAAACAAAGACAGGCTCACAACGTCTCTCCTGTGGGAGAGAGGTTGCAGGGAAGAGAAAAGGGCATCCCCCACTAAGCCACGAAGCCTATTTTGTACTCTGTCAAGGCAGGATAGACTGTTTTTAGCAGCTCCTGCCCAGATGTGACAATAGTACTCCAGCTTTGGACGTACTTGGCTTTTATATAAATAGAGAATTGCATCAGCAGTGAGATAGGAGTAAAGGTCAAGCCCAGAAGCTTATCAAAGCATGGAGCTTCCCCTAGTAGAGAGCTATCCATTTCAACTGATGCCAGATGGGGATCAGAGCGTTGATGATGTAAAGATAGGAGCTTGGTGATTTTCTTTAAATCATTCTCTTTTATCCAGACATATGGATTTATACATAGCTATCTACATGAAAACATTTTTAAGCAAATCCTAATTAAAAAAATATAAGGGATTTTTTATATCCTGGTTAGTTTTTATTTCAGTGTTTCTCATGTACGAGTAAATTTGCAATATAATTTGCTATTTTTATGATTTTAATTTTTTTTTTAGGTGATTATGTGTGAACAACATATGGCCAAGATCACAGTGTAGTATCTGTTCTGATACTACACTTCATCTTTTCCGTCTTCAGTCAGTGGATGAGAAATCCTTTATGACTGAGACAATTTTTATTTTTGTTCCTATCTAGAGTGTCCCTTTTTGGAGAGCTGGATTTTCACCACATTAAAAACCGACCTTGTGTCTAATTCTGCAGAGGAAAATAAATAGGAACATGAATAATTTTATCCAAATAAGAAAAAACGATATCTATTAAAAATTTAATGTAAAATGAGCACCTACTTAGTGGTAAATGGAAACGTGTTATCAGTTTTTTATTTTTGTCAACTTTTCTTTCAGAAATATTTAAAATAACTTCTTAATTGTATCCGGTTTTAAAAAACCAATCTTCACTTTCGGCTACTTCTTTTTAGGTTTAGTTTAGGGTTAGTTTAAATATACCTACAGTATATCTATGTTTACCACTCTCAAAGTTTTTCACTGTTTAATAAAATGCCTTCCACCCTATGTATTTATTTATTTTCATGTTATAATTTATTTTTAAAGAAAAAAAAAAATTGGAGACTAGTGGTAGATGCACCAGTCCAGTGGTAACAATTCTTCATGCATAGGCGAATGGTGGCTTCATAGAGATACAGGATACTATTAGATATGAGCCATTTTCTAACATTTTTGTAACAGCCTTGGCAATGTCCTCAATGTATTTGTTCCGATTCACGTTTCCTGTGAATGTTAAGCCAAGGAGTTTGAACAAATAATTCTCAGGTAGTGTAATATTAGTCATGACAATTGGTGGTTGAGAAGGTTCTTGTAATTGGTAAAGGAAAGAAGCTTAGTCTTAGTAGCATTGAATGTTACCATTCATTTACATCCCCAGTCCATGACAGACTGCTGTAACTTCACCTACATGTGGTTATTATATTATATTAGTAGTGATAGACATATTGATAAAAATAATTATATAAGAAAATTTGAAGTATTAAGAGGCTCGAGATGAAATGTTAATGTCCTGTAAAAGTGAAGAACTGCAGAAATAAAGGATAGCAGTATTTTTGTACGTCTTTATTTACTGAGATGCCAATACAGAAAGTCTGGGGAAAATCAGAAGTTGCTGATTGCAAATCCGCAGTAAATGTCTTGTTTTTACACACACACACACACACACACACACACACACACACACACACACACACACAAATAACATCCTCCTCACAAGTCCTTTAATATTGATGATGCAAGTTCTTTTTAGCGTGTAATTCATCTTGGTTGACGTATTAATTGTTCTGATCTTGATCTGACTCCTAGTTCTGGAGTTGCTGGATTTGATACCCCTGGATTTGGTTAATGAACCAGCTTAACTGAATATTGTGTTTATATATATATATATATATATATATATATATATATATATATATATATATATATATATGTGTGTGTGTGTGTGTGTGTGTGTGTGTGTGTGTGTGTGTGTATATATATACACACTCATGAACAAAAAAAAAATTGGCCAAACAAATTTTATACATTTTATTGCACTAAAAGCTATATTGAACAAAGAACAATTGAACAAGGAAACTTAAACGAGACTAATAACACAGAACAAGACATTTACTTTAATAAATGCTTAGGGTGGAATCGCATTCCCTTTTGATTTCTTTAAAAGATCAATCCTTTTAGACATGCTCTCAACCAAAGTGGAACACTGTGAAGAGGAGATGCTATTCCACTCGTTTTGCACAGCTTCCCACAGTTTATCATTGTTCTCAAAAGTTCTCTTTTATGGACCAAATATTCTCGATTGGGTTTAAATCAGGACTTTGACCTGGTCAAAATATCACATCAATCGAATTATCAGAAAAACATTTTTTTTGTGACTTTAGCAGTGTGTACAGGAGCATTATCATGTTGAAAAATAATGTTCTGGGATATTCCCAGTTTCTGGATACTTAGTAACAGTCCTGTTTCTAATATTCGAATGTATCCCTTTGCATTGATTGACTTCTTACATCTAATAAGTTCTCCAACTACTACTGCAGTAAAAGTTTCCCATGCCATTATCCCTCCATTCCCGTGTTTAACTGCCGTTTTTATGCAACTTGACGAAAATCTTTCTCCAATTCTTCAATTGCACCGTTTGGGAACATCACTAACAAGACAAAATCTTGATTCATCTTACCAAAAAACATTCCTGAACCAGTCTGCATCTTTCTTGTATATCTAGAAAGAGAATTTCCAGCCTCTGTCTTGAATTCTTTGTTATGGTCAACATAAGTTTTCTTTCGTCTTTCAAAACAGTTAATTTAAGCCTGTGGCCATCCTTCAAAGTGAATACTCTAGGGTGACCAGATCCAGATTTCCCTTTAACCAAGTGTTCGACTACGAACCTTTGACCAATTTGCTTCACTACAGAAAAAGATGTTTTCACATTTTCTTTTCTTAAAATATAAAAAATCTGATTGTATGTCATTTTGGACTGCCTTGATCCTGCTATTTGGTTTTTTATATCCTTGCCAAGATGTGGTCTTACCATTTTTAGGATTAATTCTTCCACTAATATTATATGCTATAATAATAATTATCTGCAAAATAGAAATTTTCAGTTAAAATTAACAAAAATGCATGGAAAAATATTGAAAAATCGATTTCTTCCTTCTTTCACTCTTGGCCCTGTTTTTTTTGCTCATGAGTGTATATATATATATATATATATATATATATATATATATATATCACCTCTAAAGTTTCAGCTATGGCCTTAGATATGTGTAGATTCATTTTCCTCTTTTGTATGTTATAGAGCACGGTGTCATCAGCAAATATGCCCATCTAAAACATAATTTTATCAAGGTGATCGTTTCTGAATATGAGGAATAAGGAAGGTCCAAGTATTGAACCCTGGAGCACACCCGCATTTATATCATACTATTTGGACATATAACCATTGAGGACAACCTGGATTTTTCTCTTGTCTAAGAAAGATCTTGAGTATTCGTCCAGTAATGCTGTAATTTTTATGATAAGACCTTTCTGCCAGACCTTGTCAAAGGTTTTAGATATACCAAGGGCTACTGCCTTAGCTTTCTCTGCTTTATCCAGTGCATGGTATATTTAATTAAAAAGATGTCTCAGTAGAATGAGCTTGCCTAAATCCATGGTTGAAAACAAGCTTAGTATTTACAAGTTGGTGGACTAGTGCTTGCTTGATTAATAACTCAAAGATCTGAGCAAAAAGAGTGACGTGATTGATGAGGTGATAATTGAATGGGTCAGTTCTTTTACCAGAATTCTTAAATACTGGCACCACAGAAACAATTTTGCAGCTATCAGGTAAGCATTTCAAAGAATAGGGCTACCTCAACAGAAGATTTCTTTATATTAAGAATAGTAGGAATATAGGTACCTCCAACGCATGCCACAGTTTTAACCCCCCTATATGTAATACAATGTAATTGTAATTTAATTTAATATTATCATCCTAATTTTTTTAACATTTAAAAGAAAAAGCTTCAAATAAACTGCTAATATTTTAACAAAATTTTTTACAGCACACAAAAATAATGAAAATGCGAGACAAAAATCGTGTTTACATTATCGACGCTTTAAAACAATGTTCCTATGTAGTGACGTTTTTTAAGCTGTTCACACACCCATGTTTTAAAAATCTAGTAAAAATCAAATAATATTCATATTTTCCTGAATTTTTCGATATTTATTCATTATTAAATAAACTTACATAATAAATGTAGGTTTCATTAAATATATTCGAGAAAATTTTTTTTTTAAAGTGTTCTACCCCCCTATATTTCATGGTCTGAAGACTAAACAAAATAAATGTAGGTCGATAAAAGTTTCAATATTTTTTAAAGCTGGAAAGATCAAATAATTGAAAAATAGTAATTTATACATATATATAACATCCTGTTATTTATTTCACTTACCTCAAAGTCGTAAATAAAATTGGACATAAATTCAATATTATGTTAAAAAAAATGAAAAAATAACTCTTTTTCTTGATAATTTTTTTTCTCGGTAATATAATTATTTGAATTACAACAACAAAAAATAAACAATTCTAAAAAATAATTATTTTTAAAAAACTTTAAATGATATTAAATTCAAATATTACGCAATATGAAGTTTAAATGGATTTTTTTAATAACAAGTTTCCACTAATAAAAAAATATATTCATATAAGAGAATATAAGACTATTGAGATAATAAAAATTGTAAATCCAAAATCGGCCTTAAAAAATTTGTTTCGATTTTATTATTCAAATTGATAGAGGGTGGTCCTTATGTTTTGCACTTTTTTTTTTTCAAAAATGTATGGAGGCTTGTAAGGAACATTATCTTTAAATACATGTGTCAACAGAAGACATTGAAATTAATTTTATTTTATTAACTCTAGTCTGTGTAGTTTATTAATTAAAAATGTATTTGCTTTACAAAAGGTAAGTTTTATATTATTTTTTATCCATAGCAAAAAAAAAAAAACGTTACTTCATTAACAATTATAACGCGAACGTTTAGCCATAAAAATTATCATAATTAATCTTGCTCTAGTCCGTCACCTTACAGATGCTAAACCTCTGACTGACAAACAATATGGATTTAGACAAGCCCATTACACAGCAGACATTCTCACTGTAATCTCTGAACATATATACCATTCACTGGACAAAAGGCTTTTGACAGGGTATGGCATGAGGGTCTCCTCAGGAAAATTAAATCATATGGTATCACTGGTAGAATACTTAACATAATTAAATCCTTCTTAGATAAGAGAAAAATCCAGGTTATCCTTGACGGTCATACATCTAAACAATATGATATAAATGCGGGAGTACCTCAGGAGTCTATCCTTGGACCTCTATTGTTCCTAATATTTATTAATGACCTCCCGACAAAACTGCCTCTGAGATGGGTATATATGCTGATGACACCACACTCTATAACAGGCACGACAGGAAAACAAATGAACACATAACTAAAGAAATGGCAAAAACACTAGAGGATGACCTCCAATCTGTAGTGGAATGGGGACAAAAATGGATGGTCATGTTCAATGCTGCCAAGACTAAACTGATTTCCTTCAATAATTACAAGAAACCTTCTCTGCCACCAATAGCAATGGCCAGTGACTCCCTATCTGAGAGTACGTCTTTCAAACTGTTTGGTCTAACGTTCACAGGAAACATGAGTTGGAACAATTACATTGAAAACATTGCCAGGGCCGCTGCGAAGAAGGTAGGCTCTCTCTACCGTGCTAGAAAACTACTGACACTTGAAAGTATCCTGCACCTCTATAAGGCAACCATTCGCCCATGTATGGAGTATTGCTGTCACATTTGGGCTAGTGCATCTGCTGCTAGTCTCTCGCTCCTAGACAAGGCTCAAAAGAGAGTCACCAATCTGATAGGCCCTGAACTGGCATCTAAGCTTCAGCCTCTGTCCCATTGACGAAACGTTGCATCCCTCTGCCTGTTCTACAAGTATTTTAATGATGAATGCTCTCACGAACTGCAAACACTTGTGCCCCCACGACATAGACACCCTCGACAAACCCGACAGACAGCTAAATCCCACCCCCATGCAGTAGAGATCCCTAGATGTAAAAGATCTTTCTACTCCAGTAGTTTCTTCCCCAGAACCACTAGACTCTGGAATTCCATTCCAGGTCCCTGCTTCCCCAACTGTACTGACATGCAGAAGTTTAAGTGTAACGTGAACCGATCCCAACATTGTGCCCCAGTAGTTGCTGCACCTGATAGTAGCCCCCTACACCAAAGTGGCAATGTGCCTTGTTTGGGGTGAAAATGTAATAAAAAAAAAAAAAAAAGAAACACAGAATGATGACGTCACTATTAATATGTGTAATACTGATGTTTTACACATGGCCATGGAGGTACCTATAGGAATAAGATCAGGTTTACATGCCTTTGAGGTGTCTAGATTTTTCATATCATGGACATGAGTAGAAGTGACTTTCAGATTCGCAAAGGGAAATTTAGGAGAGAATGGTTTGTTAAGTCTAAAGTGGAGTTGGATGTGAACTATTGAGCATGCAGTTCAGCCTTCTTCATTGCCATAATAATATCCATAATAATGGGTAACAATTCCTCCACGATGAGGTTGCTTACATAGCAACCTCATCGTGGAGGAATTGTTACCCATTATTCACCACACTATTATAAATTATCCATAAATCTCGAGTTCCTAATTTCTACAACACAATGTGTTTGCCAATGATTTTAATATATCTTTTCTACACTCCTACAATTATTTCTAGCATCTATAAATTTTTGCCTATTTGTACTTGACTTATGAATCGGCAAAATGCATTCTAACTTTGTGCAATAATAGCTGCATAAGTTGAAGTGAATCATTAGGGAGAGTGGTGTTTGCTGTAGAACTTCCATATGGGAACATGTGCTTCAATTGCTGCTTTGAACCATTCAATTGCTTGATTTGCATACTGTTCCGCAGGAAGTAAAAAAGATACTATTTCATGGAGCATCTCTGATGTGATCTCTGATGGCTTCTCAGTTAGCCTTTTTTAATTATCTTGTCATTTTGAACAATGACTCCTCAATTTGGGGTTTAGAGTTTAGGGTGATTTCTAGCAGTATCACGTGATCAGCATTCATGAGTGAGCTATGGGCATTTGTCACACAATTCTCAGGAATTATAATCAAGGTTCAAGAAGTGAGTTTTGCTGATCCTCATGATTTGGGAAGTGGGTTCAGAACATGACAGCCTGTGTAAGAGAATAAGATATAGAAAAACTATACATGCTGCCACTAGCTATATCTGTATAGCTTGTGAAACTATGGCAGTTACCATAATGTAATTCTTGTTGGGTAGGTCACCATTTCGGCGGGTCCCCCTTTTGGGGAGTCGGCGAAATTAATAAGACGGGAGTAGAAACCGACCTGGGAATAATAATAAAGAAACAAAGGAACTTCCAAACGAAACGGTTTTATATTCATTTCAGCGTACAAGTGGTATCGGGTTATAGAAAGTTCGTGATTTTCATTTATGTCCCCTGCCTCTGGACCCACTCGCGTCTCCGTCTTTTTTTTGCTTCCAACACTTTTTGTATTTCTCTTTTTGTCTTTCCCACCAGAACTGTTCTCCATCCTGATTGATTACAACCTCTGGTCACATTTTTGAGGAAAGGAGGAAGGAAGGAAGGAAGGAAGGAAGGGGGAAAGGGAAGAGTAGAGAGAAAGAGACACGTAATGAAGAAATAGTAGTTTGGCTTCACTACAAAACTGAGCCAATTACTGTGGTAGACCAAATATATGTACTTGGGCACTAGTATATAAAGAAAATGTTACATCTATGCTGTCAAAGACATGATTGATCAGGGTACATTTCTGGGAGTAAGGAGAAAAAAATAATGCAATGTTTCAAGGTTAGCCTAAATGAAGGTCTGATCATCTGATTCTAATTTGTGTTCTCTAGTTAAGAGGAGAATGTTACAAATATAGACTCCAAGTCCGTGCATATGTCAGTCTGAGTCCTTATGACAAAGTGGGAGGTATCTAGTCATGTTAAACTGATTAGAAGAGTATAGGTTAGAGTCACTTAGTGCTAAGATATTCGAGGAGTTTGCTAAGAGAAATGATTTTACATCATCAAGATTAGTTCTAAGCCCTCGGATATTTGTGAAAGTTGTGAAAGTAAAAAAATTATGCCTTAAATATTGTTTCCATACGTTATTTTAGTGTACAGAAAAATCTCTCCCTCCTCAAAATTAGCCCCCCACCCCCACCCATCTTACATAAATTCTAATATTTCTCTAAAACATTGAAAAGCAAAAAATAATTAGTTACATATCTCCATTTACTAACTAACCAGATAGCGGGTACTTGTTTCATGTTAAATTCATATAGGAAAGTGATCTCCTACTCTAAAATCTAAAATATGTAATTTTTGCAAAAGTTCTTTTTTTTTTTGTGGAATTTTTTTCATGTTGTTTAACATGTAATCGTTCCCAAAAAAGTAGAATCTGATTTTTGAGGGTAGGAATCTTATAATGAATGTGATAGTCAAAATTTACTGAAAAAAAATTATTTTAGAATTTAGAGTGGGTAATTAATTTTGTATATAAATTTAACATAGAATGTTCTCCCATTTCCAGAACATTCTAGCCTTATAGGGTGGTTAACTAAGTTTAATATTATTATAATTTTATTATTATTCTTTATTTATTTTTGCTATCTGCGATTTTTTAGGCGGATTCTATGTCTTTTAGGCAACTTTAAGATTAGTGGTAGGATTAAAGGAGTTTTTTAGGGGGAGGTATTTGGATTTCTAGTTAAGGAAGATGTTTTTAGAGGGGAGGGGACCTTGCCACTCAAACCTAGGATAAGTAAAGAATTTTTTATGTAATCGCATAAAAAAGTAGAATCTCATTGAGTGGGGTGACATGAAGAGTTTACAAATTTATTCATTTTTAATATTGTTTGTTTTTACTTACTGTCACAGTGACATTTATTGGGTTGGTTTCTATCAGTATTTTGGTTAATTTTTGATTTTTGAGCGATTATCGAGACTCCCCAGATAATTGTCTAATGTCAGTTAAAATTCCAAAAAATATATAGGTAGGTAAAAGAGTAACTTATCTAGCATTGGTAATATTTATTTGTTATATATTTGTTGATCACTTCTCATTTTGGAAATACTGCAAAATGTCCTATTTATTTTATGTTTTGTAATGCCAGACCGACTTAATGAATTTTTTTTTTTTTTTTTTTTTTAATGAGTTCTGGTTTTATTTCTGAAAAAACTAGGGAAATTATTCACTGTTTTAATTTATTTATTCATTCAACTTTGAAATATGCCCATATGCCCCATCGTTAATACAACCACCAATTCTAAGTTCTGGCTGATAATATGAGAAAAAAATCTAAAGTATACTACTAGTTTAGGATAAAAATGGGTACATTTGTAATTATATTAACACCTTTTGCTGAATACCTCGTCATTAATTAAAAGAGAGAGAGAGAGAGAAAGAAAAAGAGAGAGAGGGAGAGAAATTCTACTTTTTCGAGTGATTGTGTGGTTGGGAAGAATAACACCCAGAAAAACTTGACAATATATATATATATATATATATATATATATATATATATATATATATATATATATATATATATATATATATATAGCCAGTAGAGTTTAGTTTCCTAGAAGTATATCCAATGAAACAACATGTGTCTACCAAAGAGTGCTCAATGAGTGAACAGAGCAGGTATATTAAATTTATTTATACAAACATTAATGGCTACATATGTGCATACATGTTTCTGTAATCACCCGCGTTGGGGGATTACGTCTTCAGGCCAAGAATTACCGTCGAGAAACATAAGTAGCCATTAATGTTTGTATAAATAAATTTAATATATATATATATATATATATATATATATATATATATATATATATATATATATATATATATTAGAATGGAGGATCAGATTTTTATATAAATTTAACGTAAAATGAGCATTAATGCATTAATTTCTGAGACACTCTAGATCTTTTAGATGTAATTAATCAATTTTTTTTCACACTAACTCTAAGTTGTAAAAAACACATAATTGACTAGAAAAATAAATCCCCTCTATACCGAAAAAAAATAAATAAATAAATAAAATAAAAACGTAGAGAATTTATCTCACATAACAAAAAAAAAAAAGGTTAATTTCCTGAAAAGCTAGGATGGTCCGGAAATGGCGGATCATTTTACGTTAAATATATATGCAGACTAGACTACCACTACAAGTTTTCAAAGTGTTCAAACAGAATCGCATCCTTTTTTTTAGTGAGATAATTCACAAATTTACCCAAAAGTAGTTTTATAAATATAATTCGATATATAATTAGCCAATAAAACGTTTAAAACTAACGATTAAGATTAATTAGAGTATTTCCTAAATTTATTTTTACTTATAAATTTATGCATTTTACACACCATGTGTAGTAAATAGTCTCATTTCTTCTTCTTTTGTTTGCTTACCCTCAATAAAAAATATTTTCACATATTTTTGTATTGAAAGTAAAGCAAACAGAAGAAAGAAAATATCTAAATTTAATCCTAATAAATTAAATTATATTATTGAACGAAAACAAAAGGTGGAAATCTGAAATTTAATTGCGAGGAAGGTTTTCCGAATTGCCCCCCCCCCTCTCCTTCCGGTTGTTTTTTGTTTGTTTGTTGTTTTTATTTTTTTTTCTCCTTTCCTTCTTTCTAACAGAGCTAGACCTTTTTGAATACGAAACTAAAACCATAGATACATCTAAAGGAAACTTGAATTTAGGAAAAAGTGACAATTTCTTCCGTTGTAAAAATTGTAGAAATTCTTCATTTTAATTATCACAACGCTGCACGAGCCATTTATACTTTCTGGACGCTTTAACGGGTGAGTAGAGTGCTTAGGAATTGGCATTTTAGTGGGTTCGACGCATCTTTTTTCGCTGTGATGGCTAATGGCGGCCATGTAAGAGAGTCGGTTCTTAACCAACTCTCCGTAACCGTCAAAACTAAATAAATAAATAATAGCTTATCAGCGTGTCTCCGATCAAAATAAACATGGCAGGAAGAAAAAAGAACACCTCCGCTGTACCAGAGAAGAAAATAGATATCAACCAAGCCAGTGTGGAGGAACTTACATCACTGGACAGGATTGGCCTCCGAAGAGCAGAAAGTATAGTAGAGGCACGCAAACGTCTCGGTGGGTTCAGTTGTGTGGACGACCTTTGCAAGGTAAATGGGATTAGTTCTGAATGGTTAGAATCCAACAAGCCGATCCTCGGTTGTTTAGCATCAAACTCCAGATCATTACGAAGATCGAGACAGTTAGCAGGATCTTTTTCATCTTCTTCCAGCGTTACTGATGCAAGTGATTCTAGAGAAGATCAATTCGGGGAAATTTCTACCGCCCCGATTTGTACCAACCAAACTTTGTTTTCCCCCTCAACTACTACTTCTAATACTTTATCTTCGTCATTATTTACACCTTCATCTACATCTACCTCTCCCGTATCTTCAAGTCCGACCGTATTTCACATTTTAAAATCTAAATGCGAGCCTTCTACAAGTAAGAGTAGGTCTTCTTCGGGTAGCCTACGTTTGCATCGTACCAGCGACCTGCCGATTAACCACGCGGAATATACATCGGAAGGATCCTGCAGTGTGGACAGTAGTTCAAGCTCTACGAGTTCCAGCTTTGACCGGAGTGAACAAAAAGAACTACTTGTGTCCAAAGAACATTCACTACAAAACGACAGTGAAGAAAAAATGACACTACAAGACCCCCAAAAGGTAACCAGTCCGCGGGTCCAAGCAGAATCAAGCAATAATATTGCTGTTTACTCTTCAGAAATCTGGAAATCCCCTAATAATTTGGAGTCTGCTGAAAATCGCGCAAGAGGTAATGATGATGTTTTTGTAAATATAGAAGGTGTTGACAATAACTGTGGGGTCTCAACTCCCAATTCATACCAAAGTATGGGGCTTATGCATTCTTTAAGATCTCGCATTCCCATCCCCATTTCTAATCACAAAGAAAAGTCAATCATGAAACGGAAGCCTCAGGTAGGCTGGGAAGAAGACGAAGAGACAACTCCAGGAAAAAAAGTTTGTCGATCCTCAAACGAACTTGTAAGCCCAGATGCTGCACTGCGTACTCCCAATTTATCAATATTAAATCTGAATTACCCGCGGAAAAAGATTCCTTCAAAAAACAACCCACCTCCTGAATTGGCTCAGTGGCTCCATACGTTCCAAAACTGGAGCAATCCGGAACGCTGCCTCGCATTAGACGAGATGATTGAACTCTGCGAACCAACCCAGGTGAGGCATATTATGCAAGTCATCGAACCTCAATTTCAGCGTGATTTCATCTCTCTACTACCTAAGGAGTTGGCATTACATGTGTTGTCCTTTTTAGGTCCAAAGGACCTTCTACGTGCTGCCCAGACATGTCGTTATTGGCGAGTTCTGACTGAGGATAATTTACTTTGGCGTAAAAAATGTAATGAAGAAGGTATTGATGAATCTCTCGTGTTTGGATACAGCGTTCGAAGACGTTCGCAAGGAATGCTGCGAAGTCCTTGTAAGACTCTTTATATGAGACAGCATCAAATTGAGCAGTATTGGAGATGTGGGAAAATACGTCCCCCAAAGCTTCTCAAAGGCCACGAGGATCATGTGATAACCTGCCTTGAGTTTTGTGGGAGCAAGATTGTCAGTGGTTCTGATGATAACACTCTTAAGGTGTGGTCGGCATTGACTGGTAAATGCCTTCGAACATTATTTGGTCACACTGGTGGTGTATGGGCATCTCAAATGGCTGATAATATCATTATTAGTGGCTCAACAGATCGAACTCTCAAAGTATGGAATGCTGAAACTGGGCAGTGTATTCATACACTGTATGGTCATACATCTACAGTACGTTGTATGCATCTGCATGAAAAGAAAGTTGTGAGTGGTTCTCGTGATGCCACCCTGCGTGTTTGGGACATTGATACTGGTCAATGCTTACATGTTCTAATGGGGCATGTAGCGGCAGTTCGTTGCGTCCAATATGATGGCCGCCGAGTGGTCAGTGGGGCCTATGATTACACGGTTAAAGTTTGGGACCCAGAAACAGAAGTCTGCCTCCACTCTTTGCAAGGACACACTAACAGAGTTTACTCGCTACAATTTGATGGAACTCACATTGTGAGTGGCTCTCTAGACACCTCTATTCGCGTGTGGGATGTTGAAACTGGCACTTGCCTTCACACGCTGATTGGCCATCAGTCGTTGACCAGTGGAATGGAGCTAAAAGAGAATATTTTGGTCTCTGGCAATGCTGATTCAACAGTCAAAGTTTGGGATATCCGGACCGGTCGTTGTCTGCAAACTCTGCAGGGTCCAAATCGGCACCAGAGTGCAGTCACATGTTTACAGTTCAGTAAGAAATTTGTGATAACATCGTCTGATGATGGGACTGTGAAAATATGGGATTTAAAAACTGGTGAGTTTCTTCGGAACTTGGTAACTCTGGAAAGTGGAGGTAGTGGTGGTGTAGTATGGCGAGTCCGCTGTACCAATACAAAACTTATATGTGCTGTAGGCAGTCGTAATGGGACAGAAGAGACAAAATTAATGGTATTTGATTTTGATGTTGATGATCGAAAACAACCAGTATGACATTTACAAACCATGCGCCCAAACCAAATTTTTTCCCCCATTCCCAAAGCAAAGTGGCAGGGTCATTATTCATACATAGATTATAGACCCCTTTTTCTTTTTTTTCTTAACTATTATTTACCTTGATTATGCATTAGTCAACCTAGTCCATTAAAAAAAATAAAGCTCTTTACTTGACTTCCAACACAGCAGCAAAATCTTGATCACTGCTAGCTTGAAAATGACTAGGGCAAACCTGCTATTTTGTTGAGTTAAATAATTTCTCAATTTTGCTGACATTTTCACATCCTTCTAAATTTGTTTGACTCCATATTTTGTCTAACATTTCAGGGAGAAAATTATTTCCATTTTTTTCCCCCAATGAAAATGTTTGTTTTAATTTTTTCCTTTTTCTGGATTGTTTAGATTTTATCAGTAAATCTTCATTTGAGAAACCAAAAAGACAAGATGCATTTTGTTGTATCAACTTTGTATTTGATATATTCGTTCTTCAATGTACACAGCAACACCTAAAGTGCAGAGAATGTTGTTGGTAATTTTTGATAAATTCTCAGTTTAAGGGTGCTATTTGCCAACTGATGGTTACTGGAATATCCAAAATCTTTTTTTTTTGGGGGGGGGGGGGGGAGTATTTTATACATCCACTTAGATAATTTCTTATTCTTTCAAAACATTTTTATAAGGTTTTCTTTATTTGTACTAAAATTTCTATCAAAATGAATGTTAATTTATTTTATTTGAAAAAAAAAAAATTTTTTTTTTTCAGTTCTATTCATGCTGACCTCTTCAATTCTGCTTGTAGATGTTGATTCTTCAGCTGAGTTTTAAAAATCTACTGCGTTTGATTTTTTTTTTTTTTTTTTAAGAAAACCAAAAGATCTACAAAAAAATGGAAAATCTGGTTGCATATTTAAATGCAATTCTCAAACTCTACTTGTATTCTGCCTCTTCCAGAGTTCCATTTTTTTTTTGTTCTTAGAGGGAGAGAAATCCTTTTAGACTGATAATTTTTTTTATTTTATTTTTGTCCTAATCAAGAGTTGGAGAGCTAGATTTTCCTTACATAAAAAAATGACATTTTGTTTAAATTTGTCCTTGTAGGGATGCAAGTTAATAAGCCCATCCTCCACTTTTTCTTTTCCCTTTCTTCATATATATATATATATCTGTGTGTATGAATTTGGGTTCTATTTTGTTTGGTTATCAATCTTTTTAAAATGATCCAGACTTGATAAGTAGGGAAAAAAGAAAAAAATTGGCTCAAGCCATCTTCTAAGCTGCAAAAGCTTTTCACAAAATATTTTGTTGTCTCTTATTTGTTTGCAGCTTTCAGTATCTGTTTTTTTTTTGTTTTTTTTGCATGGCTTTGTTTTTATTTCCATCAATTTGCCATTGGTTAAATAAGAGTCTTTTACATTTGTACAGCATCATTCTTTTGTTACTTTTGTGTATATTGAAGATATTTCAAAGCAAACAAATCCATGTGTTCGCCCATATTTGCATCATTCTCTTCATTTTTATTTCTAGAATCCTATCATTCTGAAGATGTAACTTGAGCACTCATCATCATAATCTTTGATTTTTCTCAATGCAAATCTGCTTTGCCCATTATCATTCAGCTCTTTTAAGCTTTGTTGCATTCCTCATTTAAAGAGAGATACTTTATTTTTTAAAGACTAAACTTTCCTATTTTTTTCTCTCTTTTATAATCTTGAAATAATTTGCCTACCAACTTGCTTCATAAAATTATTAATAGAACACAATTTTTTTTTATTTTAACTAAGTTCTACATGGTAAATTTGTAAATTCTTTTAGTTTAAGTATTTTCTTTTTAAAATATGTCTGATTCTTTATAGTTAGATCTATTTTTCTTTAATTATTAATTAGCAAAATGTAAAAAGAAATATGTATATATAATTCTTGCTTTTTTCATTGAAAGTGATTAAATATTTAAAAAGTAAAGTGGAAAAAATGATTTCTTTTCTTTATTCCTTAATGTCTATGTTTGTCTCATATGTACAGCTATTAAAAGTTCAAATGGGTGCTGTCCAGTTTCTTGCAATAAACCCAATGATTCTTCCCATAAAGTGTCTAAGAAGAGGGGGATGATGTTTTTGATGGCTAAAATCGCCTTTTAGCTTTTCTTTCATATTTCAATGAATCTCTTTCATCATTTACTAATTCTAAATATATACAGCCATTTTGCAGTTGGAACAACTTTTCCAGAAAACTTTCCAATAAACAATAGCATAATCTTTACTCTTTCTTTAAATGTACATTTGAAAATCTTCATGTTTTTTTTTTGTTTTTTAATTAGCAACTTATTTAAAATTTCATTATCTTTTTTTACCCTCTAATTTCAAATTGAATTTTTCTGTAATTCAAAAGAAAAGCTATGAATTTTTTTGTTTTTAATCATTATCATTAAAAAATCCTAAATGAAATATCTACCTGTAAATGTTTTGGGGAACTATGAACGAGATTGGATAGAAAATATCGGACAAAATAGAAAATGTTTAAAAAAAAACCAAAAAACAGCAATTTTAAGTATGTTTCATTCTACATGCATTTCTTCATTAGAAAAATAATGAAGCCAATACTATATGTATAGTGATAGGACTATTTTTCAAGCTACAACAATTTTAATTTCCAAATGTATCTCATTTAATCATCCAGTTACAGAGTATGGACGGTATTTGTAAGATTACCACCTAGAAAAAAATTAATGGTAGCTTTTTTTTTTTTTTTTTAATTTATTTTTTTCCCCTCAAACTTAGTTCAGTTTGCCTTCATGATTTATTCCCAAAGATGAACTCACATTTTGTGTTTGCAGTCTCGGAAACAGCTACTGACTTTCATCATTATCTCCCAACCTAGACCACCAAAGTCACTAGTCCTGGTATTTAGCTCATCCTTTGTGTTTCAGCTTTTACGTGCTCCACAAAAAAGTAAAAAATTCAAGGCAATTGCAATCTGATGAGCTGAGAGGCTGGATATCAAATGAAGTGTGGTCAAAGAAAGTTCTCTGACAGGCCTGCGTCTTCCTATTGTCTTCTGTACAGCCTAACTAGGTGATCTAGGGTTTTACTATGTCACAATAAATATGTAACCATCAGTGTTCAGCCGGAGGAGCTTGAGGAAAACAGGGTGTCATGACCTCACCAATTTTGAACTTGAATGATAAACTTTGTCATTTTGACTGTATCATCATGTGTTTGCCTTCTGATGTTGATTCAGTCAAATCCTGAACCTTTCAATTTCTTTTTCACATTTTCTAACAACCGTGGGGCAGTCTGAATCTCTTTGACCTTCCTGTACGGTTTTCTAGAAGTACTTTGTGTCTTTTTCACAAATATGAAGGTTCAAAATTGTGAATAATTTAAAAAAAAAAAAAAAAAGAAAGAATGGAAATATAGTTGTTATTTTCATACAGTATGAAGATAAAACTAACAATGAAAGTAGAAACTTATGTATAAAATAAGCATTTGAAAATTACAAATATCATTTATACCCTGTAGTTCAGGTGATCAGATGCAGCTTAAAATCTACCCTGAATTCATAGAATTTGCAGAAATAAAATAGAAATGCAGTACAAATAGATGAAAAAAAAAAAACAATATTTTAATTTTATTTGTAATTTAATTTTCAAAATTGTTTCAAATTTTTTATTGTTAGTCACCAGTTATTTTCATTCTCATATGTAAGCATTATCATTTTATTTATGAATTGTTCTTATAATGGCTATTTACAAAATGATATTTCAAAGCTGCACAACTATGGACTGTTATAATCAGAAAACATAAGGTTTTACTGTGAAGCTATGATAGTTAATAGGCAATTTAATATTTTCACAATCTAGTGATTATTTTTTGTTTACAGTCTCACCACAATGAAAAAAGTGCCTGATTAATTTTTCTAATCAATTAATTGTTAGTTTTATGCTTTCAGAATCTGTGCATTTTCATAACAAAATGAGTAGTTTTTTGCTTTTTAAATTTTACTTCTTGCATGATAACATTATGGCTATCATCATTTTACCCTTCTGTATGAAACTATGGTAGCACAGAATGTGTGCTTATTTTGACACTTAAATGGTAAAATACATTGCGATTGTTATTGTTCTATACAGAGGCCCACAGAATGATGACACCTGTAATAGTATTGTGTACAAAGCTGCATCAAAGATTAAAAAAAATATTTGTCAGCAAAATGTACTAAAATTCAAAGAGTTTTTGAATATTCACTCTCAACAATAAAAAAAGAAGTGATTAGATTTTTCTTGTCGCTATGATAAGCATATTTGCCAATATAACTTATCATCTGATACTATAAAATCAATTCTAGTAAATGGTAAATGTATTCTTTCTGCTCAAAATTATCTTTATAAATCACAAGCAAATCATCCGTCCCATTACTTCTATGTCCCTTTACAAAGATTACAAGATATATATGCTATTTAATCTTGTGTTTAGAATCTTTATTCTAACTTTAATCAAAATCCATTAAATGATTTTAATTCTAAAAAAAATGTCTAAAATTTGAGGCAAAAGCTTAAAGGTTCTTGAATTGAAATTCAGAAAATTGTCTAATGACTATGAATCATATTTAATGCAAATCTAAAATATTTGAATTTTCAAATAGAAATTAGTGCCCACATTATATCCCATAAAAATCCTTTAAAATATCATAAAGAAACTGAAATTGTGGAAATATTTATTAATTGATGTCTAATACCTATGATTAAAGTTTCTTTACAATTGAGACATCATAAAGATCTTCCAACTAGATTCAAGTAAATATAGCTAACATTACCTACTTTTATGTAGACGTAACACTTGATTATTTACTAAAATATTTGTTTCATATTTGAACTACCAAATGACAAACCAGAAATTTCATTTTTCTGTTTTTATAAGATTCTGCAAATTAGCGGATGACTTAAAAGTTGGGGGGGGGGGTCCTATAATTGATGTATTTTTTTTATACAGTAGACACACAAATACAAATGTCAACCTATAGCAAATAAATTGCTAAAAAAATTAAAACCATGATAAAAATTGATTTTGATTCCGTAATAATTCTCAATCGTGTTGACCTGAAATTTATACACATACGAATAAAATATTTTTGTGTTAAGAAATCATGCATATCCCTGCATACACTCCCAACTTCATTGCTGAAAAGAAATTAAATTTAATAGAATTATAATTAAACCAGTTTTAATGTAACAGGAAAAATAATAGCTATCAAATATTTTGAGAACTATTCTGTTGTCTATATCCTAAAACAACTCTTTCATTAATCTGTGTTTCTCCTCTCAACCTGCAGTTTGAAAATTTAATTCCAGATATTTTCATCTGCTAATGCCTTGTTTCAACACCATTGTCAGATAGTGCCACATATGATTAATACCCAATTATCTTCTAACCTGACTGCTTTCACACCTATTTTGAATACGAACTGATCCATTTGTAGTAACCTTTTTTTTATCACTAATTGAAAGTTAAAAAATGGAAAAGAATATGCTATCAGTTCTTTGCTTGCAACAATGCAAGATGTTTGTGCAAATGTGAAATTTTTCTATCAAATTCTCTCACCTCCCTGTTTCTTACACAATCTTTTCCCTTCCTTCTTACATGCAGCAATATATTTTCTTGCTTTTAATCAATTCTCTGGAATAATTTCCCAAGATATCTTATTTGTATCTTTCCACCATCTCCAAACATGCATTGAAAGGTAAAATTTAATGAGTATTCATAATTTAATTCAAATCTGTCTATTTGCAAGAAATTTTAACTGATTAATCTCATGTTTTAATAATTAGTTTCAATTCATTTTTTTTTCTGTTTTTGGTACATTAATTCTCTTACATATATATTTTTTTTTTTTTTTTTTTTTTTTTGTAAGATAGAATTAGAACTTTTTGTGAAATCCATTTTTTGAGCACGTAATTTTCCCATTATATAAATCTATTCTAGAAATGTTAGCTGTGAGTAATTATATATATTAAACACTTCTAGTATAAAAAACAAGTTTTTGTATTTGAATGACACTTTCAGTTTATAATCAGTTAACTTCATGTTAAATTAGCAGGAAAGCTTAATGTTGCCCAGGATTAAATGAGAAACCCTATCTTCTCCTTTGCTCAGTTCTTATTACTTTATTTATTTTCAATTTTTACATTTTATAAAATTCAATTTTTTTAGTGGGAGTTAAAACATGTATTTAGTATTTTCAAGTTTATAAATACAATAAAGCACCCCACCCCCACCCTCATTTGATATTTATCTAAGTAACCTGGGTAATGTAGTTTCATAATGTATCTGTTTATGATAGTGGGGGTCTGTTTCCAAAACCCTAGAAGGGCCTTGTGAACAAATGGACAGGAACTACAATTTCATATATATAATGTACAAAAAAGGGAAAACAATTAGACATAGGAAAATTTACCGGTTTCATTTAGATCCACAAACCTCTTCATAAAACGTGAAGATTTGAACTGTTTTGAATTAATTCAATACATTTCAAATCTTCACTTTTTCTGAAGATTTTTGTTGAGCCGAATTGAGACTGGGAAATCTTGCATTTTGATGATTTCTTCCTCTGTTTTAATTGTTTCCTTTTCGCCTTTTTCATGCATCCTGTCTCTACAGCATTTCATTTTATAATATATTGTGTATTTTGTTCCCTCTCTTTCTCTCTCTCTCTCTCTCTCTCTCTCTCTCTCACACACAATAGGAGAGAAAGTTTTGTCTAGAATTTGGTTTTTTAATAAGTTTTACATATTTTAACTTATTTAATGATTAAAACTGTAATTTTATTGCATTTTGATATTTGTAGTTTTACTTTTTGTTATTTTTCTTGCTGTTGTTTTGGTGGTCTTTTATTTTTCTATAATTATTTGGCTTGAGGGGTAATAAACATTCAAATGCAAGTTCTTTTGTCCAAACAATGGCTTTGTTTGGTCCGGTGGAGTTTTTTCTGTTTTAGCTCTAAATTGAAAAGAATTGCTTTCTAACTGCAATCCCATTCAAACAAATTGTCGGATGTGTTTTAACTGCAGTATATGGCCACTTATTTTTTTTTTTCAGAATTGACTTCTGCTGAAAGAATGACTTCAACCTTTTGGATGATTTTCATCATCAAAAAACAACTGAAAATATCTTAACACGCTTTTGTAACAATGTGTTCATTTTCAGGTAATTGTCTACTTGAAGATTTGTGCTCTTAAAACAAACTTGGGTAAAGTTTTGTGTTGTTTTCATTTTTTTTTTTATATTGGACATATCTACACAATAAACAGTATGAAGGCATCTTTTAATAAAATGGATGTGTTTGAATAGACAATCAAAGTGAATGCATCCCTTGTTTGAAATTTGAATTCCAATTCATTGAATTGCTGATTTCTCATTTGTTCAAAATGAACTCTAGCCAAGATAACAAATAATCAATTGGTTTTAATACAAATATCTTAATCACTACCCCCACCTTTTCTATAATTCAAATGAAATTAATAAATGTGATATTTTTTCATTTTGTGACATTTTTGTTTCACTTTTTATTTCATTTTCTTTTTTCTTTTTTGTAACAAAATCAATGCTAAATCGGCATTTACCCATGTGTGACTTGATATAAAAGTCATCCAGATGATTTTTATAAGCTATTAAATAACTGCCGCAACAAAGACTTCTGTGTAATCAGCCTTGTTTCCTATTTTTCATCAACTCCTATGTAGGAATAACAAGATTGCAATATTGGGTTGATAATCTCGTAGTAAACTGTAAATTTTTTTTTTTTTTTTTTGGCACCATAGCATGCAAATCTGAAAGAAATGCAAATCTATGCAATTTAATGATATAATAATCAGGGCCAGTTAAAGTGTCATTTTTGCAAAGTTGGATTCGTTTATGAAAAAGATTTATTCTAGTCTACCTTCACCTCCTAATAATAATAATAAAAAAAATATTACCAATGTAACCATGATAATCAAATTTCCAAGGTAACTGGAATTTTCATTCTAATCAAATAAGATTATTAAATAGCAGTTGAAAGTCTGTAATCATATAATCACGGTGCTTGTGCTCATCAATCTATATATACTCTATTCCTGGTAGCTTTCTTGCCTAATATAAACTTAAAATATCATACATATGGTATGAACTTCAATCTGACAGTGTTTTTATATTGATATTTAAAATAAAACTGATCAGTATATATTAAATCAGTGATGCGGCTTTTAAAAACTTCTGTACTTTTTTAATTTAACATATAAAATTATAAGTAATGTTTTTCTTTTTTTTTTTCATTATTATTATCTACTATTATATAAAAAGGGTTTTGTGTGAGTTTGTTCCCTATGAACATAAAAACGACTGGGACGATTTAAAAAACTTCTTTTTTTTTAATTTCACACGAAGGTACTTGATGTGTCTGGGAATGTTCTTACGTAAGTTTTGTATCGAAATGCTTCTGATAAGTCTTGAAAAATTTTAATCAAGAAGGAAGTCCAATTTCTCCAATTGTAAGATTCCTTAAATATGATGCTTTAATTCATGCAGATTACATATTCTAGACAATTCTCTATCGATTATAGTATTGAACCTAATATATCAGAGTGAGATCAAAACTAAAAAAATATAACTTGGGTGTCATCAGCTAGAATCAAAGTCAAAACTTACAACTATCCGCCCTCATTTTTTTGCCTCTGAACCATGCCCATACACACACAAGAAATTATGACCAATAATACAAAACCATTTATGTTTCTATTTCTGTGGGAAATTATCGAGTTAATTGCATGGATTTACATTTTAGGATTGTTTTTCTAGTTAAACAGTGCCTAGTCTAGCTCCAAAACCAATTAGGTATTGACTTTGTTACCTCAGTAAATATTTATTTCCTTGAACAAATGATATTTTCTCCCTTTGAAAAAATTTTTAGTCCTCCTCGTTTCTAAGTGGGGTAAGCAAAGACTAACTTTGCTATAACTTCAAGAAGTTAAGTCATTTCACTTTCCAGTTTTATTCAAGAAACATTATTGGAGAAAAAAAAAAAAAGAAGTATTCTTTTTTTTTTTTTTTTTTTTAATTAAAAAAACTATTTTAACTTAATTTTTCTTCATTTTATGTAAACATTCCTTTGAATTTAACAATTATAAATAGTATTAGCAACTTTCAGATGAAATTTACAAAAGAATTTGAACTTAATGGAAGTTATACTGATTCACAGGAAATTAGTTTAACCTGCCTGAATTGAGTCCCACTTCGGTACAGTATACCGATATATTGTAGTCATTTTCACATAAGTCTATTTACCATCTTGGCATAGCATAAATAAACTGCCTTTTTACTCATAACTCGACTCAAGTTCACCTACATACCTTTCTGAATGCTATAAATGAACATAATTGATTTAATAGTATTTGAATTCTGATTGTTGACTCCATATTTGACATCTCTAACTATTGCATTATTTGTCATAAATTCTGAAAACATGCAAACAAATGATCTGAGGAACAATTATTGTATAGCATTGAAAGTTTTGATTTTGTTGTTATTTTTATATTTCATATTCGAGAATCTATACAAAATTTTTAAATGAACTTATGAGAGCAAATTGTTCTCTTTCTGTCCGCCATGAACAGGTAGAAGTATTATGTTATTCTTAGTTACTGCCATCTGTCATCAAGTTCCAGAAGACAATAATTTAGAACTGATCGTTAACCAATATTTGTTATGTCACATGTCAATAAAAAAATTGAAGGTTCAATACTGATGATAATTAAGAATAATATTGACACTTCTACCAAATCATGGCTGATGGAATCTACACTTATAAAGCTACATATCTACAAGTTCAGTTCGAAATTCTGTATAGATTTCTAAGTTCAGCTATTAAGTTTTCAAGTTTTAAAAAGTTCTTATATTGGTGAAAATGTGGTGAACCAAGATTAAAAAAAGTAGAACAAATAATCGAAATACAAGGCATTAGATCCCGTCAGATTTCAAGTAACTTATTTTAAACTCTTTCACTTTTAACTTTTAATCAGATTTTTTACTTCTTTCAACATAATTCTGCTTCATAAAAATGTTGTTATATATAATTGATAATATGAAATAATTCTTCCAACTTGATAAAGTTTCTCAAAACTAAATTTTATTTTGAAATAATGTTTTAATATGAGAACTATGTATGTATGAGTGATTTCATTCCTGGCAAAAATAACTGTTCAATCTGAAAAGACTTTTGATCCTTTTATTAGCTTTGTAGCAATTGCTTTAATTAACCCAGAAAAAGGATAAATTTTGATTCGTTTATAATAAAATATACAATTTATTTGCTTTGATTATCCAAGATTTCATCCATCGAAGCAAGATGACATTATTTTCAAAGGATAAGATTTTGAAAACCTCATCTTTATAATTGACTAATACTATCTGTCATTGCCAGGAGATTTTTTTACTTTCATTTTATTTTGCTTCTTTTTTCTTTTTTAAGTTTAAAGAGTTAAATTCAATTATTAGTATCCTTTAGTCATGAATTTATTAAACAAAACACATAAAACTATAACTAATTGTTGTTGGGATAATGTTGGTTTTAATCTCTAATTATAGAATTAGCATATGTAAATGCTTTCAAAATTGTCACTACATGAAACTTTTTAAGTTAGAAATAATTTTCTTATTCAAAAGTTTAAATGTTTCTTTCAAATTTTGGAGTATCATAAGCAATGCCTTTTTTTTTCTCAACTAACAATAGGAGATTAAAATTGCTAACTTTTTTACAAAGAAACCAAATTCATTATGGTGGTTTTGATTTGGTAATTACATTTTTTTAATAGGATTTTAAATGTTTTGCTTTATTTTATGCTAATCTATTTTTTCTAAATTTTTATTTCCGTAAATATTCACCTTGTACTAAATAAAACGAAATGTGTAAATCAGGTCAAGACAAAAAACGGTCAACCACTCACATTCGCGCGCGCACACACACACACACACACAATGGTCACACCATTTTCTTAATATAGAGATTATCTGGGCAGGGGTGAGCGTTTTTGTTTTTTTTTCTGTTAATTCCAAACTTTATTATCAGCTTTATTGCTCCTTTTGCATATTTATTGAGCATACAAATGTACATTTCTAAAATAATTCTGATACTAAAACCTTTGGATTATTTTGAAGTGTACATATGTGTGTGTATATCTTTTTGTCATTATAATCCTGTATTTCCTTTTGTTTTTTTTTTTTTGTTTTTTTTCACATGTTGCATTCTGAAGAACTCTGTCCAAAATTGAATAAAATATTTTGAATTTCTTATTAATCCCACTAAAATATTTTCAATTTGTATTTTAATTTCATTGCTAATTATTTTGAGTTTCTACTTGCTTTGTCCTCTACTTTTTAAAAGTGGGTTTATAGTCAACTAACGTACTTCCTAACTTACGACGTGACTGCTACTGGAAGCAGTGACAAGACAAATCAATTTTATTGTTCTTCATTACTTCTATTGTGAAGCGATTTATTGAAATATAAGAAAAGGATATTATTGAAGCATATACAATAAAAATTAACAAAATTATAAAAAGATAAAAATAACACAATTAGACTTTATTTGCACTTTTAATAACATTTTTAAAAAGTTTTTATTTTAGAAATTTTATGGGAAATATGTTTTATGAAAATATAAAACGTTTATTTATTTATTTTTTTTTTTTTGTTGTTGAATTTTAAAAATAAAAGTTTTTTTACTTGAATTTATATAATGAATATGTTTATGAAAATATAGGAATAAAATTGACATCAAAATAGCAAATGAAATTATTGAAATCAAAATAACAAAATTTCAAACATCACAAAAACATATCCAATACATAATATTCCCAAAATAGTTTTAAAAGATTTTAAAGTGTTTTCAGTAATTTTTTTTTTTTTTTTTTTTACATAGGCGTCACCACTAAAACTTTAAAATAATAATAAGAATAATTCTTAATAAGAATAAGACTGAAAAAACTTTTCAATGATTATGGAAAAAAAAAAAAAAAGGAACGATGAGAAAAGTATAATAAAAAAAAAGAGTACATGCACAGGGGAGATATAGGGATGAGAGAGAAAAAGTGAAGGAACTGATTTGCCTTGTCATCATAGCAGCCACGCCGGAAGTTAGGAAGTATTTTAGCTGAAAAAAATGGGGGTTTTATACAAAATAATTTTGAGAAATATGGATCAAAACACACAGGTGATAAATGCTATGTTTGCTATTTTGCGTTTCATTTCATTTGTTTGCTAAAATCACTAACACTTTTCTGGATATTGATCATTTTAACAAAAAAAAAAGAAAATAGATTTTTTAAAATCTTTTCCTCCCTAAATATCATTTCATCATCAAAAGAATATTTTAACCTGATCCATTTCCAATATTAGAATTGTTAGGTTGGAATGAGTTGTCATGACAATAATAAAAAAATCTTGTTATTCTTAGTATCAGAATATGTAGGGAGAGGGGTCTCTGGTTCAGGGTATGAAATGTAGACATAAGGAACAAAACAAACATGCAAGAGAAGGCATGAAACTACCAAAAGATTTAATTTAAAAATAAATATTTATTTACATCATTTATTATTTATTTACTAGTGGGACCTGTAGAAATTCCACAGGGGACCCTTTCATATGTTCAGCATAAATTGAAATGCTCTAATATTATTGTCGCTCTTTTGTTAAAACTGCAAAAGTATTTATCCAAGCTAACACGAACGCCCGGCAAAGCCTGATCGTAACGTACGCTTAAATATGATATTTTAATTCTTACAGATTTCGTATATATTATTATAGAGTTAATATTCTATCGATTTTTATATATTATAAGTTGCAATTTCAAAAATAAAAAAAATATATCCATATGACTTGGGTGCATCAGCTTGAATTGAAACTGAAACCAAAAAATATATGTACATATATATAACTCGAGTTCCTTCAGCTAAAATCGAAACGAAAGCTTATGAAGAATTCTTGGTAAAATTATTTATAAAAAAATAAATTACTTGACTGCCAACAGCTATAATCGAAACTAAAACTTATGAAGAATTCTTGGTAAAATTATTACAAGAAATGGAAGTTTATCTATTATATAAATCTCACCTGTCTATTTAATTTTAACTTTTTAATTTTTTAATTTTTTTTTTCTTCCTTTGAAGATTGTAATGCTGGATATGGGGCAGCCAAACCAGCTGCCAACATTGCCCCGCTTTTCATTGAAACCAACCAAGAGCTCTTTTTAGTATCCTCGCTGTTCCCTTAAGTGCAATTGTCTGGATCTCTTTTGCACTTGGTTCACCAGGAATATTAGTTAGGTAGATGTATGTATGTTTGTATGTCTACCTAAAACTTTTGACAGAGGCGACGGATTTTCAAAAGATCAGTATCGTTTTGAATTCGACCCTTCGGATGACAAATATCGAAAAATTAGTTAAAATCATTAATTTCTTTATCCTCAATGGGCACTTTTCTACAAGGAGGAGTTGCTTTTTCGCTGATATTTTTGAAAGTCATCCCCTCTTTTCAGTTGACTAGCCTTAATTTAAACCTTCACTTCTGGTTTGGCGATGGGCGCAATGGCAAAGATGTCACGTTTTTTTTTTCGTTTTTTTTCCACATTCTTTTTCTCTTTTGCAGTACGGGTTTGAGCCTGCCTGCATACATTTTTTTTTTTTTGCTCAACACACACCTCCAAACACCCGGACAACGCCGGGCACCCAGGCTCATAATAATTAAATGCCAGTCACTTGGATGTAAGCATGACACAGAAAATAATAACCCACACACTATCCTATTAATATATAGATTAATAAAGAAACATGCAAGGAATAAGAAAAGAAAGCTATATAGGAAAGAGAATCTAGTTACTATTATCTTGCGATCAAAAATCCCATTGAATTATATTCAGACAGTCTATGAAAGAAAATGTGTAACTCACTGAACGTTGATGAGTAGCACAATGAGTAAAAGTTCCACAATTAGGAAAACAGTATTTCTTGAGTAAGATAATAATATGTTTGGCAAGTATTAAGCTCCTTTGGTGGAGTGAGAAGGGAGTCTGAATAAAGGGTTATCACTGCAATCCCCAGATTAGATATGAAAAGTATGATTATTGGTGGATAGACAAAAGTGTCACTAACAGGTGTTGTTTTCTGATGAGCAGGCAACTGCTGATGGTGAGATGATTACTTTTCACAGTTTAAAATCCATGTAGTCTGTGTGCACTATAGAGGTTGTAATCGTCTGCTCATTTCAACACTGGTTGCAATGTCAGTTGTGGGATTTCAGTGCTGCAACAGAAGAATCTTCTCTCCAAATAAATTTCGCATTCCAGTTTAAAACAAAGTTTGTTTTTTAAGATTATAATAATGCTGATTTTTTTCTACTGACTTGCAAATGAGAATTTTTAGCTTAACCAAATCAAAATACAAGTCTAACTGAACAGAAACAAACTGTTTTTGAAAGCTACTGAAAACCAACTATCAGGCCCCAGATAACCAAACTGATCTCCTCTGCACATCTGCTAGAGTATAGATAGACATTTGTCAGCTGACATCAAAAAAGACCATTTGCAATAATACCTAGTTAGCATCCATTTGAAAAAGCCAATCCGCAGCCAATCTATGAATCGTAAACAAAAAAAAAATACTCTCGAGGGGTCCCGTATCTAATTGACCATCATTTTTGGAAAAAAGTTATAACTGCTGCTGTAAACTTCGTATCTCAAGAAACATTACTTTCTCAACATGAAATCCCATTTAAGAAAATACTTTTTCAAGTAGAAATCAAAATCTGGGTGGTCAAAACCTTCAGATATAACATATTTTCAATTTCTTTTGTAGTCACTTTTCACTTAGCAGCAAACTTATTTGAATGCATCGCAATTATGCAACCCATTAATCATGCAACCTAGTGGATGTTTACATATGCAAAATCGATTTGGAATACCCAGAAAAACTTTATTTTCATATATTTATCAGACTCTGGTAAACATGTATTACAAAATTAATATTTGAGATATGACTTTGGAAGATTTTCTAACAAGAGAAGTGGCTGGTAAAAGAAAGTGAGAAACAAAAAGCTATAGAAGATTAATAAAATTGACAACATTCGGTTATATAAAAGCCAACAAGAACGATGGAGTATCCAAAGCAAATGCAGATCTTTGGGGTGACTTCTACATCTAGACAAGGAAATATCAGTCAGAAAAGAATTGAACAGATTCTTAAGAGTATGCAAGAAACCACCAAGAAAACCCAAGGAAACTTGGTTGTCATATATTTGGACTCTTGCAAACATGAATTATAAAAATAATGAATACATGATACAAGACTCTGAAAGACTTTCTAATGAGAAAAGTGGATAATGCAAAAAGTGTGAACCATGCAATTGTAGTGCAAAATTTGAAAACGAGGCTGGTCTCTTTTTAGCTTGGGCTCAAGTTGGGTAGAGTTTCTAATGAGAAAAGTGGATGATGGAAGCAAGTGAGAACCACAAAACTAGTTATGTTTCTAAAGTTTTAAGATGAGAATTGATAACTGGTATTATTTCGACTACTGTTCTCATCTTGAGTGTCATTTTTTGACAAGGTTTTGATTGATGTAGTCTTTGATCTTCTTTAGGTGTATCTTGTCAAACGCAGGAATCTGCATGAAATTTTAAACGCAATCTTTTATTTAATCCATGAGTGTTCTCATTCCATCAGCTATAACTAAATAATTAGTAATTGTATTTTGAGTGTCACCCGCATTGAAGATTGAACCTTCAGCCTCCAGAAGAGTGTAACTTACAATGAAATTTTATCAAGTACTTTATCCACTACGCCATGGGTCCTTGCATAGTTATAAATTAATATAGATGGAGGAGAACATCTATCTAGATAATAAATCATTATCCTCCATCTATTACATCTGTACAGTTTCTCAAGCAGTGCTAATGTCTTGATCATGCTCAGAGCCCTCCTTGATTGTATTCTCCAAATAAAGTATAAATCTTAGTATTGAGAACTATTACGAGAAAAGGAGATAGTTTGAATTTGATTGTATACTCACCCCCCAACTTCATTTGAGTGCTCCTCTACACGCCACTGTTTACGAATTTGACATAAATATTCCTAAGTTAAATTAGAAAGTTCCCAAGTTAAAAAAATATGCACCTGAAGAAGGTTAGAGATTTTATGCGCTGAAACAGTCGTCTAAATTAGTGATGGGATGATTCCAAAATTTTCCCTAATTCCGATACAATTACAGATTCCGATTCTTTTTAAATCTCTAAATATTTAGCCTTTTTAAAATTTTTAAGTTACCTCAAAAACCCAGGTAACATGTGCATATGTTTTCACAAATGTAACAATACATTCGCGCGTGCGTATGATCTATAGATTTTAATTTATTGATAGTTTAAAATCACTAAATTGAATTAATGAAAATTGTAACCTGCATTTGAAGCGTTGCATATTAATTGAAAATAAGAATTACGTATATAAATGAATATACTTAAAAGGCTAGACGTTTTTTTTTTTCATATAAACAAATTTCTTTGCTTAACTCAAATCAGGTATTTCGATGCTATACATCGTTGTCCATGAAGAGTTTGTTTTCTTTTTCAATACAGTTTGTGCGGCTAACACGGTATCCTGCTGGTGATGTTTTACTTCTTTTTTTTTTTGTAAATTAATCCGTTATCAAGACCCACAGACACACTGTCATCATGTGGACTAGTAAAGCGGGGGAAAAACGACTCTTCATTAACAACGATGAATAGCACCAAAATATCAGATTTGATTTAAGCCAATAAATTTGTTTATACGAAAAAAAAAAGCGTTGTCTATCCTTTTAAACGTATTCATTTATATACATAATTCTTATTTTCAATTAGTATGCAACGCCTCAATGCAGGTTACAATTTTCATTAATTCAATTTGCGTGGCTAACGTGACTGTTTTACTTCATTTTTTTTTTTAAATCAAACATTGTCAAGACCCATGGACTAACACTGTCGCTTGCAGAATTACACTATGTGGACTAGAAAAAGGAAAGAAAAAACAAACTCTTCATTGACAAGGATGAATAGCACTGTAATATATCTGATTTGATTTAAGCTAATAAATTTGTTTATGTAAAAAAAAAAGCAATATCCATTGTTTAGCCTTCTAAACATATTCATTTATATATGTAATTCTTATTTTCAATAAATATTTATTCTTTTATCAGTATATAGTATAGAGAATTTTGTTTTAAACGAGAACAAATGAAATCATTTTTGACATTGGAAAATAGGCACAAATTTTTTCAGTTCCAATTCTGATACCCACAAAATTTCTCATTTTCTGGTTTCCGATTCCTATTGATTGCCCAGCACTAGAAATTAACAAACAATTTATTATCATTTGTGTACACAAAGTTGGTAAATTTCTATTTACCAATTTTTTATTAATCTATTATATAACCATCACAGAGAAAAATATAACAATATAAATTTATACCCTCTTTTCCTATCTTAACCCCAACTCTCTTTCCAGTCTCCTCAAAAAAAAAAATTTTTTTTTTAAAGTTTTCAAACCCACTTTTCAGGATTTAAAATACATAAATCTATAAAATTTGATGAAAAAAAATCTTCTGAGTTTGTATATTTTTCATGTAAGATTTGTTTTAAGAGAATATGACAATTTATAATTTTTTTTTCTAAATCTTATTTTAATTTGTATTTTTTAGTTTATTTGGCCGTCGAGTTAGTTTGTTTTTTGGGAGAGGGGGATTTTTTTTAATAATAAACATTTTTAATCTCATAATAGTTTTATAAAATTACTTTTGCAGAAAAGGATAAGATTTTTTGCAACTCATGTTATTTCATCACTGGTGTCTAAATGGACAATGCTCCAGAGAAATTCTCTGGCGAAGGCGGAAAAGAAAGTGAAAGAAAATCTGACGTCTTACCACTACTACATGGCGCGACCGGAAGTGTAAAGCGTTCAAATTTAATGCAGTCAATCAAAAACCAAAGATGACTTGCAGAAATAGCGTTGCTTTTAAACTCCCATGAAAATAAATTAGACACAAGGTCATTTTAATGTGGGGGGAAAACCAACTTCCCCAAAAAGGGGGCACTCTGGCAGTATCCAAATAAATAGTAATTGTGTCAGTGTGAAGGGTTTCCCCTACATTGACCAAGGACCAATTACAGGCGGTTGCGTTCGAATAGTAGTTTCGCTTTATTTATACGAAAAAGACAAACAAACACTGGAGATGAAGACACGGTGGGAATTTTGTTTAACTCGATTGAAAAAAGATAGAAATGATGTCTATTTGTGAATCTGAGATATTACAATCTGGAAAGAATGCAAAAACTTCTTGCAGAATTTCACCGATGCAAGAACCCTGATGCAAAAAGCTTTTCGTAGACATACACAAACGCTTGTGCCCATTTTGTCCTTTATATAATAGACTAGCAGGGGTGCCCGGGTGTTTGTTGGTTTAAAAGAAAAAAGTTTTGGGAGGTAGGTAGGCAGTGAAGGTAGAAACGAAAGTGTGAAAAAACCTGACATCTTACCGCTCAGCCACAATGGGAAAGAAGTGAAAAGCGTTCTAATTTAACGATTAAAAAGTTAAGGTGTGTGAATTTAATATGGTTAAACATCACATGACTTAACTTTAGCAGCAAACCAGTTTTCCCAAGATGTTGGGGAAAACCAGTTCCCCATAAAAAGGGGAACAATTGTCTGATATAAGGGGTTTCCGCCGCATTGATCAAAGCTCATTGCTTTTCTGGACCTCCCAGCATGAGTGCCAGGAAGACTGCTTTGTAAACGGATTCAGTTTCCCTTATATACGGAAAAGCTAAACAAACATGCGGAGAATGAGAAATGCAGCGAAAATAGTGTGTAAAAGTCGTTCAAATAAAAGATAGCCGCAACCTCCCTTTATAAAAAGCATATAAAAAGTTTTAATGAGTGACCCTATCGAGCGACCCCCCCCCCAAAGAAAGCCTTTGCAGGACATACACAAAATGTGCACACACTAACACATTTTGCCTTTTATATATATATATATATATATATATATATATATATATAGATGAATATTTGATGTTCAAACTTTATCATTTTAGCTGAATATGTGTTGACAATATATCATTTTATCTGCACATGATAATGGTGTATGAATTGACAAATTTACAATGCATGCATTTGAAAGAGAAAAAGATAGTTGGCTACAATAGCATTTGTCAACAGGTTTTCCTCAACATAAAATAAGATTATTAAACATATAATGCACAAACACAGAGAAATGTTTAAGAAATAAACACTAAACAAAGAGTAAGATTGTTCCCCATAGCAATAAGGTGTACATATTGCCAACGCAGAAAGCGAGAATGTGACAAACATGAAAATATAAATTGTGCTTACATTAAAGTCGCCCTTGCAGCAATGCACTATTTGGAGAAATATATACAACAAAGTTGTTTAGTTCAGTGTTTGAAATTAATTCTATCAGGATTCAACTTCCAGTACTCACCTAGTTTCAGTATTTTTAAAAGCTATGCTTAGATGGAGAGATGGCTGGACAGACGCCTGTGCCCTTTGAAAGATATGCTGCAAAGAGGATGAATCTCGTTTTGAATTTTTATCATTTCCATAAATAAATTAAAATGATCAAAATAATAAAAAAAAAGAATTTCTTTTGCAAGTTGCTTCTTTACAATCACCGAACAATGAAATGAAACAAAAAAAAATGTGTGAGTGTATTTCATCGATTCCTACAGATTGTTACATTCTTTGTCAGCAGTAACAGTTATTTGTCACTCTTATTGTCATGTAAGTAGTTAGTTCATTAAGTAATGATATCCTCGGCAATGGTAACACTTGGAATTTCACAGACATGTTGATTTTTTCTTCGTTCCTCTTTTTATAGCTGGAATAATCAAAACAGCTAAAAAGAACAGCAATGACTCCATTATTTGCTTTATGATTTGGTTTAACTTTTTATTGTAATTACTAACGAAATGGGCAGCATCTTGCCCTTCCAACCCTGCACCAATTTAACACCTGATTTGCAGTACACGTCTGTCTAACTTTTAACTTTTTATTGTAATTACTAACGAAATGGGCAGCATCTTGCCCTTCCAACCCTGCACCAATTTAACACCTGATTTGCAGTACACGTCTGTCTAACTTTTAACTTTTTATTGTAATTACTAACGAAATGGGCAGCATCTTGCCCTTCCAACCCTGCACCAATTTAACACCTGATTTGCAGTACACGTCTGTCTAACTTTTAACTTTTTATTGTAATTACTAACGAAATGGGCAGCATCTTGCCCTTCCAACCCTGCACCAATTTAACACCTGATTTGCAGTACACGTCTGTCTAACTTTTAACTTTTTATTGTAATTACTAACGAAATGGGCAGCATCTTGCCCTTCCAACCCTGCACCAATTTAACACCTGATTTGCAGTACACGTCTGTCTAACTTTTAACTTTTTATTGTAATTACTAACGAAATGGGCAGCATCTTGCCCTTCCAACCCTGCACCAATTTAACACCTGATTTGCAGTACACGTCTGTCTAACTTTTAACTTTTTATTGTAATTACTAACGAAATGGGCAGCATCTTGCCCTTCCAACCCTGCACCAATTTAACACCTGATTTGCAGTACACGTCTGTCTAACTTTTAACTTTTTATTGTAATTACTAACGAAATGGGCAGCATCTTGCCCTTCCAACCCTGCACCAATTTAACACCTGATTTGCAGTACACGTCTGTCTAACTTTTAACTTTTTATTGTAATTACTAACGAAATGGGCAGCATCTTGCCCTTCCAACCCTGCACCAATTTAACACCTGATTTGCAGTACACGTCTGTCTAACTTTTAACTTTTTATTGTAATTACTAACGAAATGGGCAGCATCTTGCCCTTCCAACCCTGCACCAATTTAACACCTGATTTGCAGTACACGTCTGTCTAACTTTTAACTTTTTATTGTAATTACTAACGAAATGGGCAGCATCTTGCCCTTCCAACCCTGCACCAATTTAACACCTGATTTGCAGTACACGTCTGTCTAACTTTTAACTTTTTATTGTAATTACTAACGAAATGGGCAGCATCTTGCCCTTCCAACCCTGCACCAATTTAACACCTGATTTGCAGTACACGTCTGTCTAACTTTTAACTTTTTATTGTAATTACTAACGAAATGGGCAGCATCTTGCCCTTCCAACCCTGCACCAATTTAACACCTGATTTGCAGTACACGTCTGTCTAACTTTTAACTTTTTATTGTAATTACTAACGAAATGGGCAGCATCTTGCCCTTCCAACCCTGCACCAATTTAACACCTGATTTGCAGTACACGTCTGTCTAACTTTTAACTTTTTATTGTAATTACTAACGAAATGGGCAGCATCTTGCCCTTCCAACCCTGCACCAATTTAACACCTGATTTGCAGTACACGTCTGTCTAACTTTTAACTTTTTATTGTAATTACTAACGAAATGGGCAGCATCTTGCCCTTCCAACCCTGCACCAATTTAACACCTGATTTGCAGTACACGTCTGTCTAACTTTTAACTTTTTATTGTAATTACTAACGAAATGGGCAGCATCTTGCCCTTCCAACCCTGCACCAATTTAACACCTGATTTGCAGTACACGTCTGTCTAACTTTTAACTTTTTATTGTAATTACTAACGAAATGGGCAGCATCTTGCCCTTCCAACCCTGCACCAATTTAACACCTGATTTGCAGTACACGTCTGTCTAACTTTTAACTTTTTATTGTAATTACTAACGAAATGGGCAGCATCTTGCCCTTCCAACCCTGCACCAATTTAACACCTGATTTGCAGTACACGTCTGTCTAACTTTTAACTTTTTATTGTAATTACTAACGAAATGGGCAGCATCTTGCCCTTCCAACCCTGCACCAATTTAACACCTGATTTGCAGTACACGTCTGTCTAACTTTTAACTTTTTATTGTAATTACTAACGAAATGGGCAGCATCTTGCCCTTCCAACCCTGCACCAATTTAACACCTGATTTGCAGTACACGTCTGTCTAACTTTTAACTTTTTATTGTAATTACTAACGAAATGGGCAGCATCTTGCCCTTCCAACCCTGCACCAATTTAACACCTGATTTGCAGTACACGTCTGTCTAACTTTTAACTTTTTATTGTAATTACTAACGAAATGGGCAGCATCTTGCCCTTCCAACCCTGCACCAATTTAACACCTGATTTGCAGTACACGTCTGTCTAACTTTTAACTTTTTATTGTAATTACTAACGAAATGGGCAGCATCTTGCCCTTCCAACCCTGCACCAATTTAACACCTGATTTGCAGTACACGTCTGTCTAACTTTTAACTTTTTATTGTAATTACTAACGAAATGGGCAGCATCTTGCCCTTCCAACCCTGCACCAATTTAACACCTGATTTGCAGTACACGTCTGTCTAACTTTTAACTTTTTATTGTAATTACTAACGAAATGGGCAGCATCTTGCCCTTCCAACCCTGCACCAATTTAACACCTGATTTGCAGTACACGTCTGTCTAACTTTTAACTTTTTATTGTAATTACTAACGAAATGGGCAGCATCTTGCCCTTCCAACCCTGCACCAATTTAACACCTGATTTGCAGTACACGTCTGTCTAACTTTTAACTTTTTATTGTAATTACTAACGAAATGGGCAGCATCTTGCCCTTCCAACCCTGCACCAATTTAACACCTGATTTGCAGTACACGTCTGTCTAACTTTTAACTTTTTATTGTAATTACTAACGAAATGGGCAGCATCTTGCCCTTCCAACCCTGCACCAATTTAACACCTGATTTGCAGTACACGTCTGTCTAACTTTTAACTTTTTATTGTAATTACTAACGAAATGGGCAGCATCTTGCCCTTCCAACCCTGCACCAATTTAACACCTGATTTGCAGTACACGTCTGTCTAACTTTTAACTTTTTATTGTAATTACTAACGAAATGGGCAGCATCTTGCCCTTCCAACCCTGCACCAATTTAACACCTGATTTGCAGTACACGTCTGTCTAACTTTTAACTTTTTATTGTAATTACTAACGAAATGGGCAGCATCTTGCCCTTCCAACCCTGCACCAATTTAACACCTGATTTGCAGTACACGTCTGTCTAACTTTTAACTTTTTATTGTAATTACTAACGAAATGGGCAGCATCTTGCCCTTCCAACCCTGCACCAATTTAACACCTGATTTGCAGTACACGTCTGTCTAACTTTTAACTTTTTATTGTAATTACTAACGAAATGGGCAGCATCTTGCCCTTCCAACCCTGCACCAATTTAACACCTGATTTGCAGTACACGTCTGTCTAACTTTTAACTTTTTATTGTAATTACTAACGAAATGGGCAGCATCTTGCCCTTCCAACCCTGCACCAATTTAACACCTGATTTGCAGTACACGTCTGTCTAACTTTTAACTTTTTATTGTAATTACTAACGAAATGGGCAGCATCTTGCCCTTCCAACCCTGCACCAATTTAACACCTGATTTGCAGTACACGTCTGTCTAACTTTTAACTTTTTATTGTAATTACTAACGAAATGGGCAGCATCTTGCCCTTCCAACCCTGCACCAATTTAACACCTGATTTGCAGTACACGTCTGTCTAACTTTTAACTTTTTATTGTAATTACTAACGAAATGGGCAGCATCTTGCCCTTCCAACCCTGCACCAATTTAACACCTGATTTGCAGTACACGTCTGTCTAACTTTTAACTTTTTATTGTAATTACTAACGAAATGGGCAGCATCTTGCCCTTCCAACCCTGCACCAATTTAACACCTGATTTGCAGTACACGTCTGTCTAACTTTTAACTTTTTATTGTAATTACTAACGAAATGGGCAGCATCTTGCCCTTCCAACCCTGCACCAATTTAACACCTGATTTGCAGTACACGTCTGTCTAACTTTTAACTTTTTATTGTAATTACTAACGAAATGGGCAGCATCTTGCCCTTCCAACCCTGCACCAATTTAACACCTGATTTGCAGTACACGTCTGTCTAACTTTTAACTTTTTATTGTAATTACTAACGAAATGGGCAGCATCTTGCCCTTCCAACCCTGCACCAATTTAACACCTGATTTGCAGTACACGTCTGTCTAACTTTTAACTTTTTATTGTAATTACTAACGAAATGGGCAGCATCTTGCCCTTCCAACCCTGCACCAATTTAACACCTGATTTGCAGTACACGTCTGTCTAACTTTTAACTTTTTATTGTAATTACTAACGAAATGGGCAGCATCTTGCCCTTCCAACCCTGCACCAATTTAACACCTGATTTGCAGTACACGTCTGTCTAACTTTTAACTTTTTATTGTAATTACTAACGAAATGGGCAGCATCTTTCCCTTCCAACCCTGCATCAATTTAACACCTGATTTGCAGTACACGTCTGTCTAACTTTTAACTTTTTATTGTAATTACTAACGAAATGGGCAGCATCTTGCCCTTCCAACCCTGCACCAATTTAACACCTGATTTGCAGTACACGTCTGTCTAACTTTTAACATTTTATTGTAATTACTAACGAAATGGGCAGCATCTTGCCCTTCCAACCCTGCACCAATTTAACACCTGATTTGCAGTACACGTCTGTCTAACTTTTAACTTTTTATTGTAATTACTAACGAAATGGGCAGCATCTTTCCCTTCCAACCCTGCATCAATTTAACACCTGATTTGCAGTACACGTCTGTCTAACTTTTAACTTTTTATTGTAATTACTAACGAAATGGGCAGCATCTTGCCCTTCCAACCCTGCACCAATTTAACACCTGATTTGCAGTACACGTCTGTCTAACTTTTAACTTTTTATTGTAATTACTAACGAAATGGGCAGCATCTTGCCCTTCCAACCCTGCACCAATTTAACACCTGATTTGCAGTACACGTCTGTCTAACTTTTAACTTTTTATTGTAATTACTAACGAAATGGGCAGCATCTTGCCCTTCCAACCCTGCACCAATTTAACACCTGATTTGCAGTACACGTCTGTCTAACTTTTAACTTTTTATTGTAATTACTAACGAAATGGGCAGCATCTTGCCCTTCCAACCCTGCACCAATTTAACACCTGATTTGCAGTACACGTCTGTCTAACTTTTAACTTTTTATTGTAATTACTAACGAAATGGGCAGCATCTTGCCCTTCCAACCCTGCACCAATTTAACACCTGATTTGCAGTACACGTCTGTCTAACTTTTAACTTTTTATTGTAATTACTAACGAAATGGGCAGCATCTTGCCCTTCCAACCCTGCACCAATTTAACACCTGATTTGCAGTACACGTCTGTCTAACTTTTAACTTTTTATTGTAATTACTAACGAAATGGGCAGCATCTTGCCCTTCCAACCCTGCACCAATTTAACACCTGATTTGCAGTACACGTCTGTCTAACTTTTAACTTTTTATTGTAATTACTAACGAAATGGGCAGCATCTTGCCCTTCCAACCCTGCACCAATTTAACACCTGATTTGCAGTACACGTCTGTCTAACTTTTAACTTTTTATTGTAATTACTAACGAAATGGGCAGCATCTTGCCCTTCCAACCCTGCACCAATTTAACACCTGATTTGCAGTACACGTCTGTCTAACTTTTAACTTTTTATTGTAATTACTAACGAAATGGGCAGCATCTTGCCCTTCCAACCCTGCACCAATTTAACACCTGATTTGCAGTACACGTCTGTCTAACTTTTAACTTTTTATTGTAATTACTAACGAAATGGGCAGCATCTTGCCCTTCCAACCCTGCATCAATTTAACACCTGATTTGCAGTACACGTCTGTCTAACTTTTAACTTTTTATTGTAATTACTAACGAAATGGGCAGCATCTTGCCCTTCCAACCCTGCATCAATTTAACACCTGATTTGCAGTACACGTCTGTCTAACTTTTAACTTTTTATTGTAATTACTAACGAAATGGGCAGCATCTTGCCCTTCCAACCCTGCACCAATTTAACACCTGATTTGCAGTACACGTCTGTCTAACTTTTAACTTTTTATTGTAATTACTAACGAAATGGGCAGCATCTTGCCCTTCCAACCCTGCACCAATTTAACACCTGATTTGCAGTACACGTCTGTCTAACTTTTAACTTTTTATTGTAATTACTAACGAAATGGGCAGCATCTTGCCCTTCCAACCCTGCACCAATTTAACACCTGATTTGCAGTACACGTCTGTCTAACTTTTAACTTTTTATTGTAATTACTAACGAAATGGGCAGCATCTTGCCCTTCCAACCCTGCACCAATTTAACACCTGATTTGCAGTACACGTCTGTCTAACTTTTAACTTTTTATTGTAATTACTAACGAAATGGGCAGCATCTTGCCCTTCCAACCCTGCACCAATTTAACACCTGATTTGCAGTACACGTCTGTCTAACTTTTAACTTTTTATTGTAATTACTAACGAAATGGGCAGCATCTTGCCCTTCCAACCCTGCACCAATTTAACACCTGATTTGCAGTACACGTCTGTCTAACTTTTAACTTTTTATTGTAATTACTAACGAAATGGGCAGCATCTTGCCCTTCCAACCCTGCACCAATTTAACACCTGATTTGCAGTACACGTCTGTCTAACTTTTAACTTTTTATTGTAATTACTAACGAAATGGGCAGCATCTTGCCCTTCCAACCCTGCACCAATTTAACACCTGATTTGCAGTACACGTCTGTCTAACTTTTAACTTTTTATTGTAATTACTAACGAAATGGGCAGCATCTTGCCCTTCCAACCCTGCATCAATTTAACACCTGATTTGCAGTACACGTCTGTCTAACTTTTAACTTTTTATTGTAATTACTAACGAAATGGGCAGCATCTTGCCCTTCCAACCCTGCATCAATTTAACACCTGATTTGCAGTACACGTCTGTCTAACTTTTAACTTTTTATTGTAATTACTAACGAAATGGGCAGCATCTTTCCCTTCCAACCCTGCACCAATTTAACACCTGATTTGCAGTACACGCCTGTCTAACTTTTAACTTTTTATTGTAATTACTAACGAAATGGGCAGCATCTTGCCCTTCCAACCCTGCACCAATTTAACACCTGATTTGCAGTACACGCCTGTCTAACTTTTAACTTTTTATTGTAATTACTAACGAAATGGGCAGCATCTTGCCCTTCCAACCCTGCACCAATTTAACACCTGATTTGCAGTACACGTCTGTCTAACTTTTAACTTTTTATTGTAATTACTAACGAAATGGGCAGCATCTTTCCCTTCCAACCCTGCATCAATTTAACACCTGATTTGCAGTACACGTCTGTCTAACTTTTAACTTTTTATTGTAATTACTAACGAAATGGGCAGCATCTTGCCCTTCCAACCCTGCACCAATTTAACACCTGATTTGCAGTACACGTCTGTCTAACTTTTAACTTTTTATTGTAATTACTAACGAAATGGGCAGCATCTTGCCCTTCCAACCCTGCACCAATTTAACACCTGATTTGCAGTACACGTCTGTCTAACTTTTAACTTTTTATTGTAATTACTAACGAAATGGGCAGCATCTTGCCCTTCCAACCCTGCACCAATTTAACACCTGATTTGCAGTACACGTCTGTCTAACTTTTAACTTTTTATTGTAATTACTAACGAAATGGGCAGCATCTTGCCCTTCCAACCCTGCACCAATTTAACACCTGATTTGCAGTACACGTCTGTCTAACTTTTAACTTTTTATTGTAATTACTAACGAAATGGGCAGCATCTTGCCCTTCCAACCCTGCACCAATTTAACACCTGATTTGCAGTACACGTCTGTCTAACTTTTAACTTTTTATTGTAATTACTAACGAAATGGGCAGCATCTTGCCCTTCCAACCCTGCACCAATTTAACACCTGATTTGCAGTACACGTCTGTCTAACTTTTAACTTTTTATTGTAATTACTAACGAAATGGGCAGCATCTTGCCCTTCCAACCCTGCACCAATTTAACACCTGATTTGCAGTACACGTCTGTCTAACTTTTAACTTTTTATTGTAATTACTAACGAAATGGGCAGCATCTTGCCCTTCCAACCCTGCACCAATTTAACACCTGATTTGCAGTACACGTCTGTCTAACTTTTAATTTTTTATTGTAATTACTAACGAAATGGGCAGCATCTTGCCCTTCCAACCCTGCACCAATTTAACACCTGATTTGCAGTACACGTCTGTCTAACTTTTAACTTTTTATTGTAATTACTAACGAAATGGGCAGCATCTTGCCCTTCCAACCCTGCACCAATTTAACACCTGATTTGCAGTACACGTCTGTCTAACTTTTAACTTTTTATTGTAATTACTAACGAAATGGGCAGCATCTTGCCCTTCCAACCCTGCACCAATTTAACACCTGATTTGCAGTACACGTCTGTCTAACTTTTAACTTTTTATTGTAATTACTAACGAAATGGGCAGCATCTTGCCCTTCCAACCCTGCACCAATTTAACACCTGATTTGCAGTACACGTCTGTCTAACTTTTAACTTTTTATTGTAATTACTAACGAAATGGGCAGCATCTTGCCCTTCCAACCCTGCACCAATTTAACACCTGATTTGCAGTACACGTCTGTCTAACTTTTAACTTTTTATTGTAATTACTAACGAAATGGGCAGCATCTTGCCCTTCCAACCCTGCACCAATTTAACACCTGATTTGCAGTACACGCGTCTAACTTTTAACTTTAATATTTGACTTCCAAAGGAATTTTACATTCCTCTGCTTGATTTGAACTTATGATGACTTTTTCATTGTTTATTCAGTTCAATAACAAACAAGTTTTTTATTTTATTTCTTAATATGTAATATTTGATACTGATCCTATCAAAGCCATCAATTGTTCATGCATAAAGTATTCTTGCCACATTTAGATGGAGCATCTGCCACTAGTCTCTCCCTATTAGGGTTCAAGAAAGAGTCTTCAATCTAATATGTCCCACACTGTCACCCAACCTCCAATCCCTGTCCCATCACTGCTATGTTGCATCTCTGTGCTTGTCTTACAAGTATTTCAATGGAATTTGCTCCAGTGAACTAGTAAATGTAAATAAACCTTGACCAACCCAACAAGCAGCAAAATCCCACTCCTTCACTGTAGAGATCACAAAATGCCAGAAATCTTTCTACACTAATAGTTTCTTCCCTGAAACTGTCAGCTTTTGAAATTTCATCTCTGCTTCCCTGAATGTAGAAATTTAAATGTAATGCTCAACTCTCTACATAGAATGTCATTATAGATATCGTCCCTAATTCACAGTCACTACTCACATCTCAATAGCAATGTGGCACATTTAGGTAAAATAAAAATTTAAAAAAAAAGTATTATGGATGTCAGTCATGCGTATTAGAATATATCAGTTTTGATTTCGGTGTTTTTTACTGAACCTATTTTTCATATTTGCAGCATAGGTAAGTAACCATCATATCTCTAAACCTGGCAAATTTGAATGCGAAGGGGTTGAGTTCCTCAAACTGTGCAGCTTGCATCTGGAGGGACCTCTTATCCCTGGGAATAAATGTGATACAGGAAATACACTTTGCTTCATCTGTGGATTGTCAGGTGCTGTCTAGAGACTACAATGTCTTTTCAGCATGTGGAAATCCACGATGGAAGGGCGTCTCCCTGCTGGTGAAACGCACCCTGCCTATGGCGGTAGATGTTGTTCATAGGGACAAGGCAGGCAGGCTGATCGTGGCTGATATTGCCATCAAACAGTGCGTTTCAGATCATCGATTTTCATGCACCTAGCACTGCTCGAGAGAGGATCTCCTTCCACGATCTCAACATTGTGGACCAATAGTGTTGACTTCTACCCAAAAACTTATTTGGATAGGGTGCTAGATAAAAGATGTGACAGATTTCTTAGAATGTCCCACTTTCCACTGGCAAGATCAAATGGATCATAAACTGTTTGAAATTAGAGAATAGGCTCAAACTAGGTGAGTACTCGAAGTTGAATACCCACTTGCTGGAGATACAAGACTTCTAGGAGAAACTAGCTTGACTTATCCAAAAGGCTTTAGTGGGAGCGATTATCAGGAGTAAGTGGTGGGTTAACCTAAAATCTAAGATCAGGAACTTCTCCGTCAGATATGCCAGCACCTCACACTAGATAAGACCAAGATGAAGAAGCAGCTGGAAGAGAAACTAGCCAGAGTGGTGGTGAAGGGGGATACTGTTAGTCAGGAAGTAGCAAAGTAGGACCTTCAACATGAGGCAAGTGTTACGAAGGCCAAGTAGTTAGGGCTGGGCTTAGCAAAATAGCCAATGAAGCCGTAAACTCTGATGCGGATGTGTGTAGGTAGGTTTCCATGTGCAACTTGAATAAATACATCGTAAGCATCAAACACCCGGATGGATGTACTCTGGGATTGACTTTGGAGATCTGCAAGGGATTTCAGGAACATTTTGCAGAGTGATTCATGCAACAGTCTCGCCTTCCTGTCCATGAGTTTGGCGACTATTTGGCCGACTCTTCTCGCCTGAAGGTGGTTAGAGTGGCTGGTTGCAAGAGCAAGGTGACAGAGCAGGTTGGCTGCAACAAATCATCAGGACTTCAAGCCTGTCCTATGAACTGCATTTGAGACTGCCACCCATGTTTATACTTCTTCTGACAGATGTGTTCAACCATTGGTTTGATGAGGATTCCATCCCAGGTGAAGTCACCAAGGAAGTGATCACATTGCTGAGGAAGAGCGACAGACATGGAAAAGCTAAACAACTATAGGCCCATAACTTTGTTAAACAGAGAGCTAAAGATTTTGACCAAGGTCCTATCGAATCAGTTGCAGGTTGTTATACGCAACTTGATCAAACTCAAAGAAAACTATGCTGTGAAGGGAAGATCAATTCAAAACAACTTTCCCCTGATCTGTACAATTTTAGAAAGAGGAATAGAAGACCAACGCAGAAGCTGCACTGATCAATTTGGATCAGTCCAAAGCTTTCGATAGTGTCAACCATCATTTCCTGGCATCTATTTTAGAGACCACTGGATTTAAATCCGACTTCCACAAATGGATGTCAATACTGTACCACATGCCATTGGCAGTAGTACAGGCAAATGGGAATACTGGAAATCTTCCGCCATTTTCCGGGTCAGTGCATCATGGTTGTACGCTGTCACCATCTGCTTTACATCCTTGTGTTGGAGCTGCTTCTTCACAAGCTAAGATATGAGGAGACAAGTCTGATCCTGCATGGAATCGCTTTGCCTGGCGGATCGAGAGCCAGGATCTCCGTGTTCACTGATGACATCACTGTCTTTGCATCATGTTTCCGAGACATAGAGGTTGTGACAGAGGCATTTATGCAGTATGAAAAGATCACAGAGGCTAAAAGTAAACACAAGTTAGTCTATCTTCAGTTGGGGGCTTGGAAGGGTGCCCTTCAGCTGGATGGATGGCTCGGTTTCAATCCTCAGTGTGTAGTTCAGGCCAGTTCTCCAGCTCGAAAAAAATTGGTCAAAGATAATATCAAAAGTTGAAGCCACCGTCAGATCATGAGTTCAAAAGAAAGATTAGAGCAGAAGCATACACAACTTACGTCTTCCCTCTCGTCCTCTACCAACTGGCCGTACTTTATCTGCCTGCAAATACATAAAATCCCTCCAGTACCTCCTGTCCTCATTTCTTTGGGCTAAAAGTAGGCATTTGGGTTTGCAGACAGGTTTGTGTTCAATGTCTGTGTGAGGGAGGCTTGGGACTGCCAGACACCGAAAGACTGGCATTCCTGAGTCAAATCTTGACAGAAAAGTCTGTATAAAACCCTGCAGTCAATATTGCCTTTCCTGACCTCATCCTCAATAACTTAATCGAAGCTCGTCATAGGATGTGGGCCGACACGCAGTTCATCAGGAATGTAGAGCCATGCTCAAGAAGCTCCCAAGGTCCAGTGATCTTTCACAGCTTTTGAGAAAGGAACTGTATAGGGAATTAGTGACAAGGGCTGCTGACAACCTGCTCGTCGAGCGTTTGGGGTTGTTGAAAGAGGAGATCCACTACCAGTGGAGCTGGGCACTAGGTTAGAATCATCTCATCAACTCTGAGTTTTCCTTGATCTGGCACCATGCAATACAGTGCCGGATTAGTGAAGTCACCCGGGTGTTGCCATAGCAAGACTTCAGCAGAAGAAATGTAGCAAACTCTAGCGGTATTGGGAGTCTGTTACCAAGCATCCTCACCTACTTAACAAATCATCCACAGTGCTGAGCCGCCATGGGACAAATGGTGTGTCTCATGATCCTAGCCGTAGCTAGAATGATGGTGTGGACATTGCGACTGAATGAGAAGCATGGAGTTGAATCTTTTGCTGGTCAGGATCTGATCCCATTCTTCAAGTACCAACTGAAGGTCAAGATCAGATGTGATAGGAAAAGATTACATCTTACGACCTGTGTGTGTGTGCAGTCAGCACCAACCCTATTCAGGGTTTAGCCAGCTTCCTCCAAAGGAGGAAGTTTCATGGGAGTATAAAATTCACAAGCGGTCCCCAGTTGCATGTATATCCCCGTTAGGGGAGATGACGACGTTAGGTTTTTGCAACTTTTTGCAGGGATGTGTCGACGTCCTCAGCACCTGGATTTCACAAATTGGTCACCCATTTTAGTAATGACCAGGCTCAACGTTGCTTAACTTTGGTGATCTGATGGGAACCGGTGTGTCAACGTGATTATGCCGTATCCTACGACCTGTGACAGGAATTGAATCAAAATAGTAATCTTGTGTGCACAAAGAGGTGCCAAGTTGGAGTATGTGTCTCCTGCCTGAGCATGGTGCACACGGTTCCAGGTCCTGTCAGACCTCTAGAGGTAAGCCTTATGTCTAGTTTAGGTTTTTAGCAAGTCAAGTGAATGTCCCCCATTTCCCTCAATAGGAAATCTCCAAGATGCTCACACCCTAACTATTCTTTTCATTCCTGACGATCCCATTAATTGATCTCAACTTGGAGCGATATCATATAACCCCCTCACAACTCCTCCACTCCACTTTTTCTTTGTTCCTGTCTAGAATTCAGCCCCATTTAGAGATCGACCTGCTTGTTTTCAGCACCCATCAAGCCACAAAATAGTGGGCGGTCTGTCATTTAGAAAGGGTTGGAAGGGCCTTATTAACACTTTTTGTTTGTTTTTTGGGACATTTTCTCCAACCCCATGCCAATGAAATTTTCAACATAATAAAAACGATTTTTATAAAATTTTATTTTTACATATATATATATATATATATATACGGTCAGCTCATGAGTTCCAAAGAAAGATTAGAACAGAGGCATACACCACACCACTTACGTCTTCCCTCTCATCCTCTACCAACTGGCTGTACTTTATCTGCCTGCAAATACATAAAATCCCTCCAGTACCTCCTGTCCTCATTTCTTTGGGCTAAAAGTAGGCATTTGGGTTTGCAGACAGGTTTGTGTTCAATGTCTGTGTGAGGGAGGCTTGGGACTGCCAGACACCGAAAGACTGGCATTCCTGAATCAAATCTTGACAGAAAAGTCTGTATAAAACCCTGCAGTCAATATTGCCTTTCCTGATCTCATCCTCAATAACTTAATCGAAGCTCGCATGTATAGGAAATAGAGCTTATAATATGAACAAATGATTAATAAAACATGTTAAAAAACATCTTGAAAAAGAGTTAAAAACATATTTAATTTTAAAAAGGAAGCACAAGATAAGTGGATAGTCCTTAATCTGCGGAGTTTCGAAGAAATACTCTCCTTCTCATCAGAGGGGGAATTAGCAAAATGCAGGATCGAATTTTGCGTGTAAAAGTATTTAATGAAACCACAAGTAAGTCACAGATCTTACTTGGTTAAAAAAAAGGGTGAGGTAAGGGAAATAGGAGGTAAAAGAAAAAATGATAAAAAGATTTCACATGAATGGATAGTACGGTGAAGGGTAAAAAATCCAAGAATGGTAAAATCCAAACACGGTTGAATTAAAAACTTCCAATCCAACAGGTAAGTTCCAAATGGTCCAAAATGATCCAAAAGGCAGAATTCCTTGGAAAAAATCACAAATGGAATGAGTTCCAAATCATTAAAAGAAAAGTTCAAATGTGCACAGAAAAAGTACTGGAGAGAATATTTAAAACACGTCTGCCAAGGCCGGAAGAATCAAGTAAAATAATTTTTAACGTAAAAAAAAACAAAACTTTTGGTGTAAAAAGGTGTAAAAGAAGAAAAAAAGGGGGTTGGTGACAGATAGGCCTGAACCCGGGGCCAATAGGCTGACAACATACAACTGCGCTACGACGACGGAAGTAATGTAAGACGTTAAATTTAGCGATTAAAAAGTGAATGCTTGATTTTATTGTGGTCAAACATCACGCCATCCTGCAGTTATTTCTGCGAGACAGTTTTTTTTTTTCTCTCCACAACTTGTTGGGAGCGGAGTCAAAATGAATAGGAATTGTCTGATATGATGGTTTTCACCGACATTGATCAAAGTGCTCATTGCTTTTCTGGACGTGCAACACGAGTGGCGAGGTTTACTTCAGTTTCTCTTTTTTATACTGAAAAGCCAAACACACACACATGGGCCAATAAATATGGCGAAAATCGTGCGTAAAAGTTGCCCAAATTAAAGATACATGCAGAGTCGTTTTGTAAATCTTAGATATTATCATCTCGGTAGCATATAAAATGTTATAAGAATGAGCGACCAACCTGAGAACAATCCCGAAAAAAGCCTTTGCTGGACATACACGAAAAATGCACACACACACACACACACTTTGCCTTTTATACATATACTAGCGGGGAGTACCCGGCATTGCCCGAGTGTTTGAAGGTGTGTGTGGTTTTGGGTAAATCAAAACACCCGGGTGTTTGTGTCGGTGGAGGGGGGGGTAAAATAAAAAAAAAGTTTTGGTAGGTAAGTATAAAGGATCGAACCCAAACCCTTGAGTCGAAGTTGGAAATTAAAGTGTGAAAAAAAACGTGCGACGTTAACCACTTGGCCACCACGAAATAGTAACGGAAACGTGTTTGAATTTATTTAAGTATTAAAACTTGGCAGGTGCCCGTACTTAATGAGGTCAACTTTGACTACGGGTCAGTATTTTATTTACTCCGGGGCAGGATTTTTTTTTTTTTTTTTTGTTCCCCTAAGATTTTGTGGGGAAAACCAGCTCCCCATAAAAAGGGGATTATCCAAATTGAATAGCAATTGTCTGATACTTATATCAGAGAAACTCCACATTGATCAAAGCTGATTGCTTTCAGACGTTTCTGGAAAAAAAACGCCAGAATTAGTTTCGCTTTTATTATACAAAAAGCTTAATGCATATGCAGCGATCAAAAAATGTTGAATATTTATCTTTTCAAAGTCAAGCAAATTAAATAGACAGGCGACCCCCATTGTTAACTCATAGATATTATCATTTAGACGTGATATAAAAAGTTTTAAGAAGTGAGTCGACCGATCGCTTCTTGGAAAAAAGCCTTTCTCGAACATACATACATACATACATATACACATTTTCGCTTTTATATTTCGACTAGCGGGTGTACCCGGCGTTGCCTGGGTTTTTGGAGGTGTGTGTGGTGTTAAATAAAAAAGAAACCGGGGAGGGAGGGGGGGTAGTATCGAACCCGAAGCCCTGAGCCGAAGTTTGAAAATAAAATCGGCCAGCCAGAATGAGTTAGTGAAAGATGTTTGAATTTATTTAAGTAGGAACCAAATTGACAGGTGCGCGCACGGAAGTCATCGAGCGTTACGACGACGACGACGGAAGCTATTCAGCAAATGAGGTCAATGACCAGGTTTGTTTGTTATAAGCGAAGTAAAAAAAGAAAACATAAAAACGAACGTTAAAACTTAAGCAGGGAGGGGTAATCAAAACATCGAAAAAACACAAAAAAACTAATGTAAGGCAAATGAAAAAAGAAAACAGAAAAACGAACACGTGAAAAATGGCTTAAATAAGCCTGTTTCGATATTAAAATTTAAAAAATCAGTGGGTACCCGGGTGTTTTTGTGTGTGGTCGGGGGTGGATAAGCGAAGTAAAAAAAAAAAAAAAACAGAAAAACGAACGTTACGTGAAAAATGGCTTAAATAACACTGATTCAATATTTAAACTTAAAAAATCGAGAAAAAAAAGAAGACATCTCACACCATGATTCGAACCCAAAATGTTTAAATAATGAACCAACACACTAACAAACTGAACTAATGAAACGTACATGAAATTTAGTCAGTTTTTCAACTATTTAAAGTAAATCAGGTCATGACGTCATCTGACACATGCGTAGAACCGGTCGTCATCACGAGAGGACCGTTTTTGCTGACCCCCCTGTCAAAAATTGTTGATTTCGGGTGAAAAAAATGAACGTTTTTGGCCAATTTTTCGATTATGTTCTGTCTGTCAAAAGTTTTTAGCGAACACACAAACACACATACATACATACAAACATACATACACACATTTTCGCTTTTATATATATAGATGTTAAAAAAATCGGAAAAACCAAAACTAAACAAAAACAGCGTCCCCCCCCCCAAAAAATAAAACAGCAAAAAGCAGAAAAAAAATGACATAAATAACCTTGTCGGATCGAACCTGCAATCTTAAGATAATAACGCTGTGTGTGTGTGGGGGGGGTAAACTAAAGAATAAGCGAAGTAATAACCCTGCTTGAAAAAAAAAAAAAACTTTTCCCGGGTGTTTAGAGGTGTAAAAGAAGAAAACAAAAGTTTCGGTAAGGAGGAAAAAAAATGTCTGATACGTTACACTGACACCAAAAAGACAAACAACTAAGAACTGACAAAATGAAACGTTTAAAAAACCAGCAAGTTAAACTAACATCAACGTTTTCTAGGTCAAACATGACGTCATCGTCACAATAGTAGTAGAAAGGGAAAATCAAGGAACGATTTTTTTCTACCCCTCCCATGTAGAAAAGGATCCAGTTGAAGGTGAAGGAATGAATGTTTTTGGCCAATTTTTTTATAGTTGTCGGCCTAAGGTGCGAGCTTGAAAATAATACCTATCTGGCGATAATCCGTGGCCTCTGTCAAAAGTTTTTGCGAGACATCCAAACACATGCACACACAAACATTTTGACCTTTATATATATAGACTAGCTGGGGGTACCTGGCGTTGCCTGGGTGTTTGTAGGTGTGTGTGTCTTTGGGTAAATGAAAAGAAAAATCATTGGCCGGGTGTCTGTTTTAAAAAAACAAAGCCTTGACGCGCAGTTAGAAAATAATAAAGTGTGAAAAAAAACGTGAGATCTTTAACGGCAAGTGCCCGTTTTTGACAAGTTAATGACATCAACTTTGAGTGCGGGACAGTGTTTTATTTACTGCGAGTCTGTTCGCTTCTTTTTTTAATATGAAGAAACTTAATGCACATGCGGCGATCGAAAATTGTTGAATATTTATCTTTTCAAAGTTGGGCAAATTAAATAGACAGGCGACCCCGGTTGTTAACTTATAGATATTATCATTTAGGAGTGATATAAACAGTTTTAAGAAGAAGTGAGTCGATCGATCGCTTCTCAGAAAAATGCCCTTCTTGGACATACACAAAAAGCGAACATACATACATACACACATTTTCACTTTTATATATATATAGACTAGCAGGGGTACCCGGCGTTGTCTGGGTTTTTAGAGGTGTGTGTGTTGGAGGGGGGGTAAATCAAAACAAAAGAATAAGCGTGATGCAAACGAACAATGTTAAAACAAAAACTAAAAAAGAAAACGCGAACGTGATTAAAAAAAACCCCAAAAAACAAACAATGTTAAAATTTCTTTAAAAAATCTGAAAAATAAAAACAAAAAAAAACAGCGAACGTGGAAAACAGGTGTGTGTGTGTGTGTTGGCAGGGGTAGATAAAAACTAAAAGTAATAACCCTGTTTAAATATTAAAAAAAAAACGAACAAAAACAAAAAAAAAATTCGGACGAAGGTTGGCTCGAACCCAAAGCCTTGAGGTTAATAGTCTGATGACATAATACGACACCGCAAAGGCAGTAACTTTAGATGAGTCGAAAATGAGTGTTTATAAACTCAGATGGTTTTCTAGGTCAAATCTCATGCCACAACAGCAGCAGGAGCAGTAGGGAGAAAACAAATTCACAGAGTGAATTTTGTACAATAAAAGTCGCTGAAATAAAAGACTTTTACGATGTCGTTTCATAAGTGTTACATATTATGATCTCGATAGCATATAAAAAGTTATAAGAAATAGAAACCCTCCCCCAAGAATCTTGGTGAAAAGAGCCTTTTGCGGACATACACAAAAATGCACACACACACACACACACATTTTGCTTTTATATATATATAGACTAGCGGGGATACCCAGCGTTGCCCAGGTGTTTAGAGGTATGTGTGCTCAGGCGGAGGGTGGGTGGGGGAATCGAAACAAAAGAATAAGCAAAATAATAACCCTATTTAAATATTATATAAAAAGAAACAATGTTAAAACTTCTTGAAAAAATTGTTGCCCGGGTGTTTGTGTCGAGGAGGGGGAGGGGTAAAAAAACGTTTTGGTAGGTAAGATTAAACGCAAAGCCTTCAAGCGAAGTTGGAAAATAAAGTGTGAAAAAAACGTGACATGTTAACCGCTCGGCTACCAAGAAAGAGTAACTGAATGACGTTTGAATTTATTTAAGTATAAAAGAATTGACAGGTGCCCGCACTTAATGACTTAATGAGGTCAAATATTAGTAGTGAAGTTAAGTTTCACTGCAGGGCAGTTTTTAACGAGGTCAAATAGAAGTTAATGCGGGGCAGTTTTTTTTTAGTTTGTTTACCCCAAGATGTTAGGAGGGAAACCAACTCCCCACAAAAAGGGGATTGTCCAAATTGAATAGCAATTGTCTGATATAAGGAGAAACTGCATTGATCAAAGCTGATTGCTTTCTGAATGTTCCCGGAATCGCACCGGGAAGAATGCCTTATGCTTCGAATTAGTTTCGGTTTTATACGAAAAAGCCGAAGCAACATGTGAGAAGCCAAAATAGCAATAATTTTGTAAAAGTCGCTGTAAATAAATCTAGATGCAGTTCCCAAATCGTATATATTATTGTCTAGGGGGTATATAAACAGTTCTAAGCGATAGTAACAGACCCGGGAACCCCGGTGAAAAAAAGCCTTTCTTGGACATACATAAAATATGCACACACATTTTGCCTTTTATATATATAGACTAGCGGGGGGGGGGGCGGTACCCGGTGTTGCCCAGTTGTTTGGAAGTGTTTTTTTTTTTTTTTTTACACAGTGATCACCACTTATGAAGGCCCGGAAGCCACTCAGGGATAAGGGTTATTGCAAGTACATTACGTTAGTGTGGAGATTTGATGAAGTGTTTACTTAAGGGGGCGGTTCATTAGGAATTTGTTAACGTTGGACTTGAACACATCCAAGTTGTAGTCCGGTGGGAAGCAGGCAGACGGAACAGAGTTCCACAGGCGTGCAGTTCTAAGAAAGAAGCTTTGTTCATGGAATCCGCATTTTGATTTAGGCACAGATATAGAGTGGGGGAAACTTTTGACAGTGGATTCAGCTAGACGGGTGTTTTTCGTGAAAGATTGGCGAGGGGGGACCAGAGATTGGAGCTCAGACGAGCACCTGCCATGGAAGTAACGATAAAACAAGGATAGGCTCGCAACGTCTCTTCTGTGGGAGAGAGGTTGCAGGGTAGAGAAAAGGGCATCCCCCACTAAGCCACAAAGTCTATTTTGTACTCTGTCAAGGCAGGATAGGCTGTTTTTAGCAGCTCCTGCCCAGATACAGGTGTGTGTGGTTTTGGTTAAATCAAAACACCCGGGTGTTTGTGTCGAGGGAGGGGGGTTAAAATAAAAAAAGGTTTGGTAAGTAAGTATAAAGGATCGAACCTGAACTACGGGGCAGTATTTTATTTACTCCGGGGCAGGATTTTTTTTTTTTTGTTTTCCCAAGATGTCGTGGGGAAAACCAGCTCCCCATAAAAAGGGGATTGTCCAAATTGAATAGCAATTGTCTGATATAAGCAAAAACTCCACATTGATCAAAGCTGATTACTTTCGGACGTTTCCGGAAAAATGCCGCCAGAATTAGTTTTGCTTTTATTATACGAAAAAGCTTAATGCACATGTGGCGATTGAAAAATGTTGAATATTTATCTTTTAAAAGTCAAGCAAATTAAATAGACAGGCGACTCTCAGTGTTAACTCTTAGATATTATCATTTAGACGTGATATAAAAAGTTTTAAGAAGGAAGGAGCCAATGAAAGATGAAATTAATGTGTATATTAATCAAATCGTGAACAAACAAACAGACAGGAATACGAATTCATATATATATATAGATAGATTATCACTTTTCGTTAAGCACCACCAAATGTTATTTTTTTATTTAAAATTTATCATTCAAACTTGGTTATCATTTCTTTCATAGGACCTGTGTACAAATCGGAATATTTTGAAAGAATTTCAATCAAAACACTTCCTGAGTTCTTTCATATTAAAAACTGCACCATCTACAATATAAAAGTTGCAACATCATGGAGATACTTCTGAAAAGGAAGGTTTGCTACTTTGAAAACATTCTTTGAAGGTCTGAAAAGGAATTCATCTGCAAAATGGCAGGCCCAATCGCACCTACTGTAAAGACAGAAATGGGGCTGATAGCTCATTTCTGTTATTTGTTGCTGGAATTAGGAATGGCTGACGTATGCCAAAGACTCATCAACATGAATGGACTGCTGAACTCATTTGAAGCCAGTTCAACCCACTTTGAATTCTGTACATGTTACACTATGAAATGTTTTGCTAAAGTCCAAGTCTAAAATAATAAAACATGTATTTACAACATTAATACTTTCTAAGTGATTTGATATGGTTGACTTCTTATAGACAAATCCATGTCCAAGGTTTATACCAGTTTTTTTTTTTTTTACTTGGGAGTCACAACTTATCAAGGTTCGAATGTAAAATGCTGGCATAGAAATTATTAATAGTGTAAATTGGGTAGAATTTGATTATATACAAGCACGGCTCAACAAGAAATTGTTTACATTGGATTTGAAGGCTACCATGTTGTATTCAATCGGGAAGCAGGACAGTCGAACAGTGTTCCACAGGCAGGCAGTTCTGAGAAAGAAGCTTTGTTCAATAGAATCTGCGTTTAGATTAAGGTACAAATAGAGTGGGATAAATTGTATACAGCTAGTCGAGTTTTTTTTTGTGAAAGTTTGGCAAAGGAGAACCATAGATTGGAGTTCAGTCAAGCATTTGCCATGAAAATAACAAGAGAGCAGAAACAGGCTCGCAAGTATCTTCTGTTGGAAAGATGTTGCAGGGAAGAAAAAACGGCATCACTCACTAAGTTTTGAAGACAGTTTTGAACTTTATTAAGGCTGCCGAGCAGCTCCTACCCAGATATGGCAACAGTATACCATTTTAGGGCGTACCTGGCTCTTATACAGATAGAGGGTTGCATCGACAGTGAGATACCTGCTGGAATAGTACAGTGATCCAACCATTTTTCCAGTGATCTTGGCAACAGATTTGATGTACATGTTTCATTTCAGATCAGGAGTAAAGAACAGTCCCAGAAGCTTGTCAAGACATGGCGCTTTCCCAAAACAAGAGACAATCATTTGAATTGGGGTGTGATCGGAGTCAGAGTGATTATGATGAAATGAGATAAGCTTGGTTTTTAATGCATTAAAATTAACCAGCCACCTTTTTCCCCATAACACCATGTTCTCAAGATCAGAAAGATCTTGGTCATTACTGGCCTTTGAAGTGTTGCCATAGATTGTGGTGTTGTCTGCATAAACATCTACGAAAATATACACAAATATAGGATTTATTAATTTCTCAAAAACCTTGCACAAAATATATAAGAGAAACCAGTTTATATTTATCAACAAAAATTTACTGAATATTTTGATTTTGAAATTACAACTGCTGTTTCACAGTTTATTGTAGGTGACAGTTTTATTGCTATTGTTATATTGTTAATAATGTGGAAGAAAACAAGAAATTCAAACAACAACAAATAAATCATTTTAAATATAAGACTTACTTTACAACACAAAAACATTTAATACAAACAAAAAATAATAATTTTAACTTAGGCCAATGGCTAATTCAGTCCCCCTGGTGACAGAGAAGTGGTATGAGGGAGGAAAAAAGGAGGTTAAGGTACATTAATAAGAAATAAGTGTGCTAAGTTGTCAATTTAACCTCTCACAAAAAGAAATCTGAAATATTAAATTTATAGTATTTTTTATCAGAGAAAATTTTAAAAAAAATAGTCACAAGAGGTTCTTCCATAGATTCTTTCAGCTAGATTAATTGCAAATTATGCCAGAGTAGGAGTCAAATTTATCACATCCAAAAAAAAAAAAAAACAACTACCTCGTTAGTATGAAAACTTTTTTTTATAGAGAATGCCAACAACCTTCTAGATTTTTCTAAAAAAAATCTATTTCTTATTTTGTCACTTATTAGGGACTATTGTGAAAAAGACTTTCAGATAATAATTGTCTGTATTTTTGAGATGAGGTGTTTTCATTGATTGAGATTGTCGGACTGACTTCCTCATCTTGGTTGTTATTGTCACAACGTTTCGGCCGTTTTGCCCTCCGGCCTTCGTCAGGTGAACCGTTTGTTAGGAGTCTCGAACCCAACCCTTTATTATTATTACGGGGGTACCATGTTCGGACTCCAGCTAGGCTTTGGGACATAGTTGCTGATTCTCTGTTTTCAATGTTACTTTTTCACTGCCTTCGTTCAGGATTGAACTCAGCACCTTTGGGTAACATGTCACTAGGACAATTCTTAGTTGGTTTTTGTTAATGTTAAACCTATGTTGTTATTCAAGGTTTTCTCTATCAGAGGTGTCCAAATTGCATTCAGCTCTATGCTTGGTTTGCTCAGTAGGTTGTTATGTCCGAGCATGTGAGCTGTTTCTTTAAGTTTTCTCACTTTCCAGTGGGTCTCTCTGTTTATTATTTTTACTTCATCCCATAGGGGGCGATGGTCCCCCCTCTCCATCCAGACATGGTTGGCTATACCCGATTTTTCCGTCCCCCCTTTAGTTACCACTTTTCGGTGTTCTTCCACCCTTACTTTAAGGGGGCGGCATGTTTCACCCTTGTAAACCTTTCTGCAACTGCATGGGATGGAGTATATGCAGTTTTTGGTCATGTTCTCCTCCATGCGGGGCTTCACTCATACCAGGTGTCGTCTGAGTGTTGACTCGCTTTTGAATACCGTCCTGATGTTGTAGGGGGCACATATTCTCTGAGTCTTTTCGGAGATGCCTCGTATGTATGGTAGGCAGACCGTTGGAGGTTTTTCAGATAAGACTATAAAGAATAATAAATTTAGCATCATAACACTATTCTCAATCTGAAACAGAGTAAAAAAGTGAAATTTGGTAAATTAAAAAACTCAGAGTGTGCAGTGGCAATTGACATTACCACTGGATACAACAAATCAGTTTGATTCTTCCCGCAATTCATTAACATCAAAGGTATTCAAATGAGAATTCTAAGCAGTATTTTTTCCTCGAAAGTTCCATTTATGACGAGATCCCAGGCGACACGAGATGATCTTGCTTTTCAAATAGAGGAAGAGAGGATGGGAGAGGATGAGGTATGGGGGGGGGCAGGCTGACACTTGGTCAAGGAAAAACAGATGTTTATGAAAAATGTCCAGAAGAAATAAAACATTTCAATGGGAAATAAATAGTTATCGCTTATCACATCAGTGCTGGGGTTGGGTTTTTAAGAGAAAGACAAACGAGAATATATCTGTTAACAATGAAAAAGTTGTTTTTAAAAACCTCTGTTGATAGGTATGAAGAATGGGGGTCAAAGGGTGAGGGGTCGCCGCCAGGCATTGTTCAACCTGCGGTGACTAATCATGCCTAATTGGTAATAAGTAAAAAAAAACCTCAGTGCAGGTGGGGGTTTGAGGTCTGGTAGAGATAAGCTCTAAAAGGAAAAAAAAGAAAGACTCCAAAAAGGTGGAAGGAGGAATTTCTGATTTGATAAAAACGATTGACTTTTTGGAGTTAGGGTCCTTGGTCCTTTATTACTGACTGGCATTCGAGGCGTCCACCTCGCTCTCACCCCGCCTGGGGGGGGGGGCGAAACCCTCATAAGAGCTAAGTTGAAAAGCTCTTGTTCTTAGCTGGGAAATTGATTAGTGGAACTTAAGTATGCAACCTGAATCATGAAGCTTGAATCAAAGAACTCGACTTTTAAACAAGTGTAAAACGATTTATGAATAATTATTTTGTTTCGTTATATAAAAATGTCCCAGAGTTTTTCTTTGTTTCTCGATTTGCCAGCCTGAATGAAGATGCAGTTTATTTTAGGTATGCCTTGATGCCAGATGATGAAGGAGACAGACTGGATCCAGCACAAAGCCAGAGTGACGGCCGAAATCGACAATGTTGCCACACGGACTTAGAGTCATGCACATTTCGCGTGCCCTGAGCAGCAGAGAAATATTTTCCAGTGACCAGTGAGAGTCTGGTCACCCCCTTGAGGGGGTCCACCACTAGACAAGTAAGAATGTAGCTCTGCTGGGTTGCATCTATGGTCCTGTGAGCTGGGAACGACAAACACGGCCAGAAGTACATGACAAGTATGCTCCCGTGAACCAGGATAGTGTCGGATGCGGCCCGGCCCTCGGACGGAGAGAGGGTGTTAGGGTTATACCATTAACTTCTAGGTATATAGAGGGAGAAAGGGAATTTACCAACAGTGATTGTAGGCAGATGAGTTTTTGTGAATGTTTTACATGAGAGGGGGGAGGCATAGATTGAAGATAAACTACAAAACAAATATTTGGATTTAAGGCATTGACTGATTAAATCTAAAGGTAACAACGAAACATTAAAAAGAAAAGAATTTCTTTGAAGTTCTTTTAGTGAAAGAAAACAATTAAAGAATTAATCAGAATTTCACTCTTTCTATTGCATTATGAAATATTTTCACCATTTGAAATCCTCCAATTTAGGTAAAAAACAAGTTAAAATGTAGATTAATGGAAAGAGAAAGTTTTAATATTTATCTTTTTAATAAAACTTAAAGAGTAAAACTGTAAAAAGTAAATTTGTGGTTTTCCTGTGACATGTAACGATTAAGCATAAAAAGGGAAAAAATTCAGATGAAAATAAAAATGAGGACTTTTTTTTAAATTTTAAGTTTTAATTGGTTTGGAAATACAAATGTATGGATGTAGAAGATCAAATAAATTCCACTCAATTAGGCATAGAATGAAAAAGAAAAAAAAATTCAAAACTCATGAAAAAAAAAAATTCTTTACAAATTTGAAATTTAAGAAAGAAGTGTTTGAAGTCAAGTAAAAATAAAGTCATGCTTTATAAATAGGTTTATTATTTAGAATAACAATATTTAAAAATCATTTAATTTGGTTACACTTACAAATTATAATTAAAATAAGATCAGCTTTTTTCCTTTATAGCAAATAGGAAAAGAATTATGATTCCAAATTAATTACAGGTAAAATCACACGTGTGAGGGGAATCAGACATTACACTTTGAATTGTCTTAATAATTCAAAGGATTGAATAGGTCATAAAATTATGTCAATTTAACATCAGGAATATTTATAAGTGGATAGAATTTTTTTTTTTATAGTTTAAACAATGAATAAAAAAACATTTATGTGTAATCAACTTTTATTCATATACGTTCTTCAAGTATGTAAAAAATCGGGAAACATTGCAAGGAACTTAGGAGTGAAAAAAAATTACAGTTACCAAAATTCACGGAAATTAATCCAGTCATTTTGTTTTTATCAAATAAATTCAACTTATTAGGTTGGTGAAAAAATAATGTTTTTCGACATGAAGTTGAACGTCAAAAAATGACATTATTTTTGCACCATCTTAATATCTCTACGTAGAATTTCACTGTATTGTCAGCCTCATTATGAAAATCAAGGGAGATAATTCAAACTTTTGAGAGAGAAATGTTTTAAAATGGAATCAAACACACACACATACAAAAGTATACTATCTCCCTTGAATATCATGACAATGGCGATGATTTTCCATAAAAGTTGAATTTATATAATAAAAACAAAACTATTGGATTAATTTCCATATTTTATTTTCCTCACAAGTAAGTACTTAAAAGGTTTCTTGCTATTTTCTTTTGAAGAGACATATTTCATCTAGGTGTACTACTGGAGAAGCACCCAGCCTTTTTTTTCTCTCTCTTTGATTTTAGTTATCTGATAAAAGTATATATTTTGCTGAAACATCATATGTGCTGAATAAAGCCAATTATACAGAAACATGTTTTTTCTATTCATACCATCTGATATTTTCTCTTTTCTTGCATTATATACATATGTACATATTTTGGATAATTTGATTTATTTTCAAACCATATTCCAAATAAAGAGTGTAAGAATGTGCACAAAGATATTAAAGTTGTTTACAGCTGTTTCAAGAAAATGTTTATTTTAAGCCATACAATGCAACATTTTTCAAACATTGATTCTCATTGGAATAGCATACCATATGTATCCAGAAAAATAACCCAACAATGTTCAAGAAAGTTAAATTTTTACCAAAACAAAAATCAAAAGAATAAATCCATTATCATATACCATGTTAAGATGTTAAATTTTCAAACATTGTTTTTTTTTTGTGACCATATAAAATGTTTTTCTGATGAGATTGGATGTTTGAAAATATTTTTATGTTGCATTGTATTATAAAATGTCCAATGAGTAAAAATAATCTGATAAGATTGATTCAAGGATTTTGTGTAAAAGCTGTCATGAAAGAATCACAGAATTCTAATTAATTCAGAAATAATTATGAATAACAAAAGAAAAAAGCCAACAACCTCCAAAGCTGTAACTCTTGCTTTTCTATTGAAAAATAATTCAGATAACTCAAATGAAAGTAGATTGTAATTCTAAATCTAAACTCAAGAAATTATACAAATAGCATCATCTATTAGATTAGAAAAAAAAATGCTAGAAAAATATTTTGTAAAATTTTTAGCTGATGTTCACTTTTCTGTGCAAGTTTGCTGTAAAAGTAATTTTTTGACAAATCTTTTTTTATTTTAATTATAATAATCCCATGTTGATCTCAGAATTTTGCATAGGTAGATCATTTCACCTTATTTACAAGTGAATTCCATCTAAAAATTTAACAAGTTTTTCAAAATCCTATTTTTAAAATTGAAACTTTGGGACTCATTGGATCAGAGATGTTTTTTTTCTCCAAAAATGTGTATAACAACAATTTTAGAAGGGTGCATGTGTGTGGGGCATTTAGTTATATATATATCCCCATCATTTTTGTTGTGCCTGATAGAATATTTATTACAGACAAAATAAGAGTTTATGCAATTAAGATGTCTAATTTATTGAAATCAAGATATGGTTGATATAAATTTATTAATTATTATATAAGATTACTTATGTAAGTAATAGGGTGGAATCATGGGTAGAGACGTTTCAGGGTCAAGAGGCTGGAATTGCTACAGTTGATTTATCACCGGTGTTGCCATTGCTAACAGAAACTTTTAGATGTGTCTCTTGCGCTTTCTTCTTTATTTCTTCCTTATCATTATCATTCAGGAGTGGCATCGTTTCTTCATGTAGAGAAGAACTTAAAGATCGGGTTGGTCCATTCAACCGAGAAAGAGGAGATTCAACTGGAACTGAAGGCAATTCTGAAAATAGAATAAACAAAACAAAAACCGATTTAAAATTGTGATTAGATTTTAACATTAAGGCAAAGATTTTTCTTTGTTTTTGTTGAACCTTTAACGTAAAGGGGAATGATCATGAGCAGGCAACCTATAAACAGGCACAAGGTGGCTGCACGTTTCTTACGAGTGAGAGATATACGAGCAGGAGAAATCATACAAGAAACTGGAAATTAGTTTAAAGTCGTGGGCAAGTCCATTTTGGAAGGTTGTTTTGTTTTGCAGCATATCAACCATTTTTGGATTATTTAATACTGAATCCAATAATTTTGTGAAAATTTTTTTTATTCTATACATCTTCAGATATTTTGGCTGTATGATATCGCTACAATAATGAAGAAGCACCCTTTTGTATTGGCCAACCCGTACAATAGATACCGACATAATTTGACCCTTAAAAATTATGGGAAATTGAAAAAAAATACTTAAAATTTACTCATTAGATATTTAAACATCTAAATAGAATTTGCAGTTTGTAATGTTTAATAATATGTAATAAATGTTTATGCATAGTATTTAAAAGTTTGTAATGTTTAATAATATGTAATAAATGTTTATGCATAGTATTTAAAAGTTTGTAATGTTTAATAATGTAATAAATGTTTATGCATAGTATTTAAAAGTTTGTAATGTTTAATAATATGTAATAAATGTTTATGCATAGTATTTAAAAGTTTGTAATGTTTAATAATATGTAATAAATGTTTATGCATAGTATTTAAAAGTTTGTAATGTTTAATAATATGTAATAAATGTTTATGCATAGTATTTAAAAGTTTGTAATGTTTAATAATGTAATAAATGTTTATGGATAGTATTTAAAAGTTTGTAATGTTTAATAATATGTAATAAATGTTTATGCATAGTATTTAAAAGTTTGTAATGTTTAATAATGTAATAAATGTTTATGGATAGTATTTAAAAGTTTGTAATGTTTAATAATATGTAATAAATGTTTATGCATAGTATTTAAAAGTTTGTAATGTTTAATAATATGTAATAAATGTTTATGGATAGTATTTAAAAGTTTGTAATGTTTAATAATATGTAATAAATGTTTATGCATAGTATTTAAAAGTTTGTAATGTTTAATAATATGTAATAAATGTTTATGGATAGTATTTAAAAGTTTGTAATGTTTAATAATATGTAATAAATGTTTATGCATAGTATTTAAAAGTTTGTAATGTTTAATAATGTAATAAATGTTTATGGATAGTATTTAAAAGTTTGTAATGTTTAATAATATGTAATAAATGTTTATGGATAGTATTTAAAAGTTTGTAATATTTAATAATATGTAATAAATGTTTATGCATAGTATTTAAAAGTTTGTAATGTTTAATAATGTAATAAATGTTTATGGATAGTATTTAAAAGTTTGTAATGTTTAATAATATGTAATAAATGTTTATGCATAGTATTTAAAAGTTTGTAATGTTTAATAATGTAATAAATGTTTATGGATAGTATTTAAAAGTTTGTAATGTTTAATAATATGTAATAAATGTTTATGCATAGTATTTAAAAGTTTGTAATGTTTAATAATATGTAATAAATGTTTATGCATAGTATTTAAAAGTTTGTAATGTTTAATAATATGTAATAAATGTTTATGGATAGTATTTAAAAGTTTGTAATATTTAATAATATGTAATAAATGTTTATGCATAGTATTTAAAAGTTTGTAATGTTTAATAATATGTAATAAATGTTTATGCATAGTATTTAAAAGTTTGTAATGTTTAATAATATGTAATAAATGTTTATGGATAGTATTTAAAAGTTTGTAATGTTTAATAATATGTAATAAATGTTTATGGATAGTATTTAAAAGTTTGTAATGTTTAATAATATGTAATAAATGTTTATGGATAGTATTTAAAAGTTTGTAATGTTTAATAATGTAATAAATGTTTATTCATAGTATTTAAAAGTTTGTAATGTTTAATAATGTAATAAATGTTTATGCATAGTATTTAAAAATTTGTAATGTATAATAATATGTAATAAATGTTTATGCATAGTATTTAAAAGTTTGTAATGTTTAATAATATGTAATAAATGTTTATGCATAGTATTTAAAAGTTTGTAATGTTTAATAATATGTAATAAATGTTTATGCATAGTATTTAAAAGTTTGTAATGTTTAATAATATGTAATAAATGTTTATGGATAGTATTTAAAAGTTTGTAATGTTTAATAATATGTAATAAATGTTTATGCATAGTATTTAAAAGTTTGTAATGTTTAATAATATGTAATAAATGTTTATGCATAGTATTTAAAAGTTTGTAATGTTTAATAATGTAATAAATGTTTATGCATAGTATTTAAAAGTTTGTAATATTTAATAATGTAATAAATGTTTATGCATAGTATTTAAAAGTTTGTAATGTTTAATAATGTAATAAATGTTTATGCATAGTATTTAAAAATTTGTAATGTATAATAATATGTAATAAATGTTCATGGATAATATTTAAAAGCAAACGTTGTGCTTTTATTTGGTGACACACGCACACAGAAACATGCATGCACGATTCCGACAGCTCTGAAAATGTAAACAAGTAACGGACCAGAAATAAAAAAAAAAAATTATAAAAAAATGTAAATATATTGTAAATTTACTGAATATCTATCTTCTTTATTCTTCTATCTTTATACATATAATTTTCTCTATGGAAGTTGAATTTTTTTTTGTACTTACAAATGCATGCTGGACCAAACACAATAATGGATGTGTAAATTTACTGAAGATCTAAATATGCAAACTGTTTTCTCCATAGAAGTTGTTTTGTGTAATATTTACATGTAAAATACTGATTAGATAGATAGTTAATTATCTAAAAAGAATTTGCAGTTTGTAATGTTTATTAACATCTACGAAAGAATTATCAGGCTAGATAGAATATATAAGTGATTAAATCAAATAAAATTTCATTTTTTATTTTCTAGTAAGGAATACTGATAAATTTTTAAATGGCTATTCAAAATTAAATATATCGACTTGGCAATAATAATGGTATAAATCTGATTGACTTTTCAAGGGTAATTGTTAATGAATGTAAGGTGATTAGTGAGACAATAGTCTAGTGATCATTCGTGGTGAAAATTGGGTAGAATTTGATTAAGGGGATGGCTCAACAAGAACTTGTTTGTATTGGACTTGAAGATGATCATGCTGTATTCAGCTGGAAAGCAGACCCCGCAGTACAAAGTTCCACAAAAAAATTAATTGTCTAAATAGAAATGTTTTGCAAAGTATATAAAAGCAAAAGTTGTTCTTTTCGCGATGCAAACACATGCTCACAGAAACACGCATGTTGAATTCAACAGCTCTAAAAATGTAAACAACGTAACGGGCCAGAAATATATATAAAAAAAAAAAAAAAATTTTTTTTAAATATATTGAAAATTTACTGAATATCTATATACATTTAATTTTCTCTGGAGAAGTTGCAGTTGCTATTACATTTAATATTTCAAAGTATGTAAAAACAGACGAACACATGCTGAATCGAACACAAGAATGAACATGTAAATTTACTGAAAATCTAAAAATGCATACATATTTTTCTCCATAGAAGTTGTTTGTGAAATATTTATATACATTTAATATTTTTTTCTTTGTTGCAATAGTTTTAACAACAGATGTTATGTTTTTTTTGTATCAGACCTATTGCCGGGCCAAATAATGTTCCTTAGTGATGCCATTTTTTAAAAATATTTTAATAACTGTTCCTTTATATAGGGAAGAAAAGAATTCCATAATATGAGAATATTCAGTGCTCAGCCAATGAGAATGGGCAGAATTTGAGTCTATGAGTTTATTATCTAGTTACGAAGGGTGCAAGTTTATGAGTTTATGTTCTAGTTACGAAGGGTGCAAGAATGTGTATATTTCCTCCCGGTCTTGACTGATGATGGTAGGAAGATTTAATATTTAGAGGGAAAAATAGGAACTACTTCCTCTAAAGACAATATGATTGTGATAGTGTTGCTCCTAGGATATAATGTAGGATTTTATTATAGCGACTAAATGTGTCTAAAATGTTGTTCTAAAGTTATATAAGATAGTGTTTAATAATCTAGACATAACATTAACAAATTTGTATGTGGTATCTGTCATTGCAAACCTACAGTACTTTAGTCCAGAGGTGAATTTCTGCAATAAAAATATTATATATGGAGAGAAAAGTATAAAAACAGGAAAATAAAAAAAAGAAAACACACATATATATATATATATATATATATATATATATATATACACACATTATATTAATAAAAATGTATATATATATATATATATATATATATATATGTAAGTATATATGCACATACACATTATATTAATAAAATGGTATATATATATATATATATATATACACACACACATTATATTAATAAAAATGTATGTATGTATATATATACATACACACACATATTAATAAAATGGTATATATATATATATATATATATATATACACACACATACATACATACACACACATTATATTAACATATATATATATATATATATATATATATATATATATATAAATATATATATATGTATATATTTATGAGCAAATAGTTAATAAAACATGTTAAAAAACACTTTGAAAAAGAGTTAAAAACATATTTAATCTGAAAAGGAAACACTTAATAAGTGGATAGTCCTTAATCCGCAGAGTTTCGAAGAAATACTTTCCTTCTCATCAGAGGGTAGGAATTAGCAAAATGCGGGATCGGATTTTGCATACAAAAGTATTTGATGAAACTGCAAGTAAGTCAAAGATCTTACTTGATAACAAAAAGTGAAGCATAGGGAATAGGGTGAAGAAAAAGGTGATTTCACGTGAATGGATAGTCCAATGACGGTAAAATCCAAAAATGTAAATCCAAGAAAGTTAATTAAATTTCCATTCGCACAAGTAAAATCCAAGGAAATCGCGTAATTGGAAGATGGTCCAAAATAATCCAAAAGGCCGAAATTCATGGAATAATGTTTTATCAAGCTTTTACATCTGGTTGAGATTACTTTATAAATATTAATTCTTTAATATTTATAATATACTTTAGGTTTACCCTCTTGGATCATTTTGGTAAATTTAATTGTAATTTTTATTTTATATATATATATATATATATATATATATATATATATATATATATATATGTATACACACACATATTAATAAAAAGGTGTATATATATGCTTTGAATCGACCTGTTACGCACACCATTTGAAAAGGGAAAATTTTTCCGAAATTAATAATGGAATACGTTGCATGAATACAAGTAAGACGTTTTACCATACAACTGAATAAGTATATATGTAAAAAAAAAAAAAAAATAATAAAAATATATATATATATATATATATATATATATATATATATATATATATATATATATATATATATATGTACTGATTGATTTGTAAATCACCCCTTGTTCTCGTCTCCTCTTACCAACAGCGACTATAATTCATTCCTCGCATTGTGACAGCCTTCTAAATCTCTTTCACATACCTATCCCACACAATGCTTCAAGCAAACTACATATCAATCCTATATATATATATATATATATATGCATACACACACATTAATAAAAAGGTAGAATCTGCATAACTCATTTCACTGTTACACGTCTTAAACTGCACACCTATGACTTTTGTAAAAAATTTTCATGCTCAAATCTGCTGAAGTATAGAACTCCATGAATCAGTTAAAACCCACATGTGTCAATAATAATGAAGTTGATCATGACAATAATTATCCCCCCACACATTAAATAAAGCATTCTATTTGGTCACATTATTACATTTTTTATTCTATAGATCGGGTTTTTTTGCTTGAGGTAAACTGGTTAAATATATTTTTATGTTAAAGAAAAGAATTTCCGATGAAAAATTATTTTTTTGTGGTTTAAATCAAAATCTTTCCTACCGTTATTTTTTATTCTAAGCCCAGATAAATTTTCTGCTAAATCATTCGCTTCCATATCCTGTTGGTTTTCTTTCATTAATTCATAGAGTTCTTCCTCTAGTTCTTTCATGTCCACATTGGCATCTTGTAATGTTGTATTGGAAAGCAGCTGATTGACTTCTTCATGTTCGTTCAAAGTCTACAAAAGAAACAGTAACAGTTGTTAGCTTTAAATAGTAGAAAATTATATTTAATCGGATATTTTCAATTCTTCAAACATATTCATGCATGGCAGTGATGCTGTAGGAAGTTCCTATTAAAATCACAGATCATAATTGGAATGGGTCCCAGGAAGTGCGATTGGGATCCAGTTTCTTAATAAATGGTAATGCTAAGCTGTAGGATCCCAAGATTGGGTTTTTCTTCAAATTTTATCACTTAACCGATAATAAATTTAGAGCATCTTAATTTCATCTTCTATCAAACATAAAATAAAATTACATAAAAATCTTTAAGAGTAGGTATCACAAACCAGTTTAGAGTGCATAAACAGGTAAATATAGCGAAATTTTCTTCAATTTCAACTTGCAAAGAATACATAGGACTTTTAGTTTTTAGGCTGTTTTGATAAATTTTAGATGTAAACAAAATTTTTCTTTTTGCAATTCTTTCCACTGTTTATTAGTTTAAAGTACTATTATCAAATTGTGTTTACGCTTGTTTTTACATCTAAGGATTTTATTCATTTACTATTAAAAGATAATTTTCACTTCATCTCTAGTGTTCTATAAATCATATTAGATTCAATGTGTTAATTTTTGAAATATGAACAGTTAAGTTTTTACATGTCAAAAACATAAGGATAATAGAATTTTCCCCATTGTTTAGACTGGTTTGATCCAATAGTTATTGCTTTCGTTAGGATTATTTTTTCATTTACCACAAGATGACATGATACATTTCTTAGGATTTTTTACTTGTTTAAAGATTGCATTTTAGTTATACACTGTTAAAATTGGTTTCTGGACCAACAGCAATTTTTTTCATTTTTAATTAATTTTGAACAATCATAATTCTGTGGTTGATTGAGGTACCAAAATACCTTTGGTAGTATTGTTTATGTTTTGCAAAGATCTGTGTTCATATGATTTCTTTTTAGATATAATGAAAATAAAATTTTGGTTTGGGATACCTAATTTAATCTTGATTTGAAGTTTTCTAATTAAAATACAAATAAAACTATATGATAAAGGATTTAAACCTCAGCAATCCTAATTTCCATAAATTACAAAAATAATATAAATAAAACTAAACAATCCATTTAATATTGTAACTTGGGATGTTTAATTTCACTTTGGGATAAAATCAGAATAAAAATATGCATGCCCAGATGAGGTGTAGACTCATAATCTCTATCTTTCAGTATCGCGCAGTAACAGAATGACACACATTGTCAAATCCGAAAGACATCAAATACATAAACGAGAGTGGTACATGTTTTTCCTCTGCAACTCCTCTTTCTGTTTTTGAAATTTGGATGTTGAGAAGCTAAAGGCAATTATAGAAAAGATAGAAACAAAGGGAAAAGGACAAATCAAAACTTCGATTTCATCTTTGAAAAATTAACTGTTATTAAATTAGTATCCGATGATAGGGAGAGTAAGAACTCGTCTGCCTTCCTTTATTTATGGCTAATTAAAAATAAAATATTGATCTGGATTAAATATAAGAATTGATTGCAAATAAATTTTTTTTGTTTTGAATAACATGAACCAATATTTGCCATAAGCTGAATTAAATAGATTTTTATAGCTCGTAGTAAATCACAAAAATGTGAGTGGGGGGGGGGATCAATTTTATATCCAAGATAAAGTGTTATTTAAAGTAATTAGTTTAATAATAAACCAAAAACTCTACAATCAAATAGTATGACAGATTTAAATTTAAACTATTTTTGTTCTATGACACTATGTTCATTGAGTGCTAGGGTGGGGATCGGAAAAGAACAAAGGATGACAAAAAAGGAAGTAGGTTTAGCGAGTAATAAAAAGCCTCATAAATAGACAATGGATAGGAATTTGTTCTTCATGCAGACAAAGAGAAATAAGGGTAGGGTTTAATTCAGGATGTGACGACCATATGGTTGGTTGGTTGGTTGATTTAAACAGCATATCGACCTTCATTGGGTCATTTAATGCTGATGATCGTTTTGGTTCATTTTTTTTCCATAGTGTTTTTTTCCCTAGTACTTTTTTTTTGTTGTTTTGAGAACAAGTTTTATCTGTTTTAGTTGAAAGTTTTTTTTTTTTTTGGTAAGGCCTTGAGGTTATATTTTTTGGTATAGTTGTATCTTTCTCAGAAATGAGAGAATGTTGTCTGTGCAGGTGTTTTTAAAAATGTCTTTCATATTGTTGTTTTTTAGGTAGCGATTTTTCGTGGTGGCGTAGGCTCCACATTCCACAAAGATGTTTTATTGTGTAGGTCTTCTGGCATGTTAGGCATTGTGGTGGTTGCTCTTGCCTGAGTATGTAGGAGTGAGTAAGGTTTGTGTGGCCAATGTGTGTTCTGGCTATAGCCACTTGTTTTTTCTTGATTTTTGTGGGGATGGTCCCCATTCTCCTAAGGTGCATTTAATCTGGAAGAGCTTGCTATTTGTGTTATTATTCCAACACTGTTGCCATTTTGCATTCAAGGTTTAGGTTTAAAGCTGATTTGGCTGCTAAGTCTGCTCTTTCGTTACCTTTCACTCCGATATGGCTTGGAATCCAGCACATGATTACCTCTTTGTGGGTAGTCATCGAGTTTAGTCTATTCAATAGTTTGGTGATTAGTGGGTTCTCAAACTTTATATTGTTCAATGATGATAGAACATAGAGCGAATCTGAGAAAATTATAAACTTCTTGCGTTCGTTTTCTGTTAGAATGTTGAGAGCAAGGTCAATAGCACAAACTTCTGCGGTGAAAATGGAACTTTCAGTTGGTAGTGCCTTCTGGTGAGTTGTTCCATTCAGAACAGCTGCACATGCTGTCCTGTAGTGGTCCTTAGAGCCATCTGTGTAGATGTGCAGATGATCAGGGTAATCTAGAAGTATGTCATGGAGTTTTTCCTGGTACGTGTTGGGGGTGGGTTTTTGCTTTGGGGAGTTTACTTAGTTCAAAGATCATTTTGGGTTTTTGAGAATCCAACGTGGGATTTCAGACAATGTATGATCGTGGATATTTTGGGTTGTTATCTCTGATTCTTATAATATCGTTTTCATTCATAGGCTGAAGGGTTTTATAGCCTTTCCTTTTGCTTCGAATAGTTCACTGTGTCTTGGATGGAATGTGTCATTGTATGCAGGGTTGTTTGGACACGATTTAGTATAGTATTTGGTAGCTAATTTATGGCTCCTTATATCTACTGGTATCTCATTGGCCCCTACGTGTAGACTTTCCACTGGGGACGTTCTAAAGGCCCCCAGTACCAGTCTCAGTCCTCCGTGGCAGATCGGGTCTAGTGTCTTTAAGTTCTGGCCGACCGATAAATGAAACATCCATAGTAAAGTTTTGACCTGATCAATGATCTGTATAATTTCAGAAGGGTTTTTTGATCTGCACCCTATTTTGCGTGGGCTATAATACGCAGCGGCTGCAGTCTTTTATTTCAGGTTCTTCAGGTGGGGGATGAATATCAGTTTTTTATCAAATGTAAAACCTAGCAATTTATATTCGTCTACAATGGGAATTTCTGCATTTTCAAATTTCAAACAAGGGTTGTTACGGAGTTTCCTCATTTGGCAGAAGTGTACACATTTGGTTTCTGCTTCAGAGAATTTAAATCCATTTTCTATTGACCACGTTTTTAATCTATTTAGGCATTGTTGGAGCTTGCATTCTATGGTATGTATATATTTTGACCTGCAATATATCAGGAGGTCATCCACATATAAAGATCCATCACCACCAGGAGTTAGGCACTTTGTTATGTTGTTTATTTTAATGCTAAACAAGGTTACAGATAGAATATCTTGTTATGTTGTTTATTTTAATGCTAAACAAGGTTACAGATAGAATATCTTGTTATGTTGTTTATTTTAATGCTAAACAAGGTTACAGATAGAATACTTTGTTATGTTGTTTATTTTAATGCTAAACAAGGTTACAGATAGAATACTTTGTTATGTTGTTTATTTTAATGCTAAACAAGGTTACAGATAGAATATGTTGTTATGTTGTTTATTTTAATGCTAAACAAAGTTACAGATAGAATACTTTGTAATGTTGTTTATTCTAATGCTAAACAAAGTTACGGATAGAATACTTTGTTATGTTGTTTATTTTAATGCTAAACAAAGTTACAGATAGAATACTTTGTTATGTTGTTTATTGTAATGCTAAACAAGGTTACAGATAGAATACTTTGTTATGTTGTTTATTTTAATGCTAAACAAAGTTACAGATAGAATACTTTGTTATGTTGTTTATTTTAATGCAGATAGAATACTTTGTTATGTTGTTTATTTTAATGCTAAACAAGGTTACAGATAGAATACTTTGTTATGTTGTTTATTTTAATGCTAAACAAAGTTACAGATAGAATACTTTGTTATGTTGTTTATTTTAATGCTAAACAAGGTTACAGATAGAATACTTTGTTATGTTGTTTATTTTAATGCAGATAGAATACTTTGTTATGTTGTTTATTTTAATGCTAAACAAAGTTACAGATAGAATACTTTGTTATGTTGTTTATTTTAATGCTAAACAAAGTTACAAATAGAATACTTTGTTATGTTGTTTATTTTAATGCTAAACAAGGTTACAGATAGAATATGTTGTTATGTTGTTTATTTTAATGCTAAACAATGTTACAGATAGAATACTTTGTTATGTTGTTTATTTTAACACTAAACAAAGTTACAGATAAAATACTCCCTTGGGGGACTCCCTCTTCTTGGATGTTGGTATCTGAATAGGTTGATCCAATGCTAACATTGAATTTGCGATCTGATAAGAAACCCTTTATAAATTGTGGTTGTCTGCCTTTTAGATTGAGGTCGTTAAGAAATGTGAAATTGGTCGTTTTCCGGGTTTGAGTTTTCTTTTCCTGGTTTGGGGATTGCTATTATTGTGGTTAATCTCCATATATCTGGGAATTCGCCTTCTATCCATATTTTGTTAAAGATTTTTAATAGGAGTCTTAGTGTTTCCGTAGGCAGTTATCTCAGAAATCCGTAGGGAATTTCATCTGGTCTTACAGCAGTGTTATGGGATCTTTTGATTGCATCTTCTAGTTCAGTTAGTGAAAGGAGTTTATTATAGTTTTCAAGGTTTTTTGATTTGAAGTTGAGTTTATATTTCTTTGCATTTTGTTTGATTGTTGTAAATTTTGTACTGTAGTTTTGGTTAGAAGAATTTTGTGAAAAAGTTTCAGCTAGTAAGTCTGTTATATTTTTTTATCAGTTGTGCTAGAGTTATTTATGACGAGGTGTTTGATTGGTATGGATTGTTGTTTACCTGCAATTTTTCGGATCATTTCCCATATTACTCTTGGTTCAGTGGAGGAATCCAGTTTGCTGACGTAATTTTGCCAGCATTCTTTTTTTTCTGTTCTTATAACTCTACGAGCTTTAGCTGTTTTGCTTGTATCCTATAAGATTTGGAGTAGTAGGTTGTTTCTGGAATTTTTTTAGGGCAGCTTTCCGTAACTTGATAGCTTGTTGACATTTAGTGTTGAACCAGGGTCTGTTGTGTTTTTTGGTTGTCGAGGTTTTTGGGATGCACTCATTTGCTATTTCTATCAGTGTTTTGGTAAAAGATTCTACTGTGTCATGGATAGTTTTGCATTTTTCCTTGAATATTTGCCAGTTGGCCTTGTTTAGGTTCCATTGTGGATGTTTTTGACTACTGAGTTCGGGGGTTTCAATTAGAATTGGGAAGTGGTCGCTACCACAGGTGTCATCATGCACACTCCAACTGAAATCCAAATATATTTTGGGGTCACACATACTTATATCAATGGCAGAGTAATTTCCATTAGCTGGACTGATGTATGTGGGTGAACTGTTGTTAAGTAAGCATATATTGTTTTTGTTAATGATTTCTTCTATTGTTCTGCCCCATAGTATATTGTGGCTATTAAAGTCACCTAACAGGATGAAGGGTTTGGGCAGTTGATCGATTAGTTTTTTTTAATTTGTCTTTGTCTATATCTTCATTTGGTGGGATATATGTAGAGCATACTATTATAGTTTTGTGCAGAGTGGCCTTAATGGCAATTGCTTGGATATTTGCAGTGATATTTATTTTACTGTGTGGTGTATCGTTTTGGATCAGAATCGACACACCCCCTGAGGCTCTGCCTCCGGAATTATGGGTGTAGTTGAAGGATTGGAAGTTCTTGATGTTGATGCTGTCATATTTCAGAAAGGTTTCTTGAAGGCAGATTATTGTAGGTTATTTCTGTGTTATTAATAGTTGTAGTTCATTCATATTTGCTTTCACGACAGTTCCATTGGATTATTTTTTTTCCCATAGTTGGTGGTTGGTTTTAAGTTTTGTGTTATTATTCTTCTGTGTTTTGTTGTTTCTGTCGGTCTTTTTATTTGTCTGGGGGTGTTTTATCTTCTACCTCCATCTCCTCCAATGTTCCTATTTTGTTTCCTCCCCTTGAGATTGATTGGGATCTAGATCTTGGTTTGTTTATTGTTTCCCTTTAGTTTTCGTTTTATTGGGTGATGATGGTGATGTTTGTTTGGTTTGTTTATGAGGGTTGTTTTCATTTGGTGAGTTTTTCTTTTTCTTTGATTTAATTTGAGTTTTTTGGTTTGTTGGTTCTGTTTTTTTGGTTTGGGAGTTTTGTTCAGTTTTGTAATCTTTATTTTCATTGTTGATTTGTTTTATAGTTTTTTTTTTTTTAAATTCTTCCATTAGTTCCCTTACTTCATTGAGTAATTTCATAATGTCTTCTGGTTTGATGTTTAATAGGTTTGCTTTTGTTGTTTGGTTATTTGATCCGGTGGTATGCTGTATGTTTTTTTTTTTGTTATTTCTGAGTATTTTATATTTCCGGCTAGGTTACAAGCTTCTTGGAAGGTTATATTTTTTGTATATTTTATTTTAATTTCTTTTTCTTTCTTCCATTTGTCGCATTCTTTTGAGTTTGTACTATGGCCTTTTTGGCAGTTAATACATTTTGGCTCTTATTTTTTTGTATCTTATTTTAATGTTACTTGGGATTTGATGGGTATTAAAAGTTAGAATATAGGAGTTTGTATCGATGGTTTCACCATATTTTTTAATTTGGATCCTTTTTACATCGATAACATTTTGATTTTTTAAGTTAATTTTAATTTCTGCCAAGGAGCATAGTGATAGTTCTGAACTCCTAATCACTCCTTTACTAGTATTCAACATTTTTGGGGATAGATTTGTACTTTTTTGTTATTAAAAAGTCTCCATTTAAAGATTTCTGTGATATGCTTTTGGCTTTCTACTTCCACTAGTAATGTGCCGTTATTTAATTTTTTTGACCATTTTTGGTTTGATACTTGAGAAAATTTTCTCTATTTTGAAGGGAGACACTTTTGTTATCAGTTCTCCTTCGGTTGCTTCAATAATTATGAAAAAAAGTAGATTTTGAACAAGATTTTGGTTTTGTGATTCTGTTTCTGAACGAGATTTGTCTGAAACTTCACAACGGTTTCTTTTTTGAAGTTTTTTATTTGCCATTTAAATATTTTTAATTTTTTCATTTCTCCTGCTCCCCACCCACCTCGGAGCCCTATTTGGGAAGTATTGGGGGGGGGGATCCATTCACAATACAACAAGGATACAGGAGAAGTATACTCTTCCTGCTGATGGACTCAAGCACCCATGTTTCCTTCGTCCTTTCTAATGGCCTCATTTCTAGAAAAGACGCTGGTTTTCCAGACGTGTTTTATCCATTCTTCAGCAAGTTGATTGACCCTCCATCCACCGCTTACTAAATTAGTTTTTTGCCTAATGTGAGGAGCGTGAGCGTATTCTCTTGTTGTGTTTGTCTGATTTAGTGCTAGTCATGACTAACCGATTGATTGGATCGGGCCTATCAAACCGCTTGTCTTAACCCAAGTAAGGGCCAAAAGTAGTGTGTTGCACCTTATGTCCTAATAAGACCTTGAACATGATCTGCTCAACCACCAGGATCCCGTCCTTAGGCATTATAGGTTGCCACCTACGGTCAACAGGTGACTCCATTGAGAGACTTTTACTCTCTGCAGGGGGGGGGGCAGTCGATGTATTCTAATGCCTCATCGACAGGGCCAGTTGGGAAGTAGGGGGGAAAAAAAAGAGGCGGGGAAGGAAGGGGGCTTTTGTTTTTGTTTTTGGTTTTGTAGAACATAATTAAGTTTTATAAAAGAGAATAGAAAAACAAAAAAGAACATCAATGTAGGTGCATTTCATCTCAGGAAGCCAATAGACAACCTGATCTGGTAGCACCAGGTGACCATATGACTGATAGGTAGGGAACAATAGGAACGACACGATGAGTGGAAGTGGGGTCAGTTGGACGCTTAGTTAGTTGAGGCGTGAACTCCAAGATGGACAATTAGATTTTGGATATGGCCAAGTCGGTCACTCTGAGTTTCCAGAAGGAGATAGGGAACTGATGGCAACAGAAGCATCTGGCCTCAACAGAATGCGCATGTAACATTAGTATATAGAAACACACACACCTCAAAGTTCAATCGATATATATGTGAAGCATCAGTATCTGTTTTTCCTGTGTTTTATTTTATTTTTATACTTGTGAACTGTCACCAGTGAACAAGATGACGACATGACCAGAACTAAAAAATGAAGGAAAAAGCCTTGGCACACAACGTTTGGGGTAGGTGACCTGTTCATGGTCATGTTGGGTCACAGTTCAAAGCATCAAAAATTCTGTTTAGAGGAAAATTAGGCTGGAGTAAAAAAAAATAATTTTCCTAAAGCAAATTATTTCATTTATAAAAATCATAGACATGAAAATAATATGGCTTCAAATAAATTTAAAAAAGTTTTTTTTACTTCAAATGATATTTCATTTCATTTTTTATGTATTCTCTTCAGCAGATGCTTATATAGAATTCTTAATAGCATAAAAAAAAACAACCATAAAAAAGTGATAATGTTGCACTACAAGAGTCAGTAATTGAATAAGAATGTCCACTTACATCATGAAGTTCGTCAATAACATTCTCGGCTTTTTCAAGATTGATATCTTTGGTCAGATCTTTCATAGCAGCAACGCCACATTCATAAGCTGCTAACACCTGAAAAAGATAAGTATTTAAAAAAATAATCTACTACATATATATTGTTAGATAGTGAAGCGTGGGTGGAGGTTGCAAAATAAATAAATCAGTTAGTGAGTGGCAGTGGTACACTGCCGAAACCAGTGAGCAGGTTTTTGTTTCCAGATAAACAAAATAGTAATTAGAAGGTCCTAGAATTTATGATATAATCAACTAGCTGGAGATGATAGTTTGCAGAACTGAATTCATTCTACAAATAATTCAATGTTGTTAGCATTCAGGTGTTGATCCCAAAACATGCAGTTGAACTGGTACAAAGATGACAATACTGTCAACAGATAAAGAGTCTAGATAGTCGAGTTGAAATCAGATGATCACTAGAAAAGAATATCCAACAATCCATTCTAACCATTGTTACTATGACCAGCACCGAATGCAACAGTAAGAGTAAATGACCAGAACACATAACTAAATAATATTCAAAAGTTATATCATAAATCTGTTGATATGCATCAATTCGTTTGAATGGTTTTACTTTTTTTTAATGAAAAACATACATAGCAAAGATGATTGTTTGTAGCGTGATTGGCAGAGATTATAATTGTCTTAATTATAAAATGAAAATGATGCAAGAACCATGATTTTGAAATACACACTGTAGTTTTTATGCTACCCTTTTGATGAGTTCTTTCTGGTTGCTGATCCAAAGTTATAAAGATAACAATTTGTTGGAAGAAATTTGTAAAAAGAATTGATTCAATGCTAGCAGTCAGCAACAAACTCATGTACTCCACGTTTGTCTCCTGGCTATTCTGAAGAAACTTGTATCTATCCATCTTCTCCTGGGGATGGGGGGGGGGGTCCTGTTTCTCAAACTTTGTCTTTAAATGTATTAGACTTGTGTCATCAGTTTTTGGTTTCAATTTTGATAGGACGTTTTTTTTTTCTTATAGAATTTTTTGTTTATCAAATTTCTGAAAAATTACTTTCCCCAACTCTGCAGAGCTAATTACCAGATTTCCATTGTCCATCATCTGTTAACTAATGTCATATACAAAATAAAAATCATAACACAAAAATTGGATTTTACAAATTTTCTAAAACAATTTTTTTTTTATTGTATGGTTTTAAGTGTGTTTTGGGAGGTGATGGTGGTCTAGTGGCTAATGACACAGATCATCAAAGTTTGAAACCAGTTTATTCCACAAAAATCTTTCATGTGGTCCCTTCTGTAATTCCAAAGCCAACAACAGAATCTTTGGATTTATACGATTCTAGCAGTTCAGCCCGGCTTTGCTCAGGCCCTATGTACTGTTTCAGCCCGGCTTTGCTCAGGCCCTATGTACTGTTCATAACTATGTGCATATGTATATTAAATGTTTGACTCATATCCAGGTAACCTACACCTAAAATTCCAAGTGTTTAGACCCAAAATTGGCGGAGGACTTTGGTAGAGTCTGTAAATGTCAACTCTTTCAACTTTGATCTCTTGGCAGCCAAATTTTAGCCCAAAAACTGATTAAAAAAGCTTGCTGCATGTCTGAATATCCTTGTAAATGTAAAATTTCAAATGTTTAAACTAGTGGTGGGATGATTAATCAGAATTGTTAATTGTAAGAATCATGTATTTTGGGGGAATCGGAATCGCATCGTTAAAAAAATACCTTTGATTTACGATTTTTTTTTATTACAATTCTCTTATATTTTTAAGTTGAATTGTTTGTTTAAAGTAAGATTAATGCTGTCAAAAATTTATGATAAAAACATCATAGAACATTTAATATGATGTACAAGAATTTTATTAACTACTTTAAAGGTAATCTTTATTTATCTTAATGAGTTTTGAAATTTCTTGGAATTTTTTTCTTTCTTTAATTCTTTGACTTAAAAAATTTTTTTTTTTACTTTTAGCTTAACTTACTTTTAAATTTCACCATTTCGTTTTTTAATAATATTAACCATTTCGTTTTTTAATAATATTAAAAACCGTCTTTGTGTCTAACTCTGCCCTCGTGGAGAGGCAAGTAAATAGGAAGTGATATGGCGGCTGAAAACCGTTTTTCGATCACCATAAAAGTATTACAATACATTTAAACCCTGAAGAATTTCCGCCATGCGCCCTTGTTGTTCTAAGTAGCCACTACTTGTGTTTCAAACTTTAAAAAAGAAAAAAAAAGAAAAGTGCTTTAAAATAGTAAAAACACTAAAGCTTTTTTCGTTTTGGAAGGGAGGTTTCAGGCGCCCCTATTATCCCAAAGAACCAGCTATGTAAACACTTTGCAATATTTTTCAATAATTATTTTAAAAAATTCTTTATAATCAATTTTTATTTAAAATTAAGAAATTATTTTCTAAAATATTTTGTTTATATATGTTTACATTTTGTTTTTAAATAAAATTAAGAAAATAAATTTTAAAAATATTGTTTATATCCATCTTCATTCAAACAAAAAGGTTACTTTTCAGTAGCTTCACCGGTTGTTAACCTAAATTTTCTGAATGTCAGAATGAGGCTCGTCTACCGGACGTACTTATCTAAGCTTCACTGATTATTCTTATGATTTTATCTGTTTTTTTTTTTTGGATGGATATTTTTTTTTTTGCTGGAGTTTATGTAATTATTAACAGGAAAATTGGAGAAAGTCAAAATGGAATCCGTGCTATTTTAAAATATTATTTTCAAGTTTAATTAAAGTTTAACGATACTCTTCTTATTATTGTTTTTGTATTCTTTTGTTATTTTTATTTATTTATTTATTTTTTTTTGGCTGGATTTAACAAACAAACAAAATAAAAGCAAAGCAAAACAAACAAAAAAATTTGGTGCTTATGCACTTATGTTACCGTCATTATTTTTAATGGTTAAGTGCCTCGGCCAATGTTTGAAGAGTTTCTAATTGTTTTTTAAAGGAAAATTGGTGAAAGTTAAAATTAGCACTTGTGGCGATAAACAAAAATAAACAAAAAGCTTTAGCATGTATGTACCTCTCATGGAATGTCATAGATCAAAACACAGTGAAATATTATTTGGTGCTAGTGCACTTATTGACCCGCACGATTTTTAAATAGTACTTTCAAATTTAATGAAAGTTTTACGATACCTGTTTATATTAAATTGTTAGGTGAAAGTACAGAATAGGTACACAACACCTTCCCGTCCCCATGTTAAGAATGGCTTTCTAAATAATGTCATTATTTCAGCACAGCTTAATAAGTGCTTGAATACCTTTTATTTTCTTGAATAAAAAAAACCCACAAAAAACTACTCGATGAGAACACTACTGTCTTTGTTTTAATAATTATTTTTTATTCAAAAATAAAAATTTAAATTGTTCTAAACATGTTTTTTTCCCAAACCTTATTGGGATTTTTTTTAATTACCATATTTTTCATGAATATGCTCTAAAAATGTTTCAAAATTATCTAATATTTTTCACTTTTCATGGCCTCATCGACATGAGATCATTTCATTTCTCCTACGGATCCCGATATGTATTTCAGTCTTCTTTTAATACAAGACCATTAGGCTTCAATATTGTTGGTGCAAACACCAGTAAGCAGATTCACAAAATTGTGTGAATGGTTTACAGTCTCGTGAACATAATTAAACTTGAAAATAATATTTAAAAATAGTGCGGATTCCATTTTGACTTTCACCAATTTTCCTGTTAATGATTATATAAACTCCAGCAAAAAAAAAAATAAATAAATAAATAAAATCATAATAAAAAAATCATTGAGAAATTATGATAGCAGATTGGTTTTGAATTTCTCAAATCAAATCATCTCAAAATTTAATTCACATCGATACAACTCCCCAATAAATTTAGAAAATAAAGGTTTTTATTTTCTTTTTGCAATAACCATCTGGAATACTTAATAGATAATAAAATTATATTTATTATTTTTATTTTCACGGTTCACCATAAGCTCATTCATTAAACAAAATTCAACCTAAAATACATTTGTAATTAAATAGAATATTTAAAAAAAAGTTTTTAGTTATGAATTCAGGTTATTTATTAGACATTTTCTCATATTTTTCATGTTATTGTCATTGGCTTTTGCAACAATTGAATTATGAAAACAGTTGAATCCAACAATTGCAAAAATTCAGAGAAATTAAAATCATACGCAAACATTAGAAACTCAAATTCCAACAAATATATTGAGTCTTTTTTTTCATATCAATTTGTTACATTTGTTTTTATGCTTTTTTTCTTGCTTTTGTAGATACTTTTAGAAACTGACTTCCAAATTAATTTATCTCTGACCAAGTTTTTATTTATCCCTCTTTCTCAAGAAACTTGCTGCCTCAACTTCTTTTACTAACCCAAGAACTTTCATTCATTATTTCAACATCAGTCTCCTGTTTTACTCGTATCTCGTTATAATGTTCAGATTTTATTTTCTTCTGAGGTCATCCAAACCAAACCCATTTTAAGATTTACATCACATCATTAACATCCATCATTATCATATTGCATACACAATGGGCACAATATACTTTTCATTATTAACTTGTATAAATTTATTTACTTGTATAAATTTATTAACTTGTATAAATTTATTTACTTGTATAAATTTATTAACTTGTATAAATTTATTAACTTGTATAAATTTATTTACTTGTATAAATTTATTTACTTGTATAAATTTATTTACTTGTATAAATTTATTTACTTGTATAAATTTATTTACTTGTATAAATTTATTTACTTGTATAAATTTATTAACTTGTATAAATTTATTAACTTGTATAAATTTATTAACTTGTATAAATTTATTTACTTGTATAAATTTATTTACTTGTATAAATTTATTTACTTGTATAAATTTATTTACTTGTATAAATTTATTTACTTGTATAAATTTATTTACTTGTATAAATTTATTTACTTGTATAAATTTATTAACTTGTATAAATTTATTTACTTGTATAAATTTATTTACTTGTATAAATTTATTTACTTGTATAAATTTATTTACTTGTATAAATTTATTTACTTTTATAAATTTATTTACTTGTATAAATTTATTTACTTGTATAAATTTATTTACTTGTATAAATTTATTTACTTGTATAAATTTATTTACTTGTATAAATTTATTTACTTGTATAATTAAAAATAAATAAACTGCTCAGATTACTTAAGTTTTTTTTTTTGTCAGATTTAGAAAAATTTCATCAACAAACAAAAGAAAAACGAGCTAATTTTATTTGTGATACAAACATATTACAAACATACTACATTGTGTGATGCTACAAACAAAAAAAAAACAAAGGCGACCTACCAGGTATTTTGATCAAAAGTGTTTCACCCTCACCAGACAAAAACACGAGAAACGAAAGAATGGATTACCTGTTGATCTGAAGAAACATTTTTAATTTTGAACACCAACTCATGGAGGATATCTAAAGTTGTCAGCTTTTTGTTAAGGATCACTTCATGATTTTTCTTCCTTCTTAAGATATGAAGAGCCTGAAACAAGAGAGGACAACTTAGTAAAAATGACACAGAAATTACACACAATATATAGCACTACACACACACACACACACATTATATATATATATATATATTTTGATAGAAAAAAAACATCAATATAAAATGGAGAAATAGGAAAATCTAAAAAGAGAGCTGACCTATAAAAGTTATATTGTAATCCTACGAGCTGTTGAGATTGGAGCAAAGGAGTTTCCTTGTTGGCTCTCTATATCAACTTTTAAGCCAGCTTAGAATTTAAAGCTAAAAAAGAGTTGCATCCAACATATCATAACTGAACAATGTGAATCTAGCTAAAAAGAAATGGTGATATAGTAGCAAGTGTCTATAGGAGAGTTCTATTTATTTATCTTCTTTCTTTTTGATATGGGCACATCTCAACTCAATCAACATATGAGATGCAGCCATTAAACACGTGAAACAACAAGTGAAACACTAAGCCATTGATCAAAGCAAGAAACACTAAATTATTATATGTCCAGTTTTTATTCTATGTAACAGTTAAATGCAATTCAAATAATGGAGTTTCACATCAATACATGATACATGAAATCGATACATGAAAAAGCTGTTGAGAGGTAGGTCCTGAAAAGGGGAATATTCTCTCCTGATGACCCAACATTATTTTGAGATCAGAATGAATTACCCCACAAGTTAAAACAGTCAATAAGCTTCATTATATACATATCTACAAGGTAAGCTGTTTCTTCTAAACAACATCTTTTGTCAGTTGCTTGGGTCATTATGAGTTTCTGCTACCATTTCAGTAGTAAACATAATTCTATAGTGACATGACCCGTCTGTTGACTTTCAGAAATAGACTGAACAACGAAAGCAGACACTTCTTTTCTCATCCCTTTTCCACTGGACATTCCAGCATCCATTTTCACTGACAATAACTGCTGGCCAACCCAGAACTACACAAAGAATCGTTGCTTGACTGACACACCCCAACGAACTTGCTACACCTTTTTCCAACCCGGATATAGTCAAACCTCCGACTTTTTGCTGGTCAAATAAATTCTTTCATTGTTTTGTTTTAAGAGGTTTTGTTAACACAAGCCTTTCAAAAACAAAAAAAAAAGAGCATGAAAAAACTTTTTTTGAAGTATTTGAAAACAATGAAAAAGAAAAATTCAGCCAGCAGACACTCAGAAAAAAAAAAAAAAAAAGAGATGAACTCCATTCAACTGATAGCAGAAAAGAAAGAAAGAAAAAACATTCCAAGAAAAAGGTAACAGAAGACACAAAAATTCTATTTTACCCAACAACAAAAAAAGAACATATTGAACACAAAATCCAAAATTCCTGTGTTTTTACTAACACAAAAAAAATCAATTAAGAAAAAAAAATTTTTTTCTCAACACGGAGACAGCTGAAAGAAGTTTTTCTTTTGCTGGAAAGATGCACACACACACAAAGATGGTGGTGGAGTAGAAATTGGCACAATGTTATCTTTCGGCTTAAATACATTTAAAAACAATTTTGTGACAGACTGTTTTACAGAATTATAAAAAAATATTTTTAAATCAAAACATTTTAACCATTTTCCATCTACTAAACAAATGACATGAATTTTCTCATCTCTATTATTCATATAGATAGTAGCCAGCAGGCAACAAGTCATCACTTGGACAAAACTGGTAAGAGAACTCTTTCCCCTTTAAATAAAAAAATAAAAAACAATAAAAAAAAAAACCCAAACTTTTTCACAAATGTTCTTTTTTTTTAACTCCTGGCCAAAACATGCAAGTATTGGAAAGTTGTCTATACATGCAAAGTGAACTTCACTTCTCTATACATGCAAAGTGAACTTCACTTCTCTATACTTCTTCACACATAAACACTAAAACTACATTCACTCTTCTCATCTCTGTTCAGACCCTTTAAAATATATTTACTACTTTTTATCATTTTCATCTCTTAAAAACACTTTCTCGTTTATTTCTCTTCGGTTTCCTTGACAATGTCTTTCCATTTTCTGGATATTTGATTTTTTGGTCTATTTTCTATAAATATTTATAAAAAAAAAAAAAGCTGCAGCAATTTTAGGACAATGCTAATGCACAAAAGAGTCAGTTGTCACGATTGGACTGCATACAAGCATAGCTAAAATAGAATATATGTCCTCTCATCAAACCGGCCCAATCGAAACACTGGACAGAACACCACTCAAACAAGTAGATGACTGAATATCCCGGCAGCCACATTGCATCCACAGAAAAAGACGTCCACGTGAGAATAGACAAAGCTTGAAAGTTATATGGAAATCTGCTCTCTCAGAACAAATCAAAACTTTTTTACAGCCATAGTGGAGACGGTATTGCTTTATGGTTCACCAGCATGGACTCTGAGTAAAACACTTGAAAATAAGTTAGATGGAACTTACACTAAACTGCACGAGACAGGGTTAAACTTAAACTGGAAAACACACCCAACTTTTAGCCATCTGTTTGGTCTGTTGCGCAGAATCTTTTCAGTAATAAGAGAAAGAAGAACAAGACATGCCGGACATTGCTACAGAAGGGGGTGCTAATAAACTATTTTATTAAAGGTGCTAATAAACTATTTTATTAGGGGTGCTAATAAGCAATTATTTTATTAGGGGTGCTAATACGCAATTATTTTATTAGGAGTGCTAATAAACTATTTTATTAAGGATGCTAATAAACTATTTTATTAAAGGTGCTAATAAACAATTATTTTATTAGGGGTGCTAATAAACAATCCCTTAAACAACCATAACTATATAAATTTTGTGAAAAATGAGAAATATTTAAAAATTTTCACCATTATGGAATCAGCATTTCTTTCGCCAGAGTCTTAAGAAGAATCACTTAAGAATTATCACTTTTATTTTGATAAAACTATAACTACAATGAGGATCTCTGTTAATATCATCAAAATTGGAAATCTGGAGAAGCAACTCCAGCTTCGATTGTATAGTCACAGCAAATGCTGCTATGCACTAGACGAGATGCAGAACACCATTTTCTCATAACATCATTGTTTACTTGTGCATAGTTGTGAAATCCAACACTGTCAGGTCATTTTACTGAAAGCAATAAGTGGATTACATTAATAAATGAATGAAAAATCATTTTTTGATGAAGAGCAGAAGACAGCTTGAAATATTAAAATTATAATAGCATCTATAATTTTACATGCTTTTATGTTAATTTTTATTTGCCAAATGTAAAGAATTACAACCAAAAGCAAAAGTAGATATACCATATAATCATCATACACATGAAAAAATTGACATACCATACAATCATCATACACATGAAAAAATTGACATACCATATAATCATCATACATATGAACAAATTGACATACAATATAATCATCATACACATGAAACAATTGACATACCATACAATCATCATACACATGAAAAAATTGACATACAATATAATCATCATACACATGAAAAAATTGACATACCATACAATCATCATACACATGAAAAAATTGACATACCATATAATCATCATATACATGAAACAATTGACATACCATACAATCATCATACACATGAAAAAATTGACATACAATATAATCATCATACACATGAAAAAATTGATGTACCATACGACATACCATATAATCATCATATGCATGAAAAAATTGACATACCATACAATCATCATACACATGAAAAAATTGACATACAATATAATCATCATACACATGAAAAAATTGACATACCATATAATCATCATATACATGAAAAAATTGACATACCATACAATCATCATACACATGAAAAAATTGACATACCATATAATCATCATACACATGAAAAAATTGACATACCATACAATCATCATACACATGAAAAAATTGACATACAATATAATCATCATACACATGAAACAATTGACATACCATATAATCATCATATACATGAAAAAATTGACATACCATATAATCATCATACACATGAAAAAATTGACATACCATACAATCATCATACACATGAAACAATTGACACACAATATAATCATCATACACATGAAAAAATTTACATACCATATAATCATCATATACATGAAAAATTGACATACCATACAATCATCATACACATGAAACAATTGACACACCATATAATCATCATACACATGAAACAATTGACATACCATATAATCATCATATACATGAAAAAATTGATATACCATATAATCATCATACACATGAAAAAATTGACATACCATATAATAATCATACACATGAAAAAATTGACATACCATATAATCATCGTATACATGAAAAAATTGACATACCATATAATCATCATACACATGAAACAATTGACATACCATATAATCATCATACACATGAAAAAATTGACATACCATATAATCATCGTATACATGAAAAAATTGACATACCATATAATCATCATACACATGAAACAATTGACATACCATATAATCATCATACACATGAAAAAATTGACATACCATACAATCATCATACACATGAAACAATTGACATACAATATAATCATCATACACATGAAACAATTGACATACCATATAATCATCATACACATGAAACAATTGACATACCATATAATCATCATACACATGAAACAATTGACATACCATATAATAATCATATACATGAAACAATTGACATACCATATAATCATCATACACATGAAACAATTGACATACCATATAATAATCATACACATGAAACAATTGACATACCATATAATCATCATACACATGAAACAATTGACATACCATATAATCATCATACACATGAAACAATTGACATACCATATAATCATCATACACATGAAACAATTGACATACCATATAATCATCATACACATGAAACAATTGACATACCATATAATAATCATACACATGAAACAATTGACATACCATATAATCATCATACACATGAAACAATTGACATACAATATAATCATCATACACATGAAAAAATTGACATACAATATAATCATCATACACATGAAAAAATTGACATACCATATAATCATCATACACATGAAACAATTGACATACCATATAATCATCATACACATGAAACAATTGACATACCATATAATCATCATACACATTAAAAAATTGACATACCATATAATCATCATACACATGAAACAATTGACATACCATATAATCATCATACACATGAAACAATTGACATACCATATAATCATCATACACATGAAACAATTGACATACAATATAATCATCATACACATGAAACAATTGACATACAATATAATCATCATACACATGAAACAATTGACATACCATATAATCATCATACACATGAAACAATTGACATACAATATAATCATCATACACATGAAACAATTGACATACCATATAATCATCATACACATGAAAAAATTGACATACCATATAATCATCATACACATGAAAAAATTGACATACCATATAATCATCATACACATGAAAAAATTGACATACCATATAATCATCATACACATGAAAAAATTGAAATAGCTTAAAATATTTCAATATTGATATCAATAGAAAGAGCTTGATGAGCTTAAAACGAATCTTTAAATTTTTTAAATCCAATTAAAATTGAGGAAGTTATGACTATTTTTGTGCCTCACACGTTTGGATATTTTCCCCTCTTTAAGACCATATACGTTTTGTCACATTTTTTATACTACTTTTTCAGTAAAAATGCTATATCTTCGTTAAAACACAAGACTAAGCGATTAAATTTACCACATAAGTGTATTTTTGTGCAAGAAATTAGAATATGCTACTGAAAATCTCCAAAAATGAATGGTTTCCAAATAATCTGCAGTAAATGCACATAAATATGCTGCAATTCCTTAAAAATGCCATGTATCCATTAAAAGAAAAAAAAATTAAAGAACTCAAAGCTGAATTGTAATGCATTATATGTACAAATAACCGAAATCCCGTTTCCCTGACCAGGAAGAACAACACGCATCACTTTTAGATCTGTTTTTGACCACAGTTCCTGATGATTGTATAATGAATGCCGACAGCCCACTTGGGAACACTGATCATGCAGTGATAATGGTTGAAATTGTCCTAAACTCTAGAGCCAAAACTGAAGAGCCAGTGCTCAAAACAACGAGATATTATAAAACGGCTGACTGGGAAACCATCAGAGATCTTATCAGAGATGCCCCATGGGGAAATATTTTTTCTCATCCTGTTGAACAGTGCGCAAACAAAATCACTGAATGGTTCAAAACAGCAATCGAAGCACACGTGCCCAATGCGGAAATTTTATAGCAAGCCCCACTCTCCCCAATGGTTTACTTCAACTTGTGCAACTGCCATTGCTCAAAGGACGCATGCATACCGCAGATTTAACCGACATAAGTCCAGTTCAAACAGACAGAGTACATAGAAGCTAGAAGTAAGGTTAAGAAAGAAATAGCGACAGCTAAGAGAGAATTTACAGAAACCACTAAAAAACACATCGAAGAACAAAAATTAGGAACTCGTGACTTCTGGAAAATCTACAACAGTGTAGTAAATAATGGGCAATCAACAATTTCCCCACTAACCAACAGTCACGAGGTTGTTTGCTCAGCAACCGAAAAGGGTAACATGTTTGCCAGTCGGTTTGCCTCCAACTCCACACTGGACCCTTCCAACCACCCCCTACCTGAATTTCCTATGTGGACAGACACCACGCTAGACGATCTGAAAATCACCCCTGCTCAGGTGCATGCTATCATAAAAAACCTTGACACTTCAAAAGCATGTGGACCCGATCTCATCCCAGCTGTGCTATTAAAAAAGTGCTCAGCCGAAGTAGCTCCAGTTCTCTCCAAACTCTACAACAATGCCTTAATGAATCTTGCTTTCTGGGCTGTTGGAAAACTGCTTCTGTGGTACCAGTATTCAAGAATTCTGGCGAAAGAACTGACCCATTAAATTATCACCCCATTAGCCTCCTCCCACTTTTTGCCAAAATATTTGAGACCTTAATTAACTATGCTTTAGTCCATCACCTTACAGATGCTAAACTTCTGACTGACAAACAATATGGATTTAGACAAGCTCGTTCCACAGCAGACATCCTAACTGTAATCTCTGAACGTATATACCATTCACTGGACAAAGCGGAGGAGGGCAGAGCGGTAGCTCTAGATATATCTAAGGCTTTTGACAAGGTATGGCATGAGGGTCTCCTCAGGAAAATTAGGTCATACGGTATCACTGGTAGAATACATAACATAATTAAATCCTTCTTAGATAAGAGAAAAATTCAGGTTGTCCTCGACAGTCGTACATCTAAACAATATGATATAAATGCGGGAGTGCCCCAGGGGTCTATCCTTGGACCTCTACTGTTCCTGATATTCATAAATGACCTGCCCAACGAAATTTCCTTTGAGATGGGTATATATGCTGATGACACCACACTCTATAACAGGCACGACAGGAAAACAAATGAACGCATATCTAAAGAAATGGCAGAAACACTAGAGGATGACCTCCAATCTGTAGTGGAATGGGGACAAAAATGGATGGTCATGTTCAATGCCACCAAGACTAAACTAGTTTCATTCAATAACTACAAGAAACCTTCTCTACCACCTATAGCAATCGCCAACAACTCTTTATCTGAGAGTACGTCTTTCAAGCTCCTTGGCCTAACGTTCACAGGAAACATGAGTTGGAACAATTACATCGAGAGCCGCTGCAAGGAAGGTGGGCTCTCTCTACCATGCTAGAAAACTACTAACACCTTAAAGTATCCTGTACCTCTATAAGGCAACCATTCGCCCATGTATGGAGTACTGCTGTCATATTTGGGCTGGTGCATCGGCTACTAGTCTCTAGCTCCTTGACAAGGTTCAAAAGAGAGTCGCAAATCTGATAGGCCCTGAACTGGCATCTAAGCTTCAGCTTCTGTCCCATCGACGAAACGTTGCATCCCTCTGCCTGTTCTACAAGTATTTTAACGGTGAATGCTCTGACGAACTGAAAGCACTTGTGCCCCCACGACGTGAACACCCTTGACTAACTCGACAGGTTGTAAAATCTCACCCCACACTGTAGAGATCTCTAGATGTAAAAGATCTTTCTACTCCAGTAGTTTCTTCCCCAGAACCGCTAGACTTTGGAATTCCATTCCAGGTCCCTGCTTCCCCAACTGTACTGACGTGCAGAAGTTCAAGTGCAACGTGAACTGACATCTTGCTGCCCAAATCCCTACATAGTACCCCAGTAGTTGTTGCCCCTGATAGTAGCCCCTTACACCAAAGTGGCAATGTGTCTTGTTTGGGGTGAAACTGTAATAAAAAAAAATTAAAAAAAAAATCGAAATCTAAGACTGTTTAAAAATGAATATATAGCAATATTTCTTTGGTATTATTGTAGATTAATACCCTCCGTTAACCCCCCCCCCCCATCTGGCCACCTTTCCAAAATATGCGATTTTACCTTTGTAGGCAATTATTTTGTGAATACCTTAAAAAACTTTAATGAAAGATAAACAAGTATTATTTTAGAATTTAATGTAAAGTGATTCCTTATTTTGAGCCATTCTAGCGTTTTAGGGCAGTTTACCATTTTTTTTTTTATCGAAGATAAATCCTGTGCACCTTTTTTTTCTAAAGACGATTATGTGTGGTTTTAAGAGGGTCTTTGTGCAATTATGAGAGGGTGGGAGGTTGCCACACTGACTTTGGGTTAATGATAGAGCTAAGGAAAATTATGTGTGAACATCCTGAAGACTTGATAGAAACAAAACAAAAACAATTTTAGAATTTAGAGTGGGGGTTAGTCTCACAAATTTAATGTAAAATAATTCACCATTTTGAGACCATTGTAGCGTTTTAGGACAGTTGACTAATTTATTTTTTTATGCGTGATAAATGGTGCACTTTTCTTTAAGGAAGGATTCTTTTTTTTTTTAGACACTTATATGTAGCTTACCAAGGCACTTTGTTTGCCACTTAGCGTTATTGTTAGGGCTAAAGAAGGTTCTAAGAGGAGGAGGCTTGCCACTCGTACCTAGGGTTAGAGGTAGAATTAAGGGAGTTATTTTTTGTTTTTTTATAAAAGACGTTTGATCCCCATATTTACGGTTAGTGGGTCATAATTATTGGCCTTTGAAAATGTTATGCCTTAGATTTTGGACATCAAATTATTTTTAAAATATGAAATTTATTTTTGTTTGTTGTAATTCTTAAGAGGTGTGAAACTTTAGAAGAACTGCAACAAATAGACAAAAATAAATTTCATTTAAAACATGTGACGTCACTAACAAAAAACGTGACATTTGGAAAATTATTAAGTATTTTTGCCCACTTATTTAAATATCAAAAAACATTTTTTTGCTAAAGCTAACAAATCATTCACAAATTTTTGATAAATTTGGTTTTATTTTCAATTACATTTCTTGTCCGAGTGACACATTATTTTCATTAAACTTTCCAGTTCAAGACTTTTTTTTTCATTTCTCTACCTGGACTTCCGCCCAAGATCACTGTGTAGTATTCTGATGCGTGATGTAACACTTCACTTTTTCTGTCCTCTGTCAGTGAAGGAGAAATCCTTCATGACTGAGACAATTTTTATGTTTGTTTCTATCCTTTTTGGGAAGCTGGATTTTCCTTGCATTAAAAACTGACCTTTTGTCTAACTGTCCTCGTGGGGAGGCAAGTAAATAGCAACTTAACTAGAAACTGAGCACCTCCTACAAATATTTAAATATTGATTTTGTATTTTTTTTTTCATATATATAATTGGGTAGATTAGTGTCCATTCGATTATAATCCGCTGAAAAAAATTGTAAAAAAAAAAAAGACAAAAAAAATATATTTGGAGTGTGTATATGTGTGTGTGTGTGTGTGTGGGGGGTACTGCTCACACACGTGAAACAAAAAAAAATATACTTTAATTCACCGTTAAAAACTAATGTAATGGACAAAAGTGCACACGTTACATATTTGTTTTTCAATTATATTTTTTAAATTTGACTAAAAGTAATGCCGGATTGCTTTAAAATTATATATTCTGATAACCGAGCTCTAGTTAAGCTAATTATGTTCTAATAATATGAGCTCCAATTAAATATGTAAGAAATTTTTTTTTATATTCATATTTTCATTTTTTTTTAAATTCGTTCTGGAATAAAAGACAAAACAAAAAAAGTTTTTTACAGTAAAATAATTAATATCAGCGATAGATGTGTCAGAAATTTCGTGAAAAATAGTGAATAATTCCACCTCGTCTTTCCAAGCTTATAACTCCTCGAAAAATGTAATTCAAACCCTAATTTTTTTTTTCAATTAAAGGAGCAAGAACCAAGGTTTCATTAAAAAACAAAACAAAAAAACAAACAACGTGTTTTTTTTAAAAGATTTTAAACTTCGGACTTTACAGGTAAATTTCTAAAAAACACTACTTTTTTTTTTGTTTTAAATTTGAATATATTATTTATTGACCTTTTCTCTTCAATTTGTGATATATAAAACTTTGGTGAGTAAATTAATTATTTACTTTTTAATAGACACTTGAAAATGGGGGGGGGGTGTTATTTAAAAAAAAAAACGTGTGTCTAAAATATTATATTTGGTTTATTGGAAAGAGCATAAAATTTCACATTGACCCTGAAAATATTGTAAAAATAGATTCAATAGAAAAATCTTGATAGATTTTTAAAGTTTAAAAATTGAAAAATATTGAGTTCGTAAAATTCATTACTGTTTTTTAAAAAATAAAAAAAAATATTTCTATTACTTTTAAAACAACTTTAATAGTTTATTTTGGAAGTATAATCCATAAAGAAAATAAACAACCCACTTTTAAAAGAGAAATTACGAGTTTTTTATATTTTATTCGCAGTTTCATGTTAGGGGGTTCAAAAATTCCTACAAAAATTCTGATACACCTATATCAGCGATAGTAGCTGCTGCTTCTACAGACCGTTTTTAGATACTTTTTAAAGATAGAACGATTTTTTCCAGGTATCATGATTTTAAATTGCTCCGTACCACAAGATAAAGCCGGTTACATTTTTATTTTTAACGGATAAATGTAATAACAAGATTGATTTATTTAACAGTTTTCAAACTCGTCATGTTGAAGTCTTTTATTTAACACAACAAAAAAACGAGCTGTCAAAAGAATTTCAGACAACCGAATCTATTAAAAGTAATATCTGTTCTAGTTAATTTCCAAATTTCATGACGAAATTCTTAAGAAAAACGTAGTACGACCGTTTACAAATCAGAAATCGAGAGGGGGGGGGGTTACAAAATCTTACCGAAAACGCTGTTTTATGATGTTCACATTTTTAGTATTTTATTTGCTTAAAACTCTTAAAATATATAATGTACATTATTATTTATTAATTTATTTGAAAGGATATTCATTTTCGAACAAAACGGTACTTAAGATGCTTTGGTTTTTAAAATATGATGATTTTAGCAGAACCGCTTTAAAATCCGTAATTATCTCAAGCATTTTTATCGTCTGTGTGCATTGCTATATGTAGGCATGTTTTATAGATAGATTTGCATAACAATATATATTCTAAAACTACTTTACCCAGAATACTTTTATAAGTGTTTTAATTCAACATATTCGAACACTATCATGAGATTTCCATTAACACTTGACAATGATAAAAAAGAAAATATAGATTATGTTTTCTTTATTTTACTTATAACTTAAGTTATAGAAATTAAAAAATAATAAAAATTTTTAATGATTCAAGGCTTAAAGTAAGAGTGTACAGAGGTTTTCATGGATTTTAAGGAAATGCTGAATATATTTCAAGGGGATAAAAGCTATGAATTTACTGAAATTCACTCTAATTACCCCTTCCACCCAATTAATACAGAGTGCATCCTTTACTCTCATCTATATTATCAAAAAAATAAATAAATAAAAATAAGTTAATAAAGAACAATCATGTGCACTTAAAATTAAATGACATATCCAGCTGGAATAACTCGGGTCAAAGTACATGAAACTGAAGATGTGAAGGTCCTGGTTAAAATCAAGGATCTCCTCATCTGTTTTTTTAAATTCTTTATTGTTGGATTGCTATTACTTAATATTGATATGTTATTTATTTAAATAAAAGATGCAACAATGTAATGCATTGAGAAACAAATACTATTTTGTTTCTTTCTAAACAAGTCAGCTACTACATTTTTAATATTTTTTAATACTTTAAAATAGTTAATTTAAAAATTTATCTTTGAATGTGAATTCGCAGACCAGCAATATCTTGCCATTTTATTATATACTAGCTATACCCTATATCAATTTATTTATTGCGGACTATTATTCTCATCTTTATTAGTTATTGTTTCACGTTTCGGCCAACTATTCCTCTGGCCTTCGTCAGGTGGTAACTATACCTTGCCACACATTGCTGTGGCTCAATTTGGTGGAATGAAAAAAAAATCTAAAAGAGAAAATGCATGTTTCTTAGTACAGCAATCATGAATAATCCACCCCAAAAATGAAAAAAAATATATTCTTGCAGAATTTGCCCTGGATCCTTGGGAGTTTCCGTCAATCATGGCTTGAGCTTGACCAGCAATCACTGGATTAATCTGAGCATTGCTAAAACGTTGAAATGCTAAACAGAGTTTTTTTTGTTGTTTTTTGTATTAAAAAATGTGAGTTTTTAATTAGTATTTGGGTGAAAGGGGGGGGGGTTACTATACACATAGATTCAAAAAAGTTGTCAAAAAACAAATATATAATAAATACATGCTATCAAAAACAAGATAAATTACTTTTCTACCAAACTGGATAATTTTTTTGTGTTTTTATTTAATGTAAAATGTTACATCAGCTCGAAAAACAATGTTTATTGATGTATCTGAAAAAAGACAAATAGCGACGGACTCTCTGTTCATTACGTTAGGTTTGGGAAAATGAGTTAAAACTAAAAAACTATACAACATACTGTAAGAAATCCACTGAATATATGTTACCGTGACATAGGCTGACATATATTCAGTGGGTTTCTCAGTCAAGAGATTCGCTAATCCTATGAGATATAACTATAAGCACATCTGCTGTAGATTTAGCAGAATGGAAACCATATTGCATGTCACTAAGGTTATTTTTGCTTAGGTAGTTGACTACTTCTTTATTTTACAGATTCCAATAACTTATTCATAACGCATAGGACTTATTAGAGGGAGATAAACGATCACCTGAATTCTTAAATACTGATGAGATTTTCCAGGGTGCTAGGAAGCAATTCTCCTTAAGAAAACACTTTAACAGCTTTGTAAGTATGGGTGCTAGTTCTAGTTGAAGCTCCTTCAGCACTATAATTGGAATGCTGTCTGGGCCAGTTGCTTTCCTGGAATCAAGGTTTTTGATTAGCCTGGCAACATCATGCACAGATATTTGTATGTCACATAGCATGTTTTCTGATACAGGCGGAAATATGGGGAGTTGGCAGTCTTGGTCGCATAGGATAGAATTAGCTGCAAAGTTCTTGCCAAAGAGTTTGGCTTTGTCTGATGCTGACGAGATTACCTCAGGTCCATTGATGATAGTTGGGATAGAGCACACGCTTCTATTCAGGATCCGCTTTGCTACTTGCCAAAACTGGTGAGAACCAAGCCACTGCTCAGCCACTTTGAACTTAACGGACTGAGCATACAAACAGTGGTTGCTGGCAGTCCTGAAAGCGGTTTTAGTCTCAGTATGTCTGCTACGTTGGAAGCAATGGAAAAAGTGATTTTTGTGCGCGATGGCAGCAGCACATTCTGGAGAGAACCATGGCTAGCTGTTAGATTTTTGCTGAAATTTTTTTGAGGATATGAAATTTCATATGAGATATGAAACGGTCTATACCTACAGTTAACCATTCTGCCAGGTCTGATACTATAGAGGACACATCCTGTTTAAACATGGAATGCAGAGGTAGATCTGATATAAATGTAGGGAAGCTATCTTTTCATGATGGAATTTTGGAAGTTGTGGAATCGGTCAACAGATTTGCTTAGAGCAGGGCAGAGACAGAAAGTAAGAGAGAAAAAGAAACAAAGAGATATATATATATTTTTTGTAACACATAAGGTAAAGCCGTAACAATGATCCACTAATATGGCATCGAGAGGCTCCCACCAGAAGCTACTGCATGGTCCAGAATCCACTCACCAAATGGTAATACAACAGCCCCAGTACTTTGCACCTTCTTAGAGGTTAATCCAAGGTTCGGGTCCCTAATTATCAGGCAGATAACATAAGCTCAGTTAAAATGTTTACTTCCAGCACTCTTATTAGTGACATGGCTACAAAGATAGACATAGAGTCAGAAAATTTCTGACATCTCTGGCGACTGTTCAGGTAAAATACTGCCAACCTTGAATACAGCTTTTTCTTCTCCCTTTGTCAGAAAAATCACTCTAAAAATGAGGACTGGGGGACAAATAAAGAGAAGCGAGAGTAATGGGAGCTGCCGATAACGCATCCACAATGCATTGTCTACTCTCCATCAAAAAAAAGAATGATGATATTGTACTTGATATAAGTTCAATTGACGTGTTTAAGGGAAAGTATGGTGATAGATTCCCCTCTCACTAACTAAAAATAAATAGAATTGTGGAATCTATGCTATATTTAAAATCAACTTGCTAGACGAGTAAATCTATTAAATAAAGCAATCAAATTATCAATTAAAAATTGAAATAAATATAAATAATATTAACATTTGCATCTAATAAAACAGCATACATGTCACAAATAACTTATCTGCTAAAAGCTTCCAACTTCACTATTAAAAATAATCTTAGCTTTAGATAAAGTCAAGCATTCAAATCTTTTTAAATATGATCTTGTGTATGCTTTGAATAGCAGCAATGTCTTTTAATATCAGACTTAAGATAAGGCGGCCATGAAATAGGTAAGCAGACAAATTTTTTGAAACCGGAAGTCAGAAACCAGATGGACGGTTTAAATGCACAAGCAAGCAAGCTGATCTGAGTTGAGATTTAAAAATATTTGCTGTATTAAATAAAATGAAGATATTTTGATATAAATACAATTTAGATATTAAAAAAACTTGCATTTATTCATTTAGATATACAACAAAATAAAATGAACTGCCGAGTCTCCAATTAAGCTTTTTTGGAATCGCAAACTGATTTTCCTCATTCAAACAAAGTCAATTAAATTTTAAAAAATAAAATTAAAAAACAGTCCCTCCAAGTCACCTCTCTTTATCACTCTTTTCTTCTATTTTTTTTACTTCTCCAGCTATTAGTATTTGTAGTGATATTTCCATTTGGTTTAAAATAGATTATTCCAGTTAAGTCTTATAGTTAGTTTTATTACCTTTAATTGTTGAGAGAGGTTAGGGTTAATTGTTGAGAGAGGAGATAAACAGTTTATTGGAATTAACAACAGTGCGACACCTCATAAATATGAATATTTCATAAATACGAATATCTCATAAATATGAATATTTCATAAATATGAATATCTCAAATATGAATATCTTATAAATACGAATATCTCACCAAATGACGTGATTTTGTCTTCACATAACCTCTTGCTTCTTCTGTTAGTCTGAAGAATAAAATTAGAGTTTTTCAATAAAAAGGAGACAAAATGCGGAATCTGTTTTCTGAAATGAAAGGCATTTCTCTTTTTAACAATATTCTATCACTAATAAACACTTATTTTCATTTATTATTTCTCCATTACAGATCTATCGTTTTTCCATTCGAATAACATTCATATTAAATGGCTGCGACAAGTCTATACCTGTCTGGTTATATTTTCTTCTAAACATTCAATAATATAATTAAATGAATATTAATATGATTATTACTTGTTACAAACGAGTGGGCGATTCAGATTCTTTTTAAATTTCTAAATATTTAGTTAGAAAGTTTGTTTTTTTAACTTTCAGATTATCATAAAAATTGTCTAATGTATGCATATATTTTTGAAAAAGTAAACAAATGACAAAAGATCTCTTTTTTCTTAAAGTTTTTTCCCGTAATTGAAAATAATGAAGCAATTAAGATTTCTCAATCTTTTGTTGCTATATTTTTTTTTTACTTACATCCATTATTATGAGCTATAGATTTTAATTTTACTGACAGTTCAATATCAATATATTTTCTTTCATATCAATATATATTCAATATCAATATATATTCTTTCAATAGAATATTAAGTTTTTAACAACAAAAATATTTTTTTCTGTGAATCGGAAATTGATTTCTCAAAAATCCAATTTTTCCAATTCTTGATTCCGCTTAATCATCCCAACTTATTATTGAATATTTGGTAATTGTACAGTTTAATCAAAACATTAAAAAAATGAAAATATCGAAAACAAAAAAAAGGTTATATTGTACGTATCCATTATGGAATGAAGTTCACCGAAAAATTCTTTTTTACTTAATTTGATCAAGTAGTTTTTTTTATAGCAAAAAAAAAAAACAATGTGTTATGATACCGAGCAAAAGGTTTGATTTTTAGGAAGAAAAGCTAATATTAAAGATGGGGAGGGAGTGTCGGTGCTTTAAACTGTGGCATGTTCAAAAAATTCAAAGATGGCTACCTTCAATGCGCTGTCAAAAAAAAAAAAACCCCCCAAAAAAACTACTTGATCAAATTAAGTGAAATTTTTTTTCAGAGATCTTCAGTCCAAAACGGATACGTACAATATAACCTTTTTTGATATTTTCATTTTTTAATGTCTTAATTAAACTGTACAGTGCCAAATATTTTATATAAGCATCTTCAGCAAGATCTGATGAAAATATAAACATACATAAAACAAAGCTACATTCAACAGTTTATAAAGTTGGTTTTAGGGTATGTGAAACCATTGTTGGGCAATTTTATGTCAAAAGCGTAAAAATGTTTATCTACAACTGGTTTCTAGATTAATCTGTTTTGTAGGAATATATTTTGTAAACAAATAATTTGGAAATAATAATTTCTATTTATATGAAACTTTAAATTCATGTTGTTCATTTTTCATTCCATCTTCCTTTAATGAATTTTACGATTTACTCAATTCACATTTCAAAAACACCACTTACTGTCTTAGTCTCATTGGCTAAGTGCTTCAACATCTTCCAGCTGTTTATATAAACATCCACAAACGTTGCATGAAGAAATGTTACTTTTAGCATGGGTCACAAGCTGTATCAGAACCTATATATCAAGTATTCAATGGATTTAAATGTGAATTTTGTTAACATAAAACATATCTTGAAAAGGGTGCAGTGCATAAGCGGTTGGTTGGTTGGTTTTGTTTTACGGCATATCAACCTTTTTCAGGTTATTTAATGCCGAATCTAGTTATTTTGAGGAACAATTTTTAATGGAGTATATTTTTTTAAGTCAGATTCTATTTAACCCATAGTTGGGACCCTAACAGGTACTACCACTCCGGGTCAGAGTGGACCTGGGAGCAATGGCAATTAAAGGGTGACTCCATACTCCCCCAAGCCTGCAAGGTGGGGCCTCACCATCAGATATAGTTTTAGGTCATATCCAGGACCGTTGTATAAAGGGTTCTTTTTAAATTTTTTTTATAAAGGCCAATTTTTTTAAGATATGAGAGTATGATGTGGGGGTTGTTTTTATCAAATAACTCTTTAATATTGTTTTCTTTGTAGAATCGATTTCTTACTGTTACAAAATCAGTACATTCAATTAATATGTGTTTGATTGTGAATGGTGTTTGACAAGGTATACAGATGGGTTGTCTTTCTTTTTTTTAGGAGATATGAGTGGGTTAAGTGAGTATGGCCTATTTTTATTCTTGTTAGTTTGACTTCTTTTCTGTTTAATTTCGTATTTTGTTCTTGTTTTTTGGCATGATTTCGTGAAGTTTATTGTTAGGTGTTCATTCCAGTAGGTTTGCGATTTCTCTGTTGTATATGCATTGATATTTTTAGATCTATGTATGGAATTTTAAAATTTGCATCGATTGGGAGATTTAAGGCGTTTTTTGCTGCAGAATCTGCTAATTCATTACCTTTAATACCGGAATGGCTCGATATCCAGCAGAAAATCATTTCTTTTTTTTTTTTTCTTCAGTTAATTTTTGGAGTAATTTTGCGATTAGGGGGTTGTCCATCTTTTTATTTTTAATCGCTTTTAGAGTAGATTGGGAGTCTGAAAGGATTATAAATTTGTTTTTTTTTGTTATTGGAGGCAAGTTTGAGAGCTAGGATTAGAGCATGTATTTCAGGACTGAAGATTGAGGTTTCTTTTGGGAGGTTTGATTGTTTTTTGATTGATTTATTGAGTATTGCTGCACTGGCTGTTGCATTATTTTGTTTAGACCCATCTGTATAGATGTGTGTGTGGTCTGGATACTTTTCTTTGATTTTATCGCGATCATCATGAGAAGTTATTGGATGAGTATGTTTTTTTTCATATTTACTTAAACTTGGGTCGATGTTAGGGGATACTATTATTTATGTTATGTTGTAGTTTTCTTTCAATAGTGTGAGTGTATTTAGATCTGTAGCTGATTGAGCAGTCATCTACATATAAGGAGCTATGTATATCAGGAGAGAGTTCTTTTATAATGTTATTGATTTTTATGTTAAAGATACTTGTTGATAATATGCTGCCTTGGGGCACTCCTTCTTCTTGATTTTGTGGGTCTGATAAAGTTGAGTCTATGTGAACTTGGAAAGATCTGTCTGTTAGGAATTTTTTATGAATTCAGGTAATCTGCCTCTTAGTCTGATGTTGTGGAGATCTTTTATGATACCATGTTTCCAGGTAGTTTCATATGCTTTCTCAAGATCAAAAAAAACAGATGTTACGTGTTCCTTATTGATAAAAGCTTCTGATATAATTTTCGAGGTTAGTGATGTGGTCTATACATCCTCAATTTTTTGGTATCCACACTGGACTTCAGAAATTATTTTGTTGTCATCTAGATACCATATAAGACAGTAGTTAATCATTCTTTCGAACGTTTTGCATAAGCAGCTTGTGAGAGCTATTGGTCTGTAGTTTTCTGGGATTTATGTATCTTTTCCCAGTTTGGGTATTGGTACTATTGTTGCATTGTTAGCAATATCTTTTTTATCAGTTATTTTCTGTTTATTTGTGAGAAGGCGTTTGATTGGATTTGGATTATATTTTCCAGTTATTTTCCTAATCATTTCCCAGACGGTTTTGGGTTTAGTGGTGATGTTGATTTTGTTGACAAATTGTTGCCAGCAGGATCTTTTGGATTCTTTAATTGTTTTTCGAGTTTTAGTTCTTTGGTGTTTGTATTCTATTAAGTTGATGGTTGTGGGTTGTTTTTTAAATTTTCTTAAGGCTGCCTTTGTCTAATGGCCATTTTACATTCTGGATTGAACCATGGTTTGTTTTTTTTTTTCCAGGAGGAGAATTTTTGGGTATGCATTCTTTGGCTATTGTTATGAGTACTTCCGTGAATTCTTCTATTGTTTGGATTTGATGTTCTGTTAATTTTAGTGAACAAAGTTCTTTAAATTCGGCCCAGTTGGCTTTGTTTGTGTTCCACCTGGATATGTGGTTTTGGATGGAGTTACTGTAATCTATAAATATAAAAGCGAAAATGTATGTATGTATGTTCACTTTTCCTCGATGTCCACAAAAGGCTTCTTTCAAAGCGCTTGCTCGCTTCACAACTTTCTAAAACTTTTTATATTATCTATAAATTGTAATATCTACGAACTATCCACGGAGCTTGCCTCTCTATTTAATTTTATTGACTTTCAAACCTTAATTATTCCACATTTCCCGCATCGGCACGCGTTACATTCGGTTTTCGGTATAAAAAAAGCGAACCTCGACTCTAATCACAGGCCCAGAGCCAGTTTGGTCAATGTCGACTTCGTCATATCAGACTGTAGCTTTCATTTCGCTGGGAGCGGGTTTTTAAAAACAAACAAACCCATTTATTCAAAACTGTCCCGCACAAAATAACTGCTGAATACCTATCCCCGTCACGTCAATCAAAAACGCGCACCTGTTTTTTTAATAACACTTTACTATTTTCCAACTGCGCGTCGTCAACGCTTCGGGGTTTTTTCACATACCCCGAAAAACACCCGGGTAACGCCGGGTACCCCTCGCTAGTCTATATATATAAAAGCGAAAATGTATGTATGTATGTATGTTTGTGTGTATGTTTGGATGTCTGCTAAAAACTTTCGACAGACGCGACGAAAATTTACAAACTCGATATCACATCGAAGCTCCATCCTTTGCTCGAAAAATATCGAAAAATTGGCCAAAAACGTTAACTTTTCACCTCGAAATCGACAAAAACGGTCCTCTCGTGCAACAAAAACGGTCCTCTTGTGACAATGACCGATTCTACACATGCGTCAGATGACGTCATGACCTGATTTACTTTAAATAGTTGAAAAACCGAACAAATTTCATGTAAGTCGCGTTAGCTCAGTTGCTTAAGGCCTTGGTTCATTATCTAAACGTTTTGGGTTCGAATCGTGGTGTGAGATTTTTTTTTTTTTTTTTCAATTTTTTAAATTTAAATATTGAACCAGTGTTTCGTTTTTCTGTTTTTTTTTTTTTTTTTTTTTTTATTAGCGACACCCAAAAACACCCGGGTACCCACCGATTTTTTAAATTTTAATATCGAAACAGGCTTATTGAAGCCATTTTTCACGTGTTCGTTTTTCTGTTTTCATCATTCGTTTGCCTTACGTTAGTTTTTTTTGTGTTTTTTTTCCCACTTAAGTGTTAACGTTGTTTTCTTTTTTCACTTCGCATATAACAAACAAACCTAGGTCGTCGTAGTAACACTCGACGACTTCCGGCCGTGCACCTGTCAATTTCGTTTTTAAATAAATTCAAACAGCTTTCACTAACTCATTCTGGCTGGCCGATTTTATTTTCAAACTTCGCCTCAGGGCTTCAGGTTCGATCCTAAACCCCCCCCCCTCCCAATCACCCGGGCAATGTCGGGTACCCCCGCTAGTTGATTATAATAGGGAAGTGATCACTTCCACAGGGTTCTTCCTAAGTGCTCCATGTATAATCCAAGAAGCTTGATGGATCACACATGGTAAGATCAATGGCACTAGTTGATCCGTTTGTTGGATTTAAGTATGGGGGATTTTTTTGATTGAGAAGGCATAAGTTATTTTTGTTAATTAGTTGTTCAATTTTGTTTCCTTTTGAGTTTGTGATTTCACATCCCCATAACGTACTGTGGCAGTTAAAGTCTCCTAGAAGAATGAATGGTGAAGGTAGTTGTTTTATTAAATTTTTTAGTTCATTTTCATTTATTGGTTCATGAGGAGGGAGGTATATTGAGCAGATTGTGATTGTTTTGTGTAATGTGACTTGAGTTGTAATTGCTTAGAGATTTGTTTTGACAGAGAAATTGCTTTGAGGTATGTTATTCCTTACAAGAATTGAAGTGCCTCCATTAGCACGAAGGCCTGTGTTAGGGAAATAGTTGTATTGTTCATAGTGTGGTGTTTTGAAATGGTTATTGTTTTGTAGGAAGGTTTCTTGTAAGCAGACAATGGCTGGGTTGAAGAGTGAAATGAGTATAAGAAGTTCATTCTAATTAGATCTTATTCCACGACAATTCCATTGGATAATTTGTAGTGTTTTATTTCTATCCATGAGGTTGTTTAGTTTTCCTCAATTTCCATCTCTTTAGAAGTAGAGGGTTTATCTTTTGTCGGAGTCTGTGTCTTTGGTGAAGTGTTTTGCTGGGTTTTTTCTTTTTTTTGTTTGGATCTGGACGTCGATCTGGATCTTGCTTGAGATGTTGCAGTTTTGACTTCTTGTTCATTTTTTTCCCTCTTGATTACTTGTGTTTGGTTTCTTTTTTTATCTTGGGTGTTTTCGGTTTCCATTTTTTCTAGAATTTGGAATCTATTTTGAGTGTCTATTGTTTGGTTTTCTTCTTTTCTTGAACGTTCTTTATTTGCTGTTTTATCATTGCTTATGTTTTTATTAATTGCTGGTGGTTATTTTGTTGCTTTCTGTGATAATTTTTTTAATGGTTCTGTTGTGGATGGAATATTATTTTCTTTGTTTGGATTTGTTATTTCTATTTTGTTTCCCAGATTTGAATATTTTTCTTTTAGGTTATTTTGAAATTCTGGCCATTCTTTAATGTTTAATGTAATCAGTTTGTTTATCAGTTCTCTATATTGATCATGTATTTCATTATGTTGGTATGGTTTAGTTGTCTTTTTTTGTTGTCTCAGCATATGTGTTGTCTTTCATATACGTCTCAACTATTTTTCTGGCTTCTGGAAAGGTTGTGTTTTTTTTGTACTTTACTTCTATAATTTCTCTTTCTTTTTTTATATGTTTTAAGTAGCCAATTTTTATTTCTTTAGGTATTGTTAGTTTGTTAAACGTTAATATGTGTTGGTGGTTATTATTTTATTGTTTCTTTTTATGTTTATGCAGATGTGGTTGATTACTCCTTGTTTTTCTAATTCGGTTTTTATTTCTTCTTCTGTTGCTAGCGATAGTTCATAACTTCGAATTACTCCTTTCGAAGTGTTTAGTGTTTTATGGGGAAAGACTTGTACTTGTACTCATGGAAGTTCTTCATTTTCAGTAGAGATTGAGCATCTTTAAGATTGGTTATCTCAACTAGTAGATTTCCATCTTTTGTTTTTTTGATCATTTTTGGTTTACTTTTTGTGGATAATGTCTTTTCTATTAGGAAAGGTGATAAATTTCCAATTTTTTTATTTTCGATTAATTCAATAACCAAGAATCGTGGGAAGTTTCCTTCATCTATAGTTGGAACGGTTTTTCTAGTTTTTAATTTTTGTTCTTCATCTGAGCTTGAGAGGTCAGAGTCGGAGGAATGGTTTCTTTTAAGGGTTTTGAGAGGGATGCTTTTGTTTTTATCAGCCATGGATTTTGGGATTTATTTTTCATCAACCACACTCCCTACCCACCTCGGAGTCCAAAATTGGGGCATAGTAAGAGGAAACCCATTCGCTTTGACCATGTCGGGGCTACGTGGAGGATATACTCTTTTGGTAAGGAGTTCTCAAGCACTATATTTTCTGTTCAATATGTCCTCAAAAATACATTTGTTCAGATGGAGTGTTAAGTTCTGGTCTTTCCAATTGATTGACCTTTGCTACCGCCTTCTAGCACTTACTTGGTTTGCCTATTTTTTTGTAGTGGGGAAAAAAAAAAAAAAAAGATGGGAGTACCTTTAAGTTTTGTTCTTTGTTGTGGTAGTTGGTACTTTGGGTGTAAGTGCTAGGGCTTGGCATGACTGACCGAGTGGTCAGATCGGGCCTCTCCGACCGCCCGTCTAGCCGAAGTAATGTGTTGCAGTGCCTAGACTTTTATGCACCCAGGTCTAGGTTAGCTCAATCACCATGATCACGTCTTAAGGCATTACGGGTAGCAAACCACGGCTAACTGGTTGCCCCATTGAGGGATTTTTACCCTCTGCAGGGGGGCAGTTGGCTTATTCTAGTGCCCTACTAACAGGGCAAAAAAAAAAAGAAAAGATGGGGAGTGACGGGGTTGGTAAGTAGGGAAGGAAAAGGAAAGGGAGGGGAAGGGGTTGTTGCTTTTGTTTTTGTAGAACATAATTAAGTTTTACAAAAGAGAATAGAAAACAAAAACAGAAAATCGATGTAGCTGCATTTCGTCTCGGGAAGCCAACCTGATCTGGTAGCACCAGAGTGCATGACTGGCTAAATGGATACTGGTGAGAACTATGAGATCGACCAAGCTGAGATTAAATCCTATTCAATCTATTTTGGTCATTTAAACATTAATACTGTTGATTTAACAGAGTGCATGTAGGCACGTGTGAAAATATCAGGAGCTGTAGGATAGCTGGCTTGTGAAACTGAGTAGCAGCAGCTGTTAAAGTACAAATCAGGAAGCGTGCTTGTGTCAGAAGAAAAAGAAAAAATACTCCACATGATTGGAGAGAGAAGCAAAGTGCACACGCAGGAAAGATGGATGTGTAAAGTCGAAGACGAGAAATGGCTGGCTATAGTTGGTGTATGGTCGAGGTGAGAAAAAAGTGTGTGCCAGGCGAGATGGATGTGGCCCCGTGGTGACGTTTGGAAAGTAATGGTAATAAACGACTTGTGTTACAACAGAAAAAAATGTAGAGTCGGATTTTTTTTGCGATGGTACCAGATGGCATGGGGGTCCAAGAGAGGTTTGAACTGTAACATGATTTGCGCATAATGGCCATGTTCCATTGAGAAGTTGCAATTTCCTTAAAGCTATGAGTACTAAAATAGCAACTTGTCTTCAATTAACTGTAGATAATGAATCTTTTGTGTTTCAGTATGAGATAACCTAAAATTGTTCTATAATCTGTTAAATAAAATCTCCAAATGAAAAAGTGATGAAAGCCTTTGTGAAAATCATAAGTATTTAAAAAGCAAACCTTTTGATATCTTCTGTGAGCGTGTGAACTTGTTTATCCAGTCGTTGCTCAACACATTGTATTCTGTAAAGGGAAACAATTTTATTTTTTGAGTTTTAAATTAAGGAAATGATCATTTTTGTGAATCTGCTTTTGGATAAAAATCGGGATAATTGTTTGATAATCTATTATAAAAAGGAAAATTGCAAATCTGTGTGTATCCGAAATCAGAAACTACATAATATTCAATGCAAAAACTCATTTTAATTTGAAAAAGGAGAACCTTTTAGAACGAGAAAATATTACTTTATGAAAATCATTTCAGTTATAAATGTATATATTACAGACGCTCTTAAAAATTGCTTTATATAAAAATTGAGATTTCTAAAATTCAAAACCTAAATTAAAAAAGTATATTCTCAAATAAAATATTTATTACTTACTGAAATATTTTTAAATCTGTATATTTCACTGGTGATACATCAACATTTTTGTTTTCAGTAAACTTGACCAACTGAAAAAAAAAAAAAGAAAGAAAAAAAAATCCAAGTCATTTTAATCATAAAATAATAAATAAATTCATTAGTTTCAACTAAAAAGTCTCACATTTTATGAAGAAATGACCTCTCATGATTGGTAATATCATGAAACTACACTAAAAACTAAACTTATGTACATTTTATTAGAAGTTATTATCATCATCATCATTATTATCATTATTATTATTATCCTATAGCACATTCAGCCCTTTAAAGATCTGCTGTCTTAACTTGGTTCTCTTCTGATTTTAAGTCTTTTGAGATTATATATATATACTAGACTACCTGTGACCCGTTGGGTCAGTATGTTATATTAGCTATGGAATTAATGTATGAGCATGACACTTGTGACGTAAAGAAAATCCCTTTTTGTGACATAGCAGAAACATTTCTATGAAAGTATATTAAAATGAAAAAAGAATATAGATAGATTTCTATGAGTCGTTCTGTTTATAATTGTTTATTTTTGAAAAAAAAAAAAAATTACAGCCATTGAATTATAAGTGGTTTGCCATACTTATAGGTAAATGTGTACTGAACAGATACCATAATATTTAAAGTTAAATTCAAATTTCGATATATCTTTTACTTTAAAACGCAAAAAAACAAACAATTGGGACGCTGAAAACGTACACAGTAAAACAATGTTTTAGTGTCACGTTGATTATTTATTTGTAATGCAAATTAAAAAAAAACATTTTTGGGGTTATTTATTTATGTTGGTAGTGTAGAAGAAAATGTATGAATGTTTTTTAAAAAAGGTGTATTAAAAAATGGAGAATAAATTAAAAATATGAAAGCAGTGAGTAAATCGCTGTTGTAAAATGCTTTTATGGTAGTCAACCGGTTAAAGTAGATTTATTTGTAAGAAAATTGCATTAAAATAACTTAATAAACATAATATGGAAATGAACGATGTAAAAAAATGCAGAAAGTATTAACAATTGTTTATTTGGATAATTTAAACACAAAAAAAAACAAAAACAAACAATTGGGACGCTGAAAACATACACAGTAAAAAATGTTTTATTGTCGCGTTGATTATTTATTTATGTACGCATGCGCAACCAGAGTCGTAAACCGGATGTTGGGTTACAACACCTGTTACAAAGTCATTTGAGTTTTATAATTATATATATATATATATATATATATATATATTTGAAAATTTTCCAGGGGGGGGGGTACAGAATTTTATAACGGCTAAATACAGACCAAAAAAAATAATGAATTTAAAAAATAAAAAAAAGGTTAGCTAACCAGTGACTGATTTGCTAAGCAAATTTCTTTGTCTGTGCAACGGTGTTATTTTGCATCGAACCCGCGTGTTGTTTTTTCAACTAGGACTATGTTGCCGTCTATTCGCAAAGATGTTCTTCCCCCCACCATAATAATTCTATTATTTATTTATTTAAATCTAGTTGCAGTGTGCACTATGTTGGGCGAACATCGCAAAGATTAGATTTTCGTTTGAAACAGCATGTGCCTTCAAAGATTCGTTATGCAAATTTTTCACCCTCGGATGTAATATGTATGGTTTTGCGATTTGTGACCATCTTATAAATAACCATCGTGTGCCACGAATTTTAGTGCTGACATGTTTACGATCCTTAGTAAGTCGCACTCTCCCTATCATTTGAAAATTTTAGAGACTCTTTTTATTAAGTCATGGAGACCTTCTCTTTGCAAGCAAAAAGAAAATCTTCTTGGACTTAATTTAGTCTATGTAAGTTTTTCTCCTGTTTATTTCTGGGGTTTTTTTTGTTTTTTTTTCCTACCCCCGCCATATTCATGACTTTTTTTGTTTGTTTTAAATCGTATTTTCATCGATTTAGCTTTGATAAGTGAGGAACGAAACCTGGTTAGCTAACCTTTATTTTCATTTTTTAAGTTCATTATGCTTTTTGGTCTTTTGGTCTGAATTAAGCCGTTATATATATATATATATATATATATATATATATATATATATATATATATATATAAAATGTAGGGCTACATCAAACGACATCTTCAAATATCAATAAACATATAAAATTTTATTCATTCCATTATTTTCAATCATCTAATAATATTCATCATCATTCAATTGTCAATTAACTCATCTCATTTATTATCGTTGAGTGGCTTTTATTTGATGACGGAGTAAAAGGATTTCTATATAAAATGATAATTTATGCTCTCTCTCTCTATATATATATATATTTCCTCAAAACCTTCAGTCTTGATGGAGGGGAGACAAAAACTTGCTATGGTTTCAAATGAGTTGAAATAACAGCAAGGTAAGACTTGATTCCAAATATTTCTCATATTTTATATCTCCTCTCTTTTGGAAATAGGATACGGTCATAAATATCTCCAGTATCAAATAAGCTTTATACACTGAAATTTACTTTATGTATGAAAACCAAAGAGGGGAGATATAAAATATGAGAAATATTTGGAATGAAGTCTCTGCTTGCTGTTTCCAAGATATCAAGAAATTATAAAGTGGGGGATCAAGGTGGCCATAAAGTGGGTGATCATTTTACGTTAAATTAATATAGAAATAGAAAAGTGATCCCCACTTCTTGAAACAGTTATGTGTGACCTTAAGCGCAAATGTCATATAGCCCATTACACAATTCAGGTTACTAGCTTTCCAACAAGCCCTCATTTGTTAACTTCTGATCAGTAGTTGCCGAGATTTCGAACCTAAAAAATTGACCCAAAAAGTGGTATATGGATATATCTATACTCATAGCAGAATTGAATATCTTTGGTTCTATGGGACAAAACTACATGAAAATTTGCAGACTTTTAGAAGATTATAATACTATTCTATGGTTAAAATTTTATGACACTTGGTTAAAAAGAACCTATATTTTCAAACCAATAAAATATGCTCAAATTAGCATAGATTCATTTATATAGTGTCCTAGCAAGTCAGCTTTAGTTTTGCTGCTTTGGGATGAATTTTGCTTTGGATCTTTTTTGCTTGGTTGTCTCCCCTGTAGCCTTGCCAGGCCACTAATATTAGATGAAACATTAATTACAAACAATATTAAAATGCAAAAAATTCAAATTATTAAAACTTCTTTAATGACTCATAAGCAGCATTTTAGTTGATGAGTCCCTCTTTTGGATAAAACGTGTTCAATGGCATGAACAAATTTATGATTAAAAAAAAATAGCATTTTAAAAAAGATTGTAAAAATGTGAAAATAAGTTTTTCTACTTAAAAACAAATTGAAGAACTTCAGAATTGAAATATTTTTTCTATTTTACAATAATCTGTTATCATCTATACAATGATTTAATCTTGATTTTGTCCCTGCCTCTACAGTTCCAATAGAGAAAACAGCTGAACACTTCCTAAACAAATCTTCCACACTCACCACTTCCATAAGTGTGTTCACTTTTAAAAATTATTACATTAATTCTGATGAAACTGCCTCAAAAAATGTATTCCCCACACAGACAGTATTCCTCTTTATTTACTATGTCCTCACATTACTGACGTTTATTTACCAATATCACCATTTGTATAGCACTACTTCTTATCAAACAAAAATAGGATTAAGACTCCCAAAATTCATACTAGAATTATCTGCAAGGGCCTGTAGTGTAACAGATAAAGTACTTGATAAAATTGTAGGCGACACTTTGCTGGAGGTTGAAAGTTTAATGCTCAATACAATAAAAAATTACTTAAGACTTCTACTCGGTTATGGCTGATGGAATGAGAGCCTGTGGATTAAATGTTTGATTCCATTCAAAATTCCATTCATATCTCAAGTTCAACAGAAAGATTTCCAAATTCAATAAGATACATCTGAAGATGATCAGAGGATACAGCGGCCAAAATGTTATGCAAATAACACTGAAAATGAGAAAAGTTGTCTGAATAAACCAAATTATCAATCCTCAAAAATTCAGTTAAACTAATAGGATAAACTGAAAATATGGAATAACAGTCAAGATGAACTTACCTAAAACCAAAACGAAGGTGTGTATTTCTCTTTGGGTAACTATTTCTGGTTGATATCCTTGTTCTGTACCAGAAGGGTGTTAGATGTAATGCGATACAATGTAATGTGTACAGAATGTGAATTCACAAAAAGAGTAGTGACTTGAAGGATCAATTAGCCTTGAGAACGAAGGCATATCCTATTTACATTCATCTCCACAAAGAGATAGTAGTACTACTGCTATCTAGGAAAAATGTGGTGAATGCATGTGATGAATGTGAACTCAGTACAATTACGAGAGTGAAAAGAGCATGAGCAAAATTTTGTGGGCTGTTGTTGCTGACAACATAATGAGATGTCTTTCTCTACATCCAGACTAAGTTGTATCTCACAGCGCAATGATTGATCCATCATTAGATTTGCAATGTGAAATCTGACAAAAAACCATCATGTCAGATGATTTGCTGGAAACACTACATTTTACCTGCCTCAAGTTCGGGTGTGTCCTACTGAAGAGTCTAAAGGAAGATAAAACTTGAGTCTAGGTCTTTGGATTTTATGATCTGCGTGGGCTGCAATATTGTATTGGATTGTGAAAATAATTATATAGTACCTTACATTAAAGTTAATAAATATTATTCAAAGGATAAATTGGTTATGCTGGTATGATCATGTGGAGCATTCATCTTACTGGATAAACTGTTGAAGAAGCATGGATGTTTTGAATTGCAAAAAGGTTATGGGCTAAAAAAAAAAAAAATCATGTTGAGCTAAATACGTCTATACTTATTTTGACCCGTTCAGTACATTTTCTGGACACTGTTCATGAGGAAAAGAAAAATTTTATCTTAAAATATTTATTCATGCTCGTTGGTTTGGTTGTTTTATGACAATCAACCCTTTCTTGAGTTATTTAATTTTGAATCCAATAATTTTTTAATAATAATAGTTTTATGCTTTAAGTTCTTTACATCTGCAAATATTTATTCATGGTGTTTGGTTTGATTATTTTGTAGAGGAAAATTATTTTTGTGAATGTCTTTGCAGAACATGATTGAGTTTTGCAAAGGGAAAGCAAAAAAACAATATCAATGTTTGGGGCATTTATTAGTCATGAAGCCTGTATCTTCAGAGAGCCTGATCTGGTAGCACCAGTCAGGCAACTTGCAAGCAAGTAATCACACAAGATCATATAGAGTGGACGTTGAAGACAGTTGACATGCTGAACTAGAAAGTAAGCTTGCAAAATATCATCTGGACAAGGGAAAATTGATATTAAATAGATAAAGAATATCTACGAAGCAGAGATATATACATATTTTTGTATACAAACACACACATATATATTTCAGAGTTTATATACAAAATATTTTTTTTAAATAACAAACTCAATGAAGTTATGTTTTCACTTTCATATGATATATACTGGGTGATTGCATCCTAATAACCAAAATCATAATTTTATTTTTATGAATGCCTATAATTTTTGCCTCACCATCTTTGCACATTTCGCAACCGGTAATGGAAATTATTGTCTTTGGTTTATTTGGCTGCTCTTCAAAGACAATCAAATATTAATAAAAAAACAAACAAACAAGCAACAACAGGTAATATTCCAAAACAAAAAATAGAAGAAAGGTAATTATGAAAGATGAGAAGTACGGCAAGTCAAAAACACAAAAACTCACTTTAAAGATTATAATCAGAGAAAATCTCCCTCAAAACATCTGATGCCATATTGGAAAATTCTCATGTCGCCATCTTTAATTTTAAATCTAAATTTATAATATACTAGACTACCAGTGACCTGTTAGGTCAGTATATGTCATGGCTAACTATGGAATAGTGAGTATGTTAATTATGGCAAAAATATGCACGCTTGCACGTACAACAATGATCACCACTTTTAGCATAAGGAATTACATTGCTTAATATTTAGAAAACTACTCATTTGAGGCAAATTTAAATGTGATATTTGTTTTCAGCATACCAGAAAACTTTTAGAAGTCATCATTTTGAAGGAAAATGGTTATGATAAACCAGGTAAAATTTACTAAAAATTCTATTTCTATATTTTCTTTAAAAAAAAAAAAAAAAAGAAGAGCTATATTATATACAATGTTGGTCATCCAAACCTTAAAATTTGTCTTGACGTCACTTCCGGCAAATAGCTTTGTAAACAAAGAAATGCGACTCTTAGCAAAAACTCTTATCACAAGTCAACGGCTATAACTTTTGCCTATTTTTAACAGGCTAAAAAGTAATCTTCAAAGTATTACACAATTTGCAAGAATTTTAACGTCTTTAAACTGCCACTTACAGAATGTAATGCAATAAAAAGGCTTTAAAATAGTTTAAATTGTAAAAACTAAAGCAAATACTTAAGTATTAAGTGCTATTGTGTGTGGATATAGTTACAGTGAGAAATAGAATTTTAGTTTTTTTCTTAATCAACTATTTAACTATGAGAGGTCACTTTTACTTCATTTGGTAACAGTTACTTATCGTTTTTATAAGTATATTTTAAACACAAAACAATTGCTGATTAAAAAAAAGCTTTCATGGCTTTGTTTTTATTTTATTATTTATTGAATTTTCCAAACTGGAAACCAGATGGATGGTTTCAATGCCTAAGCAAGACAATTTGAGTTTTATAATATAATAGATATATATATTTAAAGGAAAGTGATAGAGAGAGCATAATAAAGTTGACGGTAAATAAGAGAATGAATCAAGGATACTCACAGGTTTTTCATTGGATGAGCTTTGTGGTATGATGAGAGCTTTTTTGTGTTTCACTAAATATGTTATGAGCAATGACAATTCCCTTTTGTCTGTGCATAAATTGGCATACAACTCCATTAAATGGTCATAGTCAATTAAATGTTGTTCACGATGTGTGCAAACTCTTTCCAGATGGCTCTCTAGCAACTGATCAGCTTTTTTCTAGAAAACAAAAACATATTTGCTTAGATCAACAGAGAAAGGAGCAGGCTGTGTAGTTGATAGTTCAAAGTCCAAATGATTCCTGAAATGTTAAAAGCTCCAACAAGACATTTTCTTCCATTCTTATAATTTATTATTGATAACGTTTTGATTTCAACATAAATGTTTTTCAGGATTTTTCTGTGAACTCAGCGTTTTATTTTTCAGGAATAAACTCTAAACAATTTGATGTATTGTTTTTAAAATTATACATTAAAAAATGTGATGTTTGATGCTTTAATAATGACAAAGTGCACCAGCCAAACTTTAGAAAAACTGAATAGACTTATTAAGACACATGCAAACAACAAGAAATTATTTGTATGTAAACATACACTGGATAGATATGGCAGTTCAAAATAAACAGGAAAACTCTGATATCCCTATACATGTGTGTGTATATATATATATATATATATATATATATATTTATTTTTAAAATATAATTAACCACTGACACATGTCTGATATTCCCAAATGGTCACTCATTTGGTACTGATTAGGTTCAACATTGCTTAACTTTAGTAATCTAATAAGAGTCTGTGTGTCAATGTAATTTTATTGTTATGAGAGTGCATTTTCCTTATAAAAAAGTATTATAACATTCATTTTCCACATAAAAATTAATAGAACATTAAATTATTCTATTTAGAAAGGTCTAAAACAATCTGGAATAATTAAAAAAATTCCATGCAAAAACATGTAAGGATGCTGTACTAGTAGACACATCAGTTGTTAAGAACTCTGGACATGTTTCTAAGATGAAAATTCAGCTGAAAGAAACTTCTTTAAAGCCAACCACTGCATCATTTGAAGAAAATGGAATTTCTGTAAATACAAAAATTTCTGTATACTTTCTTACTGACCAAAGCAGTATATATTTTAATATTCTTCTTATCAGATTTACCGTACATAAAACATATGATTTGAAGTTCTTATCTCCCTTTTACCATCAACGCTATATATCCTATAATTGCTTTCAAAGCTACTAGCAGTAGTACTAATAAAGTCTATTTACTTGTAAATATTATTTGTATGTTTTGTTTTATGTTAAACCTAATATTTATATTTTTAACTCTGTGTTTTCTTTTTTTTTCTTTTTAGTTTGTTGTTCGTTCATATCCCTGGACAGACACGTAACATTTTGTGTGGGCGTGAATATAGATCCTACAATATCATTGTATTCCCTTTAATCAAAATGAAATGTATTTATCCCACATAACTTGAGTAATGTTACTTCAAAATATATATGGCTATAGGGGTGGGTGGGTTGATTTCCAAAACCATAGGAAGAGTTTGTGAACAAACAGGCAAATAAAATACAGCTTTGTATATATAGAAGATATTCAATGAGATAATAATTTCAATTGAAACAAAATTCATTAAAATAAAAGATACCCAAACAGACAAAAAATATATACTATAATTTCTATATTACCAATTTTTTTATTGAAATATTCATGATAATGATGGTGGAGGAGGAAGAAGAGGAAACAATGGGATGAAAATCCCATAATTTGCCCCCCCCCCTCTCATATGATGACACCAATATTAATAGTTATTACACAAAATGTTCATTAAGGGTCTAAGAAGATGGAAAGAATGAGAAAGGAAAGCACTTTATTAAAAGGGCATAGAAAGTATGTAGTCACTAAAATTCCAGAAAAAAAAACTACTATTACCAATGTGAATTCAATGGTAAATGGCTGTTACAAAAATGCAAAGACATTTGTACAATGATGAAAAGAATCATGACCACAGAAGAAATACACTACTGACCTCCAAAAAAGGAGGAAGTAATGCCTGAGAGGGTGTCTAATGATAACAGAATAGATATACACTAACCCTAACTTCCATCCTCCTAAATTGAGCACTGAAAATATATTAGTCTGAAATAGCATAGTTAATTGAACATGAAAAAATAGGATAGTTTCAGTTTAAAGTCTCCATTACTAATCGATGTAAGAATGCTTTTAGACAAAATTTTAATGTTTTTATTTGAATGTGTTACTGACCTTCAAGACTTCCATGACACATTCTTCTTGAATTTTATTGTTTTTCACTATCATATTGCTGGCTAAGGTCACTGCCCAAGAGAGAGGGTTCCGGATCAACTTGGAATAACCCCAATAAAGCCAACCAACAGCAGCTCCATCAGATTCCACAACAGACAAAGGTTTCAGTTTTCCAGATCTTCAAAATGAAAATGTCAAAAGATAGAAAAAAACGCAAAAGAAATTTTGTATGAAATTAAATTTGTAATTACTATCGTTACACTTTATTGATCAAAAGTCATTTTTAGACCTTCAAACTTTCCAGTTGAAATTAAGGTTTGAAAAGGAAAAAATAAAAAATAAAATATCATGGTTCTAATTTATGCACTTCCTGTATAAAAGAAATTTATTTTATGTTAGGTCACAACACCCTCTGCCAAGAAACTGTCAAAGATGATGCACCCCAGGAGGACTCATTACAAGTCTTGGCAAATTGTGCCAAGAAAGAAGATCCCTGGCTACCTGACCCTATAACAAATGTGGGAAGAAATCATGTTAACATGACCAAGGGAGGGAGAAGTATGTGGAAGTAGTGAATTTAAAGATGAAATTGGATGACCTGAAAGTGAACACCTGAATCCTCCAGACAACTGTAACCCTCTTCCTTTAAAAAAATTCTACAACCCCCTCCAAAACAGCCGACATCCAAAATCTGCACCCAGTTTCCGACAAAAACAAAACTCTGTTCACCATCAAAAACTATGCTTCCATCTGTCACAGCTCCCATCCTCCAGAAGTTAACCAAATGTATACCCCTTAATCATGTCCAGACATTTCCATAACTCATAAGACATAAATGTCTTCTCAATTATTAAATTATTTCTCTCTGATAGGTTCATAACAGTAGTGGTTGATGGGCAGAAATCAGAAGCTCACAGTATACATACATACCTCTCCATCGTACAGTATATTGATACTCTATGGCTGATTGGGATAGCTTTCGTACATTTATATCAGATCTACCTCTTCAATCCATGTTTAAAAAAAAATTAACAAAATAATCCAAAAAGCGCAAAGTTCAAGCCAAAATAAAAAAAACAAGGTCACACACATCAAAATTCTTTCCTTTTCAGAATAATAAACGCTCCCTCGAACGCGCTGCATACAAGATGCATAGTTTGCTATGGCGGCCTCACATCACACATGTACATCAGCCAAATTATATTTTCTTATGCAGACTTTTAGGTGCTAATGCACTTACTGATCCGCGCTATTTTTTAAATCGTATTTCCAAGTTTAATTAAAGTTTTATGATATGTTTTTTTATTCAATTGTACAGAATAGTTACAAAACACCCTCTTCTCCCCATGTTAAGAATGGCTTTTTAAATAACGTTATTATTTCAGCACGGATCAATAAGTGCATGAGTACCGATTTTAAATAAATGTTTTTACTATTATATATCGATACATTTTTGGTACTTCTACAGTTTATTGTCGAAAATGGAGACGCCATTTTTTTCGAGCACTTGTTAAAATCAGAGAGAGAAATCAGTATTTTAAACTATGACCGAAGTGGGAAATAAATAAAAAAATTACAAAATTGTTTTATTAGAATTATATCTTCTTACGCAGACTTTTCAATAAATATCTTTACAATTATATTTTGATACATTTTTATACAATAAATGTTTTCCTTTTCGGCCCTCTTGCAGTTTAAGGAAACAAAAATATGAGGAAGAAAATGGGACATAAGTCGTGTTACACCGGTAGTAAGAATACCACTTGATTGGATAGTAAAATTGATGTCATTTTATAAATAAAATGAAATATTGAAATTGACAATGTTAGAAAACAGATTTCTTTTTTAAATGTTTTTTAATTAAATACAGGAATTAAAAAAAAATGATTTTTAACCGTTTAGAATTTTTTATTGAATAAGCTTTGACAAGCTTCTGGGCTTGACAATTACTCCTGATCTTAAATGGAACACATGCATCAAATCTGTTGCCAGGGCCGCTGGAAAAATGGTGGGATCTTTCTATCCATCCAGTAGATATATCACTACTGATGCAATTCTCTATCTATATAAGAGCCAGGTACGTCCAAGGATGGAATACTGTTGCCACATCTGGGCAGGAGCTGCTAGAAAGAACTTGTCCTGCCTTGATAGAGTTCAAAATAGACTTCGTAGCCTCGTAGGAGATGTCCTTTTCTCTTCCCTGCAACCTCTTTCTCACAGAAGAGATATTGCGAGCTTGTATCGTTATTTTTATGGAAAGTGTTCGACTGAGCTTCAGTCTATGGTCCCCTCTCACCAAACTTTCACCAGAAACACTCATCTAGCTGAAAACACTATGAATAATTCCCCCCCCCACTCTTTATCTGTGCCTAAACCTAAACGTAGATTCCATGAACAAAGCTTCTTTCAACTGCACGCCTGTGGAATTGTTTTCCGTTTTCCTCTTTTCCGTTTTCCTGCTTTCCGGCTGACTACAATATGGTTGTGTTCAAGTCTAACGTAAATAAGTTCTTGATGAGCCGTTCCATATAAGTTACCGAATTTTCATTACTAATGATTACTATATTTTCCAATTTCTACTGTACACTCTTTAACCCTTATCCTTGAGTGGCCTCTTGGCCTTGATAATGTGGTGATACCTGTGTAAAAAAAACAAAAAAAAACCCAACTCCCGCGTAATTTTATAAATAAAATGACAAACAAATAAAAATAATTAAAAATTATAAAAATAAACGATACATTGACAATAATAAAAACAGATTTTTTTTACAAATTCCGTTTTACGTCATTGTTTGCGGCGTTAATATCTGATCAGCAATTTGTTGTCCACTTCCTTTCATTTTCGATTTTTTTTAGATCTAATTAATTTTTTTTAAAAATAAAGTAAAATAGTTCACTATAAATAGGCAATCGAATTGCGTTACTTAAATATGATTACCTTTTAAAAAATATTTTACAATTATTTTTTATACTAATAATTATTGAATACTTAGAATAATTTCAATTTTTAAATTTCTATCAATATTTTAAAAAATGACGCCGAATCCAATCAAGTGGCATTCTTACTACCAAACACGACATATCCCATTTTCTTTCTCATATTTTTATTTCTTTAAACTGTAAGAGGGCCTGGTTTTCTAATGGGACTCGCCCAGTGTAAACAATTATGAATATGTCATTTTCATTTTCTGTTTTTAATAATTACCAAAAAGCCATTCTTAACATATGGAGGGCCGGAGGGGAGGGTGTTTTGTACCTATTCTATACTTCAACCTTACAATTGAATAAAAAAAACATATCATAAAACTTTAATTAAACTTGGAAATACGATTTAAAAAATAGTGCGGATCACTCTCTGCATTAGCACCCAAACACTTTCACTTTCTTTATTTACTTTTTTCATAGTTCTTTCCGGAAGTAATTAATATCTAAATTTTTTTATTTATTTCCTACTTCGGCCATAGTTTAAAATACTGATTTCTCCCCCTGATTCTAATGATAGGTGCTCGAAAAAAAAAATGTCGTCTCTATTTTCGGCGATAAACTGTAGAAGTACCACATTTTTATACAATAAATGCTTTCGAAATATTTTTGTATTCGGAAAAAAAAACAAAAAATCTTGTTTGTTATTTGACCAAGAAGAAATTGGAGTTATCGCCCCCTAACAATTTAATAAACAATGATGAAGTAAAAATTGAATTTCATTTGAAATCATATGTAAAAAAATAAAGTTTGATTTTCTATAAACATTGAATAAAAGTTCGATTTTTAAGACTATAAAAAATGAATTCGAAATTTTTTAAAGAAGAGAAAATACAATTTAAAGACAAAACTTAATTCTATTCAGCATTTCGGCGGAAATCAAGAGAAGTATTGTAAACATTCTAACCACGTCTGATCAACTGTACTGACCTCTTCATGTCGGCAATGACCGCTTCCAGGCATTGGGGTGTCCGTCCATTACGAACGAATTGTTTGGCCAGACGATCCGCTTCGATGATGATCAATCCATTTTGGTGGCAGTGACGAGTAATGGCTTCGTGCCAAAAGTCCATCTTCTGTTGCCAGGATTGCGGGTTCACCGATTTATCTCGTAACGAACAATACATGACATTCATCTTTTGCTCGTCCGAACAGATTCGGGCAAACTCTTCGTCGCTCATTCTTTCAGATGGAGACGACGACATAGCAGAATATTTAAAATAATATTAAAACATTAATAAAGAAAAACGTAAAAGATTTAAAACAAATATCGAAAAGAATTACATGTCAGAAATGTTGGTGAATTGTTCGTTTGAGGAATAGAACTTCATACCGGAAGTGACCTCTTTTTATCCCCCGCCCCGCCACCGTCGCAAGGTCAAAGTTAACGAAAAGGTTAGTTTGTAAATACGTAAATGACGAGAACAAAAATCTTTGATAACTTGTTCTTTTCATTTGCAAAAGAAAAACAAATGATTGAGATGCATTTGTTCATAAGTAACACAAGCAGGGAGACCCGACGGGCTTTCGTTGAGAATCGCACTTCTTTGTTTACAAAACCATTCGGCGAAAGTGACGCCAGACAAATTATAAGGTACGGATGACCAACAGCACCAACATATACTGTATTAGCAAATAGAAAAATAGAAATTTATTCAAGCAGTCTTTGGTAAATTTTTACTTGGTTTCCACCTTCACATTTTCCTTTAAAATGATGATTTTAGAGGTTTTCGGATATGCTGAAAACGAATATTGCATTTAAATTTTTGGTAAATTTTTACATTAAGTCCACCTCCACAATTTTCTTTAAAATGACGACTTTCACAGGTTTTCGACTATGCTGAATAAGAAAATCTCATTTAAATTTTGCTGAAGTAGTTTTTGAGATATAACGACCTATATTATGCACTGTAATTCACTGGACGATATGTTGCAGTTGCACGTACGTGAAATAAACAAATATACTTATCTGAAACCGATACTGCCATCTAACGGAAACAAATCCATTTTTCTGCGACTGACACTGCCTGCCCCTAATTTTTTTTTTTTAATAGTATTTGCGGGTGGGTATGCTGACAATGAATATCATAGTTAAATTTGGGGCAAATATTTTCATACCCTCCCCAAAATCGGGTGTTTATTTTTAAAGTCATTCTTAACATGGGGAGGTTGAGGGTATCTATTTTATCTGCAAACGAAAAGAAACATAAAATTTGATTTTTTTTCAAATAATTAATAACAATAAACTTTTAATTCCAAATCGAATCGAACATACACACAATCAGTTTACATCTCATTTTATTGTGACAAATTCAGTTGGGAATTAAATCTATTCATGTTTTTTTTTTTTTTTTTTTTTTGTTTTTTTTACCAAGAACGACACCCGATGTAACAACACTCTTTCATGAATACAGCGTGTCTGTGGTGAACTTCTTTCAAATCTTTCAACGCAGCTGGAATCCGTGACTTTGATGTTTCCAGTTGTCAACAAGCCCAGCAGCTAAAAAGACTCAACAGCAGTAGCGGTAGCTCAAACAGCCATTTTCAGGGCTACCTTTTCTACACTACATTTTGCAAACCATAAACTACTCCTATGGCAACCATGAACTACTTCTCTGCGACTACTACTGCCTGCCTGCTCCCTGAGACTACTCTCCTTTAACCAGCGGATTCCAGCACCTCCTGCAGCCTTCCATCTCCTGCAGCCTTCCAGTGTTTCCTGCAGCCTTCTAGCACCTTCCATAACTTTCTGCAGCATTCCAGCGCCTCCAGCAGTTTTCAGTACTTTCTGCAGTCTTTCAGTGCTTTCAGTGCCTTCTACAGCTTTCCAGTACTTCCTGCAGCCCTTGGTGCCTCCTGCAGACTTTCAGCGCCTCCTGCAGCCCTCCAGCACCCCCTACATCTTCTTGCAGTCTTCCATCGTTTCCTGCAGCTCTATTTCAGTACCCAGTGTCTGGTTACCTCCTCCAGTGCCTACTAACATCAAACTGTCCCATTCCAGAGATTGATACTGATTTACTTGAACCAACCACAATTTCCAGGCCTTATGAATTTGCCATTTGCATTTATTTCTATTTGGTAAATAAAAGACGATTTCTCGTCTTTAAAATGAATTTCAGTGTTTGTTATTCTTCTCTTGTTATTGTCATTACTCTTTTGCCTCTGTGTCTACTTTGTAGTTGTACGGTTGATTGGCGCATCTCCATACCACCTCCCAACAGGCTTCATTGTATAGGTCCATTTAATTTAATTCTATATCCTTCATTTTATTTTATTTATTTTTCCCCTGGCTGACGCTCCCAACCAAGGAAAATTAAATTAAATGATTTAAAAGATTTGAATCCCCCATAAAAAGACTTTACTATGGCGAATTTATTCCCCACCCCTGCCAAAAAATTATGAAACTCGATTTGTCAGTCATAGTTTCATGCAGGCACACGCTTGCGCATAGTTTCTTGAGATTATGTAAAGCAAAGTTAAGTAAATATAATTAAGTTATATTTTGAGCTATAGACAATTTCAAAAGACGAATTAATTTCTTGGAAAAATATTTTGGGAATTACAAAAAGATATGTTGACAGAGAGTCGATGTTTAATTTAAAAAAATTGAAGATACTTAATGTATTGAATTTATTTTTCTTGGAAGGATCTGAGAATTACAAAAAGAATTTGTGATGAAAAGTCATTATGTGAAGTTATATTTGGAGAAAACACAAATAATAACTATTTTATTCAAAGAAAAAGTTGATGACAATGTCATTATTTAACAAAGGTTATATTTGGAGTAAACAAAATCCAAATGTATCCTATATTTATTGATAATATCGGAAAATATTCCAAATATTTTGTATTTTAGTCAGGGTAGTTAATTATTTAAAAGTGTCAAAGAATTAAAAATTTGTTTATCCAACAATAAATGAATAAAAAGGAAAAAAATATATGTGTTTGTACGTTTAATTTAATGTCTGCAGCCCAGAAATACTTAATTTATTTTTATAATACTAGCAGTTCAACCCGGCTTTGCTCGGGCCCTATGTATTGTTCATAACTTTACTATTGTTTATCTTTATGTATCAGATGTCAAATTTCTTCTCAATTCGACCCCAATTTTGACCCCTTAACATTTATTGTTTTGGGCTGAAATCAAAATACAAAACTTTACCCATGTCCAAGTAACCTACATCTAAAATTTCAAGTGTTTAGACCCAAAATTAGTAGAGGATCTCTTGGAAGCCAAATTTTCGGCCAAAATCTGATTAAAAAGCTTGTTGCATGTCTGAATACCCTTTATGTAATATTTCAAATGTTTAGACCCAAAATTGGCTTAATAGTTTGCTAGAGACCGCAAAGGTAAAATCTTTTGAACTTTGACCCCTGAAAAGCCAAATTTTCAGCAAAAGAAAACATTAAAACACTTGCCCTCTGTCTGAATACACTTTATGTAAAATTTCAAATGTTTAGACCCAAAATTGGCTGAGTAATTTGGTAGAGACTGCAGAGGTCAATTTTTTTAAAACTTTGACCCCAATTATGACCCCTTAACATTTATTTTTTTGGGTTCAAATCAAATTATAAAGTTTGATCCATGTCCAAGAAACCTACATTTAAAATTTCAAGTATTTAGACCAAAAATTGGGGTAGGAGTTTGGTAGAGTTTTCAAAAGTCAAATCGTTGGACTTTGACCCCTTAACAGACAAATTTCTGGCCAAAAACCGATTAAAAAGATTTTCCCAAATGTAAAATCTCGAGTCCCTAGACCGAAAATTGACACTTATTTGTTAGAGAAATGTACATACATGCATATGCATATATTAAAAAGTGTGCATATGTATGGTAATGCCTTTCTATATAATAGACTTCCTTAACAACCATAAAGAAAAGTTGCTAGAGACCGCAGAGGTCAAATTTTCTTTTATTTTGACCCCTTAACATTTATTGTTTTGGGCTTAAATCAAATTAAAATGTCTAACCATATCCAAGTAACCTACATCTAAAATTTCAAGTGTTTAGACTCAAAACTGGCAGAGGAGTTTGGTAGAATCTGCAAAGGTCAACTCTTTCAACTTTGACCTCTTGGCAGCCAAATTTTCGGCCAAAAACTGATTAAAAGTCTAAATACACTTTATGTAAAATTTCAAATGTTTAGACCCAAAATTAGCTTAATAGTTTGCTAGAAACCGCAAAGGTTAAATCTTTTGAACCTCTTGGAAGCCATATTTTCAGAAAAAAAAAAACGAATAAAAAGCTTGACTTAGATCTGAATACACTTTATGTAAAATTTTAAGTGTTTAGACCAAAAATTGGCTGACTTATTTGTTAGAGACCGCAGAGGTAAAATTTTAAAAAATTTGACCCCAATTTTGACCCCTTAATATTTATTGTTTTGGACTCAAATCAAATTATAAAGTTAGATCCATGTCCAAGTAACCTATATCTAAAATTTCAAGTGTTTAGATACAAAATTGTCGGAGGAGTTTGGTGGAGTTCTCAAAGGTCAAATCATTGAACCTTGACCCCTTAACAGCCAAATTTCTGGCCGAAAACGGATTGCAAATATTTTCCCAAATCTCACTACCCTGTATATCAAATTTCGAGTCAACAGACTTTAAATTGACAGAGTTATTGCGTAGGGAAATGTACATACACAGACACACACACAGACACACACAGACACACACAGACAGACATGTTCACTTTTATATATATATAGATAGATATAGATAGATTTCAAATGTTTTTACCAAAAATTGTCTGACTAATTTGGTAAAGACTGCAGAGATCAATTTTTTAAACTTTTACCTCAATTATTTATTGTTTGGGGCTCACATTGAATTATAAAGTTAGAGCCATGTCCAAGAAACCTATATCTAAAAGTTCAAGTGTTTAGACACTAAATTGGCGGAGGAGTTTGGTAGAGATCTCAAAGGTCAAATTGTTGAACTTTAACTCCTTAACAGCCAAATTTCTGGCCGTAAAACGATTAAAAAGATTTTTCCAAATCTCGATATTCCGTATCTAAAATTTTGAGTCTGTAGACTTAAAATTGACAATTATTTGGTAGGGAAATGTACACAGACAGACACACAGACAGACAGACATTTTCACTTTTATAGATATACTAGCATGTGTGCCCGGTGTTGCCCGGGTGTTTGGAGGTGTATGTTGAGAAAAAAAAACACGCAAAAAAACGGTCAATTTTTTTAATTTGACCCCTATTATGACCCCTTAACATTTATTGTTTTGGGCTCAAATCAAGTTATTAAGTTAGATCCATGTCCAAGGAACCTATATGTAAAATTTCAAGTATTTAGACCCAAAATTGTCAGAGGAGTTTGGTAGAGTTCTTAAAGGTCAAATCGTTGAACTTTGACCCCTTAATAGCCAAATTTCTGGACGAAACCCGATCACATCGATTTTCTCAAATCTCAGTACCGTGTATATTAAATTTCGAGTCTGTAGACTAAAAATTGACAGAGTTAATGCGTAGGGAAATGTACACAGACAGACACACAGACACGTTCACATTTATAAATATATAGATAGATACACTAGCAGTTCCGCCCGACTTTGCTCGAGCCCTATGTACTGTGTGTGCATATGTACATATTAAAAAGTGTGAATATGCAAAGGAATGCTTTTCTGTATAATAGTCTTCCTTTACTACCATAGAGAAAATACATTTTCCCTTTTATAGATAGATTGGATGTAATATATAGTAATGATTTAAAAAGTATAAAAAAAAAGAATGCTGCGCCACCACCGAGAATCGAAACCAAAACGTTCAGTTCATGATTTATTTTGCCTCTGCCGTGAATGACTGGGCTATGAAAACATGTTTACTGCAAGGCTAAAAATTAAAATATAAACCAGTAGCTACTACGTAGCATTTGTAATGCCGGCATTCGACCTTCACCTGGCAAGTTTCATTCTTTTTAATTTTCACACTTTTGCACCGATTTTTCTGGGCTAAAACCCAAATATAAAGTTTTGCATGGATTCAAATACCTTATATATGAAATTTCATATCGGTAGACCAAAAACTCTAGGAGGAGTTTGGTAGGCAAAATTTGTTAAACAAAAATATATACGTATACATAAATATATATAGAAACAATTTTGTGTCTACTATAAACATTTTACGCAAATATTATGCAAGTATAAATCCTGCAGAATACAAGGGGTGTGCAATAAGTAATGCCCCTGACCCACTTCCCATAGCAGTAGAGCAACAAAACTTGGCACAGTTATTCGTCTTTCTCTACATAGGAACCACCTAGAGTTATGCATTTCTCCCATCGTTTGATGCAGCTCTGGAAACCGTTTTTGTAGAACACCCCAGGTTGGTCCTCCAACCACAACGTGACTTCAGAAATCAAGGCTGCATCATCTGGGAAATGCTTTCCTTTCAAAAACAACTTCATGGCTGGGAAGAAGTGAAAGTCAGGAGAGTAGGGAGGATGGGGGAGGATTTCATAACCACACGCCCGTGCTTCTCATCTGGTGACATGCGAGTTGTGGACCGGAGTGTTGTCCTAGAGGAGGAGGGTACCTTTACTGATCTCCCTGCCTCTTGATTTTGATAGTTTCCCTTAATTTACTCAAAAGTGAAGCATAATAGGCTTCTGTAACTGTGGTACCCTTTGCCAAGAAATCTGTTATCACTACTCCGTCCTGGTCCCAGAAGACTGTGAGCATGACCTTGGCAGCGGAGGGCTGCACCCTTGCCTTCTTTCAAGGTGGTGAGTCCAAGTGCTTCCACTGCATTGACTGGGCTTTGGTCTCTGGATCATATTGATGAACCCAAGTTTCATCCTGTGTAATCAGTCTTTTGAAAAACTTTGACTCATCTTCTTGGCACATCTCCAAATTCATCCTCGAGCACTCAATGCGTTCTCGCTTCTGGAATGATGTGAGCAACCTGGGAATCCATCTGGCAGACACCTTATGTATATGCAAATGGTCATGAATGATAGTTTCCACAGACCCTGTACTAATCTTGACATCTTAGGCTATTTGGTGAATAGTAATGCGCCGATCTTCCAAAATGGCAGGCTCAACTTGATGGACAGATGTCTCATCAATGGCAGAAGGTCTGGGAGCTGTTTCCACAGACTTCCGGCCATGTTTGAATTCACAATGCCAGCGTTTTACAAGGTCATATAATGGGGTATCATCACCATGAGTTTCTTTCATTTCATCAAAAGTCTCCTGTGGTGTGCGTCCTTTCAAATAAAAAAAACGGATCACTGCTCGACATTCAACAGTCTCCATTTCACACGTGACTCAGTTCAAACACCTGTAAAACAAAAACCACAATTAGTTCAGAGCTGTAATTTACCACATAACCCGTAGAGATATAAATCATTGCACATGCAAAATTTCAGCTAGATCAGACAACTGGAAGTGAGTCAGGGGCATTACTTATTGCACGCCCCTCATATCTGCACGAATATAATTACACGTAATACTTAAAATTAAAATACCTAAAATGATTATCCCATTAGAAAACCGAAGCAACTAATAGGGAATTAATTAAAATGAATGTTTAAAAGAATATGCAAATTAACTAGATCTTTTGCTAGGGAATTCAATTTCACAACCTATATATAAGAAAATTGTATTTTCTTTTTAAATAAATAGAAAAAAGGGGTTTTAATATGAATATCAATACACACAAAAGAAAAACGAATTTATAGGAGTATAGATAGATTATCATCCGACCATTTTTACCATTTAGAAGAAGAAACTTCAAATAAATGCAAATATTAAAAAAAATAAAAATTTTACAGCATACAAAAATAATGAAAATGCAAGACAAAAATCGTGTTTATATTATTGACGCTTTAAAACCACGTTCCTATGTAGTGACGTCTTTGAAGTCGTAAAAAATACCCATGTCTTAAAAAATACCCATGTCATAAAAAATACCCATGTCTTAAAAATCTGGGAAAAGTCAAATAATAGTCATATTTTCCAAAATTTTCGATATTTATTTATTATTAAACAAACTTACACAATAAAAGTAGGTTTCGTTAAATATATTAGAGGAAATTTTTTTTTAGATGTTCTACTCCCCCCCCCCCCCTTATATTTCATGTTACGAAAACTAAACAAAATAAATGTAAATTGATAAAGATTTCAGCATTTTTTAAAGCTGAAAAGAGTTATATATATATATATATATATATATATATATATATATATATATATATATATAAAATCCTGTTATTTTTTTCACTTACCTTAAAGTTGTAAATAAAATTAGACATAAAATCAATATTATGTTAAGAAAAAAAATTTCTTGATAATTTTTCTCTAATATAATTATTTAAATTACAACAACAACAAAAAAAACAGAATTCTAAAAAATAATTATTTATAAAAAGCTTTAAATGATATTAAATTCAAATATTGCACGATATGAAGTCTAAACAAAGATTTTTTTAATAACAGGCTTCCAATAAAAAAAAATATATTCATATAATAGAATATATGACTTTTGAGATAATAAAAATTGCAAATCCAAAATCAGCCTAAAAAAATTCATTATGATTTTATTATTTAAATTGATAGAGGGTGATCTTTATTTTTTTGCGCCTTTTTAAAAAAAAGTACAGAGGCCTGTAAGCAACATTATCTTTAGAAACATAAGTGTCAACAGAAGACGTTAAATTAATTTTATTTTATTATCTCTCATCTATGTAGTTTGTTAATAAAAATCTATTTGTTTTACAAAAGGTCTTATACTGTTTTTTATCCAGAGCAAAAAAAAACGTTGCTTCCATTAACTATTACAGTGCCAATGCCTATGCATAGAAATTGACACAAATATATCAGTTCTGATAAATATTCATAAAATTGTTATTAACAAACGACAAATTTCATTGAAAATATTCTTGGTAGCAGATGATACTTAGGAAAAATGTTGTCTGATGTCTCTTTTTCTTTCCTTTTTTTCAAGTGATAATTTTTCAAAATTCCGAAACTAACTTAATATCAATATATCTATATTTCTCTCTTTTTTAAATACTAAAATGTAAATTTCACAGCTGTTAAAATTTAAAATCAAATATTTCATGACTAAGTTTAATAAATCTTTATTTGTCTTTTGGTTTATTAAATATTAACTTCCATTTAATTTTTCACATAAATAGTCGTATTGACTAAATATAAAATAATCAGAGTTCTTCCTTAGATATTTTAAAATAAATTTTGGTTAATATTTATTTTTCTACATGTAACCCTTCAAAATCCCGTCAGAATTTTCTATATAATAACATCTACATAATATTTTGTTGGTTCCTTCCTTAGTTAGTCCGTACGTTACACTTTGAAAAAAAGCAAAATACAATTTTTGAAGGCCAAACCACTTCAAAAAAGGCCAAATTTGCAAAACACTCATCTGATAACTCTAGACAAGAATATGACAGTGACCTCTCTTTGATGTAGCTTCGTTTTTGAATATCATTATAATAATATATAATCATAGTGGTAATGGTGTGAGAAAAGAAATCATAGTAATTTCAATGTGCCGCGATTCTTCGCCAAAGAATGAAGCCAGCAAAACCTTATGTAAAAAAAGAACATTCGAAAGAAACAGGGATAAAAAAATATTGTCTGCCAAGAGGTGCTGGATTGAAAGAGTAAATTAAAATTGTCTTTATTGTCTCTAAGACGTGATTTTATTATTTGTATTGAACTATGTAACATAATATTATTTTCTGAGTATTTATTATTACTTATTGAGTTATCTATTGAGTTATCCTATATTTAAAATAAAATAGATATTATTTTCATAGAAATATTAATAAATTCATATTTGGTGCATCCTATTGGTTTTTCTGTCCAAAAAACTAATTTTTTGCACTATACAGAAAAGTATCAGCTTTATCAAAACATATTTGTTGATTAAATATATTTCTTATTCCATGGAATTTCGACAGGCCCGCTAGTTAAGTAATAGTTGGTAATGATATAGCAGACATAAATAATGACTTAGTTTCTCTTACAGAGAAATGTCCATGTTATGCAATTTGGTTGCACACTGACTAATCATTTTGTAGAGCATATTTATTTTATCAATCACAAGAAGAACTATTTCAGTCAGTCAACAGAAAGAGATTCTTGAAAGAAATCAAGAAGGATGCTCTGTCATCCTTCTCTGAATTCACAAGCATCAATTATCTTCATCTGAAGAACTGCTCATTGATTTTTGACAGCTAAAGAATTTTCTAACTCTTCATTTCTTCACCATCTAAAAAATTTCAACAAAAGCCTAACAGCCAGCCATGGTTCTCCCCAGAATGTGCTGCTCCCATCGTGCACAGAAATCACTTTTTCCATTGTTATCAATGTAATAGATGTACTGAGACTAAAGCTGCTTTCAGGATTACCAGCAATCACTGTAAAAGAGTAATAAAAAATACAAGAGAGCTATATGCTTAGTCCGTTAAATCCAAAGTAGCTGAGCAGCAGCTTGGTTTTGGCAAATAGCAAACAGGATCCTGAACAGAAGCGTGCGTTCTATCCCAACCATCATCAATGGACCTGAGGTCATCTCGTCAGCATCAGATAAGGCCAAACTATTTGCCAAGAACTTTGCAGCTTATTCTACCCTATGCGATGAAGGCCATCAACTCCCCGTATTTCCACCTATAACAGACAACACGCTATGCAACATACAAATATCTGTGTGTGATGTCACCAAGCTAATCAAGAACCTTGATTCCAGTAAAGCAACTGGCCCAGACGGCATTCCAATTATAGTGTTGAAAAAGCTCCAACCAGAACTTGCCCCCATACTTACAAAACTGTTTAAGCGTTGCCTTAAGGAGAAGTGCTTCCCAACACCCTGGAAAATCTCATCAGTATGCCCTGTATTTAAGAATTTCAGGTGATCGCTCATCTCCCTCTCAGTACAGACCAATAAGTCTCCTGTGTGTCATGAGTAAGTTGCTGGAATCCATATTAAATAGAGAAATAACCTTTTTAGTGACATGCAATATGGTTTCCGTTCTGCTAGATCTACGATAGATGTGCTAATGGTTATATCTCATAGGATTAGTGAATCTCTCGACAAAGGCTTCCTTTCTAGGGAAATTGCTCTTGATATATCAAAGGTCTTCGATAAGGTATGGCATAATGGCCTACTTCACAAGATTTCCAGCTATGGTATAACTGGCAATGTTTTCTCAATTATTAGATCATTTCTCTCTGATAGGCTCATAAGAGTAGTGGTTGATGGGCAGAAATCAGAGGCCCACAGTATTAATGCTGGAGTCCCTCAGGGGTCCATCCTGGGCCCAACTCTCTTCCTGATCTACATCAATGATCTCCTAAAGCACATACTTAAGTCATTCGTTGACATCTATGCTGATGACACGACCATCTATGGCAGCACATCTAAGACCATAAATGACAAAGTTTTCTCTGATTCTCTCTCCTCTGATCTTGAGCGCGTGGTACAGTGTGGGAAGAGGTTGCATCTAAAACCAAGTTCCTCTCTTTGCATCATCAACGCTCTGATCCCCATCTGGCATCAATTGAAATGGATGGCTCTCATCTTGGGAGGCTCCATGTTTTGACAAGCTTCTTGGTTTAACCGTTATCCCTGATCTGAAATGGAATACGTACATCAAGTCTGTTGCCCAGGTTGCAGGGAAAATTATGGGATCTTTCTACCACTCTAGAAGATATCTCACTACTGATGCAATTCTCTATCTGTATAAAAGCCAAGTATGTCCAAGGATGGAGTACTGCTGCCACGTGGGCTGGGCCTATCCTGCCTTGACAGAGTACAAAATAGACTTCATGGTTTAGTGGGGATGCCCTTTTCTCTTCCCTGCAACCTCTCTCCCACAGAAGAGACACTGTGAGCATGTCTTTGTTTTATTGTTATTACCATGGCAAGTGCTCGTCTGAGCTCCAATCTCTTAGTCCCCTCCCCTCGCCAATCTTTCATGAAAAACACCTGCCTAGCTGAAACCACTGTCAGTAATTTTCCCCACTCTTTATCTGTACCTAAATCAAAACATAGATTCCATGAACAAAGCTCATTTCTTAGAAGTGCACGCCTGTGGAACTTTCTTCCGTTTGCCTGTTTCCCACCTGACTACAACTTGGATGTCTTCAAGTCCAACATAAACAAATTCCTGATGAATCGCCCCCTTAAGTAAGACACTTTATTAAATCTCCAATCCTAACGATTACTACGATACTATCCCATTGATTACTGTATATGCAATAACCCTTATCCTCGAGTGGCTTCCGGGTCTTGATAAGTGGTGACCCCCCCCCCCCCCATGTAAAAAAAAAAAAAAGAAAAAACTTGGACACTTTCCTAATCTTTTTCAACACCGGCATGGGTAACTTTAATGAATAAACCTTTTCATTGTAGTTATATTTTTTTTAATTTCATTTCGGGGGTTGTTTTTTTTATTCATTTCGGTTTTCATTAAATAGAAGAAGGAGAAAATAAAAAATAATTAAAAAAAGGTAGTTGGTCAACACGTATAATAATTCCAAATACAATTGACTTTTTACTAATATATATTTATTTGATTCTTGGTTCTTTACCAAGAAAATACATTAAAATTATCATCAAATCAACTTACTGCTCCAAACTGATATGTTGGTCAATAAATTTACATTGCAAATAATTAAGAGTGATAAACCATCTCTGTTTTATATATATTATCATTTTATAAACCACTTGTAATATTTAAAAAAGTGACTAATAAAATATATTATCATTTTATTAACCACGATTTTTAATCTTAAAAAAGGTGACTAATAAAATCTATATATCTATAAAAGTGAACAGGTTTGGCTGTGTGTCTGTCTGTGTACATTTCCCTACGCAATAACTCTGTCAATTTTAAGTCTACAGACTCGAAATTTGATATACAGGATACTGAGATTTGGGAAAATCTTTATAATCCATTTTCGGCCAGAAATTTGCTGTTAAGGAGTCAAAGTTCAACGATTTGACTTTTGAGAACTACCAAACTCCTCCAACAATTTTGGGTATAAACAATTGAAATTTTAGATATAGGTTCCTAGGACATGGATCTAACTTAATAACTTGATTTGAGCCCAAAACAATAAATGTTAAGGGATCATAATAGGAATCAAAGTTTAAAAAAATTTGACCTCTGCGGTCTCTACCAAATTACTCAGACAATTTCTGGTCTAAACATTTGAAATTTTACATAAAGGGTATTCAGAGATAAGGCAAGCTTTTTAATCGGTTCGGGTCGAAAATTTGAGCTACCAATATATAAATGTATATATGTATGTTTGCATGTGTGCCTAAAACTTTTGACAGAGGCGACAGATTTTCACAAGATCAGTATCGTTTTGAAGCTCGACTCTTCAGACGACAAATACTGAAAAATTGGCTAAAAACATTAATTTTTTCACCCTCAACTGGACACTTTTCAACAGGGAGGGGTCGCTTTTTTCGCCGATATTTTCGAAAGTCATCCCCTCTTTTCGATTGTCTAGCCTTAATTTAAACCTACGTCACTTCCGGTCTGGCGGTGGTCGTAACAGCATAGACGTTACGTTTTTTCCCCCATTCTTTTCCTCCTTCGCAGTACGGGTTTGAGCCTGCCTTACTACTACCACTTTTTTTTTTTTTTTTTGCACAACACACACCTCCAAACACCAGGGCAACGCCGTGCTAAAATGCTAGTGATAATATAAAGGGCAAACAGTTGAAATTGAATTTAAAAAAACACCTGCTCTGAATAATGTGGATTCTTTTAATTTGAATCAAGTAAAATTTAAAATATGCAAACTTTTTTTGCACTGATATTTTGAATTTAAAATGCAGTCAATATTAAAAATTTGCTTAACTCCCTAAATTTAAAATGTCAGCACCGGAGGCAGCAGGCAATAAACTCATCCACCCTCTAAAGTAAGTTGAGAGGAAAAAAAATCTTTGGAATAAGTAGCTTTAACCAACTAGTAACTAACACGAATTCCTCAGGGACTATCTCCATGTGGAATCTTAATTTGAGGCTCATTATAATACTATTTGGCATACAGTGAGACCACAAAAGTTACATTTATTTTCTCCAGTTCTTTTCCTATAGTTTTATGATTCCGATCCATAAAACTTATTTTTGAATCACTGATCCAAATGGGGGGGGGGTCTGTTCATTACTTTTCTACCAGAGAAGAATGTTGTAAGATTGAATTTGGTCTGACTGAAGTGGAATTGCCGAATAAGACATAAACAAGATATTTTCTTTTCCATTTAAATTTATTTTGTCTCAATCTCTGCTTATCATTGTCTACAGAACAAACTCTTTCTCTCACTAAATAAGATACGGAAAAGAACTGCCTATCACCTCTCCATTACCATCTCTTTTTGTAGGCAAATGTGGGTTAGAGGCTATCACATAGAAAAACTTAACAAGTTTACTCTTTGACCTATTTGCACTCTATGACTCTCAGCATTATATCAACACAACTTCATTGATAACCTGGCAATATTTGAACATTTGCTATATTCTTTTATAAGTTTGGCTCAAGGTTATGTAAATAATATACTCTAGCACCACATTAGGACAACATTTTATATCGGATTTGTATTTACTTATGTAGAAACCAAAGAGTTTTCCCATAAAATCTGATCTGATTAGCACATAACTCAAAAGTTTAGGGCCTGTCAACAGAAAACTGACTCTTTTAATGTCTCTTCCTTCGACGGCAATCTTTCATGATAAATTAATTTTCTATGCTTGGATTCAACTTGAGTTGACATGGCATATATTGTTTCCTTCTTTTACTGATGCAACTTGTAAAATGTTTTTGACTCCAAATGGGGAGGGAGAGGGTATAACACCAATGACTTTGACAATCGTTTTTATTACCACCGGCTGTGCTAACCAACCAATGAAAATCTTCCACAGTTACTATAAAAATCGTCGAATTTTAGATTCAATCAGTTCGCCGTTAACTATATCACAGACTGCATTTGATTCTTGGCCGCCATCTTCGTTACTAGCAATTACTGCCGCCATCTTTATTACTGGAAAACACTTCACACTCAGTATCAAGACTGCACTCTGTTCAACATGTCTCAACACTTAACAGGTTATGTGCCCAGTCATCGTCTTTTCTTTGATGGATCGGAATCTAAATTCGAATTGTGGCAGGTAAAATTTTTGGGGTATCTAAGGATTTGAAAACTACACGAAGTCATACAATCTCCAACAGAGAATCCTAACGACTCCGAATTTCTTGAAAAGAATGCGACTGTTTTTGCAGAACTGATTCAATGCTTAGACGATAGAAGTCTGTCTCTGATTATAAGAGACGTCTTGGACGACGGACGGACAGCATTTAAACATATTAAGAGAACATTATTTATCAAAAGGGAAACCGAAAATTATATCCCTATAACAGAACTAACGTCTCTGAAACGTAACAAGGATGAAACGATCACCGACTACGTCATAAGGGCAGAAACAACCGCCAATGCCTTAAAACTCTCAGGTGAAATAATAAGCGATAGCTTGTTGATATCAATGACCTTCAAGGGACTTCCAGCTGATTTTAAACTATTTTCAACTGTTATAACGCAAAAAGACAAACCCATAAATTTCAGTGAATTTAAAGTGGCATTGCGCATAGTGTTGGGACGATTCCTAATTTTTATACGATTCCGATTCCGATTCCGATTCCAGGAAAATATTGATTAACGATTCCGATACCAAGTACGATTCCGATTCCGATTCCTAGGGAATTTATTGTTTTGAAATATACCAGGTAGTTTTATTGTTATGGTCGGTAGTTCCCAAATATGTTCCCTAACTTTGGAAGAGATATTTTATGTCTACACCGTCGTGTTTTGGATTAAATAAAATTATTATATAGCAAACTAAACGGAAAAATTAGCAAAATTTATTCTAGAGAAAATTTATTTTACTTAATTGGAATACAGAAAAATAAAAACTCAAAGAAAATAGAATTTATCCTTCAGAGAAAAAACAAATAAAATAGAATTTATATAACAGAACAAAAACAAGAAAATTAGAGAATAAATACACACGATTCATTATTTTGGTCCTCATAATTAACAGATTTAATAAATTAAATAAAAAAAATATAGCGGAAGAGAAAGAAAATATATACTAATTAAATATAAAAAAGATAAATATTTAATTTAATAATTTATAAATGAATGTGCGTAATGAAAAAAAAAAAACAATATACCACGTGACATGGCGCCGTAGATACAAAATAACCGGGTTTGTATTACTGTATACATAGATTCCAAAAAGTTGTCAAAAAACAAATATATAACAAACAAATATTATCAAAGGCAAGATAAGTTACTTTTCTACCAAACTGGATACATTTTTTTTGTTTTTATTCAATGTAACATGTTTATTCAGCTCGAAAAACATGCAGTGTTTACCGATGTATTGGAAAATTCAAAATGGCGCCCGACACTCTCTTTAACATGGTAAGTTCGGGAAAAGGTGTTATAAATAATAAACTAGACAAAATACTATTAAAAAAAACACCGAATATATATCAAAATATGTCACGGTAACATACATTGAGCGAGTTTCTAGCAGTATTTTGTATAGTTTATTATTTATAACATCTTTTCCCAAACTTACCGTGTTAAAGAGAGTGTCGGGCGCCATTTTGAATTTTCCAATACATCGGTAAACACTGTATGCTTTTCGAGCTGAATAAACATGTTACATTGAATAAAAACCCGAAAAATATATCCAGTTAGGTAGAAAAATAACTTATCTTGCCTTTGATAACATTTATTTGTTATATATTTGTTTTTTGACAACTTTTTCGAATCTATGTGTAGGTACAGTAATACAAACCCAACTATAAGTCCTTAGTAAAATTCTATTTATAAATACTTTTTAAAATGAAATTATTTAATTAATCGTAAATGACATAAAAATTAACTGATTACAAAACCTTTTAAAAATATATATATTAATTTCTTTTTCGTTCGGCAAAGAACTGCACAAAACACTTTTAATTTTCAATTTAAAATTCTAGAAAAAAGATTATATTATTCTGCTTTTAATATAATCAAATTCAGGGTTTTATCTTTGTGGAGAAAAAAATATAATGGATTTTATTTCAATGAAATTAAAAAAAAAAAAAAACTTGACTGAATTGAATTAATTACCCTTAAATTAACGAAGGGGTTATTTAATAACTTTAGGTTTGGAAGAGATAGGTATGGGGTCGATTTTTTTGAAACTTCAAAAGAAACCGACTACTGTCAAAACTTTGCGAAATAATACAACGTGATCAATTTCATTTTAGAGATATTTCTTTCAAAAGCCTTCTTTTAAAAAAAGAGAAAAAAAGTATATTGTTCTATTAAACCGTTTACTGTTTAAATAATTTGACTTTGCTCGGTTTTATTTTAAGAAAATATAAGTTGAAAAAGCATTTTCATTCAGTATTAGAAGATTTGTCAGTAAAAAAAAACAATCGCTAAAAAGATAAGCGTTTTTTTTTATTTTTACTTGCAATGTAGAGCCACTTCTTTTCAAGTTAACTCTTTTGTAGTTTTGATTACAATAGATCTGAATGAATGAACCTTGTAAGGGAGGGGCACTAAGCATTGCCCTGTTAATAATGAATTTCTTTGGTTTCTTTTTATTTCTCTCTTGCGGTTAGAAATATCAGGAATTTTTTTTCTTTTTTTCAACATCAGACTAAAAGAATCGTAATGAAGGAATCGGAAAATTAAGGTATTTTTTAACGATGCGATTCCGATTCCGATACCTCCCAAAATAGACGATTCTTACGATTAACGATTCCGATTCCGATTAATCGTCCCACCACTAATTGCGCAGTTACGAAGAGACTAATCGTATGCTTGTGGACAATAATAACTCCAGCAATATTATGAAGTTCGAATGCTTCTCGAAAACAGACACCACCAAATTATGCACCTCACCGCAACATGTGTCCCAAAAGTAATTTTCCCAAGAAAAAGAATAAAATTATCTGCTATAATTGTGGACGACCCAACCACAAAAGTTTCCAATGTTGATATAAATGCTCTAAAATGGCCTCCGTAAAAAACGTTGGGAACTTTGAGGAAGAACATACATTTCTATTCACATGTAACTTTGACAATACCACAAACGGTAAAAATCTCCTTGTAGACTGTGGTGCTACAGCACATGTTACACCAAGGAACCTGATTTTATTAATTTTGATTCAAACTTTAATCCTCAAAGTCATTTTGTCGAACTTGCCGACGGTAGTCAAATAAATGATATAGTCTTGAAAAGAGGCGATGCTAAAATATCCCCCAAAAATAATAAAGGCAAAATCTGTAACTGTATTCTAAAGAAATGCTCTGTTCATACCTACATTTAAGTAAGACATATTTTCTGTGCAGGCTGCAATTAAACAAGGCACGGATATAAAATTTGGCCAAAACAAGTCAAAATTGATATACCCTAATGGAACTGTATTTGACATTAAAGAAAATGGCCGACTATATTATTTAAAAAGTATGGTTCCCTCAAAAACTGCCTGTCATGACTTGGAAACCTGGCATAAAATTCTAGGACACTGCAATACAGCTGATATTAAAAAATTACCAAATGTAGCCGAAAGCATGAAAATAATACCTTCGGACGATCTCCCAAATTGTGATGTGTGTGCACAAGGGAAAATGACAAAATATATAAGCAGAATGCCAGACACTTGTGCATTGTGACTTAGCAGGCCCGATCAGCCCGATGGGGAGAAATAATCTAAGGTATGTTTTGAACTTAATTGCTGATTTTTCCGGTTTAATTATAGTTTATTTTCTAAAAAAATAAATCCGACACTATCCTTGCCACTAAGAAATATTTAGCTGATATTGCTCTGTACGGCTCGGTAAAATGCATTCGCTCAGACAATGGGACTGAATTTACTAGTAAAGACTTTGAACTTCTATTAATTAACCACCGTATTAAACACAATAAATCTGTACCATATTCCCCCTTCCAAAATGGCACTATTGAAAGAGGATGGCGAACCCTTTTTGAGATGACAAGATGTCTACTCATCGAATCAAAATTGGCGCATAGGTTATGGACATATGCTTTAATAGCAGCAGCATATATCAGAAATAGATCGTTCAATAAGAGGCTAGGAAAAATGCTGTATGAAGCGTTTTGTGGTGTAAAACCTAAAATGAACAGAATGCATATATTTGGTTCAGATTGTTTTGCAGTTATAGAAAATGTCATTAAACTAAATACTAAAAGTGAAAAAGGTATTTTTGTAGGTTACGATAAAAACAGTCTAGCATATTTAATCTACCAAAATGCCATAAAAAGGGTTAGATGTGTAAAATTCAATGATACATTAAATTTAAAAAATGGCGATCCAGTGGATGAAAAACGTGAAATATTACCTAGTATCTTAATCGATCACAATGAAAATATTAATAACGACGACAATTACAGTAGAACTACTGACGAAAATATTAACCAGACACATTGATAATAAGGGAGCGAAAAAGGCGAGACTTCTTACAAATTGAAAAGATACATGACTATGCAGTAGATTACTGTTACTTGTTGAAAAGTGCACCAGAAAGTTATAATGAGGCGATTAATTCAGAAAATCACCAAGAATGGAAACAAGCTATGATATCCGAACTGAAAGCTTTATCTGAAAATAACACATACGAAATAGTGGCAAAACCAACAGATAAAAATATAATTTCTTCATGCTGTGTTTTTTCCAAAAAAATCACAGCTTCTGGCAGTGAAACTTTTAAAGCAAGATTTGTTGCAAAAGGTTTTTCACAAATTTCTGGAGTGGAATATTTTGCAGCATTTTCACTAACAACAAATTTAACGACAATTAGAATTTTATTACAATTTGCCACTTAATACAATTTAAAAATACATCAAATGGATGTAAAAAATGCTTATTTAAATGCTCCGATTGACTGCGAAATCTGTATTTACCCTCCAGAAGGATTTAAAATGAAAAATAAAAATTGCGTGTGGAAACTGAATAAATCGTTATATGAACTAAGACAAAGTGCTCACAATTGAAATTTAACACTCCATAATTATTTAATAGAACAGGAATTCAAACAATGTCCCGTAGACGCGTGCATGTATACCAAAAATGTAGGTAATAAATTGTTGATTTTAGTTTTTTGGGTTGACGATATATTACTTGCCTCAAACTGCGACAACAGTTTAAAAAATGTTAAAAATAAATTAAATAAAAAATTAAAAATGGCCGATCTTGGACGACTGTCATGGTTCCTTGGTATAAAATTTACCTGTGAAAATGAAACTATAACTATGAACCAATCACGATACATTGAAAAAATTCTACTCAAGTTCATAATGCAAGATTGCAAACTGCATAAAACTCCCGTCGAAATGGATATAAATAAAAATATAGAGACTGAAACAAAATCCATAGATAATCGATTATATAGAGAAATGGTTGGAAACCTCATCTATTTGATGACCACAACTAGGCCTGACATATGTTACACTGTAACAAAGCTATCTCAAAACTTATCGAGACCGATAGTTAAGGACCTTAATCGTGCAAAACAAATCCTTCGTTATCTAAAAGGAACTAAGGAACAATCTTTAATATTTAAAAAGTCTACATATCCTCTAAATTTAGAAGGATTTTCAGATTCAGATTGGGGTAACTCTAAGGATAGAAAAAGTATAACTGGGTATTGTTTTAGACTGTCAAAGACTGGACCTATGATCTCTTGGAAAACTAAAAAGCAACAAATTGTTGCCCTTTCTACTTCTGAAGCAGAATATGTGGCCCTTACCCATTCCACAAAGGAGGCAATTTTTCTGAACACCCTTCTAAAATCTATTTTAAAACCTGATCTAAGTAAATAACCTATAGAAATTCATTGCGACAATCAGAGCAGTATCTTATTAGCAAATAATTCTATGATTCATCAAAGGTCGAAGCATATTGATATCAGATATAATTTTATAAGGTATAAAACCAGTAAAAAATCTATTACTCTTACTTATGTGACATCTTAAAATAATATAGCTGACATTTTCACTAAACCTATAAAAAGAATAAAATTAAAACATTTTATAACCGAACTTTTTGGAATCTAATTATGAATAAATCTCTTTTCAGAAACCCAAAAAGAGAAGCATGAACAGTCGAAATCACACCAAAAAAAAACAAAAACAAATTGTAAATTGTTCCGGGCATGAGGTTAAACTGCGACCATTTCTATCTTACTAACCAAATTAACCAACTAATACCTAACATAATATTTCCAGCTTTTGTTAAAAAAAAAAATGTATATTTGAATTTTTATGCATATATGTTTATATGTATTTGAATAGGATTCTATTTGTGTGTTTGTATATATATATATTTGAAAAGTGCATAAAAAAACTCCATGTGATTTACAAAAAAAGATGGCATCTTTTTGCACACATTATACCAATATATTAATTCTTTTTGACCAATGAGAATAAAGACAAATACCCCCCCCTAAAAAAAAACAATTATTTTATTGGTTTATTTTTATTCGTTCATTTATTTGTTTATTTTTATTTATTTATTTATTTTTCTTTCCTTTTCTCAAGTCAAACAAAAATTGAATCCGAAAGGATTTTTCCATTATATCAAAAAAGGGGGTGTGTAAAATGTTTTTGATTCCAAATAGGGGTGGGGGGATGACACCAATGACTTTGACAATCGTTTTTATAACTACCGGCTGTGCTAACCAACCAATGAAAATCTTCCACAGTCACTATAAAAATTGTCGAATTTTAGATTCAATCAATTCGCCGCTCCCTACTCGTTAGTGACGGCAACGCTCGGTCTCTGCCGGCCAAGACTAAAGTTCAGACTGCAGTCCACGCTCTAAGAGTCCGAGTTCTTTTTTTTTTACGCTTGACTTCGCAAGGACCAGCCCCTTCTTGGGGATTTGGACCAGCAAAGTTTTGCTTTTCATTGTTTTAGTCTGATTGTTTTTGTTATTGCCCTCGGGCAAATTACTAACTGTTCTTGTTTTCGTTTTTATTCCAGGTAGTCCGGGGTCCAGCTAGTGCTTAAGCAGCCGGCAGGACCAAGGGAAACCGACGTGCCTTTTTAGGCGAAGGTCCCCTTGGCTTCCAAATCGGCGGGCATCTAGTTGGGCCTTGGGACATCAAAATAGATAGAGCAGGCCGCTGCTCCTGCCACCTTGGGGGACGCCCCAGGTGTAGGTGCCGAGAAGGGTTTCTTGTCGAGAAGGGTCTCGGGGGTCGCCACCCCCAGTTCGGAAGGGTCGAGTGCCGGTGCGGTTCCGGGGGTCGCCACCCCCAACTCAGAAGGGTCGTTTTCGGTTGCGTCGCGGTCGGTTTCCACCTCAATAGCGTCTGGCAGGGTTGCAGGCGCCGTGCAGGGCACCCCCAGTGCAAGTGCGCCCGGTTGGGTTTCGGGCGCTGGGATGACCTCCCAGGAGGACATCCCTAGATCAGTAAATGCAGGATGGCCTTGGATCATGCCTGATACGGGAACAGCAACGTCCAGGGAGGAGGAGATCGAGGCCTGGAAAAGATTTGTTGAAGAAACCCCAGGTGGACCGTGGAAAGGAAAGAAAAGGAGGCGTCCCGCAAGGCGTTGGGACAAGGAAACGCCAACGGTTTCGCAGTCGGCTAGGAGTAGCCCTAAAAAGTCGACGGAAGAAAGCCTGAGGAGAACGAGGTCCATGGAGGTGTTTGTAGTGGATGGGTGCTCCCCGGGTGTGGGGGGATCGAAGATGGTGGAGTCGGAAAAGAAAGGGGAGTGGCCAGCTCTCTCATTTACGGATTCCCCGATACCAGCAGCACAGAGGACCCCAGCAGCAGCGGTAACAGTGGAGGCAACAGCCAGCGAGAGCAAGCAGAGTTGGGGGCTGAAGCAATCAGCACCAGCGAAGTCCCCAGAGTACTACAGAAGGCTTTTTGAAGAGAAATATAAGGACCTAACAAAAGGGAACCAGATAGAGGTGGTCCCAGAGACACTGTCGAAGATAAGGGAGAGATCAGTGTCCCTGCTGACTCTGAATGCCACCAGAAAGGGCCTTCTGGGAGTACCGAAAGACCGCATGATGGAGCTGCTGGGGGAACTGAGGATCCCCGCTCAGTACGCCGTTAGACGCTTTAACGCCATGTGGGAGGTCCTCTTGCCAACAAAGGACGATGCGGAGAAGCTGGCAAGAGGGGATCTCACATGGAAAAACATCAAGGTACGGCCAGAGTACCTTTCAAAGAGGAGGACGCTGGTCACAATTACAGGGGTGCCGTGCTTTCTTGTGGAGGAGCAGCTGGAGGCAATCATGTCCCAATATGGAGAAGTTGAAGGCATCGAGGCGGTAAAGGGCCCCCGGAATATAATGTCGGGAGACTACAAGATCAAGATGAGGCTGTCCCGCAAGGAATTCCACGGGATCCCGGCCCAATTCACCTGCGAGGGCTGGTCACTCGCCGTCATTGTGGAGGGCAGAAGACCCCAGTGTTGGCAATGCCAAAAAACAGGCCACGTAGCGAGGTTCTGCCCTCAAAGACAAGCCGGAATAGCCGAGACGGGCAAATCGGCAGAGAAAACCCCCCCAACAGAGACCAGGAAGGAGGAAGCAGCCCCAGCAAAAGAAAAGTGGAGCACAGTGGCGGCCAAAAAGGGGGCAAAGAAACAAGAGCCGGCTCCACAAACAACAACAAGAACGGTGGCAACAGCTACAAAAAGAAAGGCGAGAGGAAGCTCCTCGGGCTCCGACAGTGAAGGGGCCGAGGACAAACAGAGGGAGAAGAGAGAGAAGAAAGATGACAAGCAAGACCCGAGCACTGAGCTTCAGCCGCAAAGCCCCCAGGAAGAAGATCAGCAAACCCCTCCCCTATTCACCACTCCTAACGAAGAAACGGAGCAAATGGAAGCTCCAGTAGAAGAACAAGTTGTCCAAGAAGTCCAAGAGGAAGAAGCAAAGGAACAAAGGCAGGAACAAAAGTCGGCAGCCCCGAGGGAGGGGAAAACCAGGAAGCACCCTTTCCTACCCGGGGAACAATTATGCAATGCCGACTTAAGTAACGCGGTCTCTGATTTAAATGGGAGACAGAGGCGATACCTAAAGGAATTGGAAAGTCTCCGGAAAGTGGACAGAAAAGAGGTGACAGACCCCAGAAACTTCCAGGATGCTCCGTCTATCATCACTTTCGTCCGGGTGAATAGGGGAGGAAGAGCGAAAGCGCTATGGCGCATGATAGAAGCAGCCAAGTCGGCCTTCGGGGGCCTCAAAATCGTGGACGGGGAGCACCCATCACTTGGAAAAATAACCACACAATGCGAAGGGAGGGTCCCGCTTTATGTTCACCCCTCCCTTTATAGGGCTCTGAAAATGACGTTCCCCTTGGACGTGGGGGGCCTGGCTCGAGACGGACGGCTTACGTCCGACCTGCTCACGGGCAGTCTTGGTCAGGCCTTCGACGTCCTCACTCCCGAGGACTTTAGACCCTTAGTAGAAGAATATTACTAGTTAGGGAAGCATGGCCTTGAACCTAGCTAGTTTTAATGCAAGGGGCATGAGATCTCGAAGCAAGGCTGCTCGCGTGCTGAGGGATCTCGTGGCCCTTGAGGTAGACGTAGCTGCCCTACAAGAAACCCACTTTGTTGGGGATGGGGACTGCGGTGTGCTGGTAGACGATTTTCATGTTTACTCAGCATATGGCAGCCTCCATAGCCGGGGGGTTTCTGTACTAGTGAGTCGCACTCTGGCTGCGACGGTTACGCTTGTTCACGCGGACGCTCATGGGAGGCTGGTCGTGGTCGATGTTGCCGTTAAAAGCGGCGCGTTCCGGATCATGGCAGTTTATGCGCCTAACATCCAAAGCGAGAGGGTTTCCTTTTTTCGGCGGGTGGAGGTGTTTGTCTCTTCGGGTCCGGAGCGGGTAGTGCTAATGGGGGACTGGAATGCCATCCTGGACCCCAAGATAGATAAGGTCGGGGGGGCTAGTGGATTGGAAAGGTGTGACAACACCCTGTCTGGCTTTATGGCCTCGTGCGATCTAGTCGACAGGTTCCGTCTGGATCACCCAGGGAGGGAGATGTGGACGTGGCAATCTAGTTCGGCCGCCGGTCCGAGTACTTACTTGGACCGGATGTTAATTAGAAGGGGCGACGTAGATTTCCTATCTTGTCCCACGTTCCACTGGTTAGGTCATTCGGACCACAAACTTGTGTTGGCCCGTTTGAAATTAGGTAATAGGCCTAGGTTGGCGGGCTACTGGAAGATGAACGTCTCCTTGTTGGAGTCGAACGACTTTCGGGAGCAGCTGACAACACTAATTCAGAGGGAGTTAGTGGGGGCGGTTACCGGGAGTAGCTGGTGGGTTAAACTTAAGGTCACCATTAGGCACTTTTGTGTTCAATACAGCCAACGCCTCGCGCTAGATAGGGCTCGGACCAAAAGGCACCTAGAGGATAGACTGACCCGGGCGGTGGCAGGGGGGTATTCCCTAAATCTAGCTCTAGTTAAGGGGGACTTCAATCGCTTGGCTAGTGAGCGATATGAAGGTCAAGTAGTTAGGGCTAGGTTAAACAGAGTCTCCAACGAAGCCATGAATGTTGACGCTGTTGAGCGTAAGGCTGCTCTAAGACGTGGCTCGGATGGGTACATTCGGGAGGTGAAAAACCTGGAAGGGCGTTCTCTCGTGTCGGCACGGGAGATCTGCAATGGGTTTCGGCAACATTTGGAGGAACGCTTCACCCAACTACCCAGACTCCGCGGCCAGGATTTTGGCGGCTATTTAGCTGGCTCGCCCCGCCTTACTGCGGCCCGAGCGGCTAGCTGCGAGGGGATGGTTACGGAGCGTGAGGTCATTACTGCGTTGAAGCAGGTTGGCCACAACAAATCTCCGGGGCTTGATGGTTTGCCCTACGAATTGTTCTTGAGGCTGTCGCCCATGTTTGTGCCCCTTCTGACGGGCGTGTTTAACCACTGGTTTGCCCAGGATTCGATCCCGAGGCAGGTAACCAAAGGAGTGGTCACGCTTCTGAAGAAGGGGGACCAACATGGTGGGGGGAATCTAGACGATTATAGGCCCATTACTCTGCTTAACGCAGATTTCAAGATTTTGGCCTGCGTTCTTGCGAACCGACTGCAGGTTGTTATCGGTGACTTGGTCGAACCGTATCAGAACTACGCTGTGAAGGGTCGATCAATTCAGAACAATCTGCACTTGATTCGCACGATCATAGAGGGGTTAGAAGACGACGCTGAAGCCGCGCTGATCAATTTAGATCAGTCCAAGGCATTCGACAGGGTGGACCATGGGTTCCTGAGGGCTGTTGTGGAAACCGCCGGCTTTGGTCCGGACTTCCGCAAGTGGATCTCCGCCCTGTATCGTGATCCCGCGGTAGTGGTGCAGGTAAATGGTAGGTTGTCGGAGCCCTTTGGGGTCTCCCGGTCGGTGCGGCAGGGTTGCCCGCTGTCGCCTCTGCTGTATGTCCTGGCGTTGGAGCCCTTCCTTCGCAAATTAAGGGACGAGGCGGCGAGACCAGTCCTGCGCAGCATAGCTCTGGGTGTCCGCGTACGCCGATGACGTCACCATAGCGATATTAGAGCGGTGATAGAGGCGATCGCTGAGTATGAAGTTGTTACAGGGGCCGTGATCAATCGCAGCAAGTCCGTTGGCCTGCGGTTGGGCGCCTGGACCGGGATAAACTCGCTTCCAGGTGCGTTCGGCTGGACTGATGGCCCAGTAAAGATCCTCGATGTGTGGTTCGGGCTGGACCTCCAGTTGGACAAGAATTGGTCGGAAGTACAGACTAAGGTCGAGTCGTCGGTTGGGACTTGGATTCGGAGGAAATTGTCCTTAAAGGGTCGCGCGAAGGCATGTGCTACGTACGTGTTTCCTTTGATCCTTTACCGTTTATCTGTTCTTCCCCTGCCTGCGGACCGCTGTAAGGCTTTAGAGCGCCTCCTTTTCAAACTGCTATGGAAGGAGGAAAGCCGTTTGTCCGTAGACAGGTCTGTACGCAGAAGCTTAGTGAGGGAGGCTTGGGGATGCCTGATCTGCAAAGCCATAAACATGCAGAAAGATTGGCGTTCCTGAGTCGGACACTGATGGAGGAAACGCCATGGGTACCAGTCGTGGAACAGGCTTTTCCACGGCTCATATCCGCCCCTGCCGCTGAAGGTCGCAAAAGACCGGCGGGGGAACGGTGTTTCCTGACCGAATGCCGAGCCGCCCTTAGGGCATTGCCGAGGTCCAGGGACCTTGCACGGCCTAGGTGGAGGCTATATGAGGAATTAGTGGTGGGGACTGAAAAAGACCCGCTGGTGGAGCGGCTACATCTGTCGAGGGGGGAAGTTCTCTCGCTTTGGAATTGGGCGCCTGCCAGTAGCTACATCAATAATTCTGAATTTTCAATAACGTGGAGGCTAGTCCGGGACGCGCTGCCACTCTTTGGCAGATTAGCCAGGGATTGTAGGGATAGCGAATATTATTATCCCCCGTGCCCACGCTGCAATGATGTAGAGGAGGAGGAAACGAGAGAACACGCGTTCTTTCTTTGCAGCGGGGTGCGGAGTCTCTGGGAGTATGTCGAAGGGGTAACGGCTCGCATCGACCCCGAGCAGTCGGTGCCACTTGATTTAGCGTACGTAGTCGACAATGTGGACCCGCCGTTTGACAGGGAGAAACGGTTGGTGTTTCTAGCAATCCTAGCGGTAGCTCGGTTAGTGACGTGGTATACACGTCTGGGCATTGTCTATGAGGGGCGATTTTTTCCGATCAGGATCTGGTTGTTTATTTTAAGCATCAACTTAAAATAAAAATCAGATGTGATTGGAAGAGATTGTCCCGCATAGACTTTGATAGGAGATGGGTGCACAGCACTAGTTTGTGCATCCGATGAGGAGCTAGGTTCGAGTTCGTGTTTCCCCCCTAGTGGTATTGTTCCTAAGGTGCTGAGGTTTGGTTTTCTCGGAACCCAGCCCCTTATGTAAAGTAATATAAGGTTAACCTTATACGATCGGTAGGAGTAGGCTAGGTAGGTGTGTAACCACCAAGAGTGGATAGCTTATGCTTTATTAGGGCCTAGACTAGGGTAGTATGCATGTTATCCTGTTCCCGTAGTCTTTTATTTTTTCGTTAGATTGGCACTAAGAGAGCTTCCAAAGATGCCCAGTCCACTTGTTTATTTTGTCCCCGGCCTATTTTTGCCCATTACGCACTTTTATCTTGGAAGATGCCATCCACCCCGGTTTACCCCAACCCCAAGTTATTTTTCACACATAACCTTAGGTCCTCCACTCCCCTCTAGGGAACGACCTGCTTGCTTTCACCTCTTCCCCCCCGAGGGAGAGGAGCAGAAGACAGTGGGCGTTTCACACGACAGACCAGCTGTTAGGTAGGGAGGGTCCCTTACTAACCTGCCCCCATAGGCATTTTGTTTATTTGCTTTCTTTTTCTTTATTTTTTGGGTGTTTTCTAGTTTGCTCCCCTCCCCATCATCTCACCCCCATTTTATTATTTATTAAAAAAAAAAAGAAAAAAAAAATGTATTACTTTATTTTGTATATAAATAAGTTTTATTTTGTTCTTGTATATATTTGTTTTAAAATTTTTTCAGCATAAATGTCGCCCACCATCCGTGTAAGCTGGGGAGCTGTTATTTTAAGTAGGTCCTGGTAAGAATGTGAGGCGGTTATGCAATTAGTGCGTGATAGAAACTCTAGTGTAGGTTTTACTTAATAAAGTACTTGCTATCAAACGCAAGTCTAGCCTAGGACTAGCAAAGACCCCTATTTTTCCCCACTTCCCCCTACTGGCCCTGGTGCCTAAGTTGTTGCGGACCCCAAATAAGGCCTTGGCAGTAGATAATGCCAAGGTCGGGGCCGTAACGACTAAATACAAATTCGTCGTTAACTACGTCACAGACCGCATTTGATTCTTGGCTGCCATCTTCGTTACTAGCAATTACTGCCGCCATCTTTCTTACTAGAAAACACTTCACACTCAGTATCAAGACTGCACTCTGTTCAACATGTCTCAACACTTGACACAACTGAACTCGTTTGACACATCTCTGTAGGCAACAAACACACAGATGACTAACTCTGTTTTTTAGGATTTCATCATCACACTCATAACACCTGTTCAGAAACAGTGCAGCTTGTGTATGTCATGGGTTTGAAGAGAAGCAATGAAAGTCTTGTCTTCAGACTGACTGTCATCTGAAGTCTCACTATCTGGGTGATGAACCAACCCTAAATAAATCATTCAATCATTTATTTTATTTTTATGTATCAACGAGTCAACGCTTATCAAGGCACATATACCACTTGAGGATAAGAGTTAATGAGTTTTTCAGGAGGACAGTAGAACAAGAACATAATGATTGTTAACAACGGTTGAAACTAGTCAGAATTAGATTATTTATAAGAGTGGTGCAACAAGAATTTGTGTCAGTTTCATTATTGATAATGTGATAATGTGATCCAAATCTCTGCCAAACGTTTATTTATCCCTCTTGCTCTGAATTTCATTTTTATCATTTTCTTCTATGCCTTTCATGGTCCCCTGTGATCTGGACCTGCTACTTTAACTGTTCTACATCTGCTGATCCTAAAACTCTCATCTATTTTTTCAACATGACCATACCAGCAAAGTCTACTCTTCTGCACACATCTCCCAATAGTGTCCAGATTTAATTTTTCTCTGAGGTCATCAGAACTAAGCCTATCTTTAAAACTCACATTTCATGCAATGCATGTCCTCAACCTTCACTAACAAGGTTTCATTTCCATACATGATCACATTGCATACACATGCCTCAGTTGGTGATGGTAATGCTCTGCTGGTTAGTAATGGCAGAAGTTTCCTGAACTTACTCCATCTACTCATAAATCTTCCAATCACACTAGCATCTTGTGCTCCAATGGTATCACCACGGTAACAAAACTTCTTGAGAACCTCAATAATTTTCTCAGCCAGATACACTTTCACCACATCTGGATTTTCATCCATCTTCATCGTGTTGCATTCTTTGCATATAAACTGGCTATCCTTTCTCAACCTATCTGTAATTCAACTACACTTCTGTACTCAATGCTTGCAAGTGTTATGAAAGCATACTTTTTTAGGATAATAATGAAGAAGCACAGTTAATAACAATTATAAAAAAAAGAATAAAAGAAAAGGTCGCTTAGGGTTCGATATATGAAATGTGCACAAGAGAAAAGTGAAAACTCTTCCAAACTTATGAATTGTGAAATAGACGAAAACATATTGAAAAGGAAAACATCTGTGTTTGTCATCCTTCTTTGCTATTGTCATTTACCTTTGCCTTTTGTCTACTTTATTAGTTGTATAGTCGATTGGCACTTTCACACACACCTTTTACTCCTCTACGACAGATTCTGATAACTCAGTTGTCTTGATTACAATCAAATCGAAGTTCAATAAAGTCTCTGATGTCCCTTTACATTGATAAAGGAACATCAGAGACTTTACTGAACTTCGATTTGATCTTAAAGACAACTGAGTAATCAAAGGATCCCAGAGAAGATTCCCACTGTTCAGGGCAAGGTGTCAAGAAAAGATAAAAAGGCCTACAAAATATATCGAGTATCCATGTAGGTTTTTCAATAATATGTGTAGCTCATTGCAAGAGAAAAATCATGATAAAAACTTTCTTCATCATCAATCTTAGAGTGGACAAGCCACTTATAGCATTAACTACCCTCCTTAACACAATTATACAGACTCTCACCAGAGGACGTTTTCAAACTCAGATTATCTTCTATTTAAAAATGCTAGGTGTCACTAGTATTAATGATTATAAAAAGTACTACACGCAAATTGCTTCCATCCAGCCTGGTCTTGATAGAATACACAACAGGCTCTCTCCCTCTTTCATTCAGGATTGGCTACCAAGAACATTAGTCAAACTGTCGCTCAATTTTATATGTAAGATTTGTTCTGTTCACACACACACACACACACACACACCATTTATAGACTCTCTTTGTACACATTCTCAAGAATACAACTTCATAAAAAATCCAGTCAGGTTCACAAACAATAAATGTTATTTTATATATTTCTTTGTTTTCAAGTTATTACTTTGTTTTTCATTGTATCGGAATAAAAATAAATATAGGATAACCAGTGCTGTTTTAATGTTGGTCAAAAGAACGTTGTCACAGTCAACATTTTGAACATTAAAAACATCACAAATATAAACCTTAGCGAAAAAGGTGAATAAAAAGTATTGAAATGAAAACAAGACATTATAGATTCTGTCTAGTAATCTTTTATTTAATTAAGAATCTTTCTACTCGTCTACAAGTGGAAATGTATAGCTTTTATAGCTTGGATTATCAGAGTAGATAATCTATATTCACAACATTCTTCCCCACCAAATTTCTCACTGATAGAGAAGAAAATCCCTTAAATGCTCAGGCTCCCTACGAGCTCGCGGTGGCTGGCTCAGCAGTCCATGATTTGGGGTCAGAGTACTTAAACAGGAAGGCTCTTCAGTGTGAGCTTGTCTGTGGGCTCTAAAATATCGCGCTCCGAAATGTTTCCTTCTCAGAGGAGCAAGCCGTTCCACGTCAGAGTCAGTCTCTGGATGAACATGTTTTTTCGGTGTTAGTCCTTCATCTGTCAGGGATTCAGGTGTTGGCCCATCCAAAGTGTCTCATGGAGCCTCAATGGATACAGTGTCATTAGATGACGTGTCAGGAGCAATTTCAGTGCCATGATCTTCCAGAAGGGCTATAGTGTCAGGGAAGTTGGTCTGTCCTCAGAAGTTATCCACGGTCCTGGTATGTCTTTGACAGGTGCTAGGTCTCTGAGCCATCTGCATGTCTTACTCAAGTGTACTGAAGGTTCACCTCTATGAACTCTACCTCGTCCACCAAGGGATCATTCTTGGTGTAACATGCATGTTGTCTCAGAAACACAGTATCAGATCGAGAGACCCAAGATGGAAGCGAAGCTCCCGCCGAACTCTATCGCTGAAAAGGTAAAAACAGGGTAGGCATTCGTGGTGGTACACAATAGGGATTGAATGGCATATGTGACAGGAAGGAGATTTTCCCAATTATGAATCAAATATCCATTATTTGATGCAGCGAATTGAATGGTCTTCCAAAAAATGCCGTTATATCATTCGCATTGGCCATTATCCTTAGAATTGTAGGGAGTTGTCTGGCTTATGGCTACTCTCCATTCCTGTAGAAATTATCGAAGCTACTTTGACATGAAAGAAACCCTTCGGTCTGAATATATATATAGGCAGGAACTCCAAAGACAGTGAATAGTGAACAGAGGCATTGTATAATTGCAGTAGCTAATATGTCTGAGTAAAGGAAGGTAAAAGGAAACCGTGAATATTCGTCGACAACAGTTAATATATATTGGTTCCTTATTTTGCTTGGTAGTGATCCTTTGAAATCAAGATTGAGTCTTTCTAACGGTTGTGTTGCTTTTATTAAAATGCCAGTTTTGAGTTTATAAAACTGAGGCTTTATTTCAGCACACATTCGGTAGGAATTTATAATTATTTTTACCTCCTCAACTGAGAAAGGCAAGTTTCTACACCTCACAACATGAACCACTCGAGTAATGCCGAGGTGACAGAGATTTTTATGTGGGAAATGAAATCTCCCAGCCAGCAGACACAAAATGATACTCTTAAGCTAAACTCAATTATCGCCCTTTAACTCTGATAACACTATGCCTACCCCTCAGAAGGCAATGCAGTTATGTCACTTCCTGTTTTATAGATTTCTTTCTCTTTTTTTTCTGGACTCTCAACAAGTCAAGATGTGATGATAACGCGCTCTAGTTGGCATGGCCAGCCAACCGGCTTTTCTGACCGCCATCAGCTTATCAGCAAATACGATATTGCAAGCAATGTTACTCTCTTCTCAATGAACTCTTACTATCTCTAACTTCATTCTCTCTTTTGTATTTTTATGTAAATAAATCTACATTTATTTGTTATCGTATATCGGTACATTTCATCTCTTTGTTATGCGAACCATGCTTCTCAATCACCTACCATTCATTAACAAAAGAGGATGGGATCCCAATTACATAAACAGAGCTTCTTATCCTCAACAACTGTTGTAGCATTTGGAGTTCGTCCCTGCTTGATGCTGTACAGCATACTCTTGACAGTGTATCAGCTGTTAAGTTCTCTTTGCTAGGCCGGTACTTGACATCAAAGCAAAAAACAACGTACACAAATGTGCCTTCCAGTTTCTCATCCATTATGATTTGATTGACTATCCTTTGGAAGGTGGCTACCCCATTTGTAACGCCAAACGGAATCTTGTGAAATTGATATAGTCGACTGTTCGCCCAGAAAGCTGTGTATAACTTTTCTCTAGTCTAATGGGGTCTGATGGTATGTGCTTTTCAAGTTCAAAGTGCTAAACATACGATATTTGGCTATTTTGTTTATCATTTCATCTATCCTGGCATCCAAAAGAGTAAATCTATTCATGGTTTGGGATATATAATCTATAACCATTCGTTTTTTATGGTTTTCATAAGTGGTTATAACTACCTGAGCCCTCCAGGGTGATTTGCTAGGCTCAGTTATACCCTCCTCAAGTAGTCTTTTCATCTCAGAGTCAATGAATTTTTTATTATTATAAGGAAAACGTCTGCTTCTCATTGCTATGGATTTCCGGTTTTCAGTTAGGTTTTTGAAAAGTGACGGGTACTGGATTTTTTGCTGTCGCCAATGCACAAATTTTCAATGCAGGAATTGAACGGCCAAATGGAATTTCAATCTGTGAGTGTTGCTGCAAAAAATTGTGTCCCAGTATTATTTTGCAACAAAGGTTTTTCATTACGGATAATTTAGTGGTTTTATAGGAGACATCATTAAATAGTAAGTCTACCAAACAATAACCACTTACTTGTGCAGACGATGATGTGTTTGCCATTGTTACCCTTCTGGAGGAAGAAACAAAATACAATTTGTTGGTTTTTACCAAGCTTTCTTCGATAAAATTTTCTGAGCTTTGGGTATCGAGCAGAGCATTCATAAATCTCCACGTTAATTTTCACTTTTACAAAAGTTTTTGAAAGGCAGTCAGGGGAGGCAGCTAAAGTTTCAGATGTATTTTGATGAGTGGCTTTGTATAGGATTTTAGAAGACCTGCATACCTTTGAAAAATGACCAAGTTTTCCACATTTATGACGAGTATCTTTGATGGCATGAAACTCGTAGGTGTTTTGATAAGCTACAAAAATAGCAGGTGTCCCTTTTCAAAGCGGCAGTGACCGATTGTTCTTGAACCTTCATCAGACTATCGTCATGAGGGGGGGGGAGCAGTAGGAACAGGTAGGTTTAGCGTGGTGCCCACTGTGTTTGGCTGTAAATAAGAACTAGACTGTTGTATAGCACAGGTATAGGCTTGCTCGTTAGCTGTTCTAAGTGTAAGAGTCTTATTCTCAAGAAGACATCTTACCTGGCATTATGTAAGCCGTTAATGAAGGCATCCAAAATGTGTTGCTCTTGGGCTTCTAATGCCATCATTGGGCAGAAGTTGCAATCTTTGCCCAGTGTCCGAAGGCTCTTAAGGAAATGGTCCCATGTTTCACCTGATTCTTGTCGGCGAGTCGCAAGTAGGTATCTAGAAAATATCTCATTTTTGGGCTTTATGTATGTAGCATTCAGTACATCGATTGCTTCTTCGTAGGTAATGCAATCCAAGATAATTTTGTTGACTGTGTGAGACAGGTAGTTGGTTAGGAGCGAACACTTATTGATGGGATGTCCTGGTCTTTCTGAATGTAGAACCTTGATGAAATTTGTAAATGTCTTCTCGCCAATGATTCCAGTACATGTAGGCTGAATCACTTTCTAGATTTGTTGCATAAATTATTCCATTTTTAATTGAATAAATTGTAATGAAAACAGGACAAGAGATTCCGTTTAGAATCTTACTACTCCTTTACTTGACAGACAGAAATGTACAGCTTTTATAGCTTGGATTATCAAAGAGGAGATAATCCATATTCACAACAAGGATCTTGTGATTTTTTCAGAAATTTGCACAATGTTTGTTTTGTTTTGGAGATGATTGAAGGCGAAGATGAAGACAATTCTGTGAGCAAGTGCAACATGTAAACATACACCTGAGATGTTTGATTACAAAAATTAGCAATGTACTGCAATTAATGATAAAATGCAAGTAATTTCTTGGACAACGTGGTCATCTCGCCTTATCAGGATATACACGGAACTCAGGACTGCTTGTAAATTTTCCTTTGGTATTTCTGAGAAAGCCGGTTCAACCAACCTATGGGGAATGCTGTTAGCATAAAAAAAATATGGTAATGGACATCTTCCATCTCTATGGCAAGTTTTATCATAAACTATGCAACAAAATTTTATAATAAACTTGTGCAAGCTTTTCTAGTCCCACACAAAACATTCGTTCACATTTCAAACCACATTTCTTGTCATACACATATGCGCACACAAACATACGTGCGCACATACACACACGTACATATATTCATGTTCACATACATACACTCACATTCACGTACATACACATACACGCTAACGTACACACATGTATGCACACATACGCGCACACGTACGCAGACATGGGCAACGTCACTTCCCTTTAAAGGAAATCCACGCATGCGCAAAAGATCTCCGGAAACAACTATAAAAGCAAGAGAACTGAGGTGTTTCCTTCTTTTTCGACTCGGCTCCCGACCTAAGCAGTTGACGGACCAACCGCTCTCTTTCGGGGGGCACACGCAGGTGCGTGCGTCACGTCCCCTGCTACTATGTGTGGGGCAAGAGCCAACAGACAGTATGTGTACCTTACACACTTTCTCTCTCCTGGATTGACTTTCTCTCTCTCTCTCTCTCTTTCTCCCTACAAACAATAGACTTTCCCTCTCACCAGCCAACAGTGAGAGAAGCACGCCAAACTGAATTGACTTTCTCACTCTCTCTCTTTAAACAATAGACTTTCCCTCTCACCAGCTAACAGTGAGAGACGCACACCAAACTAAACACGTGGTGTACCCTTTTCTTTCATTTGGTTCTTCATGAAATAAATTCTAGTTCGTTTATTTCAATAAATGCGTTGTTCGTTCCTTTCTCAATTGAATTAATTTTTTCCTATTTTGTACGACTGGGGGATATATATAATATATTCACCAGTTCACTACAAATTGGTGACACCCGAACGTGAGATGAACATGCATTTCCTTCTATACAACCGGTCTACTACAAACTATATTACAAAGTTGTATAATAAACTATACAACAAAGTTGTATAATAAACAATATTACAAAATCATATCTATACAACAAAATTTTATAATAAACTATACAACAAAGTTTTATCATAAACTATACAACAAAGTTTTAACATAAACTATACAACAAAGTTTTATAATAAACTATACAACAAAGTTGTATCATAAACTATACAACAAAGTTTTATCATAAACTATACAACAAAGTTTTAACATAAACTATACAACAAAGTTTTATAATAAACTATACAACAAAGTTGTATCATAAACTATACAACAAAGTTTTATCATAAACTATACAAATTTTATCATAAACTATACAACAAAATTTCATAATAAACTATACAACAAAATTTTATAATAAACTATACAACAAAGTTTCATAATAAACTATACAACAAAATTTTATAATAAACTATACAACAAAGTTTTATAATAAACTATACAAATTTTATAATAAACTATACAAATTTTATAATAAACTATGCAACAAAGTTTTATAATAAACTATACAACAAAATTATATAATAAACTATACAAATTTTATAATAAACTATACAACAAAATTTTATAATAAACTATACAACAAAATTTTATAATAAACTATACAAAAAAGTTTTATAATAACCTATACAAAATTTTATAATAAACTATGGAACAAAATATTATAATAAACTATACAGCAAAAGTTCATATTAAACTATACAATAAAGTTTTATAATAAACTATACAACAAAGTTTTATCATAAACTATACAACAACATTTTATAATAAACTATACAACAAAGTTTTATAACAAACTATACAGAAAATTTTATAATAAACTATACAATTAAGTTTTATCATAAACTATACAGCAAAAGTTCATATTAAATTATACAATAAAGTTTTATAATAAACAATACAACAAAATTTCATAATAGACTATACAACAAATATTTATAATAAACTATACAACAAAATTTTATAATAAACTATACAACAAAAGTTTATAATAAACTATACAACAAAATTTTATAATAAACTATACAACAAAATTTTATAATAAACTATACAACAAAACTTTATAATAAACAATACAACAAAAGTTTATAATAAACTATACAACAAAATTTTATAATAAACTATACAACAAAATTTTATAATAAACTGTACAACAAACTTTTATAATATACAACAAAGTGCTATTATAAACTATACAACAAAAATTCTATAATAAACTATACAAGAAAATTTTATAATAAACAATACAACAAAAGTTTATAATAAGCTATACAACAAAATTTTATAATAAACTATACAACAAAATTTTATAACAAAATATACAACAAAATTTTATAATAAACTATACAACAAAATTTTATAACAAACTATACAACAAAATTTTATAATAAACAATACAACAAAAGTTTATAATAAACTATACAACAAAATTTTATAATAAACTATACAACAAAATTTTATAATAAACCATACAACAAAGTTTTATAATAAACTATACAACAAAATTTTATAACAAAATATACAACAAAATTTTATAATTGTTGTGGTGGCACACATTCATTTGCATATGTAGATAGTAATTACACATAAATAGGAAGACTGTTAGTCTGAGTGTGTGTTCACCAGAAGCCACCGAAGGCCGCCAAGAGCAGATATGTTTCTCCAGCAAAGACTCTCTTATTTGACACCAGTATGTAAATATCCTGTAAATATACCTTTTTCTAATACACTTTTTATTTGATCTACCTTTGTTTGTTGAGTCGTCATTTGTATTGCTTTCTACGTTACTTGTTTCACCCTGCAAACTTAACAATAATAAACAATACAACAAAAGTTTATAATAAGCTATACAACCAAATTTCATAATAGACTATAAAACAAAATTTTATAATAATCTATACAACAAAGTTTTATAAACTATACAACAAAGTTTTATCATAAACTATACAAACCTTTATAATAAACTATACAACATCTTATAATAAACTACAAAACAAAATTTCATAATAAACTATACAACAAAATTTTATAATAAACTATACAACAAAGTTTTATAATAAACTATACAACAAAAATTCTATGAACTATACAACAAAATTTTATAATAAACTATACAACAAAATATCATAATAAAGTATATAAACAAATTTTATAATAAACTATACAACAACATTGTATAATAATGTTATGGCGAGATGAGCAATTCACCGCCGGAACTTTTTATCGAATGAACGTTATCACCGATCACCGGTTAGGAGAGCCTTCCCTGGGCGGGAACACTTAAAAACGTAACATGCCGTCTCTGTAAATATTCTCAATAAACTTCTCTATTTCTTTATTACTTCAGAACCTCTTTGTCCATTTATTTCCCTGGTGGAATACCTTTCTTGAATATCCTTTTATTACGGCCACCCACCGCAGGATATATAAACTGGCGACAAAGATGAGATACAAACTGTAAATTCATCTAAAAAAAAGACAAAAAAAAACAACACGTGGTAACCGAGAACATTCTGAAAATTGTTGTTCAAAAAGTTCACTTTTAATTGAAGAAAAAGCTTCTGAGAAAGCGAAAGACTGGTGTCTGCCACAAATTTACGCAAGTAAAAAATAATTTTTATATTATTGACGAGTTAAACTCCGTTTTTTCTTTTTAAACTCCCAAAGAGTTGACATTATATAACGTGTGTGTGTGTGTGTGTGTGTGTGTGTGTGTGTGTGTGTGTAAATTGTGACTTTCTTCATGAGAGATATTTTTACGTGTTTTTCGTATTTGGTTAATACGATAAAAAAAAACAACAAATGAACAATACTGAGGAATCTGTCTTTATTTAATAAAGAAAATTTTTTAAAAGAAGTTTACATGTGTCTGCTGAAGTAGACGAAAAAAGAGTCTCTTGCAATTTTGTCAAGTGTTATTTTAACGGTGATTTTTTTTTTTCGGAAGTTTCCTATGTGGTGACAATTTTCTGTGAAAATAAGCATTTTGTTTTTGAACAATATATATATTTTTTTCTCTGTGGTATACGTTAACTTGCTATTGATACATTTAAAAAGAAAATGACATCGGAACAAATAGCGACGTTGACGAAAACGTTAACTGAGAGTTTAATCGCTCAACAAAAAGCCTAAATGGATTTTCAAAAAGAAATGCTAATTCAACAAGAACGTTTCGAAACTCTTGTAATACAACAAACGACGGATAATCGCTTATTTTGTGAAACGATTTTGTCAGAAAAATCTAAGGAGGGTGCATCCAGATTTTTTTCGGCTGAGGGTATAGTGAACTCGCTTTCAGAGTTTAAATATGACCCAGAAAAAGGTGACACTTTTCCAGCCTATTATCGTAGGTTTGAAACGATATTTACAAAACGATGCGAGAAGTGGTCGGATGAGGAAAAAATAACACAAAAAATGTGCACAGAAGAAAATAGTAAATTCACGAATTTGATATTGCCTAAAAAACCGGAAGAGATCTCTTTTTCGGAAGCGGTGAAAATTTTGTGTGTTATATTCGGTGAAAGAGATAGTCTTTTTCATACACGGTATAGGTGTTTAAATATGTCAAAAGATGAAACTGATGACATTGTCACATATGCGGGCAAAGTCAACGCCCAGTGTGAACTGTTTAAATTAAAGGATTTATCAGTGGACATGTTTAAGTACTACATATTTGTCCAGAGACTGACAGCACCGAAGGACAAGGATTTAAGGTCAAGGATATTATCAATCATGGAACAAGACCCGGAAATGAACTTGCAAAAAGTGACAGAAGAATGTCAAAAATTGATAAATGTAAAAAGGGACACTACGAGGATAGAGGGAAAAGTCACATCCCAAGTCCAGGTAGTAAAACAGAAGACATTTCCAAAAGACAAAGGGAAAAGTTTTGAATGTTGGAGTTCATGGGAGAATTTAATTACAGTGTTTCGCTTGGATCGAAAACTTTTTCCTCAAACCTTTCAGTTGTTCCAGGAATAAATTCTTGCCTTTTTGGAATTGATTGGATTGTTTTGTTTGATTTATGGGAGCTACCCATAAATTCATTTTGCAATAATGTGAGAGTGTTGGAAAAGAAAAATTCCAAACAAAATGACCATTTTCTGACAGTGTTAAAAAGTGAATACCCCAAAGTTTTTTCAGAGGGATTAGGAGTGTGCACCAAAACTGAAGTAAATTTTGAATAAAAACAGAATGTGAAACCTGTTTTTAGACCAAAAAGAAATGTGCCTTTTTCTTCAAAAGAAGATATTGAAATTGAACTAAAAAGACTTCAGAAGAATGGTGTAGTCGAAAAAGTTGACTATTCTGAGTAGGCGAGCCCCACTGTGTATGTTAAAAAGAAAAATAAGAAGATTCGGGTATGTGCCGATTTTTCTACAGGCCTTAATAACTGTCTGATGGATCATAGTTATCCACTTCCATCTCCTGAAGACATTTTTACAAAGCTGAATGGAGGTAGAATTTTCACCAAAATCAATTTATCGGAAGCTTACCTCCAGGTAAAAGTCAGTGAAGAATGTTCTAAGTATTTGTGTATCAATACCCATCTAGGACTTTTCCGACTAAAAAGACTTCCTTTTGGATTAAAAGTGGCCCCAGCACTATTTCAGCAAATAATGGATACGATGCTTGCTGATTTAGATGTTGCAATCGCATATTTGGATGACATCTTTGTCAAAAGTAAACATGTACAGGAACATAAGGAACACATCAGAGCAGTTTTCCAAAGAATTGAGGAATTTGGTTTCAAGTTAAGTGCCGAAAAATGTGAATTCTTTTTAAAACAGATAAAATATCTTGGTCAAAATATCGACAGCCAAGGCAGAAGACCGGATCCTCAGAGAACAGAAGCAATCGAGAGGATGCCAGCACCCAATAATGTTGCCCAGTTACAATCTTTTTTGGGTTTGGCTCAATATTATGCTATTTATATTCCAAACATGCATAAATTTAGAGCACCATTGAATGATTTGTTAAAAAAAAAGGACAAAAGTGGATTTGGTCAAAAGAATGCCAAAATGCGTTTGAAGATATTAAGAAATGCCTGCTATCAGATTTAGCTCTAGCACATATTGATCCACAGAAAGAATTGATTGTTGCATCAGATGCAAGTGACTACGAAGTAGGAGCAGTTCTTCTCCATAAACTTGAAGATGGATCAACAAAGCCAATAGCACATGCATCCAGATCACTTTTGCCGGCTGAAAGAAACTATTCTCAAATTGAAAAAGAAAGCTTGGCGATTATTTATGCCATTAAAAAATTCCATAGATTTATTCATGGAAGGATGTTTACTTTGCAAACCGACCACAAACCCTTATTGACTATTTTTGGCTCTAAAAATGGCATACCTACGCACACTGCGAACAGACTCCAACGATGGAGCATAATTCTACTAAATTATAACTTTAAAATGGAGTACATTTCATCCAAAAATATCGGACATGCAGATGGACTGTCCAGGCTCATCCAAAAGTGTGCTGAACCTTTGGAAGACACAGTAATAGCTGCTTTGACAGAGGAAAAAGAACTCTCCGGATTACTGTGCAACACAATCAGAGAGTTACCAGTGGCTCTAGACGAAATAAATAAGGCAGCAGAAAAGGATGATTATATTGTGAAAATAAAAAAGTTGGTACAACTAAATGGAAAATCAAAGAAAGACCCTAAAATTTTACCATTTTCCATTTGTGCTCAAACCTTGATGTACGCAGACAGAGTCGTCATACCGACTATGCTTCAGAGAAGAATTAAAAAAAAATTTCATAGTGGTTATCCAGGCATGTCGAGAATGAAAGCTTTAATGCGTGGATATACGTATTGGCCTAGAATGGACCAGGATATTGAAAAACTCGTAAGAGAGTGTCGAGGGTGTCAGCTAGCAGCAAAGGCACCACCTGTGCAGATACAACTGTGGCCAAAGACTGATACACTGTGGACTCGGTTACATATCGATTATGCAGGTCCTTTAAATGGACATTATTTCTTAGTGGTCGTCGACAGTTTCACAAAATGGCCAGAAGTGTTTAAATACAAACACCCTACTTCGATGAGTACAATAGATGCACTAAGAGTTCTCTTCAGTCGTTTTGGAGTGCCTAAAACTATTGCCAGCGACAACGGCACCCAATTTACCAGCAAAGAATTTGAAGAATTCTGCAAGGCTCTAGCCATTGAACATTTAACAATGGCAATCTACCACCCTAGGTCAAATGGCCTAGCAGAGAGGTTCGTCGATACATTCAAAAGAGCCTTGCAGAAAAACCAAGGCATGGACACAGACGAGAAGAGTCTTGAACAATTTTTATTGGTGTACAGGATAACTCCGAACCCAAACACTGATACTGGTTCGTCACCAGCCGAACTGATGTTTGCACGGAAAATCAGATCTGTATTTGACAGAATTTTACCAAGTGCAACCAGAGTAACAACAACAAAAGAAAATTTTCCAACAAGGTTTTACAAACCTGGTGACAGAATATTCTTCCTGAATTACAGGAGTGGAAAAAATTTTTCGGAGGAGGGGATTATCATAAAAAGTATCAGACACATGCTATATTTGTAAGAAGTAATAAATTCGACAGTCGCAGGCATATAAATCAGCTAAGACCTCAACACACTGATGACTACAAACAGGCAGAAGAAAATGACCTGCCCCTAGAGGTTTTGTATGATTCTTTTAATATTCCCCAACCCTTAACAGAACTTACTCCAGATTGGAGAGTTCCAGCTTCTCCACCAACTCCACCACTCAAACGATATTGAGGAGAAAAAGTACAAGGGTGAAAAGAAAAGTTAACCGGCTGAGCCCCAAGCCAAAAAGCAAATGATATTAAGCCAAATTCTCTTGGGAGAAATTGTCTTAGGGGGAGGTGATATGGCGAGATGAGCAATTCACCGGCGGAACTTTTTATCGAAAGAACGTTATCACCGGTCACCGGTTGGGAGAGCCTTCCCTGCGCGGGAACACTTAAAAATGTAACATGCTGTCTCTGTAAATATTCTCAATAAACTTCTCTATTTCTTTATTACTTCAGAACCTCTTTATCCATTTATTTCCCTGGTGGAATACCTTTCTTGAATATCCTTTTATTATGGCCACCCACCACAGGATATATCAAATAAACTATACAACAAAATTTCACAATAAACTATACAACAAAATTTACTAATAAACTATACAACAAAATTTTAGAATAAACTATACAGAAAACATTCATAATAAACTATACAAAAAAGTTTTAGAATAAACTATACAACAAAGTTTAATAATAAACTATACAACAAACTTCTATAATAAGCTATACAACAAAATTTTACAATAAACTATACAACAAAGTTGCATGAACTATACAACAAAGTTTTATCATAAACTATACAAACTTTTATAATAAACTAGAAAAAAAAATTTCATAATTAACTATACAACAAAATTTTATAATAAACTATACAGCAAAGTTTTATGATAAACTATACAACAAAATTTTATGATAAACTATACTACAAAATTTTATGATAAACTATACAACAAAATATCATAATAAAGTATATAACAAAATTTACTAATAAACTATACAACAAAATTTTATAATAAACTATACAACAAAATTTCACAATTAGTTATACAACAAAATTTACTAATAAACTATACAACAAAATTTTATAATAAATTATACAACAAAGAGTCTATAATAAACTATACAACAAAATCTTATAATAAACTATACAACAAATATTAGAATAAACTATACAAGAATGTTTTATAATAAACTATACCAATTTTATAATAAACTATACAAAAAAATTTTTTTTAAAAACTATATAACAAAATTTTATAATGAACTATACATCAAAGTTTTATAATAAACTACACAACAAAATTTATAAAAACTATACAACAAAATTTATAATAAAATATACAACAAAGTTTTATCATAAACTATACAACAAAATTTTTTTTAAAAACTATATAACAAAATTTTATAATGAACTATAAAACAAAGTTTTATAATAAACTATACAACAAAGTTTTATCATAAACTATACAACAAAAATTTTATAATAAACTGTACAACAAAGTGCTATTATAAACTATACAACAAAAATTCTATAATAAACTATACAAGAAAATTTTATAATAAACTATAGAATAAAATTTTATAATACACTATACAACAAAGTTTTATAATAAACTATTCAACAAAATTTAATAATAAACTATACAAACAAATTTTATAATAACTATACAACAAAATTTACTAATAATCTATGAAATAAAATTTTTTAATAAACTTTACAACAAAATTTCATAATAAACTATACAAAAAAATTTATAATAAACTATACAACAAAATTCTATAATAAACTATACAACAAAGTTGTATAATAAACTAAAGAATAAAATTTTATAATACACTATACAACAAAGTTTTATAATAAACTATGTAAAAGTCTATAATAAACTATACAACAAAATTTTATAATAAACTATACAACAAAAGACTATAATAAATTATACCACAAGATTTCATAATAAACTATACAGAAAAATTTCATAATAAACTATACAACAAAGTTTTATAATAGACGATATAACAAAATTTCATAATAGACTGTGCAAGAGAGTTTTATAATAAACTATACAACAAAGTTTTATCATAAACTATACAACAAAGTTTTATAATAAACTATACAGCAAAATTTCATAATAAAATATACAACAAAATTTTATAATTAACGATATAACAAAATTTCATAATAGACTATACAACAAAATTTTATAATAAACTATACAAAAAAGTTTAATAATAAACTATACAACAAAGTTTTATCATAAACTATGCAACAAAGTTTTATAATAAACTATACAACAAAGTTTCATAATAAACTATACAACAAAATTTCATAGTAAAATATACAACAAAGATTTATAATAAACCATATAGAAAAATTTCATAATAGACTATACAACAAAGTTTTATAATAGACTATACAACAAAATTTTATAATAAACTATATAACAAAGTTTAATAATCAACTATACAACAAACTTCTGTAATAAACTATACAATAAAATGTTATAATAAACTATACTACAAAATTTCATAATAAACTATACAACAAAATTTACTGATAAACTATACAACAAAATTTCATAATAAACTATACAACAAAATTTCATAATAAACTATACAACAGAATTTCATAATAAACTATACAAAAATGTTATAATAAACTATACCATAAAATTTTATAATAAACTATACAACAAAATATTAGAATAGACTATACAACAACATTTTATAATAACTATAAAAACTTTCATAATAGACTATACAACAAGATTTTATAATAAACTATACAACAAATATTTATAATAAACTATACAACAAAATTTCATAATAAACTATACAACAAAATTTTATAATAAACTATACAACACAATTTCATTATAGACTATACAACAACATTTTATAATAAACTATACAACAAAGTTTCATAATAAACTATACAATAAAGTTTTATCATAAACTATACAACAAAATTTTATAATAAACTATACAACAAAGGTTTATAATAAACTATACAACAAAGTTTATAATAAACATTACAGAAAATTTTATAATAAACTACCCAACAATGTTTTATTATACAAGAAAATTTCATAATCATAAACTATATAACAAAGTTTTATCATTAACTTTATAGTTTCATAATAAACTATGCAACAAAATTTTATCATAAACTATACAACAAAGTTTTATCATAAACTATGTAAGAAAGTTTGATCATAAACCATACAACAAAGTCTTATCATAAACTATACAACAAATCAGATGACTTCTAATCATCAACAATTACAAAAAAAAAAAAAAAAATTTAATTTGGCAGAACTTAATAAGTTGTCACTGTTAATGAACTCAAATTCACGCTAATAACCTTGGAGACATTTGCCAAAGAATTAGATTTTAACCACATAATTACCAGCCCAAACTATCTTCAAATCAATGACATGGAATAAAGAAACATGCAAACTATAAAAACTATAAAAAAGCCATGAAAACCAATGATGATACCTATATTGTTTATTTAGCATAACACACTTTTAAACAATGACACTTCTTCAACAAGAAACAAATCTTCTAACATTATAAGAAACAAGTACCAAAAGTTACAAATAAAAAAGTCTTTGTCCATCCTCGGTCCAAATGCTGAAGTAAGAATAAAATTCAACAATAATTGGTCGAGAGAGAACAAAATAATAGCCTCGTTTAACCTAAACAAAGCTCTAAACGAAGCACAACAACAAATAAAATACAACAGGTGTCACTTACTTAAAATACTAACAGTCACTATTGTAATGGGATAGATGACAAATATGGGCGATGACCTAATCATTCATCCATGTCACTGTTGTTAGCATTAACAAGGAATAAAATATTAACAAGAAAAAATGAAATGAAATGAGATGTGTGATAAATATGATAACAAAGGAGAAAAAATTGTGTATCTAACAAAATATAAACACAGTATTTATTTCAAAGAATAAAAGGTGGCAGTGTTCAAGTGGATAACAGCACAGACTGACGACTTTGGTGTTCAAATCTACTCACTTCCATAGTACCATTTTCACTTAGGAATGTTGGTAACCTTTATGTGGTCCCTCCTGCAAGAATAACAACAGAATCAAACCAGCCAACACGGGTATATCATACCGATTCATACAAATTATTATTTCAAATAAATAAATAAACACCTGTTAGGAAAAAGTTCACGATTCAGTGAACTGGCAGGAAAGGATAGGTCATTACTATAAGATGATGATGATCCTGGTCGAAGTAGCCTCTGATTTTTCACTGAGTTATTGATTTTTGATATTGCTGCTGCTGTTGTCTTATTTAGCACTGTGGCGAAGTTTAGCAGATAGTAGAGAGGTGCAGACAATAATGATGAATGGATAACAGGCAGTGAACTACTATTAGCCCTTCGTCGCTGTCATTGTGGTAAATTGGTGGTGAGTTTTGTAGCAAAGGGTTAAGTGGCAATGGCTGCTTGTGAAGATGTCATTACATCAGATGACAAGACCTGGGGACAGGGTTACATACGCACCTTAATTTGGTGAAATGCAGCTTTTTTATACTAAAAATAGTACCTTCAAAAGAGAATATAATTGGCTTTCTTGACCAAAATTTAATATAAAAGACTGTTTTTACAAAAAGTCCTTTTACTTAAAAAGGGAATTTCATTCAAACTACTTCCGGTTTAAATTATCGTTTTCATCTTGTTAATAAATTTGATGAATGAAAAGGGAATTTCTTTTTTGAATCTCTCCAAAAGAAAGTTGCTTCATTCCCAAGTGGGGACAGCCGAAAACTTGCTTTTCTGGCTGGTTGACAAATGTTATGTTTTTAATTTCTATAGATGGAGTTCCAAAAACATAACTGGAAGGCGATTTTAGAACTGATTAAAATGGCCAAAAAAACTTTCTTGAACACCTTCACCCTTTGTCCCTGTTTCATCCCTGTCTCCTTGGCCAGACTACTATGGAGACAGGAAAGTGACACACAGGCAAAAAGTGCCCCTCCATCCCCACCATCTTCTGTAATGTTGAACACACGTTTACACATGCGTTAACATGTAGACCTTCATGTAGTGTTACGTTGCGGGGAGGGGGGTCTGTATGATATGGAGAGGTGTATATATTGTGTACGTGTGTAACATGCAGCAATGCTTAAAATTACAACAACAGATACATTTGTAACACCGGACATGTAACAATTCTCTCCCAGTTGTAACATCGAGGCAATCGGAGAAACATACCTTGTCCATCCCTGATCTTATTTTATGAATCCTCAGGAACAGATGCAAAGAAAACTCACCCCAATGAATCAACAAATCTTGGGCTGTTTCTTCAACAACCTTTATTTCTGATATCTTTCCATTGAAAAGCTGCCAGTGGTCCTAGACTGATCCCCTTTACTGGGAACTATCACTGTCCTACTATTGTTGGGATTTGCGACTATCCTGTAATAGTCTTCTAAAGACCGTTTTAATTCTAACCATGTTAAACTTTCATTGTTTAACATTAATCCATTCACAAATAGCCCAACCAGGCTCCTAATGGTCAAAAGTGCTGCCTAGCATTTTTCTTCATCCGCAGCTCTAACTGTTCTAAAATACTTTTCTATATCTTCTAACCACACCTTATATCCACCCTCTATGTCCCTTGTCCCTTCTATGTTCTAAAGGTCTTATATTCTTTAGAAGGGATTCTTCTTGTAGAACCTTCTAAATTCCTTGTATCGCATTTCTTAACTCCGCGACTAATCCCCAAACGAAATTTGAAAAGAATAGTTGCTCCATTTTATTGTCATTATTTTTTAATCACCATATTCAACAGTATGCAAACAAGCGAAAGAAATCAACAATGTAACAATAAAAAAAAATCACAATTAAATTTATAACGAAGCAACAAAAAGATTATTAATTTTAACAAAAAATTGAGTTTTTCTTTCTTCTTGTTACTTACTGCATACACAAATACATGTTACACACACACACACACACACATATATAAATTGTTTGTTTTCGTTTGCATATATATATATATATATATATATATATATATATATATATATATATATATATCTTTTCAAGGGCAGAAACACAGGGAAAAAATATTGAACGCCACATTGTTTTTATCCTTGCTTTTTTTTTCTTTGTTCTTCAAGGACCCGTTTTCTGGTTGTGTCTTTGTGGTGCTGTTCTTTCTTTATTCTTGCGAGAATAAAATTAGTCACAGCACCAAAACTTGTGGGTTATATTTCACTCTGATGATGGCCAAAACAATTATTGTTTTTAAGTCTATTTAATTTCAAAAGTAACAATTTTTATCATTCCTTTGACTTGGAAATAGAAAAATACATGCAGCTGGTGATAAAAATATGTCATTTATTTTTTAAATATAGGCTTTTAGTTTTCAATGACAGATTGACGAATGGTGGTGTGACGGGGTTGGTAGGTGGTGTTCAGAAAAATGTGTTGCTAGCATCCCTCTTGTGTCGTTTTGTTGACTTTCTCTGTTTCTCCTTTGTAGGCCCTGTCAGTGGGGCATTAGAATACACCGACTGCCCCCCTGCAGAGGGTAAAAGTCCCTCAATGGGGGTCCTGGATATGACCTTAAACTATATCTAGTGGTGAGGTCCCAGCTTGTGGGCTTTGGGGAGTGTGGAGCCACCCTTTAATTACCATTGCTCCCAGGTCCACTCTGACCCAACTATAGGTTAAATAGAAACCGACTTGAAAACAACAAATATATTCTATTAAAAAATTTTTCTTTAAAATCTTTGGATTCGGCATTAAATAACCCGAAAAGGGTTGATATGCCGTAAAACAAAAACAACCAACCAGCCAAGCAACCTCCTTTGTATCTTTTTTTTTATTTGGCCCAAACTGCACTGTTTCACAAAAATGTTGATCAGAGATTTTGTGTCCTAAAATTTGACCTCTGTGGGAACATGCCAACCGGATGCTAACGTCTCCAGCATAAGAGACAAAATAAAAAATCGTCGTTTGCACATGGCTTCGTGCATCGTTTCCGTTTGGAAAAAGAAAAATAAGAAACAATAAAAGAATTATGAACCAATGGCAGAGCTCCCCACCGAAAATAAAGGCCTAAATTATCACAGCCGCTGGGAGCCGGTTTACGACTATAAAAGGAGGGGACCAGAAAGAAAAGGGAGGAGAGATTCGCCTAGCTGCGTCAGTGAACGCACGGACAGTCTTCCACCCGACCTAAAGAAATGAAGAAGAAAAAGAAAAGAAAAAGAGATTCGCCCAGCTGCGTCAGTGAACGCACGGACAGTCTTCCACCAGACCTAAAGAGATGAAGAAGAAGAAGAAGAAGAAGAAGAAGAAGAAGAAGAAGAAATAAGGCACCAGTGAACTGAAGCCAACTCCGCTCTCACGTTATGAGCCAAGACGCCTTCAATTCTAACAATGCCTATTTTACACAAACCAAAGAAGAAAAAAAAGAAGAAAAACACAGGAGGCGAAAACGCCGCGCTGCTAGGTTGATAAATGTAGTCGCCGCTCTCAAGTTAAAAGCCTGACACATATCACCGAAGTAGCACGACCAGCCGCCCACTTACCACCCCGTCATCTGAAAAGATAAGTACGCTTTGTTTAATTATACTACCCTACTCAAGTTCATTCCGTATCAATGCATACACACGCTGGACTACCATTCTCAATTTTCCTACAACAATTATTTCTCTTCCTACGCGCGAACAAACAATAGTGACCCGAACTTGAGATGAAAACACATTTCCTTTTCTTGCTACAACACCAGTCCTGCAACGAACATTGGTTACATACGCGCGGATATGTCATAACTAAAACGTTCATTTCTTTCAATAGCAAATAAACCACGCTTACCTTCTCCAGTAATTGAGTCTTGGTTTCCTTCAATTCCTCATTCGTTTCATTATTCTCTTGTAACGGGATTGGGGTATTTATATATCCTAGTCCCCTACACCTCACACTGAAGTCATCTCCTGAGTCTTGCATGGACTTGTGACCGATTTTTTTGTTTGCAATCACTTGACCACACGAAGATCAAGCATGTGATCTTTGGTCACTTTTCTGGCCAAATTTATTGTTTGACTTCACTCTCCGGGGATCTTATGCAACAGTAGCAGAGCATGTTGCAAGGAATAGAAGAAAAGTTATAACTGAACTCACTTTTTTCCGTTATAACAACATTTATTTCTAGGTACTTTCCCAAATAAAATGTGATTGTGCTTCTTCTTTCTGACCGCTGTTTTCTTGAACATCATTGTCAGTCTGTGCATATGTTCTTTTTATAGCCTTTTTCCTTACTATGATGTCACTTCATATACAGCTAGGCATTTGCATACAGCCACCATTCTTTGTTACAAAGAATTCTTTGTCATATGCTGAAAAAAATTCTTTACAAGGATTTAAAACATGCTTTGAGGTAAAAAAAAAAAAAAAAGAAAAGAAAAATCAAAAGTCCACATAAAAACATGAATACATAAATCAAAAAATGTCCCAGTGTTCACTTTACCATTTTTTTCTTAGAAGATTGATCCTTTATTTCTTTTCTTTTTTTTTTTTCTTTTTCTTTTTCTCAAATTCCAACATTTTTCTTTAAATATTTAAAGACAATATTTTAATATGTTGGAAGGGGAAAAACTCAATTAACTGTTTTAATAGTGAAAATTTGCCTGAATAAATGCTGAAATATTTCAGCTTTGTTATCCAAAATTAAAGTTTTACATGTTAACAATATATTATAAACCAATTAACTTCGGACAGGACTAAATCCAAGTACCATTGGATTTGATTTTTTTTTTGTACTGTTCGAAGTCTGATAAATCTTGTCTTTCTAATTATCTCCCTTTGTTTGTAAATATCCATAATCCTTTGCTTGTGTTCAATAAAATCTCTTCTCTCTATCTGTCCACACGTCTCATATATTTCCTCTTTTGAATTTCTGTTATTTTCTAATCTTTTTTTACTGACAATGCAACTTGCAACAGGTTATGGGCTCAGAAGTGATAATGGAAACCACTGAAGCAGATTATTATTTGATGGAGATGAAGCAAAATATGAAATTTGGGAAATTAAATTCTTAGATCATCTACATACGGTTGGTCTAAAAGATGCTGTTTTAGGTGTAAATCTTATTGGAGACGGAATTGATAATGAGAAAAATGAAGAAGCTTATGCAGAACTTGTACAGTTGTTATGTGATAAAAACCTATCTCTGATAATGAAAGAAACTGCCGATAACACAAAAGACTATATTACCTAATGACTGTGGAAAATGAAATTACTGAAGACAGTAGTCATCAATACCATGATATTCACATATGAGAGAAACAGTCCACCAACCTGATCTTTCAAAAATGCATATTTTTGGTTCAATGTGTTATGCCTACTCTAACATAAAAGGAACACTAGACCACAAAATGCCAAAAGGGGATATTGATATGACAGAAACCGCCTACCATATCTTGTCAATAAATAATCCAGAAAATAGAAAAGTATATAAAAATTATATTCATCAACAATGCCATCAAACAACACACTGAAACCTATCCACCAAGTAATGATGACAAGAATCTTTTCCCAAAAAATTTGATGAAAAATTTAAAATTAAAAGAAAACCGTAAACAATCTAGTGTTGATCAACCAATAATGCCACAGAAGAGGATAGCTATGCTTGGAGATACCCTAGGCGGGAGCACAAACTACCCATCTACTTACTATATGACAATAGTTCAGGACGAGAGTGATTACACACTAATTAATGTCGACTACTGCTACAGAGCTGCACATGGTGTACAACAGACTTATGAAGAAGCTGCCACTGGATCAAAGCAATGCGTAACCTCCTCACCAAAAATAACTTTACCGAGAATCAAGTAAATCATTGCATGTACATACATCACAATGATAAAAAAAAGAATCACTATCATCTCATGTCATTTGATGATTTAATTATTGCTGCTGATAATATTGATTCACTAAAATGAAAGACTTGAGAAAACTCCGCCATTTTCTAGGGATAGATTTCAAAATAGCTGAAGGTTATATACAAATGAACCAAGAAAAATATACAATAAAAATACTAGAAAGACAATTTGTCATAATCTACATCCTCTATTTCTGAATCTGAGGATTGTAAGTACCTTAAATATTTAGTCTTTCTATCACAGTGGCAATGCAACCGCTGCATCTTTTTTCTCATAAACAGCTCTAGTTTTAGAATCAATGGATAATATTCCATTAATGTCAAGTTTCTTATTTGATCATTAAGCAATTTCGCTTGCCATTAATTTTAAAATTAAAAAAAAACTTTAAACATACGTAGTCTGTGTTCGGTATGAGATTTATAAAAATCCAAGCAACAAAATACCAATAATAAAAATACCAGGCACGGTTGAAAAACTTGTGAAAAAAAATATTTATATGCCATTCAGCAGAGTCCATGCTAAGAATCGGAGAGTTCTTTTTTGTTTTGATTTAAAATTTTAATAACTGTAAAATAAACACTAGAAACATTTAGTATTATCAGCTTACAAGATACAAGGAGTCATTGCAGAAGTGAAAAATGTGGACTTGGTGAAGGGAAAATGGCATGTAAACAGGGGCTGTGGAGGTGTTTATGGAAAGGGGACTGGTAGAAGAAGTGCTAGTTGATAATGGTATGTCCTTTTGCTCAGAGAGCTATGTGCAAAGTAGAACGTTAGGCATTATATTCGAGTTGCATACTGGCCAAGTGGCAATGGGATTATAGAGAGGTACCATGATACTATAAAAGCTGTGGCAACAAGAAGTCAAATTTCACCCCAAAGGCAATATTTTGGTATAATATAGCACCAAAGTGTCGCCAAAATGAAATGTCAGTGCCACATCGATCCATTTTCACATACAAATGGAGACATCCATTGGCTGTAACAGAAAAAGTGAAATTGTCTGTGTTTGTGTTCTGCAGCCACAGCATACACACGTTCTCTGGGTTCTGTCACTTTACGGATCTCATTTAACCGCCCCTGTGGTACTCCAGGTACTCCAGTAAGTTGGTCAGCTCTGTTATCGTAAGACTTCATGAGCCCTACATTGATTGTTAATGTATATACAAGGCTAAAAGGTGATGCCTAATTAACATTTCTGAGGCTACTTTGGTGTGCACTCTCATCTGTCCAGACAAGATGTCAGTTATCTACCGATATACACAGGCAGAGTCCATTCATAAATATATGCTTTTAGCTTTTCACTGTAATGCAAGGTTGACACCTCACAGCGTAGCATCAAGCTCAGCTAAATTTATGTGCTTGTCTTCATCCTCTGCCACAGAACCATTGCTTTCCATAACCACAGCAATGGAACTAGCATCGACCCACACTATAACATTTTCTCCACAAATACATCAGTCACCTTTCACTGGATCGGCCTGGGCTGCTCTCAAACAAATGTCTTCGATCATCTGTGCTAGAATCGGGTCTTGCACTTCGTCATCCCATCCAGTTGTCATCATATTTACTCTTTGTTTTACAAATGCTGTGGTGATGCTTAACCAGCCACACACCCGGAAATGACCAGTCAGTTTCCCACACACTGAAAATACAATCCAGCGAGTAAGTCTATTGGGAACTACTGGAAGGTTACTCCATGCCGATATAACAATTTTCCGTGCTCCTCCTGGACACGTAATCCCAATACGTGTGAGCCCAGTCTCAACTCTTCTGGGATCTTGCTTTCCAAACCAAACTTCTTCAAATGTTCCTTGACACAGGTTCCAGAACACACTTTCATCTACAAAAATTTGTTAACATGTTCTTGCAAATAGGCTTGATGTCAATCCAGCACTGCAGTGTTTGGTCCCTGGTGTTGCTATTCCCTCAATTTTTGTAAGCAAATATTTGTGTTGACCGTATGCACATCCATATACTCATTTAGCTCCTGATAATCCATAATGGGCCACACTTTCTGTTTATTCTCCTGCACAACAGCCATGAGGGGGATTAGACATTTTGGAGGGCCAAGTTCATCTTCAGGATATGGCAGCAGCCAACCATTATCGATGCACACCTACAGTTCACAATCATTTTCCCTTTTGTAACCTGTGAACCATATAGTTGTCCCATAAACCATATGAAACTGTTTTTTCCATGAACTATATAAAATTGTTTTTTCCCCAATTTTTTATCACATAATTTGTGAAAAAGACTTTCATCAGAATTTGATGTAATTTTGGAAAAGGGGGAGATAACAACTGTTTGTAGGCCTTATGGTCTACCATACCTGAGGTAATATCACGTAACACTGAAAGAAATTATCATATTTTTAGCAAAATGCACACTTATTTATGGACTTTTCTTTTTTGGTATTGATTCTTCAAAGCATTTCTTATTTAATTATATATTAGCAATATTGGGCTCACTAAAAGAAAAAGGATTTAAAAGTAGTGTTTTTCATAAAAACAATGAAAATATATAATTTTTTTGCTAATCTGAAAGATAATTGTCATTAACATATTCAACGAATTTCACACTTCAAAACACAAAAGATGAAAAATTAAACACATTTAAAATTCAAATTTTCAACCTTAAAATCTGGTAAAGTGTTCTTTTTTGTTTGGTTGTTTTATCTACAATCCTCACCCTCCCCACAATACAATATATTTTGTTCAGTTTTGGCTTATTATTTTAAGCATATTTGTAACCAGAAATAAAGAAGAGGGGTTTTGTAGACAAAAAAACAATATATATAAATCTTGATTATAGAAAAAAAAAAGTACACCGTTATAAAGTTCATTCTTCACTCAGTGAAAATTTTATATTGATTTTTACTTGATTTTTTGATAGATTTTTAAAGAGAAACTCCATCAAAAAATACTTACTCCAGTAAGGTTTTGAAGGTTTTTGTTTCAATTATGAACTTTATGCAGCCCAATCAAAAAGTCGGCAAATTTTTCGCAACACCAAGTGACAGCAAGGGCTGCTTTCTCAACCTGAGCATATCTCTGTTCCATTTCAGTAAGTGCTCTCGATGCATAAAATACAGGTCTCCAGTCATTCCCTTGTTTCTGGAGCAGTATTCCTCCCAAGCCATAGGAAGATGCATCAGCCGAAATTTTTGTTGGCTTATCAGCACTATAATGGAGCAGTACTGGTGCAGAACTCAGATTTTTCTTTAGTGTTTTAAATGCAGTTTCCTGAGGCTCATCCCAAATCCATGCATTGTCATTCCTCAGATCTCCGAGTGGTTTTGTGGTCTCTGCTAAATTTTCAGCAAATTTACTAACATGATTTGCCATCCCTAGCAGTCGTCGCAGTTCAGACACGTTTTGTGGTGGGTGTTTTCTGATATATTTCCTCACTGTAGTCTTCTGCAGAATAATCTAATCCAAAACTGTTCTTATTTTTCTGGTTTATTAATAATACCGCCGGTGATATACTGGCAACCATTTGTGGTGTGGAGTTATAACACAACAGGAAATGGCTCAGTTTTGAACATAAACCTTCCTCATGATTCATTTTCTTCATTCTTAAAAATATGTGCACACGTATTTCAGCCAATTCATTTGAATATGCTTTGGTAATGCTTGATTCCTTGCCTCAACATAAAAGCTTGGAATTTTTCATCTACAAACATGGACACATTGTCTTGTATGATTTTTTAGGTCACTTGTGAATTGCAAAACATCTTTGTAAGTTTTTGTGGTTGCTGAGTTTGATATATTGACATCTAGCCATTTGCTGAAAGCATCTACTATTACCAGAAACATGAGACCTTTAAATGGACCTGCATAATCTATGTGGAGTCTGCTTACTTGAAATAAGACTAAAAAAAAAAATACAATAAAATAAAAAATGAAACTCCTTTATAAAGGTATCTTCAAAGTCTTTTAAAAGTCTTTCCTCTCAATCATTCTTTCAGAATGTGATATAAAAAACTGTTTTTACAAATAGTCTTTTTATTCACAAAGCGAATTCTATTCAAACCGTTTTGGGTTTAAATTATCTCTTCAGACTCTTTTTCGTCTTGTTGATAAATTTGATAAATGAAGAGAGAATCTCTTTTCCAATCTCTTCTAAAAAAAAAGTTGCTTTTTCCCAAATGAGGGCAGCCAAAAACCTGCCTACTCTCTTCGGTTCTGGCTTGTCAACAAATTTTATGTTTATAATTTCTATAGACGGAGTCCCAAAAACACACAACTGGGAGGAGATTTTAAAACTGACTAAAATGGCCAAAGAAACTTTGTTCCTCAAACCCCTCCTTCACCTTCACTTGCCAGCTAACCATTCCCATGTTGTAAATAAAACACACCTTCAGCTGAAAATGACACTCCTCAAAACACATCATTACCACACGTTCTAAAAATAGCAACAACCGTTTTCAAACAATAGAGAGAAAACACAAAAACTTCATCTTTCACAAACTAAACAAAAACAAAGGAATAGATTAAAATAAATACAGTTAATAAACACTGAAGACACTTTTAACTGTATGTAATACGGTGTGAAATGAATTATAGTCATTCATTATTTAGCGACACCATCACTGGTCATGGAGCCTGTATCACGAATGGCTCTTCATAAAGTCAGCAGTTTTCAGTTTTCAGTTCGGCCCGGGAGCTAGGAGCACTCCCATTTTAACTTGACTCTAGTTGCCATGGGAGCAAGGGGTGGCAGACTCCACTATTTACTGCTGTCTGCCTCCAGGGACTCACTCTCACAATTTGCCACTACGATCCCTAAACCTACTTCAACCCTGGCTCACTTCCAGTGACTCCAACTCACTCCTGCAGTGACTCCAGCGGCTCTCCAGTTTACTATTGTGGCTTCCACTTCGTTTCCAGCGACTCCAACTTACTCCTGCAGCACTTCCAGCTCACTCCAGCAGCTTTCAGTGACTCCAGCTTACTCCTGCAATTCTAACATTTCCAGTCACCAACTCCTACAGCTCACTGATGTCCGGCTACCCAACATACACATTACATTCAGCTATCTACTCCAGTGGCCACTGACGTCCAGTTATCTGCTCCACTGCCCATTGATGCCACTTGCTTCAGTGTCCACTGACAGCCAGCTACCCAATTCAAGTGCGCACTGATGTCCAGCTACCCGTTTCCAGTATGCACTGATGTCCAACTATCCGTTCCAATGCCCACTGACGTCCAGCTATCTGTTCCAATGGCCACCGATGTCCAACTACCAGTTCCTACCTCACAGATTCAAGAATCTCAAACCCACAAGATGCCTGTTCTCACTTTGGTGGCTTATCTTGAATCCATTGTCGTACATTTTACTTTTTTTTATTGTCTTAAACCAAACATCTGAATTTGTCATCCTTCTTAACTATTGCCGTTACTTCTTTGGCTTCTGTTCATTTTATTAGTTGCATGATTGATTGGCACCTTCACACCTGTTGTCGCTCATGCTTTTTTGTTCCTGTTTCATCCCTTTCCCTTTGGCTGGACTACTATGGAGGCAAGGAAGTGACAGAGAGTGGTCATGACAAATGACTCATACTAACTGAGCTAAACAGGCAAAAAGGGCTAAACTCTCATCATTTTCCCTGCACAGCTTGATGGCTGAAAGAGTTAAAAAAAATAACATTTTCAAAAATTCTTTTAGATAGTGGAAGACCGAATAGGATGAATAAAGAGTAAATTCTAAAAAAAGTGGTGGGAGGAGACCATTTGAAAGAGAGAGAGAGAGAGAGAGAGATAGAGAGAGAGAGAGAGAGAGAGAGAGAGAGAGAGAGAGAGAGAACCTAATTCTATTAGTTTTTATTATTATTTTATTAATATTTTATTAATTGTAAGACATACACATAGCAAACAAGAAAAGTACCAGACTCAAAGTCAGAAGCAAACGGTGTTCGTGAGATACATTTCCTTATATTAATCCATAATGTAAGTTCCAACAAAAGTTGCAGTTTCCCAAATTTATTTATTTTTGCAGTGATCTGCTATGTCTAGCTGGAATAAATAACAGGCAAGAATATTTTCACAGCAATTATCACTTTGAAACACGCGTAGGAACATGACTTTGTGATGTGACCACATGCATACATAAAAGCAAAGGAACTATGTTTATGCACCCTCGCGCTTGGATACAGTGATCAGTCCTGAAGCAGCAGGCAGCACTATAAAGGCATTTACCCCCCGAAAATCAAAGCAGTTTCTCTCCAAATTCTCAAGTGCAACACATGTTCAAGCGAACTCTGTCTTCATGAGATGTTAAAATACTCATCATAATTTTACGTGGGTCATGGAAATTCACCACATCCAGTGAGAACTCAAACCTCCATTTAAACATTCGTATCCTAAACCACTGTCTTTATAATACGAGCACACACACACACACACACACACACACACACACACACACACACACACACACACACACACACATTCACTTATATGGATTACAGCATTTCCGTGTTTTTTATCGAGTGCCGTCTTTTCCTGAATTCATTTTTATTTCTTTATTTAAGGATGTAAATTGGTAACTCTTCCAATAAATTGGCAACTCCATTTAATTTATTAAGGATCCTGAAAATGCATCCTAGAATTTCATTGTGAAACAAAACCCACCTCATAGAATGCAATTCTATGAGTAAACATCACTGCTGCCCGTCCTCAGCACATATGCCAAACTCTGTCTATTCCGATGTAAAACAGCTTCGGCGAGAATGCAGTGAAATATGTACCTTAATTCTCATCTTGGAAAGTTATCACATTGAACGAGAATTAATTCTTCTTAAACAAATTTTATTTCCAACTACTGTTTTCTTATGTGATGAACAACCACAGCATTCCGCTTTTTTTATTTATTTATTTCATTTTCACCCCAAACAAGACACAGTGCCACTTTGATATAGGGGGCTACTATTGGTGACATACGTTGCAGGGATATTATGTAGGGAGTTGAGCAGCGAGATATCTGTTTACATTACACTTGAATTTCTGAATATTAGTACAGTTGGGAAAGCAGGAACTCAGAAGGAGTTCCAAAGCCTAGTAGTTCTGGGGAAGAAACTATTAGAGTAAAAGGCTTTCTTACATCTAGGGATTTCTACTGTGTAGAGGTGAGATTCGGCTGCTTGTTAGGTCTGTCAGGGGTATTTACATTGAGGGGGTACAAGGGCTTGTAGTTTGTTGTAACATTCACCATTAAAATACTTGTAGAACAGGCAAAAGGATGCAACATTATGTCAATGGGACAAAGGTTGAAGCTTAGATGACAGTTTGGGACCAATCAGGTTGGCGACTCTCTTCTGAACACTGTCCAGGGGCGAGAGACTAGTAGCAGGTACACCAGCCCAAATGTGACAATAGTACTCCATACATGAACGAATGGTGGCCTTATAGAGATACAGGATACTTTCAGGTGTAAGTAGCTTTCTAGCATGGTATAGGGAGCCCACCTTCTTTGCAACAGCCTTGGCAATGCTCCCAATATATCTGTTCCAACTCATGTTCCCTGTGAACGTTAGGCCAAGGAGTTTGAAAGAAGTACATTCAGGTAATGTGTCTTTAGTCATAGCTATTAGTGGTAGAGAAGGTTTCTTGTAATTATTGAAGGAAACAAGATTAGTCTTACATGGTTTAATGACTATTTTCTTTCCCTCAGAAAATAACCACACGTGACACTTTGTCCCGTCTATAAGAATCAGTAATCTTAAGCTTCATACCATTTCCACGAGTTGCTCATTTACCTAAGCCTGCTAATGAACACTCGTTGTAAAAACCTTAACCTTGGAACGATTTGAATTAATGTTTCTCAAACACATAGATAAATGTTATTTCATTTCAATACTTTGTTAAGTGTTGTTATTTTCTGTAGTTATTCATATTTTTTATTTTATGTGTAAGGTGTGAGAAATTCCACATACAACTGCCATCTTTCTTTTAGGTCAGCCATACAGTTCTAGTAGCTGGTCTGTGATTAGTTTAAATTTGAATGTGTCAGGTGATTTGACTCGGCACCTTTTTTGTATTCATGCGTTTATTTTTCAGTCTAAGAAAAAACACGGAACGGTATAGACTCACAGCAGTTCGCTCTCTAGGAAGCCAAGACAATTCCTTCATGGACACCAAACAGTCGGTGAATGAAAGACACATCTCTACAAGCTGAGACAACTTATTTTGCTGAACCTATTCAAATCAAGGAGGACATTCTACTACTGTTCAGCATGTTATTATCCAATTATTGGATCTTATTTTATTTCTTCTTGAGTTCCAAGGGGCTCACATTATGCCTGATAATGTCTGGGTGAACACTCAGATTCAGTTTGTCGTGGAAGTAAGGGATTTCCTTACTCGTGTACAGTCTGGGCTGGGTTGAAAACCCATTTTCGTGTCATGTGGCCTAAAGTCCTTTGTGGGCCGAACAACATATTCTGAAACACAGAACAGTATTTTTCCCGTCTTTAGAAAATGAAAGTAAATGGAGGCCTTCTCTCACATGAAGTAGGTTACTTGAAACAACTTTCCGGTAAAGTGCCTCCTCCAAGGCTTATTCCTTGATAAAGATGGGTTAAATAGAACCAGAGGAAGGACACAGAATTCTGATATTCTGCCTTTCGAGGTCAAGTTTCCCCTTTTGTTGGAAAAAAATCATTATTTAACAAAACTGGCGATTAAGGAAGCTCATCTTAACTGTTGTCACATGGGGGTTAATTCAAATCTCAGTAAGTTAAGGCTTTCTGGGGTTTGGATCCCTCAGGGGAGACAAGTCGTAAAAGCCTTCGTCCGTACTTGCACCATATGTAAAAAAATAAATGCTCTGCCTTGTAAGGCACCTGCAGGGTCACTATTGCCTGCTCATAGGATGAACTTTGTTTGCCCATTCAAACAAGTCGGTGTGGATTTCACCGGTCAAAAGAACTGACCCATTAAATTATCGCCCTATTAGCCTCCTCCCACTTTTTGCCAAAATATTTGAGACCTTAATTAACCATGCTCTAGTCCAGCACCTTACAGATGCTAAACTTCTGACCGACCGTCAATATGGATTTAGACAAGCCCGTTCCACGGCAGACATCCTCACTGTAATCTCTGAACGCATATACCATTCACTGGACAAAGCAGGAGAGGGAAGAGCGGTAGCTCTAGATATATCTAAGGCTTTTGACAGGGTATGGCATGAGGGTCTCCTCAGGAAGATTAGATCTTACGGTATCACTGGTAGAATACTTAACGTAATTAAATCCTTCTTAGATAAGAGAAAAATCCAGGTTGTCCTCGACGGTCGTACATCTAAACAATATGATATAAATGCAGGAGTGCCCCAAGGATCTATCCTGGGACCTCTGCTGTTCCTGATATTCATAAATGACCTCCCCGACAAGATTGCCTCTGAGATGGGGATATATGCTGATGACACCACACTCTATAGCAGGCACGACAGGAAAACAAACGAACATATATCTAAAGTAATGGCAGAAACACTAGAGGATGACCTCCAATCAGTAGTGGAATGGGGACAAAAATGGATGGTAACGTTCAATGCCACCAAGACAAAACTGGTTTCATTCAATAATTACAAGAAACCTTCTCTACCACCTATAGCAATGGCCAACGACTCTTTATCTGAGAGTACGTCTCTCAAGCTCCTTGGCCTAACGTTCACTGGAAACATGAGTTGGAACAGTTACATCGAGGGCATTGCCAGGGCCGCTGCAAGGAAGGTGGGCTCTCTCTACCATGCTAGAAAACTACTAACACCTGAAAGTATCCTGTACCTCTATAAGGCAACCATTCGCCCATGTATGGAGTATTGCTGTCATATTTGGGCCGGTGCATCGGCTACTAGTCTCTCGCTCCTTGACAGGGTTCAAAAGAGAGTCGCAAATCTGATAGGCCCTAAACTGGCATCAAAACTTCAGCCTCTGTCCCATCGTCGAAACGTTGCATCCCTCTGCCTGTTCTACAAGTACTATAATGGTGAATGCTCTGAAGAACTGCAAGCACTTGTGCCCCCACGACGTGAACACCCTCGACAGACCCGACAAGCTGCAAAATCCCACCCCCACACTGTAGAGATCCCTAGATGTAAAAGATCCTTCTACTCCAGTAGTTTCTTCCCCAGAACTGCTAGACTTTGGAATTCCATTCCGGGTCACTGCTTCCCCAACTGTACTGACATGCATAAGTTCAAGTGCAACGTGAACCAACATCTCGCTGCCCTAATCCCTACATAGTACCCCAGTAGATGTTTCCCCTGATAGTAGCCCCCTACACCAAAGTGGCAATGTGCCTTGTTTGGGGTGAAAATGTAATAAAAAAAAAAAAAAAAAAAAATTAAAATGTACATATTACTCTTTACATGCATGAGTTTGCATGCAATTCACTTGAAATTATTGTCGGATATGAGCACCCGCTCTTTTATGCTGGTCTTTGTAAAGTTTACCAACTTATTTGGTATCCCTACGCATGTATATTCCGATAATATGAAATCTTTTGTTGCGTCTGGAATATTGTTATCGAACGTGTTTGAATCGGACGAGTTGAAGGAACAATTTAAATCTATACACATCATCCATCGAACAATTCCCCTTTACTCTGCGTGGCAGGGGGGAGCCTGGGAGAGACTAATTAAAACTGTCAAACAATATTTGAGGAAACTGTTGGGCAGAAGAAAGTTGGATTATTTTGAATTTCTGACTGCACTTTCTGATGTGCAAAAGGCAATAAATGACAGACCCCTCACTTATATTGTTTCTGCCGACAAAGACTTTAATATTTTAACTCGGAATCATTTTCTTCAAACAGGATACCAATTATGATGCTGAATTATTTCCTGACCCTCCAAATAGGACTGCCTTATTACATTCCCTCGAAATGAGGAATAAATTTGTTGAAAAATTCAATCGTATCTGGCATAATGATGAAGTCGATGCCAAAATCGGGAGCAATTGGACCCCCAAGTAATCTGTTGGAGAGATAGTACTTATTAAGACTCCCAACAAAACCAGACAATTTTGAAATCTTGCTAAAATAATCAAATTAATTACTGGAAGCGACAATAATGTTCATTCTGCGGTTGTTCTTAAGGATGGGTGTGAACAGGTCCATTCCTTAAAAAATCTTGTGCCCTTGGAAATTGAGAGAAATGATGATATTGTATCAACTGAGTTTATAGAAGAAGGAGGTCTCTTTTTCTGTTCAATGTGTTCTGTTCCTAATGATGGAACATCGCCAATGGTGTGCTGTGATTCCTGTGACAGCTGGTACCATTTCAGCTGCGTAGGAGTTAATTGGCAAGATACCTTAGGGGAGTGGTTTTGTTCTAGTTGTAAGGATGAAGCTCCTCAGGTCAGTCCATACAGTGGAAATTAGCTAATGTCTGGATGGATGAGAATTTTGAAGTTTAAACTGAAAATTGACAACAGAAAGTGGCACACATATATTAATATTAAAAAAAAAATTTAATTGAATTAAAGTTGTAATTAACTAGTATTGGGAAAAAGTAATGATTATCCATTACTTTTTCCTCTCCTCCTTGGCAGTGTAATATTAAGAAAGTTTAACTGAATTAAGTTATAATTATTGAATCTCAACCATATTAAGTTAAGAAATAACCATATTAAAGTTAAGAAATTTAACGGAATTAAAACATATTGAAATTATAAAATTGTCTAAGTTAAGACTTATGTTTATTGGATTAACTTGCTATTCGTCGTTTATCCGACCGTTTTATTAATTAACTTGTATTTGGAAAAAAGTAATGATTATCCATTACTTTTTCCTCTTCTCCTTGGCAGTGTGTGAGAAATTCCACATACAACTGCCATCTTTCTTTTAGGCCGGTCATACAGTTCTAGTAGCTGGTCTGTGATTGGTTTAAATTTGAATGTGTCAGGTGATTTGACTTGACGCCTTTTTTGTATTCATACATTTATTTTTCAGTCTAAGAAAGAACACGGAACGGTATAGACTCAAACCAGCGGTTCCCTCACTAGGAAGCCAAGATAATTCCTTCATGGACACCAAATACGAAGGCACATCTCTACAAGCAGAGACAACTTATTTTGCTGAACCTATTCAAATTAAGGAGGACATTCTACTACTGTTCAGCATGTTATTATCCAAATATTGGATCTTATCTTATTTCTTCTTGAGTCCCAAGGGGCTTACATTGTGTCTGATTATAGGCACCATCATTCCCGCCGTGTTCTCCATGATCATCATGGATCCTTCCAAAGGAACAACGAACTAACATTCCAACAATAGGAATTCATACTTAAGGCTCCATGCGTATGGTAGCAAATCGGGCCACCGTTTTGTAAAAGGACTTACCGGAACCAAAGAACTTTCATTGCTGTGACATTGTGAATAAATTTTGAGTGTAAGGTATGGCTTTTGTTTGTGGAATTCATTTGCTTCTGCAGGGAGGAAATTGAGTGTGTAAGAAAGAAATTTTTTACAAAGGATGTGATTTGGCGGAAGCCTGTTCATCGGCGATTACCTTAAATTTACCTTTAACGGTCCCGTGAATACTTTACTATTTTCGATTTCTAGAGATTCCTGCACCTGCAACCTCGGTCTTAAAAATTGATAGATCCCGATTATGAATTGGTGAACACCGACTACCACCCTCTCCAACGTTACAAATTGAGCTTTAGCTTTTCAAAGTTGCTATAAACTTCTTCATCCTTTATGGCGTCATCCATTTTTAATTAAATAAATCTTATAAAAACATGATCAGTAACTAATGTTAAAGTTAGTAAACTGACCCAACGGGTAATCTCTTAATTATATTTACTTGCCTTTAACAGAGTGGGGTGGGGAAAGCACACCTCTCCCAATCATAATAAGGGCCGCTAGCGCTTGCTGGGGTAGTGGTATTAAATTGTCTTTTCCTCCTATCGCGTCACTAAATTTTATTTACTCCCAATCACTACTTCCTCTCTCAATTTTTGTTGTTTATTCTCTCCCTCTCCTTTTTTAATTCTTACTCATACTGCTCCTCATCATTTTTCACGCAATAGCAAAGAGAGAGAGAGAGAGAGAGAGAGAGAGAGAGAGAGAGAGAGAGATTTATGTGTTATTATTATTATTATTATTATTATTATTACTACTACTACTACTACAAGGAAAAAAGTATACTGTAGCTGTTCTGGCTTCGGACTTCCACCCTGCAAGGTAGTTTCTCGTTGTTGATTATTTAATTGTTTTATTTTTAATAGATTTAGGTTGATATCTCGGATAATTCAGCTTCTTTTCTAACTTCTTCAGAATTCTACTTTAGAATGCTGAAAAGCTATTTTAATATATAAAAGTTGTTGAGCACTGAAACATCGATCAGGTATTTAAAAAAAAAAAATTTCATGATACAAAATGACATAATAGTATTACAATTTCGTCTTGCTTGGAAACTGTCTTGTATAAATGTATTTCTTTATAACTGAGACGCGAAGATATTTTGAAATATTTTAATTCTATGTATCGAACTAACCAGTTGGCAAACACCGAATGCAAACTAAAGTGATTAAAAAATGTCAACGTCCCAATATTAATAATCCCATATTTTAGTTTTGGATGTATTGAAACAGTTCGCTTAAAAATGCTTTTCATTGTTTTCAGGTGTAAAAAAAATTAAAGCAAAGACGATTATTCAGTAAAGGTTAATTTTATCAAACATGGTTTATTTTAAATTTTCTTTATTGTTTATATGATGTACGGTTGCAGATTACGCAACGTTTGCCTCGTTATACTCACGCGACGCATATGTCGTTTCTTATATATAAAATATTGATAATGTGTATTTTGAATACTAAACTAAATGTTAATATTTTTATTTTAATGCTGTTCTTCCGACTCAAAATTACCTTTAATAAATATGTCCCACTCATGTTTAACACCTGTGTTATTTTATGTCAATTCATGCTTACACTCAAATAAAAAATACAAACAATTCCACTTTTTAATTAATAAAAAATTACTTGTTATTACATTTATTAAAAAGTAAATAAAACCGTTTATTTGCCAATTTTCTCTATATTTGTCAAAAGTAAAGTAGAGATTGTTGAATTTATTTTCGTATTTTTATTTTTACAAATATTTCAATATTTGGCATAAATAAAAATATGAAAAATAGGGAAAATATTAGTAAAAATTAAAACCTACATTAAAAAAATATTAGTAAAAATTAAAAATATATAAAAATGCGCTGTTTAATTAAAATTTTTGGATTTTTTTTTATTTAGATCCAATAATATTTACGTTTTAATTTAATTTTGGATTGACAACTGACAGATCAACTGAAAACATTTTCCGTCTTTATTTAAAGTAAACAGTAATTTGACTGTTGCATGAAAAAAATACCCTTAAAAGATTCTAACCAGTTCTAATTGCATGAAAATGTTTTTTTTATTTTTTTTCATAAATATTTAAATGAAAATCTTTCTGACGACGATAACCTCATATTTGCATGTTCACCAAACAACTCTGTAGTTGAGCGCAATTACACAACACAGTGGGAGTTCCTTTTTTATTATTATTTTCTTTTTAGACACGACAGATTGAATTTAATTCGCTGTTTCCGTCTTTTGTTGTTTATATTGCAAAACTTCTAAATTATTTTAAATAATGTTGAAATAACGATTCATCAGTTTTATAATAAAACGCTTATTAGAAAAAAGATCAATCAATGTTTGGATATTTTCGATGCTAATCAATCGTAGGTGTGAGGTTTTTTTTTGCCCCCCCCCTCCCAAATATAAGCAAAACTTTGGACAAATTCTTTACTTTTATACTTCTACATTACACCGTCTCAGTTTGTCTAAAATTAGTATTTGTCCTGTGACTTAATTATTTGCATCAATTAAATTTTAGGGAAAATGTTGATATCGATGATCAAGCGATAAAAATAGTCGATACTTCTGCAGTTTTGTTAGGTGAAAGTACAGAATAGTTAACAAAGCCCCCACCCCTTCATCAAGAACGAGTTTCTAAATAATAGTTTCATTTCAGCATGGTCCGTAAATTGTAAAGATACCAAATGCTTTGACGTTAATATCAAACCATTTCCAGTTTAAATCTACGCATGTAATCTGATTAAAAACGCGTTCCAAATATGTAAATAAAGGTGCATACTGCATATTCAGATGGGCATTTATGGCGACAATTAAAAGTAAAAATTCGTATTTTCGTCGGCCATGTTTAAATCCGATAAAATAAAGGGGGGGGGAACTCAAATCGAAGTTGGGAGGTGAAAAATCAATGCAGTTTGGTAGCAAAATCGCTAAAAATCGCAAGTTTTCATTTTCTTAGTTTTAAATAAAACTATTTGATCGATTTACGTAATTTTGGGATTATGACATTTTCGTTCTGTAACGAGTACATACGCACCATATAGACCTTCTTTAATTGTCAATCTGAATAAGCACCAATAAAAACGCCATCTTGTAAAAATCTCGATTATTTTAGTATGTTTACACATTTCAAACGTTTTTCTTCAAATGACAAGCGGTAAAATCGACGGCCTAAACAGAATGCGCTAAAAATTTATAAATGCACGTATGCATTCTGTTTAGGCCGTCGATTTTACCGCTTGTCATTTTTTTTTTTTTTTTTTTTTATCAAACTGTATTGACTGAGTAGTTAGTAGGCTTGCTGAAAAATGATTCGGCGATTCTTAAGATAGAATCGACAGATCAATTATAAAAAAAAAAAAGTGTGGTTTTTAAGCAAAAACAACAGTACTCACTTAATGTCGAAAATAGTAACATATCCAAAAATTACGAAAATTCATCGAATAGAAAATTATTTGGCAATGTTAACTTTATAAGTCCGCAAGATGGCGTCCGTGAACGAATGGAAAGTGGAAAGGAACGCATTTATATATATAAAGGGAGTCACCACTTATCAAGGCCCGACCATTCGAGGATAAGGGTTAATAAGTGTACACTGTACAGTAGTTAGTTGGAAAATGTCGAAGTAATTGTTAGTAGTGGAAATTTGGTAAACTTGATTACTTAAGGGAATGGCTCATAAGCGAATTTGTTTACGTTGGACTTAAAGACAACCATATTGTATTCTGTTGGAAAGCAGGAAAACGGAACAGAGTTCCACACTCCACAGGTGTGCAGTTCTAAGAAAGAAGCTTTGTTCATGAAATCTACGTTTAGGTTTAGGCACAGATAAAGTGTGGAAAATTATTGATAATGGTTTTAGCTATGACAGGGGGACCATAAATTGGAGCTCAGACTGTCACTTGCCATGAAAATAACGATAAAGCAGAAACAGGCTTGCAATGTCTCTTCTGTGGGAAAGAGGTTGCAGGGAAGAGAAAAGGGCATTCCCAACTAGGCTACAAAGTTTATTTAGTCTTTGTCAAGGCAGCTCCTGCCCAGTTGTGGCAACAGTACTCCATCCTTACTACTTGGCTCTTATACAGGTAGAGAATTGCATCAGCAGTGAGACTGGAGCAGTAGAAGGATCCCACCATTTTTGCAGCAGCCTTGGCAATGGATTTGATGTAGTGTTCCATCTCAGATCAGGAGTAAAGGTCAGACCTAGAAGTTTGTCAAACATGGAGCCTCCTCAAGATGAGAACCATTCATTTTGATTGATGCCAGACGGGATCAGAGCATTGATGATGGAAAGATAGAAGCTTGGTTTTAGATGCATTAAAATTAACCAGCCATCTCTTTCCCCATTGTACCACGTGATCAAGATCAGAGGAGAGAGAATCAGAAAGAACTTGGTCGTTTGAGGTGTTGCCATAGATGGTAGTGTCGTCAGCATAAATGTCTACAAATGATCTTAGGATGTGATTTGGGAGATCATTTATGCAGATCAAGAAAAGAGTTGGACCCAGGATTGACCCTAAGGGATTCCAGCATTAATACTGAACTTCTAGTATTTGCCCATCAACCACTACTCTTATGAACCTATCAGAGAGAAATGATTTAATAACTGAAAAGACAGTTCCAACTATACCATAGCTGGATATTTTGTGGAGTAGACCTTCATGTCATACCCTATCAAAGACCTTTGATATGTCGAAGGGAGTGAAACGAAATTAGTCAGTTAAGTGTACAACCTAGCAAGAAAAAAACAAAAAAACTTGACTGTTGATAACAACAACTAATAACTAAGAAATGTTTTTTTGTTGTTTCAACTAGACTGTAGTTTCACATAACATTTTAATAAACAAAACATACCATAAAAATTGACTTTCATCTTCCTTTCTCTGCATAATTAACAAAACAATGAAATGAAAAAAAGCCAAAACTTTTTTTCGTATTTTTTTTCCAAATAAGACTGTAGTTTCACATAATTTCATAAACAAAAGATACCGTGAAATTGTTATGTGAAACTACAGTCTTATTTGGAGAAAAAAAAAAAAAAAAAAAATACGAAAAAAGTTTTGGCTTTATTATTTTATGTGAAACTACAGTCCTATATTTAAAAAAAAAAAAAGAAAAGTTTCTTAGTTTTTCCATTTCATTGTTTTGTTTGTAGGTACCTCCATCATGCACTACAGTTTGAACACCCCCTGTATGTAACACGATGTAACAGTAACTTAATTTAAAATTATCATCCTAACTATTTTACCATTTAAAAGAAGCTTCAAACAAACTTCTAATATTAAAAAAAAATTTGGTACTTGTACAGTTTAATCAAGACATTAAAAAATGAAAATATCGGAAAAAGGTTATATTGTACGTATCCATTTTGGACTGAAGACCTCCGAAAAAAAAATTTCAGTTAATTTTATGGAGTAGTTTTTTTTTTTTTTTTTTATGACAGTGTAGGTAGCCATCTTTGAATTTTTTTAACATGCCATGGGGAGATAACTCAGTTTAAAGCGCGACACTCCCTCCCCATCTTTAATACTAGCTTTTCTTCCTAAACATGACTATCTTTTGCTCGGTATCATAACAAATTGTTTTTTCGCTGTAAAAAGAAAACTACTTGATAAAATTAAAGGAATTTTTGTTTTCAGAGAACTTCATTCCATAATGGAGGCATATAATATAACTTTTTTTTCTCGATATTTTCATTTTTTAATGTCTTGATTAAACTGTACAAGTACCAAAACTTTTTTACAGCATACCAAAATAATGAAAATGCGAGACTAAAATCATGTTTACATTATCGACGCTTTAAAACAACGTTCCTATGTAGTGACGTTTTTGAAGCTGTAAACATACCCATGTTTTAAAAATCTAGCTAAAATCGTCATAATTAGTCCTATTTTCCTGAAGTTTCGATATTTATTCATTATTCAATAAACTTGCATAATAAAACGAGGTTTTGTTAAATATATTAGAGAAAATATTTTTTAGGTGTTCTGCCCTTCCCCCATATTTCATGTTACAAAAACTAAACAAAATAAATGAAGCTTGATAAAAATTTCAACATGCATTATTTTCATAAAAAAAGCAAAAATAAATTCATGCATTTTTTTTTTTTTTTTTTACTATTGAAGACAGATAACGTTGTTTAAACAAAAGAATACATTTGTACTAAGATTTAAGTAAAAATAACAGGTTCATTATGTTCCGTGATCATTATTTGTTAAATACTGAAAATTTCATTAAAATTGGGATATTTCCTGTTTTTTTTTGTGATTTTTTTAAGTAAAGGGAGTGGTCAAAATGTTTATACATTTTGAGCATCGGCATTCATTTTGCACGTACCTATTATTTTCTAGTTAACTTACAGTTTTACTATGTCTTTTTTTTTTTTTAAATTGTTAGATGAAAGTACAAAATAGTTACAAAACACCATCTTCTCCCCATGTTAAGAATGGCTTTCTAAACAATAGCGTTATTATTTCAGCATGATTCAGTAAGTGCACCACTGCACCGGTACTGCCATTCTTAACATGGGGAGGGGAGAGTGTTTTGTAACTATTCTGGATGTCCACCTACATATATTCTTATTTATTATATTTAAAGACAATATATTTTAATAATTGTGTGAAAATAAACATTTATGCGACAAACTTCATGAGGGGATGAAAAATTGGTCTATTCCGGAAACTCCTAATTTCCTGCTGATTACACTTGGCCTTTTGGCCAAGATCAAAGTGTAGTATCTGTTCTTCAGATGCTGCACTTCCATTTCTCGTTCTCTTTCAGTGGAGGAGAAATCCTTCACGATTGAGACAATTTTTATTTTTGTACCTTTTCTCCACGTTAAAAAACGACCCTGGTGTCTAACTCTGTCCCGTGGGGAGGCATTGTAAATAGGTACAATCAGTTAATATGCTGAATTACCAAACTTCAAGTCATGGCGAGAAAAGCAGGCATACACGAACAATCTTTGTAGTAAGATAAGATTTTCTATCACTAATAAAGATTAATTTGAAAATACTATAAAAAGGAATATCATGATAACATAAGTGCATAAGCACCAGAAATAGTATACACATATTCTTATTTATTATATTTAAAGACAATATATTGATGTCATTAATAGTTTGTAATAAAAAAAAATATGAACAGATTTAAATCATAACAAACAAAACACGCTTGATGACTAATTTCTAAGTTAAACCACAAATTTTTGGATTCTATTGGTGCTATCTTTGTCATATACAAGCCTTTTTAAAATTATTTTCTCATCGGTAAAAAGTTGTTTATTAAATACATGTAAATTATAATGATCATGATATTTTTAGCATTTAAAATAAAAAAAATATAATAGAGATATTTGTAACATTACTAATATACTAGTAGTACCTGTGACTCATTGGGTTATAACGATTATCCCTATGTCAGGAAAGATAGACTTTAACGAATGAAACAACCGAACAAAACAGGTACTACATTGTCCCTAACCTTAAACCCTAACCCTAGCTGCCCAGAAGAGGAGGTAATTAATCTCTGTGAGAATGGTCTCATGATGACAGAATAGATACTTGTAGGGGACTAGGATATATAAATACCCCAATCCCGTTACAAATGAATAATGAAACGAATGGAATTGAAGGAAACAAAGACTCAATTGATGGATAAGATAAACGTGTTGTTTATTTACTGTTGAAAGAATGAACGTTTTAGTTATAACATGTGTTCATGTCCGCGCGTGTGTAAACAATGTTCGTTGCGGGACTGGTGTTGTAGCAAGAATAGGAAATATGTATTCATCTCAAGTTCGGGTCACTATCGTTTGTTCGCGCATGGGAAGAGAAATGAGTGTTGTAGTGAAAATGAGAATGATAGTCCAGCGTGTAGACAAAGAAGAGGATATGAGAGTTGACATCAGTTAGTAGTCAGCTACGCGAAAGTGTTCTCAGGGACCAGTAGTAGATAGAGTGAGAAAGAGTGTGAATGTGTACATACGGTCTGTTAGCTCGTGCCCATACATAGTAGTAAGTGGGCTTGAGGTACGCGTGTGCGCACACCGAAACAGCGGCGGCTAGTGCGCCGACCAGCCACCTAGGAGGCTAGTCTCGAAAAAGTAAGAAGCCGGTTGTTACTCTCTCTTTTATACTCATTTCCGGTGGTCCTTTGCGCATGTGTATATTTCCTTAGAAAGCGGAAGTGACGTCGTCCATGTGTGCGTCCGTATGCGCTTGTGTGAGTACATATGTGTGCGTTAGCATGTGTGTATATACACATGAATGTGAGTGTATGTACGCGAACGTGAATATGTGTACATGTGTGGACGTGGGCGCGTATGTTTGTGTGCGCGTATGTATATGACATAGCTTGAAATGTGAATGTGTGTTTTTGTGTGAGGCTTGAAAAAGGCTTGTACATACTACACTATCCCCCTCCCCACTCAAAGGAGGAGGCAATGCTTGAGAGCGAACAGATGTTACTCCCTCAAAGGAGGAGGTAATGCTTTTGTGACAACAGAACATATACTATACGACCGACCCTTCTCTAAAAAAAACAAAAACAAAGGAGTAATGCCTGAGAGGATGATTATCTACTCACTCCTGAATTTAGTCTGAAACAGTATAGTAAACTGAACTGAACATTAAAAGATTAAAATAATTTTTTTTATTTTTAAAATTTTCTTATTTTGTTCAAGCTTGGGATGAGATTTATTTATTTTCTGTACCTCCCCCCTCAAATGTAGGGCAAATGAATAGTGCGTGTTTTCTTTGTTTTTAAAATTAATGTTTCCATCCAACAATTTACTATCTCCGGTACTACTCATTATTCACAGTGGCATGCACAAATCTTTCTGTAAATTTAACAAGCTCCTGGTTTTGACCTTTACTCCTGATCTGAAATGGAACACGTATATAAAGTCTGTTGCCCGGGCTGCTGGGAAAATGGTAGGATCCTTCTACCGCTCAAGAAGACATCTCACTACTGATTCAATTCTCTATCTCTATAAAAGCCAAGTACGTCCAAAGATGGAGTACTGCTACCACATCTGGGCTGGAGCTTCAAAAAACAGCCTATCCTGCTTTGACAAAGTACAAAATAGACTTCGTGGCTTAGTGGGGGATGCTCTCTTCTCTTCCCTGCAACCTCTCTCCCACAGAAGAGACGTTGCGAGCCTGTCTTTGTTTTATCTTTATTTCCATGGCAAGTGCTCGTCCGAGCTCCAATCTCTGGTCCCCCCTCGCCAATTTTTCATGATAAACACCCGTCTAGCTAAAACCACTGTCAGTAATTTCCTCCACTCTTTATCTGTGCCTAAATAAAAACGTAGATTCCATGAACATAGCTTTTTTCTGAGAAGTGCATGCCTGTGGAATTCTCTTCCGTTTGCCTGTTTCCCACCTGACTACCACTTGGACGTCTTCAAGTCCAACATAAACAAATTCCTGATTAATCGCCCCCTTAAGTAAGACGTTTTATCAAATATCCAATACCAACTATTACTACGATATTATCCCATTGATTATTGTACACAAAATAATCCTTATCCCCGAGTGGCTTACGGGCCTTGATAAGTGGCGATCCCCATGTAAAAAAAAAAAAAAAAAAATCCAAAACCTTCACCTGCTATCTCATACATTCCAGTCGAGATCTTTTTAAGATTCTAAACGTCCCTTTAAGTGTAATTGTTTGAATCTTTCTTGTACTTGGTTCACCAAGTAGTTTTGTAGAGCTAAAAATGAAATATTATTATATTAGCTTTTCAAGCAATAAAAAAACTCAGATAATCATAACATGTACATATATTATAGCTTTTTTCATGTTAAATAAGGCCATTGCCACTGATAATAAAAGAGGCTGCTGTGAACTAGGGGTCATACTTACAGAGGCATCTTAAGTGAAGAGTTGTGTAGCAGATATTTGTTTACATTACATTTAAATTTCTCCATGTTGATAAAGCCAGGAAAACAGGAAACAGGAGGGAAAATCCAAATGCTAACAGTTTGAGGAAAGAAATTATTAGAGTAGAAAGTGTTTCGGCATCTGAGGACCCCTACAGTGAATGGATGAAATTTTGTTGACTGATAGTTGAGAGTATTTACGTCAAGGAGCACCAGTGCAGCAAGTGACAGGACAGAGCTTGATAGTGTGGGAAACTATTAAATTAGAGGTTTTCATTTGGACCCTGTCTAAGAGGGAGAGAGACTAGTGTTTGATGTGCCAGCCCATATGTTACAACAATACCTGGATCTTTCTTTTGGCCAAAAAGATGATAGTAAATATTCCTCTATTAATATCATACAAATTAATTTACATGAGAATTTCTTCATGCTCGACCTTGTCAAAGGCTTTGAATATATCAAGCACTACTGTCCTAGCTTCACCAGCTTTATTCCAAGATGATCGTTAGAATATCTGCAGTAGAACGTGCTTGCGTGTTGGTCAGAAAGAAGTTTAGCTTTGACAAGGTAGTCTATGTATGTATAATTTGATTTCTCACGAGACAAAAACTAATGATCTCACTCCCTCTTTTTCTACAATATTTTAAGGAGTAGATAGGCTCTGCCTATCACCGGCTTCCATACTCCTTCTTTGCCTATTAGCCAGGCGCAGAGGTACTATCACAGAGATTCGACAGAAACACTCAGTGGTAGATCTTGTTTCCTGACTAGGGTAATGAATGCCGTTTTCCCCACTCCCAACACATCCCACCCCTCTAAACTTGGCACTTGGGAGTGCTTGAGTGTCACATATGCCAGTGCAATTAGATTGGGTTGACCTTCGTCTGATGGGTCGAGGGTACCAGATTGACAGTTCCTGGCTGCTGTTTCCAACTGGTAGTACAGGTGTCCTAACTCTTTGGTAGCACTTAGAGCAGCTGTTCCATTAACAGTTGTATAATATCGGGATGTTTGTAGTGCCATGTCGTGCATGAAAAGGGACCCTGCACTCATCCCTGATGGGCTTTCCTGAAACCACAATCCTAGTAGATGAAAGGTCAGCTGATTGTCTACTTGTGTTGCATGTCTGGTATTCTGCTCAACCACTTGTTCAGCACCCCCCTACCTAAACTGAAACTCCTTAACAAAACAAATGACAGTACAATCAAAAATGACGCTTATGTCAGGCTTAGGTTCAAAGAAAATCAAATTGCCTCCTCATTTGAGGCTTGCATTTATGGACATCCGTGGGCTTAGAACTAATTTAGATGATGTTGAAGCATTTTTCCTAACAAACACCCCAGATATCTTAGCACTGAGTGAGACTAACCTACACTCCTCCATCCCCTCTAACTACTTTAACATGCCTGGATATCTCCCATTCTGCCGTAAGGACTCTGACAGACATAGGCACGGAGTCTATATTCGTAATACCCTCGCCTTGACTAGAGAAAGAAACCTAGAATCGGTCGATCAAGCCTTTATGTGCTTTATACTTAACATGCAACATAACATTAGCTACTTCTATTTTCTCTACTGCTCTCCCTCAACCCAGGACTGTACCCTAATAAACAAAGTCTCTGACAACATAGATACAGCACTCTCCCTCGACACCAGTGCACAAGTACATGTATTTGGTGACTTCAATGTCCACCAGAGAAACTGGCTTGAATTCTCTACTCACACAGATGCTGCTGGTAGTACAACACATAGCTTCTCTATATCTCACTCCCTATTACAGATGGTTATGTTTCCAACCTGTTTCCCAGACCAACAAGAGCAACATGCATCACTTCTAGATCTGCTTCTGACCACAGTTCCCGATGATTGTATAACAAATGCGCACAGCCCACTTGGGAACGCTGATCATGTAGTGATAATGGTTGAAATCACCCTAAACTCTAGAGCCAAAAGTGAAGAGCCAGTGCTCAAAACAACGAGATACTATAAAAAGGCTGACTGGGAAGCCATCAGGGATCTCCTCAGAGATGCCCCATGGGGAAATATCTTTTCTCTTCCTGCTGAACAGTGCGCAAATGAGACCACCGAATGGTTCAAAACGGCAATTGAAGCGAATGTTCCCACGCGGAAATTTTATAGCAAGCCCCACTCTCCCCAATGGTTTACTTCTACTTGCGCAACTGCCATTGCGCAAAGGCAGCATGCGTACTGCATATTTAACCGACATAAGTCCAGTTCAAACAGACAGAAGTATATAGAAGCTAGAAATAACTGTAAGAAAGCAATAGCGATAGCTAAGAGAGAATTTACTGAAACAACCAAAAAATGCATCGAAGCACAAAAACTAGGAACCCGTGATTTCTGAAGAATCTACAATAGTGTAGTAAATAATGGGCAATCAACAATTCCCCCACTAACCAACAATCATGAGGTTGTTTGCTCAGCAACCGAGAAAGCTAACATGCTCGCCAGTCGGTTTGCCTCCAACTCCACACTGGACCCTGCAAACCACCCCCTCCTTGACATTCCTTTGCAGACTGACACCATGCTAGACGATCTGAAAATCACTTCTTTTCAGGTGCATGTTATCATAAAAAATCTTGACACTTCAAAAGCATGTGGACCTGCACTCATCCCGGTTGTGCTATTAAAAAAATGCTCTGCCGAAGTAGCTCCAGTGCTCTCCAAACTTTACAACAATGCCTTAATGAATCTTGCTTTCCGAACTGCTGCTTCTGTGGTACCAGTTTTTAAGAATTCTGGCGAAAGAACTTACCCATTAAATTATCGCCCCATTAACCTCCTCCCACTTTTCGCCAAAATATTTGAGTCCATAATTAATCAAGCTCTAGTCCATCACCTTACAGATGCTAAACTTCTGACCGATCAACAATGGATTTAGGCAAGCCCGTTCCACAGCAGATATCCTAACTGTAATCTCTGAACATATATACCATTCACTGGACAAAGCAGAGGAGGGTAGAGTGGTAGCTCTAGATATATTTAAGGCTTTTGACAGGATATGGCATGAAGGTCTTCTCAGGAAAATCAGATCGTATGGTATCACTGGACGAATACTTAACATAATTAAATTCTTCTTAGATAAGAGAAAAATTTAGGTTGTCCTCGACGGTCGTACATGTAAACAATATGATATAAATGCGGGAGTGCCTCAGGGGTCTATCTTTGGACCTTTATTATTCCTAATATTTATAAATAATCTCTCCGACAAAATTGCCTCTGAGATGGGTATCTATGTTGATGACACCACACACTATAACAGGCACGACAGGAAACAAATAAATACATATCTAGGGAAGTGGCAGAAACGCTAGAGGATGACCTCCAATCTGTAGTGGAATGGGACAAAAATGGATGGTCACATTCAATGCCGCCAAGACAACTTGTTTCCTTCAGTAATTACAAGAAACCTTCTCTACCACCAATAGCAATGGCCAAAGATTCATTAACTGAAAGTACATCTTTCAAAATTTTTTTTTTTTTTTTTTTTTACACAGGAATCACCACTTTATCAAGGCCAAGAGGCCACTCAAGGATAAGGGTTAAAGAGTGTACAGTAGAAATTGGACAATATAGTAATCATTAGTAATGAAAATTCGGTAAATTTGATAACTTATATGGAACGGCTCATCAAGAACTTATTTACGTTAGACTTGAACACAACCATATTGTAGTCAGCCGGAAAGCAGGAAAACGGAAGACAATTTTAAAGGCGTGCAGTTCTAAGAAAGAAGCTTTGTTCATGGAATCTACGTTTAGGTTTAGGCACAGATAAAGAGTGGGGGGAATTATTGATAGTGTTTTAAGCTAGATGAGTGTTTCTTGTGAAAGTTTGGCGAGGGGGGGACCATAGACTTAAGCTCAGTCGAACACTTTCCATGAAAATAACGATACATCAGAGACAAACTCGCAACATCTCTTCTGTGAGATAGTGGTTGCAGGGAAGAGAAAAGGACATCTCTTACGAGGCTACGAAGTCTATTTTGAACTCTATCAAGGCAGGACAAGTCCTTTCTAGCAGCTCCTGCCCAGATGTGGCAACAGTATTCCATCCTTGGACGTACCTGGCTCTTATATAAATAGAGAATTGCATCAGCAGTGAGATATCTACTGGATCGATAGAAAGATTCCACCATTTTTCCAGCGGCCTTGGCAACAGATTTGATGTATGCGTTCCATTTAAGATCAGGAGTAAAGGTCAAGCCCAGAAGCTTGTCAAAACTTGAGGCCTCCTGAAGACGAGAGCCATTTATTTCAATTGATGCCAGATGTGGATCAGAATGTTGATGATGTAAAGAGAGAAGCTTGGTTTTAGATGCATTAAAAGTAACCAGCCACTCCTTTCCCCATTGTACTACATGCTCAAGATCAGAGGAGAGAGAATCGGAGAGAACTTGGTCGTTTACTGTCTTAGATGTGCTACCATAAATGGTAGTGTCGTCAGCATAAATGTCTACAAATGATGTAAGGATGTGATTTGGAAGATCATTAATGTAGATCAGGAAAAGAGTTGGGCCCAGAATGGACCCCTGAGAGACACCAGCATTAATACTGTGAGCTTCTGATTTTTGCCCCTCAACTACTACTCTTATGAACCTATCAGAAAGAAATGATTTAATAATTGAGAAGACATTTCCAGCTATACCATAGCTAGAGATCTTGTGAAGTAAACCTTTATGCCATACCCTATCAAAGGCTTTAGATATGTCAAGAGCAATTGCCCTAGAAAGGTAGCCTCCGTCGAGAGATTTGCTAATCCTATGAGATATAACATAGCACATCTGCTGTAGATCTAGCAGAACGGAAACCATATTGAGTGTCACTAAGAAGGTTATTTTTGTTGAGATGGTTGATTACTTCTCTATTTAACACAGATTCCAGCAACTTACTCATGACACACAGAAGACTTATTGGCCTGTACTGAGAGGGGGATGAGCGATCACCTGAATTCTTAAATACAGGGCATACTGATGAAATTTTCCAGGGTGAAGGGAAACTATTCTCCTTAAGACAATGTTTAAAGAGTTTTGTAAGTATGGGCGCTAGTTCAGGTTGAAGTTTTTTGAATACTATAATTGGAATACCGTCAGGGCCAGTTGCTTTACTGGAATCAAGGGTTTTTGATTAGCTTGGCAACATCACGTACAGATATACGTATATCACATCGCGTGTTTTCTGATACAGGAGGAAATATTGGGGGTTGGCGGCCTTGGTCGCAAAGGGTAGAATTAGCTGCAAAGTTCTTGGCAAAGAGTTTGGCTTTGTCTGATGCTGACGAGATTACCTCAGGTTCATTGATGATAGTTGGGATAGAGCACACGCTTCTGTTCAGGATTCTGTTTGCTATTTGCCAAAACTGGTGGGAACCAAGCTGCTGCTCAGCTACTTTGGACTTAACGGATTGAGCATACAACTCTCTTGCGTTCTTTATTACTTTCTTAACTCCTTGGCCTAACGTTCACAGGAAACATGAGTTGGAACAATTGCATTGAGAGCATTGCCAGGACCGCTGCGAGGAAGGTAGGCTCTCTCTACCATGCTAGAAAGCTACTAACGCCTGAAAGTATCCTATACTTCTATAAGGCCACCGTTTGCCCATGTATGGAGTATTGCTGTCATATTTGGGCTGGTGCATCTGCTACTAGTGTCTCGCTCCTGGACAAGGTCCAAAAAAGAGTCTCCAACCTAATAGGTCCTGAACTGTTATCTAAGCTTCAGCCTCTGTCCCATCGACGAAATGTTGCATCCCTTTGCCTGTTCTACAAGTATTTTAATGGTGAATGCTCTGACGAACTGCAAGCACTTGTGCCTCCATGATGTAAATACCCTCAACAAACCCGGCAAACAGCTAAATCCCACCCCTACACAGTAGAGATCCCTAGATGTAAGAGAGCTTTCTACTCCAGTAGTTTCTTCCCCAGAACCGCTAGACTTTGGAATTCCCTTCTGGGTCTCTGCTTCCCCAACATGACATGCAGAAATTTAAGTGTAACATGAACCGACATCTTGCTGCCCAACTCCCTACATAGTATCCCAGTAGCTCATGTCCCTTGTAGTAGCCCCCTACACCAAAGTGACAATGTGCCAATGTGCCTTGTTTGGGGTGAAAATGTAATTAATTAATATATATATATATATATATATATATATATATATACACGTTTTATTTTTTTATTACCGTTTTATCTGTTTGGTTACATATGTTTCGGATGTTGGACCAAGTCTACGATCCAGCAGCCTCGTCAGACCTTACAGAAACTATTGTTATTATTTGGAAGAAGGGTTTTAGAGGAAATACGAGAAAAAAAGGGGGAGTAAGAGATAAGGGGGAGGGAGACGGGTATCGACAATAGTTAAGTTTTGAAGGTTAAGAGACATTAGATTGTAATGTGTGTGTGGGGGGGGGTAGCAGATTCAGGTAGGCGTGGGTGGATATATATGGATATAGGGAAAGGGAGGTAAAAAGGGGGTGGGAAAGAAGGAGGGAGGGAGGAATTTCGATTTTCGATTTTTTAGATTTGACCGCTTTTGGTTATTTTTGCCGGCACTGGAGTATATGGAATAGATGAGAGAGATGAGAGAGAGAGGGAGAGAAAGGACTTTTGTACGTGTTATATGTGCTTGGCCAGTAAGGGATTTCGAATGTTCATAGTAGCTATGATTCGTTCATTTGAGTTGACAGCAAGTTGTTTTTAGATAGTTAAGAGTTAATACATATGCCAACACACGCGCATATATGCATACATACATATGTACATATCTAGACATCCACACACAGTTACATACGCGCATACACATATATACATACAATACACATGCAAACATACATGCATCTAAATGCAGACATACACACACATACTCATATACATAAATACATATACATACACATATATACATATATATATACACATACATGGAGACATAGATCTCCAGTAAGATACTGATGTACATATACATACATACACACACATGTACCCATACATATGCATACACAATTATATAAATATACATATTCATAAAGATATAAATATACACACATATACAGACATATATATATATAGACATGTGCACATTTATACTAAGTAAATAAAGTAAAGTTAGGATAAGTAAATAAATATAGGGGTATAGTTAATAATGCAAGGTTAGGTAGACGCATTGTAAGGTATGTTCAAATATATGCTGTTGGTTTAATATTTAGGTGTCTGTATGGATTTGCCTTGCTGAAAAAAAAAATTTTTTAATTAGAAATTATGAAGTGAAAGTGATAGAGATAGTAGGAGGAAGGGGAGGAAAAATGATGATTGTAAATTAAATGTGGTGTTAATTTTCATTTTCTTAAGTGTTTTTTTTGTGTGTATATATTGGTTAAATTTACATGTATCGGAGACATAAATGTAAGTAGTAAGGGTTATTAGTAAGGCTAGGATATTCAGAATTAAGTTGTGTTATATTTATAGTTATATGGTTAGTAGGATGTCTAGGAGTTTAAACGTGGTTTGACCGATATAGTTTAAAGTTTAAAGATTATGAGGGTGGTGATTAAGTTCTAATGAGCCAGGGGTTCTTGTAGTTCTGTTAAATTCATATATAGAGGGGGTGGACTCCTAACATGATGTTTTGGGCAGTGGTTAGTTTAACCTTATTTTCAGTGTCAATTATATTGCGGACATAGGCACATATATACATACACTCATATAAATCCAGACATAGCTATACTTGTGTACAGACGTTCACCCATGCATGCACATAGATATACATATACACATTACCATTCAGATGCACGCATGCACATACGTGTATTTGTGTATATACACTCGACCCATGAGCATATACACCCATACACGCATATATATAAACACGTTCATAAACCTACACAAATATATACACATAGACCCAATCACGCCCACACATACACATACATATACATACAAAGATACATGTATGTGTCCAACGATAAGTAAGTAGGTGCGTTAAAGATAATAGTATTTCTGGCAAACCTACAAAAAAGTACATATATACACATACAGATATCAATACATATTCTAATATACATACACCCATATATATGTGGAGAGTTTTAGTAGTAATTAGTGAGTGGGGGGTAGTTGGATTCATGGATAGCCGTGTGTGTAGATGGTAAAAGGTAAGTGGAGGAATGAATAGAGGGTGTAAGATAGGTAGTTGGAAATATAGACGGAAGAGAGAGTATGGTGTAGGGGTATGGGGGGGAGGAGAGTATATCAGAGAATATATAGGAATATAGGATAAGTTGAATACTTAGAGTACTAGGAGGGAACAGAGTACATCTGGTGAATAAAGAGGTGAGTTGGTTGGAACTACCTGAAAACAACTCACTGTCAACTCAAATAAACGAATCATAGCTACTATGAACATTTGAAATCCCTTACTGGCCAAGCACATATGACACTTACAAAAGTCCTCGCTCTCTCTCTCTTGCTCTCTCTCTCTCTCGCTCTCTCCCCCATCTATTCCATATACTCCAGTGCCGGCATAAACAACCAAAAGCAGTCAAATCTTAAAACCTAAAATCGAAATTCCTGCTCTCCCCTTTTTTACCTCCCTCTCCCCCTCCCTATATCCAGATATCTCCACTTACGCCTACCTGAATCTGCTACCCCTCACACACACACTACAATCTAATGTATCTTAACCTTCAAAACTTAACTATTGTCGATACCCTCTCCCTCTCCCTTATAATCTCTTAACCCCCCCTTTTTTTTTCTCATATTTCCTCTAAAACCCTTCTTCCAAATAATAACAATCATTTCTGTAAGGTCTGACGATGTTGCTGGATCATAAACATGGTCCAACATCCGAAACATATGTAACCAAACAGATAAAACGGTAATAAAAAATAAAACACATATTTGCTCTGCAATAGTATTGAGCACTCTCTTCAGTTTTTTACTAATTACCAGTTTTACCAAATATATATATATTATTATTATTTAATTTTGACCATCTTAAACTTTTGATTGTTTAATTTAATTGTTCTTTCACATTATGAACTCAACTTGTTTATAAAGATGGTGATTACTTGTTTTTGGTCGAGTTTTCATTTCAGTAGTTTACAAGGAGGTTTTTAGTTCTCTCCTACAGCAAGAACTTAGACATCAGGGTTGGAAAGTGGGATTGAGAAGTCACCGCTCCCGAGGACGTGACACTCTGACCTGCAAAAAAAAAAAACCCCAAAAAACAAGTTTATGCAAAAATTAATTGGGAGCGATATTAATTTTGAACAGCTCTTCCAAAAACTTTTTAATGTTCCTGATCAAAATTTATTCTATAAAAAAAAAATGATAATATGGGATGTGTAACAATATTGACTAAGAATCAATGAAAATTTGGCTATGGTTCATTTAACATAAGGAGAATTTGCATTCTATTAAGCAAACCAGACCTGCCACTGTGAGTAGTGGCAGAGATAGTCAATTGTTGAATGGAAACATTAATTTTAATAACAAAGAAAACACACACCATTCATTTGTTCTATATCGGGGTGGGGGGTTACAGAAAATAAATACATCCATCTATTTATATTAATAAATATATATTTTTTCATCTGTCTTAGCTATACAGTAACATCGAAATAGGTTGTGCTTATTTAACTATCTAATACAACTTTGTTTTGCAATAAAGTGTAAATACCCACAAACACCTTTTAGAACTTAATTTGCATGTCAATTTATGAATAGTTTCTAATGAAGTAACATTATTCTTTAATTGTGATTTTGCATTATTATACAAACGTAATATTTTCGTCGATGATAAAGTCTGATGTTACTGAGATACCGAGAACAGATACTACACTTTGAATTAAAAACAAATCAGACACAAGACCATTTAAAAATGTGGGAAATGGATGTTGTTGGTCAACCTTTGTCACGATAACTAGAAAACTGATTAAAAAATTGATTGAAAATAAATGTCTATATACAATAATTTCATTTGAGAGTGGAGTGAGGGGAAAACAAAGAATAAAAAATTTGGTTAGTAAGATCTTTCCAACCCTTTCTAAATAATAGACCCCCCCCACTGTTTTCCAGTTTGTTTTGAACCAAAAACAAGTATACCAGTCTCTAAGTGAGGGTAAGATCTAAATGAGAGAGAAAAGAAAAAAACATGGGGATGGAGTTTGGAGCGTGAGTGATATCCTTCCAAGATGCAATTTGGTCAGGGATGAAAACATTTAAAATGGAGAGTAAGCATCTTGGAGGCTATTGTTGGTGGTGGTGGGGAGGAGTCATTCACTTGACTAGCTAAAAATAGAAACTTACCCAACTTACTGGGGTCTGACAGGATCAGGAAATGTGTGTGCCATGCTCACGCAGGGAACTTGTATTCATACTTAACTCCTTTTCATACACATAAGCTCACTACTTGTATCCATCTTTTCTCAAAAACCGCAGAATGTAATCTCTTTTTATCACATCCGACATTAACTTTGAATTGCTGCTTGAAGAACATCATCAGATCCTGGTAGCAAAAGATTCAAACCCTTTGTTATCTCCATACCACCATTTGCACTATGGCTAGAATTGCAAGAAATATCATTTGTCTACCTCTTTGCCACAGCGGTGCAGTGTTGTCGATTATATAGGATATGTTTAGTAGGAAAGGGTGCAAAGGATTAATACAAGCCGTTACCTCATTGACATACCACAAGTACCGCCAGAGTTTGTGATATTCGAAGAAGTGTATTTAGGTGTTTCTTCTGCTGGCGTGTTGCAGTAGGGATACTGGGTGAATTCACTATTCTGGACTGTGTTCAGAGTCAACGCGTTTCGGGCCAATCGCCAGGTCAGAGAGAACCTGTTAAGATGATTAAAACCTGGCATCTAACTCCGTTCAGGGTGAATCCTCTTTTCCAATCATCCCACCTGCCTGACAAGATTATCAGGCACCTCCCCTCCGTTACTAATCCCCTATGGAGTTCCTTTCTAGAAGTCAGAGAAAGGTCACTGGACCTAGAAAGCTTTTTGAGTGTAGCTTGGCACTTTCTGAAGAACTGTGTATTGTATTTCAGCCTACGATGACCCTTGACTGAATGGATGAGAATGAGGCAGGAAAGGTGCTAGCAACTGCAGGGTTCCAAAGTTCAGCTTAGGAAGCCCAGTCTCTAAGCTTCTCGATGACATATCATGTCTGGCATCTCCAAGCCTCTCTGATATGGACATTCAATATAAACCCGTCTGTGATAGTCATCAGTATAAGCAAGCATCCACATGTTTGTGCCTTGTGTGGCTCTACGTAAAAACAACAGCAATAATGAACTTACCTTCAGGTGGGATCTGAAAAAGAGATGCCATAAAGATTAACTGAATTTTTATACCAAAACTGGGTCACGTGATGGGGGGGGGGATGGATAAAAACGGTGTTAGAAATGGAAGAGAGAGCAAAGAAAAGAAATGAAGTCACCAGGCATTTTTGTTTAACTGCTACCAGGAAGCAACTGTTGCAGGGACAAATTTATTTTTTTGGAAAGGAAAAATCGGCAACTGAAGTTATTTCAACAATTTTTTAGTTGTTTCTGGCTGACTGTTGCTAACAGCACCATTTTCTTTCCCTGTGAAGTTTTTTCAGTCACTTTATTTGTCACTTTATTTATTGTAAAAAGACTTGATTTGAAGCTGATACCCGAATTTGACAGTTGATGTCAACCTCTGTGAAGAAAAGAGGATACACATGGTGATTTCCTTGAGATTAGCTGGAGGCGCCCTAAGTGTATATCAACAACTTAGTGCTACCAAGAATACTGATTTGACGGCAATTAAAAATGCACTAGACGAGGCATTTGCCATGGATCAGTGAACGGCTTATGAGAAATTTGCTTTGAGGACTCATGCCAGGAGAAACTGTGGATGTTTTTTTGCAGAGCTAAAAACCTTGTAATCCTGTTTGGTGGTGTAGTATTGGAATGAACATATGCATATGTGTTTTTTGCCGGCCTTCCAATCCGTGTAAAGCAACTGCTGAGAGCCTCCACCAGTATTTCAGCAACGCTCCTGGAACACTTGCTGGAACATGCTCAAGCCATCACCAGAGATGTGGAGGATGTAGGGGAACCAGTTGTGATGGCAGCGCAGACATGCCAGAATAGTACAGGGAGACTTCTAGTCTGAGCCCCACGACCAATTGGAGAGGTTTCCGCTGCGGCTAACGGAGTCATGTCGCGAAAAGTTGCAATGCGGCGGTGTTGGACACTTAGCCCAAAACAGTGCAGTAAACACATTAGGGGACAGGACGTCAGCGCCGTTCTGCTCCCCAGACAACATGTAAGGCGCAACCAACAATGACTGCATATGTAAACCAAGTGCTCAGCTCTCCTTGTCTCAGGCTGCTCATATACCATAGTGAGTGCCAGACTGTGTCGAACCTGGAAGAGAAGAACATCAAAGTCACCACAATAGGTGGTGAGATGCAAGCATGCTGTGAAACCATGAAAATCCATACAAACTCCGGTGTGGGCTCAGAATTCAATGTGTTGGTGACGCAAGGGGATTTGCTGGGGTTCGACATTGCTAGGATATGATGTCATTAAGGCACTGGGGGAAATAGTCATTGACCAAGACGGGAGTGTGCGCTTTTTGGAAACCCCAGTGTGTGCTGTGGTATACATCGGTTGGCCTGATTTCAAGGTGGACTCCAACTATCATCAGAAGGCCTGGACTACATCATGAAAGTAGACTGAGGAAAGATGGCCAACCGAGCTTAAGAATGGCATGGCAGAGTACCCCATACCTGACGAGGCTCATAATGAATACGAGCAAGAGCTTAAGGCGTGGATCCAATACCCTGATGACAAGCTGGGATCTCTTAAAGGTCTAATACCTTTAATGGCTGTGGTCCAGCATAATAAAACCAGTGCTGCACTATCATGAACTCGATAAGCACACTGTAGATGCTGATGTGTGCACCAGCAAACTGAGGGAATGGCGCCAGAAAGGCTCTAATGTATTGATATTAGATTTGCAGAAGGCCTATTTGCAGGTGCGAGTTGATGAAACATTCTGGCTGTTCCAGACAATGTGGTTTCAAGGTCAGACACGATTTGGCTTTGGTCTGAATGTAGTACCGCAGATCATGAAGACTATTGTGAATGCGGTGCTGTCCTAGGAAAAGACCATTGAGGATGCAACATCAGCCTACATTGATGATATGTACGTCAATGAGGATGTACAGTCTGCATTATGTGTCAGAGAAAAATTAGCTTAGTTCAGCCTGGAGTGCAAGGATCCAGAACATCTGAAAAATGGAGCACGCGTATTGAGATTTGACATCTGTGAGGAAGAAGGCACTCTACGATGGAGGCGGTGCAGTGAGATTCCAGGCATCCCTGACATTATTACACGACGGACTGTTTTTCCTTGTGTGGGAAACTTGTTGGTCATCGACCTGCCTGTAGCTGGCTCTGTGCAGCTGTCGGTGTTATTAAACGTAGTGAATTTTGTGACCACAGGTTGGGACAATGTATCTGATGATGCTCTCCTAACTCTAATGATAACAGAAACTCTGGAGAGAGTGAATGAAAAGGACTCTGCCCATGAGGAGTGGGTGTCGATGGTGACAATGTAAATGTGTGGATCGATGCCAGTTCATTGGCGTTGGGAGTCTCATAAGAACAAAAAGGAAATGCGTTTAAAGACACATGTTGGCTGCGACCCGTAAGTGATGCTCAGCACCTCAAACTGGCAGAATTGGACACTTGTAAAAGATATAAATCTGGCGCTGCACTGGCAGTCAAAAGAATTGCATCTGTACACAGATTCATTCTGTGTTTACCACTTGGTGTCTCACACACTTTCGGGACAAACAAGAATATGTACTAAGGCGGCCAGTGAAATGTTGATCCGGCAAAGACTAGACCCGCTGAAGAGTCTGGTCTGTGAGTACGGGCTATCGGTGAGTGTAACGCTGGTAGCATCACACTGTAATTGTACTGACCAATTAACTCATGTGCCTCACAAATAGTATAAAGCTGTGAAAATGTGCGTGGAGCACACTGTTCGATCTTGTGCAGTTGCAATTTGTGCGATGAGTCCAGGACAAATAAAGGAGATTCCTGCACAGAGCGGACATCCAGGTATCACGAGAACCTTGTATTTTGCGAGACACGTGGACCCAGCAGTGACAAGGGCAGATGTCAGGCAGATCGTCAAGCACTGTGAGGCATGCCAGTCTATTGATCCTGCACCAAAGCAATAGCAGAAAGGGTGATTGGAAGTTAAGGACATATGGCAACGGGTGGCAATGGTGTAAGCCCTTTTTAACTTGTTGACTGCAGACCTACGTGTTTTGTTGTGTGGCAACAAATGATCAGGCAGGATTTGGCAAATGTTTTCCGCCAATTATCATCCATCTTTTCTGAGCGAGGTGTACCAGAAGAGTTCTTGACGGACAACGACGCTGCTTTTTGCAGCTAACAAGTCCGGCAGTTGTTAGACGAATGGGGCATCTGACTAGGATTGTGATGTGCCATCAGGAAATTGCATTGCTGAAAATGACACTACACAGCTAGTCAATGAGGGAACACTCAACAGATATGAGGGGATACAGTCTGGGTGAGACCTCTAGGAAACCGGTGCACCACCAAGTTCAAACGGGGACAAATATCTGTGGTGATTAGCCAGCAGTCAGTCCTAGTTGATGGAACCCCATGCCATGTGCATGATCTTTGCCTGGCTTCTGAGATACATTACACAACTACAGAGGAGAGCGATGAATCATCAAGTGATGAGCTGCTGAAAAATGCGATCAGCGAACCCTCTCTGCCAGTTAGTCTGATGAAACAGAGTCAGAGCCATAACCAGGCTCAGAACCAGAGATGATGACTGTGCCCCTTAGCAGAAGTGAGCGAAATAAAAGACCAACACTGCAATGCACTCTGTGATCATGAGATCAGGAGGGAGTGTGATAGTCATTAAAGAAGCGCCCCTGTGCTTGTGACTTGTGTGGCTGTATGTAAAAACAACAACAGCAAACTTACCTTCAGGTGAGATCTGAAAAAAAGACGCCATAAAGATTGACTGAACCTTTATACCAAAACTGAGTCACATGTTTACAAGTCATGTGATGGGGGGGGGGGATAAATAAAAACAGTGTTAGAAGTGGAAGAGGGGGCAAAGAAAGGAAATGAAGTCACTAGGCATTTTTGTTTAACCGCTACTAGGAAGCAACTATTGCAAGAACAAATTTATTTTTTTCTGAAAGGAAAAATCGGCAACTGAAGTCATTTCAGCAAACCCAATGCTTTTTCTTGTCCCAAAGAAGTGAGAACATGAGATGCTGGAGGACCTTTTGGTTTTTCACAGGAAGAGAATACTACACTTTGATTTAAGCCAAAAGGCCACAGAACCATTAAATGTTTTTTAACTAGGCGTTTCTAAATGAATGAAAAAAAAAAACTATTATTGTATTATTTTTTAATGTAGTATTGGTTCTGTTGGGCATAAGATTGTCTTCTCAGGAATAGCCTCGTTTTATTTTATAAAGATGAGACTAATCTTACCAAATATTATTTCAGCATTTGAGGGAGGCAGTAATGTAGTATCTGTTCTGTTATGAGATCATCTTCACAGGGACTACATACTTTTTTTGGGTGGGGGTAGTGTAGTATCTTTTAAGTTTCCATGATAGCATACTCACAGATATTATCTTCGCTTATTATTGGGAATCCTCTTTGCTATTATCTCCTATTTTGGAGGGGTCTTGTAGTATTCTCTTGTTATTTCATTTTCTAAGATATTACAACATCCTTTTCGGAGAAGGGGATGAATTCTCCCAGGTTTTACCTTTTCCTTCGGCGGGGGGGGGGGGTAGTGTAGTATATTTTTCTTCATGATACATACTTCCCAAATATTACCTCCTCTTTGGAAAGTTACTGGGTAGCAGTAAAGTATATCTTCATTCCTCACGATACCATCCTCTCAAGATTGTTTTCCTTTATTTTTTGGGGGGAGTGAAGACAGTGCATGCTGTATTTATTTTGTCATCTTCCCGAGCATTAACTCTTCCTTTGATGGCCAGTATATATAGCTTGTGCACACTGATAATATTCCCAACCTAGCAAAACTATGTGACTGGAGGAAGTGTGTGTGTGTGTGTGTTCCCTTTTCAAAGAAAGATTAAAGAATCTACATAAAAGCTAAAAATGTATTCATATGTGAAATTTTCTGGGGAAGACAATCAAAGTGGTCTTGAATCTCCAAGTCTACAATTAAGCTATTAGAGCTGAACTTTCCTTAAAAGTTAAAATATATACTACTAGCATGGGTGCACGGCGTTGCCCGGGTGTTTGGAGGTGTGTTGAGCAAAAAAAAAAGTGGTAGTAGGAAAGCAGGCTCGAACCCGTATCACAAAGGGGGAAAAGAATGGGAAAAAAATGTGACGTCTTTGCTGTTACGACCACTGCCAAACCGGAAGTGACATAGGTTTAAATTAAGGCTAGACAATCGAAAAGAGGGGATGACTTTCGAAAATATCGGTGAAAAAAGCGATCCCTCCCTGTAGAAAAGTGCCCAGTTGAGGGTGAAGAAATTAATGTTTTTAGGCAAGTTTTTTGTATTTGTCGTTTGTTCAAGCATCAAAACAATACTGATCTTGTGAAAATCTGTCGCCTCTGTAGAAAGTTTTAGGCAGACATGCAAACATACATAGATTTATGTATTGGTAGCTCAAATTTTTGACCCAAAGCAATTAAAAAGCTTTCTGTATCTCTGAATACCCTTTATATAAAATTTCAAATGTTTAGACTGTAGAATAATCAAAAGAACTGTGTTAGTCAATAACACACAACAACAACAACAATAATAATAATAGCAGCAACACTTACCAAGGGTCCAGCTCATGCACAAGACAGACATCAGATTGAGCTGGACTGAGGGCTCGTATTTATGTACAAGCATATCCAATCAGGTGATTCAGCCAATCACAATCCAAGGAATAGACTGGCCCATGTGTGCACAATGGAATCTCCCATTGTGCCATAAATAGTTCTCCTCTTTCATGAGAAGTAACTTTAGTATTTGTCAAGTTATCCACAACTTGAACGCTGACCGAAAGTTCACTACACAATTGTCTGAGTAATTTTGTAGAGACCGCACAGGTCAAATTTTTTTAAAACTTTGACCCCCTATTATGACTCCTTAACACATTGTTTTGGGCTCAAATCAAGTTAGATCCATGTTCGAGGAACCTATATCTAAAATTTCAATTGTTTAGACACAATGCCTTTGATAGGGTATGGCATAAAGGTTTACTTCACAAGATCTCTAGCTATGGTATAGCTGGAAATGTCTTCTCAATTATTAAATCATTTCTTTCTGATAGGTTCATAAGAGTAGTAGTTGAGGGGCAAAAATCAGAAGCTCACAGTATTAATGCTGGTGTCTCTCAGGGGTCCATTCTGGGCCCAACTCTTTTCCTGATCTACATTAATGATCTTCCAAATCACATCCTTACATCATTTGTAGACATTTATGCTGACGACACTACCATTTATGGTAGCACATCTAAGACAGTAAACGACCAAGTTCTCTCCGATTCTCTCTCCTCTGATCTTGAGCACGTAGTACAATGGGGAAAGGAGTGGCTGGTTACTTTTAATGCATCTAAAACCAAGCTTCTCTCTTTACATCAACATTCTGATCCACATCTGGCATCAATTGAAATAAATGGCTCTCGTCTTCAAGAGGCCTCAAGTTTTGACAAGCTTCTGGGCTTGACCTTTACTCCTGATCCTAAATGGGACATGTATATCAAATCTTTTGCCAAGGTTGCTGGAAAAATGGTGGGATCCTTCTATTGATCCAGTAGATATATCACTGCTGATGTAATTCTCTATCTATATAAGAGCCAGATACGTCCAAGGATGGAATACTGTTGTCACATCTGGGCAGGAGCTGCTAGAAAGGACTTGTCCTGCCTTGATAGAGTTCAAAATAGACTTCGTAGCCTCGTAAGAGATGTCCTTTTCTCTTCCCTGCAACCTCTATCTCACAGAAGAGATGTTGTGAGTTTGTCTCTAATGTATTATTATTTTCATGGAAAGTGTTCGACTGAGCTTCAATCTATGGTCCCGCCTCGCCAAACTTTCACAAGAAACACTCGTCTAGCTTAAAACACTATTAATAATTCCCCCCACTCTTTATCTGTGCCTAAACCTAAACGTAGATTCCATGAACAAAGCTTCTTTCTTAGAACTGCACACCTGTGGAATTGTCTTCCGTTTTCCTGCTTTCCGTCTGACTACAATATGGTTGTGTTCAAGTCTAACGTAAATAAGTTCTTGATGAGCCGTTCCATATAAGTTAACAAATTTACCGAATTTCCATTACTAATGATTACTATATTGTCCAATTTCTACTGTACACTCTTTAACCCTTATCCTTGAGTGGCCTCTTGGCCTTGATAATGTGGTGATGCCTGTGTAAAAAAAAAATTAAGTGTAATGGAAGCATTAAAAGCTAATTTATAGTCTAAGTTATTACTAAGTACCTCTTGTTCAAAGAATAATGCTGAAATCTCTTACTCTAAATTGGAAAGAACAATGGGTGGAACCTACCTCTTGAATCATAAATCAAGTCACTGTTTGTGTTGGAAGACTGAGTCACAGTGCACTTGTTGAATGAATGTTATATTTTTTACCAGCTGTTTTCAGAATATTTTTGTAATTTTTTTTTTTTTTTTTTGATTTTATCAAATTTATTTGATTTCCAGACCTGTTTTCTTTATGTTAGATAAACTGACATTTCTAAGCAAACCTGCATTTTAAACTGCTTTGTCAAGACTGGACAGATGTGTTGATGCATGCCACAGGTAATAGGAACATCAGTGTATATGTTAATGACTATCTGATCATTTTCTTTTTGTAAGAAGGAAATATATTGTCGTCTAATTAAACCAAACCAGTGACAAAAGCAAAAAATGTTTAAAAAACATCTTAAGAAATCTTTAATTGAACTGAAGAATGAACAACACAGCCAATTTTTAATGTGAGGAAAATCAAGATCCCTAAAAAAAAGGTACTCTGAATTGGTACAAAAATAAAAAAATTGACTCAGTTTAGAAGGATTTCTCCTTCACTGGCAGATAGAATGAAATGTAGTATCAAAATAGATACTACACTTTGCTCCTAGTCAAACGGCCAAAACAATTGTTTTGAAGTGAAATAATTTAAACCTTTATTCTCAACTGATACTTTTGGTTCTTGATGGAAGAAAGTCTGATTAAACTGATTGAAAACCTCTTCAGTCTCAAGAGGTTAAAAATGCAATCTTTTGGAAATATCTAAAAGTTCTTTCACCATGTTTTTTATTTTTTTTTTTTAAATTAGGATGAATGTTTATTTGTATGAATCAATTACTGATGATCCCCATGACATGTCTGTGTTGTCTCCATCTACAAACTGACAAAAACTAAACTAATTGTTCATATAAAGATCAAAATGAATCATGTATTAATGTCCCTAGAAAAACTCCAGTTTCCCCTCTTTCTTCTCTCTCCTGGGGGGGGGGGGGTAAAATTGCCAAATTTTACCAATAGAAATTGATCTTTTTTTTTTTTTCAAATCCACCAAAAATTTTTCATTAATGCTTATTTATGCAAATGAAATACTGATGACTCTAAAGATGTTATAAGGATTGAAAACACCCTCAAATAGAGAAAAACTGCACTTTTTTAGGGGGGGGGGCTATTCTGTTTTTGTTTTGTTTTTTCAAAAAGTTAAAAATTATATACTGAAAACAAGGCACGTTGCTACTGAACTGTAAATTAGGAGGATACCTACAGGTATGCTCCTAATTAAGCAGCTGAGCAGAGAGATGTCTGTTCACATTACATTTGAATTTCTGCATGTTACTACAGTCAAGAAAACAGGGAAAGAAGAAACTATTAGAGTAGAAAGCTTTCCATCATTTGGAAAGGGGTGGGATTTACAAGAATCCTGTACTTATGAATATCGGTAAATATCAGTTACTTCCCCTGCCACCTCTCCATTGTTAAAAATTACTTCTAAATTACAAAGCTAGCAAACATTTTTCACAAATATCAAAAATGTTTGCTTGCATTAATTATTGGTCATCACAGTGCCTGTGGTATTCTATTTTTCACCATAACTTTAGTTTATTTTCACCATAACCACAAATAGGCAAGCCAAGTCTGCTTTTCTACCTGCTTCTAGCACCATCTGTTCCATGATCAGGTGGGCTGTTGGCAACTAAACTGACATTCCCATCGGGCAAGCTTTGGCTTGTCTGAAATAGATGCGTGAACACAAATAGCAATATTAAAAACAATTACTGTCAAAGGACGGATGGTCTCCATGGAATGGCTGTCCATATTGATAAAGAGTAAAAAGTAACTTTTGCCCCTCCCCGCCATTTTGCCCTTTTAGTAATGTTTCTAAGAAAGGTGGAAGAATTGCTGTTTTTTTTAGGTCGACTGTTGTTTTGAGTGGGTGGTATGTGGTGGAGATTTTCAATCCTTTTAGTTTTCATAATTCAACTTATCTAACATGAAATTCCTCCAATTGTGTTAAATGGTTGCTCATTAGTTGAAAAAAAATCAACACTTGTGTTAATTCAAACTTTAGATTAATTTTCATCTGAAACAGGCTAAATGATAAACTAAGACTCTGTTCTTAAGATTTAATGGCTCTTAAATGTTTTTTTATCTAGTATTGAGCTGCTACACAAAATATTCTTATTTGGATTCTTTGGACTACTTTTCTCATCTTGACTGTTTTTTTTTTTCAATGTTTCAGTTGATGTAACCTACCTTCTTCAGGTGTATCTTGTCGAATTTGGGAATGTTTCTGTTGAACTCTAGAATGTGCACAGATTTCAAATAGAACCCTTTACTTAATCCACAAGTATAGTATACTCTTGTTCCATCACCCATGTCTTGGTAGAAGTTCTAAATAATCTGCAATTGTATTTTCACCCGCACTGGGGATTAAACTTTCAACCTTCCAAAAAGTATAACTTTATAACTGAATTTTACCAAGTACTTGTAGACAATTTTAGTATAAATTTTAGGACTCTTAAAATTATTTTTATATCTAGATGTACAATCTTCTTATTATATATCACTATTTATTACTATATATATTAGGCCGCACAGCGTTACTCGATCATAAGATATGCTTAAATTCATGCGGATTACGTTTTCATTATTTATTATATTAAACCTAATACATAGTAGGGAGATCAAAACTAAAAAATATATGACTTGGGTGCCATCAGTTAGAACTGAAACCAAAGCATACACCTCTCCACTGTCATTCCTTAACACACACACATATATAAATTCACCAGTCATTCCTTTTTTAAAACATGGAATCGCATGACCATGGAAGACAAGATTCAAACAATTAAGCAAGGATATTTATATATATATACTAGCAGTACCTGCTAACTGGTGTTTCTCAGTGGAAGCGTGTCTCTTACCTTGAAAAAAAGTATAGTATGGTTGTTGCTTCCCACAGCTATAGAAAAAAATAAATAAATAAAAAAACAAAAAAACATTGATTAAGCCATTGAAGCTGTGGTAATGTTGACTGGTTACTTACCGGCCTCTGCAACTAAAAATAGTTTGTCTCAAAGTTTTATTAAGAAGTAGAAATTTATTTAAGAACACAAACATGGAATCCTATGAAAATGAAACAAAGCTTCTTTCGTGTATTTATCATTTATTATGTATTTCATTAATTACTGCAATAGTTGGTTGCAATTATGTCGCTTATCATAATGAAAGAAAAAGAAAAAAAATATAAAATAAAAATACACCCCCAAACAAACAAAACAGAAAACACCCCGAAAACAAATAAAGGTTTTTCTTTTCATTTTGATAAAAAAAAAAATGGTACGACACCAAGAAAGTGGACCATGCACACACTCATTCTCTCATTTGCTTTTTTTTTTAAGGCCTTTACGACCTGTGCTAATTTTCCAATAGTAGTTTAAAGTTAAATTCAAATTTTTATGATGTCTTTTTTATTGAATTGTTAGGTAGCGCGGGTCGTAAACTGCAGAAGTACTAAAATAAAATGTAACAAAATACTCAAAGAACAATGTTTGTTTTCTTTCATTTTGTTTTACACACCATTCACTAGTTTAAATTTATGTAATCACAAACTAAACCATTTGGTTTAAATATATTTATTACAGTAAATTAAAGGTTTTAAAACAAAGTTGTATGAATTTTCCCCAAAGAAAATGTCATAGAAAATGAAAAATTTAATTTAATAGAAATAAAATAGGCGCACGTAAAAATGAAAGAAAAGGGAATATAAAAAAATAAAGTAGAAAACCAAGTAAAAGTATGTTAACTGGATAAAACAAAAGTGTAAAAATGGAGAACCCTGCGTAAATTTTAAAACATTCCAAAAGAAGAAAAGAGTACGATCCGATGACTGGGAGCGAACGTTCAACCTGTAGCTTACAAAGCAAACGCTCTTATACGTTCCTCCATGAAGACGTCACTGGTATACGACATGTTTTATTCTATTTTAAACAATCCAAGGAAGATGGCTAAACGTGCATGCGTGGTTGGTGAAAGGAACGTTAGCCTTACTGAAAGGGATGTTTTTAAAAACGAAAATAAGTAAACATGGTGTAAATAATGAACTCCCCTTCCCCCATAAGAAAGAAACAAAAATTGGTTGTGAATTAAGTTATAACGTCTGATTGACCTAAATAATACTGCAAAACAGCTTATTTCTCTCTTTCTCACTCCCACTCTCTGTATTTCTCTATTTCTAACTGTCCCTCCCTCCAAGTGACTACACCCAGATGTAGTTTCACATAGCTGTTTATGATTTTGGGTGTCCGTTGATGTCAGATAAGTCTAACAGGATTGTCAATGAGTTATTTTTTTTGGAGTGTAATATTTTCACAAATAAACAATAAAAGTTGAGAGTTTCTAAGCTGAATAATTCTGTGAATTATATAAATAAAATGTAAGAATATTATGTACGTACTGAAATTTGTGGCATGTTTTATAAGTGAGAACTGTTCGTTTATTGGTAGAATAACCGAATAGGGGAATTGTAGAATGTATATTTCTCGTCCAATCAGCTGGGCTGGATATTTCAAAGGGAGAAATTATTATTTGTGTTGGATGTACGGGGGGATAAGAATATGTGATTGTGTAGGAAATTTGTAGTCAGTTAATGATGTCTGCCAGGAAAAGTAGAAAAATGTATAAAAGCACTCTGTGTAAAATGGTGTCGTAAAAAGACTTGGTAAAGTGAGGGTGAAATTTGAGCTACTTCCACTGTAGGTTAGGAAGATGATGAACATAGCACTCCTCAGACTAAATGTATGTTTTAATATTATGGAATAATGTGTATGTAATGTCGTTCCATGGCTAGATAACGTAATGGATAATGGTATAAACATCTGTTGTTGTTAATCTATGGTAGTTTCGTCCATAGGGGAAAAATTGCATCTCCTTTATTATATACAAGATAAATTCATTTGTCATCCCTTTTTTTCTAAAAGATGAAATCGCCTAATCAATGAAGACAAGATGCAAACAAGCAAGATTCACAATGTTATATTTATATTTGATATATATATATATATATATATATATATATATATATATATATATATATATATATATCCCCAAAGCCTCTGGCCTTGATGGAGGGAAAACTAAAACTTGGTGCTATGGTTTCAAATTATCTGAAATAACAGCAAGGGGAGACTTTATTTCAAATATTTCTCATATGTCATATCTCCCCTCTTTTGGAAATAGGGTACGGTTATGAATATTTCCAGTATCAAATAATCTTTATACACTGAAATTTACTTGTATGAAAACCAAAGAGGAGAGCTGTAACACATGAGAAATATTTGGAGTCAAGTCTCCCCTTGCTGTTATTTCAGATCATTTGAAACTATAGCAGCAAGTTTTAGTCTCCCTCCCATCAAGGCTAGAGGTTTTGGGGAAATATCAGATATTTCATAATTCATATGCAAAACTAGGAAAACTGATGACTATGATTGAAACATTTTATGGCTGTAAAAAAAGTGCCAAAAATAGACGCTGGATGATGAATGATCCCCTTGATATGTGACTTTAAGGGTAAATGTCACCTAGCATACTTCACAGTTCAGGTCATTAGTCACTGAGATTTGGAACTTATAAAATTGCCTCAAAAAGTTGTGTGTGTGTGTGTCTCAGGTATTTGTCTAGTAAGATGGTCCTGTGGCGATGGAAGTCATTTTTGGGCTCATGGACTTTAAGTGTCTGAGGGAGTGGCACTCGTCTGACAAGACGTTGCAATCATCATTATATATGTATATATATATATACTTGTAGCCAAATTGAATATTGAAATGCTCATATCTTTGGTTTTGTGAACGAAACTATAAATTTGCAGGGTTTTTGAAGATTATAATACTAGTCTATGCTTAAAATTTTATGACAATTGGTAAAAAAGAACCTATATTTTCAAACCAATAAAATATGCCCAAATTTGCCTATATTTGTATATATAGTGTCCTCGCAGGCCAGCTTTAGTTTTACTGCTTTGGGATGAATTGTGTACTTTTTTTTTTTTTTTGCTTGGTTGTTTCCTCTTTAGCCTTTCCAGGGCAGTAATATTTATAAAATAAAACGTTTGAATAACACTGAGTGCAGTGCCATTATTAATTGTTGAGTTTTTTTTTATAGTTTAGCCATATATTATTAAAGAAGAAAAAATTTGACCACTAAAGGAAACCAAAATACACTTCTAAAATATTTTTTCGTTTCTTTTTTTTTCTTCTCTTTAGCTCTAATTCAATGTTTAAAAACATAAATCAGACAAAAGGGGTGGGATGGAAAAAATAAAACTCTATCAAGAGGATACCCGGATGAAACTTTCTCTATCTTATACAGAGCATGCTTAAAAACTGGAATAGGGCCGACCACTTCCCTAGATGAGTTCATGATTAATGGATACTCCAATTTAACAGCTAAATCTGACTCCCAAGATCGCCATGGGCATGGAATATGTGCCTACATTAAGGATGGCTTCCCATGTGGCAGGGATATCTCTAGAGAAGATCCTAATTTACCCTATATGTGCTTCAGGGTTGCACTTGCTAACACCACTGCATTTATATTTGCCCTCTATAGGCCCCACAACAGCGGAGTTACTATCTTTAAGAGCATATCTGAGAAAATAGACCACATACTGTCTTCACATCCCTCGGCTAACATCCACATCTGTGGTGACTTCAACGTCCATAACGTGGAATGGCTGACCCATTCAAATAAGACAGATGATGAGGGGAGGTTTTGTCATGATTTTGCCATTGCTTATGACCTCACTCAGATTGTTCGCGAACCCACCCGTGTGCCCGATACACCCAATCAATATGCAAGCCTCTTAGACCTTTTTCTCTCAACGTCCCCTGAGCTATGTTCATGTACCGTTCATTCTCCTCTAGGATCCTCCGACCACTCCGTCGTTTCAGTTAAGATAAAAACGAAATGTAAGAAGCCCCCAGACGTACCCCTCCACCGTACTGTATACCGATACTCTATGGCTGACTGGGATAGCTTCCGTACATTCATATCTGATTTACCTCTGCACTCCATGTTTAAAAAGGAAGTGTCCTCTATAGTATCAGATCTGACCGAATGGTTAATTGTAGGCATAGACCAATTCATACCATCTAAAAAAATTCCAACAAAAACCTAACAGCCAGCCATGGTTCTCCCCAGAATGTGCTGCTGCTATCGCGCACAGAAATCACTTTTTCCCTAGCTACCAACTTAATAGATGCACTGAGACTAAAGCTGCTTTCAGGACTGCCAGCAACCACTGTAAAAGAGTAATAAAAAATGCAAGAGAGCTATATGCCCAGTCTGTTAAATCCAAGGTAGCTGATCAGCGGCTTGGTTCCCACCAGTTTTGGCAAATAACAAATAGGATCCTGAACAGAAGTGTGCGTTCTATCCCAACCATTATCAATGGACCAGAGGTCATCTCGTCAGCGTCAGACAAGGCCAAACTATTTGCAAAGAACTTTGCAGCTAATTCTACCCTATGCGACGAAGGCCATCAACTCCCCATATTTCCTCCTATAACACAGAACAAGCTAGGTAACATACAAATATCCGTGCATGAGGTCGCCAAGCTAATAAAAAACCTAGATTCCAGTAAAGCAACTGGCCCTGATGGCATCCCAATTATAGTGTTAAAAAAGCTTCAACCAGAACTTGCTCCCATACTTACGAAACTATTTAAGCGCTGCCTTAAGGAGAAGTGCTTTCCGACCCCCTGGAAGACCTCATCAGTTTGCCCTGTATTTAAGAATTCAGGTGATAAGTCATCTCCCTCTCAGTACAGACCAATAAGTCTTCTCTGTGTTATGAGTAAGTTGCTGGAATCCATATTAAATAGAGAAATAGTCAACCACCTCAGCAGGAATAACCTTCTTAGTGACACACAATATGGTTTCCGCTCTGCAAGATCTACCGCAGATGTGCTGACGGTTATATCCCACAGGATTAGTGAATCTCTTGACAAAGGCTTCCTTTCTAGGGCAATTGCTCTTGACATATCAAAGGCCTTCGACAAAGTATGGCATAAGGGTCTACTTCACAAGATTTCCAGCTACGGTATAACTGGAAATGTTTTCTCAATCATTAAATCATTTCTCTCTGATAGGCTCATAAGAGTAGTGGTAGATGGTCAAAAATCGGAGGCCTGCAATATAAATGCTGGAGTCCCTCAGGGGTCAATCCTGGGCCCAACTCTCTTCCTGATCTACATCAATGACCTCCCTAAACACATAATTAAATCATTCGTTGACATCTATGCTGATGACACGACCATCTACGGCAACACATCAAAGGCTGTAAATGACGAAGTTCTCTCTGATTCACTCTCCTCTGATCTCGAGCGCATGGTTCAGTGGGGGAAGATGTGGCTAGTTACCTTTAATGCATCCAAAACCAAACTCCTATCATCAACGCTCTGATCCCCAGCTGGCATCAATTGTGATGGATGGCTCTCGTCTGGGTGAGGCCCCGTGTTTTGACAAGCTTCTGGGTTTGACCTTTATTCCTGATCTGAAATGGAACACATACATCAAGTCTGTTGCCAAGGTCGCTGGAAAGATGGTGGGATCCTTCTACCGCTCCAGAAGATATCTCACTACTGATGCAATTCTCTATCTATATAAAAGCCAAGTACGCCCAAGGATGGAATACTGTTGCCATATCTGGGCAGGAGCTGCCAAAAACAGCCTATCATGCCTTGACAAAGTACAAAATAGACTTTGTGGTTTAGTGGGGGATGCCCTTTTCTCTACCCTGCAACCCCTCTCCCACAGAAGAGACGTTGCGAGCCTATCCTTGTTTTATCGTTATTTTCATGGCAGGTGCTCGTCTGAACTCCAATCCCTGGTCCCCCCTCGCCAATCTTTCATGAAAAACACCCGTCTAGCTGAATCCACTGTGAAAAATTTCCCCCACTCTATATCTGTGCCTAAATCAAAACGCGGATTTCATGAACAAAGCTTCTTTCTTAGAACTGCACGCCTGTGGAACTCTGTTCTGTCTGCCTGCTTCCCTCCGGACTACAACTTGGATGTCTTCAAGTCTAATGTTAACAAATTCCTAATGAACCGCCCCCTTAAGTAAACACTTCATCAAATCTCCTCATTAACGTAATGTACTTGCAATAACCCTTATCCCTGAGTGGCTTCCGGGCCTTGATAAGTGGTGATCACTGTGTAAAAAAAAAAAAAAAAAAAAAAAAAAAAACTCGCTTAAAAATTCTCAATGCAATATCTATTAATTTGCACCAACTGTTTCTGTGTAAATCGGAATTGGAAACTAGAAAAATGGGAACTTTTTATCTATTTTCCAATACCAAAAACGATTTTTTTATTGCCTTAATATTTGATTTTGCTTAAAGCAAAATCTTCCACTGCTGGTAGTGATGATAAAATAATAAATATTTATTGATTTTTAACAACCAGTAAAACTAAAATCTATAGATCACCCCCTCCCACAAGTGCGATTTTACATTTGAGAAAATATCTATTTTTAACACCTGTTTTTATGATAATCATGAAAAAAATAACTGTATAGTTAAATATAGAAAGATTTATAAGAATCAGAATCAGGAAAAATATTGGAATCGTCCAATCACTGTGTGTGTGTGTGTGTATATATATATATATATATATATAATAATAATAATAATTATTATTATTATTTAGAATTAATGGTGCTTATAGTGTGTTGATTCACTCTCTCCACACATTTTGATGTTCTTCTAACCTTTTAGTGGATGACATGTCTCAGCTTTGTGTAGTTTTCCACATTGATATGGAATCTCATACATACAGTTCTTAGTCATGATTTTTTTCTGAGGTAGTTTGACTCACATAAGATGTTTTTAGGGATTTTAGTTGCTCTTGAATACTGTCCTGATGTCATATGGATTACATATTCTTTAAATTTTTCTGACAAGCCCTTCATATATGGTATACAAATTCTGGTGTTTGGGCCAGATTTCTTGGAGCTGATGTCATGCTCTCTGGATAATTGTTTTAAGGGTTTTTTTTGTCCATCTCCTCTTGATATGCATTGCTGTTACTATATATTGTTTTGCTCAGTGTTGTAGGCAACAGATGATTCTTTTCTTTGTTATACTAGCGGGGGTACCCGGCGTTGCCCGGGTGTTTGTAGGTGTGTGTGGTGTTAAATAAAAAAGAACCCGGGGGGGGGGGAGGGGGTAGGATCGACCCCGAAGCCCTGAGGCAAAGTTTGAAAATAAAATCGGCCAGCCAGAATGAGTTAGTGAAAGATGTTTGAATTTATTTAAGAACGAAATTGACAGGTGCGTGGCCGGAAGTCGTTGAGCGTTACGACGACGACGATATAGGTTTGTTTGTTATAAGCGAAGTAAAAAAAGAAAACAACGTTAACACTTAAGCGGGGGAAAAAAAAACACAAAAAAAACTAACGTAAGGCAAACGAAAGATGAAAACAGAAAAACGAATGCGTGAAAAACGGCTTAAATAAGCCTGTTTCGATAATAAAATTTTAAAAATCGGTGGATACCCAGGTGTTTTTGGGTGTCGTTAAGAATAAGCGAAGTAAAAAAAAATAAAAATAAAAAAATGAACGTTACGTGAAAAATGGCTTAAATAACACTGATTCAATATTTGAATTTAAAAAATCGAAAAAAAAAACCATCTCACACCATGATTCGAACACAAAACGTTTACATAATGAACCAAGGCCTTAACCAACTGAGCTAAAGCGATGTACATGAAATTTGTTCGGTTTTTCAGCTATTTAAAGTAAATCAGGTCACAACATCATCTGACGCATGCGTAGAATTGGTCATTGTCACGAGAGGACCATTTTTGTTGACCCCTCCCCCTGTCGAAAACTGTGATTTCGGGGTGAAAAAGTTAACGTTTTTGGTAAATTTTTCGATATTTTTCGAGCAAAGGATGTAGCTTCGATGTGATACGGAGTTTGTAAATTTTCGTCGCATCTGTTGAAAGTTTTTAGCAGACATCCAAACATACACACATACATACATACATACGTTTTCACTTTTATATATATAGATGGAAGATGGATGGTGGGAGTTAAAGTTTAGATATTTTCCGGTGAAAGCTGGCTTTCAATGTATGGATGATCTAAACCTCTGATTATTGTGAGCTATCATTTAGCAATGATAATTTGTTGTTACTTTTCCATTATTGACTGTATAGATGGGCAGATAGAGTTCATAACAACATTGTGAAAATGACATTTAAGTTGAGAACAATAGTCTGAAGAATCCAAATAATATGAATAATCAAGCATCATCTAAAAAATTAAGAAATGTAACAAAAAATTATTTTGATATTTTTTTAAATAAAATTTTGTTACCATTTCTTGTTTGTGTATTTCTCACCTCTATGTGACTTGTATATTTTTTAATTTCCTATTAATTGGTTATTTATTGGAATTTACTGAAAATTATGCAATAGTATAAACTACTAAAATTTCTTCTTAAAAATCGTATTTAAAAAAATATTTAATTACAAAATAAAATCTGCCAGAATGAATTCACAAATCAGCTATTTCAATCTTTTGTAAAAAAAAGATAAAGAATGAATTTATTTGTGTCTCTTTGAAATTTGAAAGAATTTAAACTGATGAATAGAAAATCATTTGTCTTTTAAAATTCTGAGCAAATTCTCATGTATTAAAAGATTGAATATTCATTCAATAATTATATGAATAAATTAAAACAGCATTACTATAACAAAATCATAGTTTTATAACAATTTGGGCTATATAATTTAACAACCAAATTTAATTTTCAAACTCCTATTTGAAAAAATAATTTAGTAAAACAAAACCAAAATTTCAGTCAAAAGACTCCCAGACAATAGCAAATACATTAGTCTAAGCTGTAAATAAATATTTGATGACAGTCATAATCAAATAAGATGCCTAAACTATTTGCCAAATTACCTTTTTGTTGTCTTTGCTATTTTTTCTTTACCATTCCATATTCATTGCACACTTAATTCTTTATTCACTTTTAGTCTGCTACACAATTAGTTGGTCACCCAATGATGAAGATTAAATCCAATAATGCACAATTATTTTCAAACTGTTGCACGACAAGGGTTGGTTGACCCAGTTGTCAAAGGCAAAAATAAGTCAAATAAAAATAGCTATAAATTTGATAAAATACTCAATACAATCGATACTATATTGGTGTTCTTCTCTCTCACAACTCTCTCTCTCTCTCTCCTTCTCTCTCTCCAAGGATGTAATTGAATAAACCATTAAACAGCATCCAAAAATGAGTCTTCAATCTAACAAGCTCCTGTCCCATCACTGAACTGTTGTTGTACAAGTACTTTAATGAAATGTGTTCTGATGAACTCACAACATTAACGACCCCTCCCCCTCTCCAATAAACATGCCCAACCAACCTGTCAAGAAGCAAAATTTCACTCTTTCATTGTAGAGGTCCTCAAATGCTGGAAAGTATTTTTCCTTGGACTATTAGTCTTTGAAATTTCCTCCCCACTGATTGTACTAACAAGCAGAAAATCAAATGTAATGTGAACAGATATTTCATTATCCAACTCCCTACCTTGTGTCCCTGCAAGTATAGCCCCTAATTCACAGTAGGCCTCGGTGGCATTTCAAAACCATGAGATCTTAAATCTGATGTTTTATCAAATAACCTAATTGAACTTTCTTATAAATAGAGCATAAAACATTACGATAAAAATAATTATAGCTTCGGACTGACGTCATAGCTTTATGATTTATATAACGTTTCTAAGTATATTCAAATGATAACAAATAATAAATGGGTGAACATTATTAAGTGTTGGAAATTATTTTAATAATCCAAGACAATTTATTTTGCTTTAACTACTAATAAGTAGAATGTAGTTTTTTTCACAATTATAGACTGATTTTTTTTTTTTCTTTTTTTTTGTTAACTTCAGGAGGTTTTTACTGCCAAGTTTTTACAACACTGCAATATTTATTTCTCTGTTTCAATACATTTCATTAAAATGCTAACTTACAAATTATTTTTTGATGAATTTGTCTGGGAAATAATCATTCATTTTTGTTTGATAAGAAATATTTTATTAAATTATTTACATGTCTATTCTATTTATGAATAGACATGTAAATAATTTAATAAAATATTTTGATAATTTTTGATTGCAGATGAAATAAATATTTTTTGTTATCAGATACGATCAGATTTTGTTTCATGTGAAAAACAAATATTTTTTAAATAACATTTTATTAATAGTTTTATTTTTATAGTATGCCAGAGAAATTTGGGATTATTTGATAATAAATTTTAGAAAATTGTGAGTCTTATTGATTCGGTCTTCCATTCCTGAGTCTCTTTTTGTTTTAGTTTTAGTTGTGTTAGCTGCCGTTAATAACCTAATGGTGATGGGCACAAATCACTGGATGAGATGAAATAAAACTCTTTTAGAAAACTATTTCCAGCCAAATCAAATGAATATAACAATTCCATTCTTTTAGCATTTTAACAGTTAGTATTTTATTTTGAATCTCACATACAAGTGGACAATGAGAGTATCCATAATCATTCTTATATGTAAAACCTATATTAATTTTTGTTTATCCAGCATTGCTCCTAGCCATCAACTGAATAATCATTAAACAAAACCTTTCTTTTTCTAATGTAGATTCTCATCTAATTTCTATCCACTACCTTTTCTAATTCTCACAATCCGCTATTTAATCTCAAACCTCAGCAGGCAGCGCAAATTTTGAATAATTTTTAACGGACAATTGGACAAAAAATAACCCTTCTTTAAAATTAGTTAACTTGCCTATCTTGATATACATTGTTTCAGAAGTTGTGCCCCATCCAGTTTCTTTTGTTTGTTTTTTTATAAAAATGCATATTATATCTATAATCAAATAAGGATTGGCAAATGGCTAAAGGCTAGTCAGCTTCTGAAATAGAATGAACAACATAAAAATAAACAGAAAGCAAAAGGAAGCATATTGTTCCATCTCTTTTATTGGTTATTAGTTTAACAGATGGTCCAATTGTTTACCTCCTTCATCAAAACATGCATCAATTCTCTTTATAAAACTGTCTTTAACTCTTCTGGAGTTGATCGTTTGACACTTTGTGTGGATGAAATTTCTGTGTTTATAAGAATCAGATGCACTAATAATTTCCTAATCATTAGCTCCTGGCTTATTCTTCTTACCGATTTTATGAGGTTTTAGCAACATTCACCAAAACCTTGTTTTATCATAAGTTGCACTCTTTTGTTGGCCACATCTCTCACGGTCAGTAAAGGAGTCTGTTTCTGTGTAGCATGTGATCTAACAGCAGAAAGTAGTATAGCTCAGTAATCATTCTTGTTTAGGATGATTGTTGTGGAATTTCTGAGCTACACAGCAGTATGTTTCCTCATCTTTTCCAAACATAAAAATCAAATTAACTCTTTTTTCTACTGTTAACGTCTCACCTATAATCTGAAACATAGAAAAGAAAATGAAGACCAGTGTATAGCGCATGACTTCTGGAACAGCCCATATTACATAAGCAGAGAACCCTTTCAATTGTAAATAATTAATTGGAAATAAATTTAATCTGCTATGTTTTTTTTTCCTTAACCAGAAGAAAGAAGCTAAACTTCTTATCTGTAATAGCTAACTTTAAAAGTGGCTGCTATTTTTGCTATCGTTTGTGTGATAAACTATCTCCTGTGAATATGAGTGGTTTGAATGAAAACCTTTTTTTTTCTCATCGGCAAATTACTTTTCTTAGCTTTTTTTAGTCGGCTAACAGAATCCAATGTTTCTTTTAAATTAAGAAGTTTCTATTAATAAACATGTGATTATTTTTTAGTTTTGAATGTAGCTTGTAGTTGTGGGGTCATGTGACATGTTTATTGAAGTTTTGAATATCAATGTTTTTTGACGTGTAAGTAACTTGAATGCAGCTTTCCAATTCCCACATCTTTACCAATGACCATTTTATGCTACCTTTATTACATTGGAAATTTCCAAAGGTCCATGTTATTTCAAATTTTCGTATTGAATTTTAGTTGACATTGGTTAAAGCAAAAATGGGATATATATATATATATATATATATATATATATATATATATATATATATATAAATTGTTATAAAACTGCATGAGAAAATTCTGAAGGTTTAAGTTATTTAAATGTTACTGGAGATATTTTATAAAATTGCTAATAATATAAATGTATTTTCTAATCAATATCAAATAAAAGTTTAATGATTGAATTAGTGCTGGTAGATTTTAATTTTTTTTATTGCTTCCTTGCTGATTGTTGATTCTGTCTGATTGCTAAAACAATATCATTAAAGTTGAACGATATCGCAATTTTCATTTCTGTATTGATTTTGTTTTATTTTTTCTTAGTCTGAGTTGGTAGGCCAATTGATTGACTTTGATTCTGACTCCTAAATCAATAGATTTGTTTTGATTCCCCAACTCTGGACGCACATGGTTTAGTTGGCAATTTGTTTCCTTCTCCTGCTGCTGCTAGTTATATAAAAATCTTTTTTTTTAACCCTCATTAAAAATTCTGAATCTTGATTGGTAATCATAAAAAGTTGTATAGTTAGCTTTGTGTAAACTAGGGCCAAGTCAGTAGTTAATGAAGTTTGTTCAAGCAATTTACAGAAGTTCTTAAACTACTTTTTCAACCAAAGCAAGAGTTTATGAAGTGAAATCTGGCCACTCAAGGTTAAGGGCATGTGTTGTATGGAGAGAAATATGATAATGATGTGATGGATGTGTAATGTGAGCTTTAAAGATAGATGTAGATCTAATAACCTTAGAGGAAGATTAAATTTGGACAGTATAGGGAGATGTGTGCACAGCAGGAGATTTTGTTGGTTTGAACACATTGAAAGAATGGATGATTCTTGGGTTGAGATGTAGAACTGTTAAAGTAGTAGAGGCTGTTGACAGAAGAAGATCAAGGAAAGGATGGATGAAAGTGATAAGGATAGACATGAAAGGAAACAAAAATTGACAAACTTGGTCTCATATGAAAGCCCCCATCCTTTGCCCGACAAATATAAAAAAATTGGCCAAAAAAGTTAATTTTTTTCACCCCGAAATCAACACTTTTCTACAGGGGAGGGGGGTCAGCAAAAACCGTCCTCTCATGACGAGATCAGTTCTACGCATGCGTCAGACAACGTCATATCCTGATTTAGTTTAAATATTTGAAGAACTGATACAATGATCATGTACGTTGTGTTAGATCAGTTGGTTAGAGCGTTGTGTTAGATCAGTTGGTTAGAGCGTTGGGTCATTATCTAAACGTTTTGGGTTTGAATCGTGGTGTGAGATGTCTTTTTTTTTTTTTTTTCGATTTTTAAAATTTTAATATTGAAGCAGGGTTATTTAAGCCATTTTTCACGTAACGTTCGTTTTTCTGTTTGTTTGTTTTTTTTATTTCGCTTATTCTTAGGTTTTCATTAAGACCCCCCAACCCCGACCGACCACACACACCCAAAAACACCCGGGTACCCACCGATTTTTTAAATTTTAATATTGAAACAGGCTTATTTAAGTCATTTTTCATGTTTTTTTTTTTGGTTTTTATTTTTCAGAAGTTTTAACGTTTGTTTTTCTGTTTTTTTTTTTATTTTTACATTTAACATCGTTCGTTTGCCTTATGTTAGTTTTTTTTTTTGTGTTTTTTTTTCGATGTTTTGACCCAAACGCTGCCTCACAGCAAAGCTTAACTGCGTGCTTCTATTTGACCTCGTTAATTAGGTCAAATAGAGGCAGCAGAGTTAACTTTTATTGCGGTCACCTGTTTTTAATACTTAAATAAATAAATTCAAATGTGTTTCCATTGTATATCGCGGTGGCCTAGTGGTTAACGTTGCACTTTTTTTTTCTTTTTTTTTTTTTTTTCACTTTAATTTCCAACTTTGCCTCAAGGGTTCGATCCTCATACTCATACTTTTTTCCTGGCCAGCACCCTAGTCTGTGTAATCAACTCTGCCACCTCCATAGTATTTACACCGGGCAGTTGCTGCAGAGCTATAGAAATATGGTCCGGGAAGCCATTGATAAAAGCCATCTTAACCATCTGTCGATGGCCTCCTCCATTGAATCCTGCTAGTCCCGTCATTGTTGGCGTAAACATCGACAGGCTGTCCGGTCCACACCATACGGCTTAGTTTGCCATATGCCACAAACGGACCTTCGGTAAATGCTTCCTTCAACTTTTCCTCAATGGTGTCAACAGACAGGAGATCCTCCTCCCGCATCTCCAGATATAGGGCCAGAGCATCACCATCCGCGATGTCCAGCAACTTTGCGACAAGTTTAACCTTGGTCAGCCAGGTTATAACATCTCCCTCTCCAGAGAACGTCTTAAGCATTTCACTGCTGATCCTCTTTGCTTCCATAGTTCCCGCCGAAATAGCTTGTAGTAAAGTAGAAAAAAAAAAATAAAAAAAATAAATATATAAGACACAGCTGTTCCTTCCAAAAGGTCGAGCTCTTCAACGTCCAAAAATAATTCACCGTCACAAAAAGAATTCGCCGTCACTTCTTCCAACTGTTGTTTCACTCTCTGCACCCTTCCCCTGCTTAAAAAAAAGTACCGTTTATATGCTGCCCATTTCTCCACTTATGCAAATTGACTATCAACCAGAGCCATCTAGTTTTCCATTTCTCCAAACAGCCAATTTGCAAAGGGGGACAACTCAAACCACAGGGGTGATCCATATTTTTTGAATTTTTAATGTTATCATCAGGGAATTATGTGATGGTTGTAATGGGGAGGAGAAAGAACCATAATTATGTTAATTTTAAACAAGCTCTTGAGTTCTCTTTTGGGGTTGTTATGGAGAGAGTAATGTCCGTTAATATATATAATGTCCGTTTTGCGGTTACAAAGCAATGTCCCACAATGTCATATTCCAAAAATATAGAATATCTGTGGAATCATATTCCGGAAAAGACATAATTTCTCTTACTATTATGTTGTTGTTATGTGGGAGGGAATAACTACATTAATATTGAAATTCGTGGTAAAGTAAAAGTTGCCTAATCACAATCCGTGTTAATGCATTTCTATACTTACTTGGAAAACCTGCTCAGTTATGTTTCAGAAATTATATCATTTCATTTAAAAATATGGCATCGGTATTCGGGAGGAATAGAACACAGTAATGTGGAATTTTGTAGTGAAGCAAGAGTTGCCTTATCACTAAACTTGACACATTTGTGTATTTGTTTGTAAAACCTACTGAGTAATCTTCAGAAAATGAAGTATTTTTCAAAAACATTTTGTGTTGTTAGTGGGGAATTAAAATGAAACACAGTAATGTGGAATTTGATAATGAAGCAAGGGTTGTCTAATCACTAACTGTGTCAGTGTATTTAATCATTTATTTGAAAATCCTACTGAGACATTGTTAAAAAATGTCATAATTTTTCTTACAATTTTAGTGCCGATAGTGACGAAGGAAAAAACCCAGTAATATTGAAATTTATGATGAAACAATGGTTGCCTAATTCTTAACCAAGATGATGTATTTATGTACTAATTTGGAAAGTCTAATGATCTATTTTCTAAAAATTGTTTCAGTTTTCTTAAAATTATGGTAGATTTGGTGGTAAGAGAAATTATTTAACATGTTGTGCAATACCTGTCGATAGTATGTGAAATTGTTTCATGTATGTTTTTTTAATTACCTGTCCGAGGGTAGGTAAAATTATTTTAAATATGTGTTGTATATTACCCATCCCCGCAAAGGAAAAATTATTTCATATATATGGTATAAATTACTTATCCTAGATAAGGTACAATTATATGATACGTGTAATACCCGTCCTAGGGTAGGTAAAATATTCTTTTACTCGAAAAAGCTAATGATACATAGACATTAAAAATTCCTCTATCCGAAAATTAACAAATATGTTCAAAATCAGCTTCAATTTTCTCATTGTTTATACAGTCCCGAGCAACGCCGGGTATCCCCACTAGTCTATATATATAAAAGCGAAAATGTATGTATGTTTGTGTGTCTGCTAAAAACTTTTGACAGACAGAACAAAATTAACAAACTCGGTATCATATTCTTAGCGGCACCCAAAAACACCCGGGTACCTACCGATTTTTTAAAATTTTAATATCGAAACAGGCTTATTTAAGCCATTTTTCACATGTTTTTTTTTGGGGGGGGGTTTAATGTTCGTTTTTCTGTTTTCTTTTTTGTTTTTTCGATTTTTAAATCGTTCGTTTGCCTTATGTTAGTTTTGTTTGTGTTTTTTTTTTCGATGTTTTGATTCCCCCCCCCCGCTTAATTTTTAACGTTCGTTTTTATGTTTTCTTTTTTACTTCGCTTATAACAAACAAACCTGGTCATTGACCTCATTTGCTGAATAACTATTGCTTACGTCGTCATCGTCGTAACGCTCTACGACTTCCGTGCGGGCACCTGTCAATTTGGTTCTTACTTAAATAAATTCAAACATCTTTCAGTAACTCATTCTGGCTGGCCAAACGGTTCATGTTTTTTTCACATTTTATTTTCAAACTTTGCCTCAGGGTTTCGGGTTCGATCCTACTCCCCCCCCCCCCCCCGGTTTCTTTTTTATTTAAGAGCACGCACACCTCCAAACACCCGGGCAATGGCGGATACCCCCGCTAGTCTATAAATATAAAAGCGAAAATGTATGTATGTATGTATGCGTGTTCACTTTTTCTGTGCGTCTACAAAAGGCTTCTTTCAGAGAAGCGGTCGCTCGGTTCACAACTTTTTAAAACTATTTATATCACATGCAAATCGTAATATCTCAGAGTTAACAATGAAGCTCACCTGTCTATTTAATTTGCTCGATTTCGGGAAGATAAATATTCAATATTTGTCGCTCGCCGCATGTGGCTTAGTCTCTTTCCT